>NC_141149.1:57879749-59079749 GCF_053477565.2 Lygodium microphyllum | reverse complement strand
TGCCTTTAATGTGTCTCTCTTTCTTGTAATGTGGTTTGACAACAAGCTACTAACATTCTTTAAGATGTGCATGGGATCCCAAAGATGATTGATTTGTAACTAATTCCAATATTGTAACTTATAGTAGATGGAGAATTATCACGCTATACTTGGGAGCCATTGTACCATCTTCCACTCATACCAACCTCGTGCGTTCGTTCATGAAAGAGTCACCCAAGGAATCATTCTCTCATGTCATGGATCTCTAGTAGGAATATTGCATGTCCCTAAAATAAACTACCTTCTTCATTGCGCTTGACCTAGAGGAGTCCACCAACCTTGGTCCCCACATAAGACATGCATGGTAACATGATATGATTAGCCCTGCAACAACTATAGTGTGTAATTGACTTGATGATGAAAGCATATGTTGGAGAAATCCCGTATAATGGAGACATATATACCCCCTTAACCCTAGAAAGTCATGCACAGTCCACATGAGAATTTCTCTTATATTGGGAGATTGTCTCCCAACATGCTTGCACATGTAATCCACACTGTAAATCCTCCCATAACTCTTTAAGCTTATCTATCAATGGACAGAGATAGACATCCATATTCTTACCTTATAGCATTAAGTCAAAAGTAAGTTGGGGTTCAGGTGTCCTTTCTTGATAGAGAGCTAGGGTGGAATGTTATAGTTAACAAGGACTACTATCCATACACTGTAAAAGATTGAGCGTAATCCGAACGAATTCACACCATCCAAGGCAAGATCAAACCGCAGATTCCTTTCCTCCTTTACAAACTCTCATAAAGTTGAGTTGATGTGATGCCATGCTTGTGAGTTTGCTGGTACATATTTGATGTGATGCCATGTTGTTACTCAAAACATGTTATGGATGCATGGTATGAGTGAAATGTGTCTAAGAACCTTTAGGGCAATGATTTGACCTTGTAGATTTTGTTGATATTTGTTAGCTCCACATTTAGGCACATGCTTAGTAATTCATATGTGCTGTGAAAGAGCATGAATTCCTTAGGATAGCTATATATGTTGATGTAGTCCATGCCTAGTTTTTGCAACACTTGCATCATCACAATACTTAGGTATTGTGTTTCTAGTAGTAAATATGTGGCAACTCTCTCTCTCTCTCTCTCTCTCTCTCTCTCTCTCTCTCTCTCTCTCTCTCTCTCTCTCTCTCTCTCTCTCTCTCTCTCTCTCTCTCTCACACACACACACACACACAAAATTGTAGAATGCAAGAAGGGTGAAAGAGAAAGAGACTCACCTCAAAGCATGTTGCTGCTCGTGCTCCAAGTGGTCTAATGCTTTCCTCTCCTTTTGTGTTCTCCTTCTTGTGCAAGCTCTCTTTGCTTGTGGTTGCTATCCCTCCCTTCCTCTTTGATCCTAAATATAACACTAGTAGTTGCACAATAAATGTTGATGATGACTACGATAATAGGAGCAATCAAGCTAATAATAGTATTGTATGATTGACTAGTTAGTCCTAGTCATAAGGCTTAATACCTTAAGAACTAGAAAGCCATAATAATAATAAAATAATGTTTTTTAATTATGTAGTGGTAAAATATTAAAAGGTAATATAGTCACAATCATAGTCTACCACAAGCTATCAGTAGTGGTAAGTCTAACAATGAAAGTCTTAGTGTCTTCTATGCTCAAACAAGATAGCAAAATTGAACCTCAATGGACAATTTTAGTAGAATGATCAATTAGACTAATCACGACCAAAGTAGCACCATTAAACACCTACACCTAGACTAATCACAACCAAAGTAGCACCATTAAACACCTACACCTAACTTCCCACATTGACATCAAGACAACCCCTTTAATAACAATCCACTATGGGACAAAACATAGGGACATCTTTGACATCTAACAAAGCTTGCTTCCAAGTGATCACATCATTCAAACGAGTAGCCAAAAGCCACCTTTTAGTCATATGTCATACGCATTAGGGAAAACTTGGACTCAAGTTTGGCCTTGTAAGAAATTCAACCTTGGTATAAAGAGATCTAATCCAAAACTCATGAGTGACATTAAATTCCACTTTTTCTTTTTAAATCTCATTTTTTTCAAAAGGCACATATTAGCATGTAGCTTTTAAGTTTTAGATTTGCCCTAATTAAGAGTCTAAAGGCCAATACTTAGAATAAATTGCCTAATGTTCAGAATTTGATGATTCATATTTAGATAAGTTTAGATTACTAGCATAGTCTTTGTTTTTTAAAAGTTGAGCCAAAATGCTACGTGTATGCTCGAGTTGCATTTGCAACGCTACATTTTGAAACATACTCATTTGATCTATTTTCATTTTTTGCAAGCAACATCACAAACAAAGATAGTTGGGGCCAAATTAACATAACAAGGGGGATGGCTAAGGTCTAATAAATATTATAAAGGAATATGGATGTGCTCAAATCATCATCAAGTAGGTATAGGGGAGAGGCATATCACCTCCCCATTGATCTTGATTGTAAGTATGAGTTGTTCTGTAAGAAAAACAAATATTGTCTTGTATCTTCTACATCCAAAGAAATGCGTAGATTATAAGAACACAATAATATAAAATTGCACAATGATGAAGAATTATATCCAAAAGATCCTTTTCATAACTCTATGCCTCCATTCATGGATATGACATCCTTGGTTAGCTTTGTTAGAGTTGGGTATAATGGCCTCTTAGGATATTCACAACATTTAAATGCAATAAATAATGTATATAAGTTAGAGGGAGATTTGTTAGATAGAGAGAATTCCTCTTTGAGGCTAACAATAGAGCAATACAAGTGAAAACTATTACAAAACAAAGAGACAATTTTAGTGTTGGAGAAACTGAGAGATCAATTAAGGCTCAAAGAAACAGAATTAGGCATTTGAAAATGGTGTAGAAAAGTAGTGGCATGAAGCAAATAATATATACAGTGAAGTGAGCTCTTTGCTCCTTATTCCTCAATCTCAAAAAGTTTTTAAAAAAAGCATGTTATCATAATTGGCCATTTTGATTTTGAATACAAATATCTCCTATAACCCAATAAAGAAGCATACCCAAGCCTATAGGCATCAATTACATAGATCAAAATGCTTCTTAATAAGGAAGCTATCAAAATGATCCTAAAGGATCAAAAGTATCAATAGCATACAAAATAAGGGGTTGAGGTCTTTATGAAAGGGAACCAACTCAACCCAAGCGATATGTAGGCATTATTGGATAAGACATGTGTATCTAACATAGATAATACATAGATATTTATAAATCTCTTCAATAAAAGTTGAAGGAATCTAGGCTTCAGGATTGATATTGCAAAACGCATCATTATCCACAAGAATGCAAAAGCAAGTGAACAAAGAACTTTTACAAGTCCTAGGAGCTCCATTCTTAATGGAGATATGTATTATGGAGCAACAAAAGAGGTGTTCTATAACAATACAGTAGCATATTTTGCAAATTAGAGATCTTACAATTATACTTTGTTCAATTATTTGACATGACTCTAGATGAATGCAATGGTATCCTCAAATTTATGCTCAAGGTTGATGAATGTTAGATCGTGAAGGGGAGAAAGCTAGAATGGGTTATCATCACTTTGATGAATAGGACACTTGATCCAACAATTTCAATGAAAAATCCAAATTTGTTTATTGTCTATTATGAGAACAATATATTTAGGTAAGGAATGCATTTATACGAGTTTTCTTATTTTGATAGTTTAGCTGCATCAAAGGAAGTGTGTTGCGTGCTTATAATATCTAGGTGTCGTAGGTTCTGTTTGAGAATTTGAAATTTTGATAATAGGAAAGGTGGGGAGCATAGTTGTTGGAACATCACCATCTTCATTCTCTATTGTTTACTCAATAATTAAACCCACCTTTGTGTCCTCCCTTCTCAAAGCATCAACATCCAATTGAGCACCTTGATCCATCTCATTGGCCAAATCTTACGGCTAGAAAACCTCTTGGATCTCATCATCATCTACTTCAAAAGATTGATGTGCATCTTCTCCATCATCTTTCAACACTTTCTCTTTATCCTAGCAACACATACGAAAAGAAAAGAATGTTGGGACAATTTTTTTAATTCTGCATAGGGCAATGGAAATTTACCTTCTTCAAGTCTACTAGAACCCTTAACACTGCCCAAATGAGCTTCTTGCTCAGGGATTTTCAATGAAGATATTGTTGATTTGCACGTTTTGGGCCCCTCTATATGCACTTTTCCAACAAATGTGTGCTTCTAGAATGTAGCCTCATGTTCCTCAAGGTAGATTTGTGAAGCCTTAATCCATTCCTCCACAGAGGCAATGATAGAAAATAGTTGGGATAACTATGGATGGAGATGATATTGTCTTGGTTGACAAAGGAAATCTAGCCACATGTCATCAAGAGTTCATTCACTACTCCTAGTTGTTGAGCCTCCATTCCTTGCATCTTTGTAGAATCCATTTGCAAATAAACATGCATAATTATATTAGGCTCTACATTGGAATATTAGTCTAGGGTGAGACTAGTGGTGAGGAACACCACAAAATAATATGGAGGCTGGACCCCTTGGGGACTCCTTAGAGCTGGGCAACAACAAACATGAGTTTGGGGGGGTGGGGGGGGGGGGGGGGGCGGGGGGGGGGGGAGGGGGGGAGGGGAGGGGGGGCTCACGATATGCTACACCAACGCAATGTAAGTAGGGGCCATTGAAGGACTTGAGTAGCCCCATCACGTTGTCCTAGCCTTAGGCGAGCACAATTGGGAGGGATGGGAGTGGGGTGTTGAAGGTCTCAAGGGGGAAGGCCAACACAATACACAATACAGGGGGGAGGTTTGGGCGGGCCTTCCTCATGTTGTGCTCACAATGCAAGGGGTGGGGAGGCAAATGATCTCAAGGCCCCCCCCCCCCCCCCCCCCCCCCCCCTCATGTTGTGTCAACCCAAGGCTCCCCTTGCATTACTCTAGCCTAAGCCTCACTCAAATTGAGGAACCACACAACATTGTAAGGTGCACCAAGCAATCTCAAGGGCCCATGATCACATTTTGTTAGTCCAACTATGGCATTTTGTACCTCGATACAAGCATTGAGAAACACATAATGGGAGAGAGAAGATTGAGAAACACAATCATGAGCATGCGCAATGAGAGAGAGAGAGAGAGAGAGAGAGAGAGAGAGAGAGAGAGAGAGAGAGAGAGAGAGAGAGAGAGAGAGAGAGAGAGAGAGAGAGAGAGAGAGAGAGAGAGGGAGGGAGGGGAAGATCATGCAATGATGCAAGCACCTTTAAAGTCATTTAGGTTCAATGTTGCATAAAATTTGCCATACATTATTGAAATACTTAGTGTGTTCCATGGAAATAATGGCCAATAGTCTCACAAAAGCTTTCAAAGATAGCAATAGAGATCGTTACTATTTGGATGGAAATGAGTGTCATACAAGATTCAAGTTTGTCAATATTAGAGTTAACTTGAAGGTATCATGCTCTAATGATGCTAATGCCAATCAAACATGAAGGTGTAAATATATTGCCAATGTTGGTGGAATACTTAGCATACTCTAGGGTATAGATGTAGGGGTGCGTTCAATTGGTATACTCCAAGATAGATGTGGCAATATATGGTATTCTACATGCTCATTGAGAGAATAATGGAGAGCAAGAAAGGAGAGTAGTGAGAATTTTTGTAGGCATTCTCTACCTATAATGGGTGGGCCACACTAGTTTACATGTGTTCTAGGATGATGTCATCTTACATTTCAATACCTAGCAAGGTGCCTTTACTAACGAGGGCCATTTTCTTCAATGCTAGATGGCACCCAATAGATATACATGTAGGCAAAACAAGGCAAGTATTTCTATAGTTGTTGTACTTGTGACCTACAAATAAAATTGATATGGCAATAGCACCTATATAAACTATTGAAAAGATCATAGCAAATAACTCAAGACCTGACAAAAGAGCTCTTGAGACCATCTTAGATGCATTTGACATTTTGAGTAAAATTGCGTGAATGTAGTTGTCATGAGTAATGGGTTGTCCAACTCACACAAGCATGAATAAAGTTTATTATGTACGAGTGACAATCATCCTAGCTTTTGGCAATAGGGATTGATTGAAATAAGACCTTGATTAGGATGCACATGAAAAATAGTAGTACTAAGGTTCATTTAGCTAAAGAATTAAGTACTAAACAATAGTCACACTAAGGATGCAACTCATTTAAACAATCATCACACTAGGGATGCAACTCATGTAGGCTTTTAATCACAAAAGCATGTATCTTGGATTGACAATGTATAACACTAGCAGTTGCACATGGAAAGCACACCTATAAGTTGAGATCTCAAGCTTGAAGTGTAGCAAATATCTTGCATAGTGGCAAGGATTGTCCAAGATGGATTGATGAGAACCACCTTTTCCCAAGATTTTGATTGAGTGTTTTTTTAATCAAGATTGCTACTAGAATGACTATAAGTTAATAAAGTAATATTGTGATTAAAATCTTGACTAAGTCATTTAAGTCTAGATGGAGACTTTTGCTAAGGAGTTTGCATAAGGTATTCTAACCACTTTGATATGATATACCATTTACAATCAAAAGTCACATCATTAAGGCAAGTCAATTCTACAGTTGGTTGGAAGTTGATGATACTTATTCTCTCATTAGGGGTGAGGCACAACCATTTTCATGGTCTCTTAAAATAAAATTACTTAACAAAATCCCAATATTGGAGCAACATGAATGCATCTATCATTGATTCCAATGCTTCAAGCTCTTATAATTACTCTTCTTTTACATAGCATTAGAAATATTAAGATATTATTGCCTCCATTGATTATGTGTTAGCAACTCTCCTTGCAAGTGTACGAAATATCTCCTTATGCTTCTTTTTTGTCTTCTTGTGAAAAAATTGTTGTCCTTCTAAAAGGGTGAACAAGAGTGAGAGCAAGAGAGAAGCTCAAGTGGAAGCAAGGGAGCAATGGCTATGGAGGTTTGAACTCAAGAGAGCAAGACCGGTATGTGGGAACTCAAACAATCACAATACGTGACCTACCTTCCCTTTATTATTCCATCATAAAGAATAAAGAATAAACATGATGGGCAATTGCCATCTATAGTGTATAGGTGTGCTGGAACTAAGTACAAGATAAATGTGTGCAGCTAGGCACATGTAGCCTTTAACCCCAACAACTTCCCACTTAAAGGAAAATGTGTTGAGAGTAAGAAGAAAGAAAATACAAAATGTACATACGAGTACAAGTGGATGATGAAAGATGTTATCTTATATAATGCCCATCAGCTTTCGAAGAAAGGCATAATGTTCCACTAGGATACTTTTGGTGAGCAAATCAATAAGATTCTCAACTAAAGAGATATTGAAAAGCTTTATTTGTGTATCCTCAATCACCTCTCTAATAAAGTGATAATGGACCTCAATGTGCTTGGTCTTCACATGAAAGACTCGATTATATACTAGCTAGATGGGAATCATAGACCGATAGCAAATTAGGAGTCATAAAAGTGATACCAAGGTCTATAACTAGATGGCCTAACCATAGGGTCTCCTTGCAAGCCTCAATGTGGCTACGATGTACTTAGCCTTGGTGGTAGAAAAGATAGTGGATTTCTACACCGTACACATCCAAGAAACAACACCTCTAGCAAAGATGAAGACAGAGCTAGAGGTGGACTTCCTACTATCTACATGTCCTACATAATTTGAGCCAGTGTAGCACATGACTCCAATATCCGAGTAGTTGCCACATCAAAGGCACAAGTTTATAGTGCCCTTAAGGTATCTCATGAGACCCTTCATGGTGGCCCAATATCACTTGTCAAGTGTCACCATATAATGGGTCATAACTCCCCCTAGAAGCAAATCAAAATAACCTAGAGCAAGATAAGCTTAACGTATATACATCATAGCATGTGGAAGCCCAATAATGCCAAGTGATATATTTGGGAGCACCCAAACGACATAAATATCCAAGCCCATAAGTGGTAAAGCACTAATTGAGTGCAACCTAGTAAGTATGAATGTAATGGAGCTTGTTAACCCCAACACAAAGAAAGCAAAAGGAAATAAAAAAGACGCAGGGCAAAGGCCGAAAAAATATAGTCCGACTAAAGAAAGAAGAGGAGAAAAGGCCAAAAGTGCAAGGGCAACCTTAAAAGTCCAAGGCAAATGCAAAAGGGGAAAGGTGCATTTTAAAATAAAAAGGCGCACCCTGAAATCTTGTAAAAGAGCTCTAGGCTCTCACCTGTGCAATTTGTAAATGTAGACAGGCGGTGGAAAGGAAGCTAGGAAGATAGAATGACAATGACAATGGGAAAAATGGCCTAGGCTACGGCCGGCCATGTAAAAAAGGGGAAAAGGGGATGACTGCCCAAAAGGGATTTAGGGTTTTGTATATAAAGTTGAAAAGTGAATGAGAAGATCATTCTTGTGTGTGGCAAAAAGTGGCTCTCCTCTTCCTCTTTTTCTTCTTGTTTTTGCTTGCTTAAGCTTGTGCTTGAGAGAGGGAGTGTGAGAGTATGAGGGAGTGAGTGTGTGAGGGTGAGGGACTGAGGAGGAGAAGCTCTCCATCTTCTCCTCTCTTCTTCTCTTCTCTTCTCTTCTCTTCTCTTGCTCGCGGTAATGGAGCTTGGAGCAAGAGGATCAAGCTTGCTTGAAGCTTGCACTTGGATTTGTGGAGCTACCGGAGTGCGCGGGAGAGGAGATAACTCGAACGACATGGAGGTAAGCTCACTATACTCGTAGACATGGATGGCGCGTCAGCTATGTAAGAGGTAGCCATTAGTGCTCGGCTTGGAACGCTTGAAGCAATAAGCGGTCCATGGGTCTTGGCGGTGAAAGCTCCCACATTTTGGTTCCTTTGCCGGGACAAACGGATTCAAGCCTTGAGTGCTTGTGCGCTTCGAATCGAGCATCGAAGTAAGGGTTTTCCCCGAGCCGGTGCTTGAGATAGGTAGGAAAGAAGGTGGTTGAAGATGGTATTTGACCTCCTTGGCAAGTAGGTTTTTGTTTTTTTTTAGATTTATGTTGTGAGATGGAGTAGTGTAGGTATTTACTTTGTGATTTGGATGCATTAGAGTAGAAGAAAAACAAAGAAAATAAGCATTAGGGTTTACTATTGCAAAACAAGGAAAAAACAAGGCAGAAATCGTGCAGAAATTTGTAAAAAGCTCGCTTGTGATGCCTAAGATCGGCAAGTGAGTGATTGGGGGCATCAATACCATACCTAGAAAGGGGTATAAGGGCCAAAAGTGGCAAGAAATGCCACATTGTGCACTGCAGGGTTTCAGGAGAGCGAGAGAAGAAGAAAGCTTCGTGAGTGGATCCACTTCGATCTTGTCATTCAGGAGATATTTACCCAACCCAGGTAATTCTACACCTTCCCCTACATGAGTAGGATGGATTTGGAGCTACTTGACTAGGGGGAAGACCTCCAACACCTAGCACAGCGAATTTTGTGAAGCCCGACGAAAAAATGCGTTGCGCTCGCGTGTCCGAGTGACGTTGATTCTGGGCCAAGTCCTAGAATTGGCCCTCGAACCGCTCGCCATTCGGCCCCTCGAACCACTACACTCGGACCACTCGACTCGGCCCTCGCCCACTAGATCCTTAAACCATTCAACCACTACCACTTGGACGCCCACGCTCGACCCGTCCGAATCGAGCACTTGGACCAACTTGGAACTCGGCCCACTCGGCTCTCCTGACTCGGCCCCGGCCCACTTTACCCTTGGACATCTAGGTTCGAACTGGCCGAATTTGGCATTTGGACAGTTACATACGGCCCCTTCTACTCGGCCCTTGGACAGCCGGGCCGAATTGGGCACTTGGCCCTTGCAATTTGGACCAGCTTAACCGAGTGTAGATTCTCAAAAAATTGACCTGACCCAGTTAAAACTAAGCAACGCAAACTGTCGAAAGCCTTTAGGACACTCAGAACTTGATTCTGGCACAGGGAATATGAAAAATCATAGGGCGCAGCCGCTTAGGAGCTAGAAGTAGGCAGTTGCGAGACCAGGGACTTAGACGCAAACCGCTGAGTGGAAAAGCCTGATTGGATCCAAATACAAATGAGGCAACAAATTAGAAAAACTCTGAACCTCGAAATTGACCCCACAAGCTACATAGAGCGAAAGGCACATCATAGATCCATCACTGGGCTGAAACTTAGAGCAAGTAGTTCAAGATTTGGCTGAACGGTTCTCCAAATTGCGCATGGTGTTTACAATAATGGCCCTGCGGGCCGGGGAGGGGACTACTCCCCGGACCCCCACAGAGGGGGGCTCCGCCCCCTCCGCACCTCCCCTAAGTAGGTTGGAGAGAAAATGCGTGCCGCGACAGGTCCTCCAAATTTGACCCTAGCGTAGTAAGGGCTCTACATGAACATGGATTCTCACTGACGAAAGAGCAACCAAAAGCCCATGCCCGGACCGAGAGAAACATAGACCCTAGAACCTCAATGGGCCCATCTAGCCAACAAGGGAAAAAAGGCCACACTACAAAAACACATATGTGTTGCATTCGGACTGCATCTAGTCAAGGCGGAAAGCAACAACATCAAGCTACAATAGCGAGAATGACTGGATACGATAGTCCTGACAATAGATGCTCCTTGAATAGCACTGCACTGACAAGCCAAGATATCAGTGGAGAATCCACATCTGGTCGAGCAGTTGGGGACTCAAGGGCATTTGTCAGAAGGCTTAAATTTACAAGCCAAGACCCGGAAGATGAAGACATAGTACCACCTGCCTATCTCAGGGTCAAACTCACCGCGAAAAGAGAGCATACTATTGATGCTCTGATTGATGAAGAAGCAGATTTTAATGTATTGACCTATGAGGCATGGACCCAATTAGGCCAACCAGAGCTGACACCGACTAATGCAACTCTTAGCCCTTATGGGGGACTTCCACAAGCACTCATAGGGAAGTGCAATATCCTTGCAACAATTGAAGCTGAAAGCTTGCCCATCCTATTTCATGTTCCTCCAAATAGTGCTAAATATGGTAAGGAAACCCTCCTGGGAAGACCCTTCAAAAGGGCGAGCAAATGTGAGGCTGACTATGTAGCTCAGAGGATACACCTGACACTACCGGGTGTGAGGATAGTCACAACCTTTAGCAAAGGTGACCTCATCGAACCTCGAGGGAAAGGCAAGGAAGGTGCTGACATGACAGTCAAGCTTATTAACGAGAGCAAGGACTTGTGGGAGGAGTTGATACAAGCACAAGTCGAACAACGAGAACCAGTGGAGTGAGGCCATGCTTAAAACAAGAAGGTCAAGAGATAATGCCAAGGACGGGCTTTGGACTTACAAATATCGTAGAAAAACCCAAAGGAAGCCCAAGCCCTATAGGCGAAGGTGTCAATGGAGAGCCAGCACAACGCCGCGATGGATATCCAAAGTGTTGCTACGTACTCAAGGGTATTATGCAAGTAACCGATGGATTTGGGTACCAAAACCCCCTATTAAATCATCTCTATTAGCCGAAGGCAAGGTTGCATCAAGAGCAACGAAGCACAGGAGAAAATTTAAGAGAAACTCTAGGACTCGAGGCAAGAAACTAGACCTGAGTGTTCAAAATAAAGAGCCTCAACCTAGCATGCTTAATAAGCAGATGTCATGTGTAGCCATTGAGAGTGCACAAGAGCCAGTAGTGCCCAAAGAGCCTTTGATTTTCCAAGAGGACAATAGGCATCATAGGCACAACATTGCTCATGGCAAGGCTGACCGCTCAACAAAGCAAATGGCACAATCGTCTAATAGCCTTGAGCAAATCATTCAGCTAGTACCAGGTCCACCTAACAGTCCTAGATCTCTTGCATCCTCTTTTTCCAAACAAACACCGGAAGCACAACAGCGGTCATCAATGGCGGCTGCTCACTCCCAATCTCTATCTCCATCAAAGCTTCCAGATGTCCAAGAAGCAGGACACGACACCATCCTTAGCTCTCAACCTAAGGATATGCCTGTGCAATCCACTGTGGCTAGCTCAACTAATACTCGATCTACGCAAGTGAATGCTCTAAGGGCAATAAAAGACACAATCACTTTCAATTGCCCTAAGGACTGGACACCGCAATTCACCAATAGTAGCAAGTCCACTGAACTAGCTGCTAGTACTTCAAATCAGGGATCACAGCAGTCACAGCCCTCGGCCGTGACAACACCCCTTGCAGAGCATGTCCTTAGCAGTTTGCCTGCGGAGGAGGTGCCGCAACCAGTATCCTTGACAACTCCAGCCCTTCCAAAGCACCTAAAGTCTAGGCTTGAGGAGAAACCTCTCAACGATGTGGCCAAGGAGATGGCGCATCGAACCACTCAACCTAGCAAGGCTATTCAGCAGACCACAGCTATGTCCCATGAGGACACACTAGAGAAAGGAAATGCTAAGGCCCAACCAAGCACAACAACGGTTGACCTAGTCCAGGGTCCTGAGTCATTGAGAGATGCACCTCCACTAACCAAGAAAAAGAGGAGAAAACAACAAAAACAACAACAGTTGTTGCAGATGGTTGTGAACCCCAAGAACATTGGGACGAAGAGCGCTGGAGAACTAATGAATAAAGCATCAAGCCCATCCACCAATGAACCCATTGACGCCTCCCCTACTAGCGGTAAAACCTCAGACACATCCGTGTGCTCTGAAAAATCAAAGTAGTCGTTACCATCAATGGCTGCTTGCAACACTCAATCCACCAATAGAGAAACTCGCATTGATCAATCAAAAGTGGATACAACACTGTCACAATAGGATGCTAAGACCATGCTGGTCACATCCGAGGAGAACCATGACACAACTACCATAAAGCCTCAGGAGAAACATAAACCCTTAGAAATTTGCATGAGATAGCAACCGAGCAAGCCCTCATAGAACATAGAGATGTCACAGAGTGCTTGACTGAGTGGGACACTAAACTGAAATTATTCGCACGTATCTATGTTCATGCAGACATGGGCACATTCCCTAGGGAGCAGCTTGAGGAATATTTGCCTTATCCGCTATCGTGGGAAGAGCAAGAATATCTTGACGGACATTATGACAAGCTCTTACATGAATGCATGCGACTCATCTTTGACGAGGAAACTGACGAATTACGCTTAACCGTGACATTTAATGAAATGCTCTGCCAGCCAAATCTCTTAGAGATAGAGCAACTAAAGCAACAATTAGAGGGTAGAAGCCAATTTGAAAAACGTTGGTTTGAAAACCGCGCTACAATGGCCGAACTTGGAGCCTAAATCATGACAATCTCGGAGGAGCAACTAGCCAAATGGCGGTCCCAAAGAGACCCGACCTATGTGGCACCAACTTCATTTCGAGTTCTAGCTACAATTCGAGGTATGGACCTAGCTGGAACTAGCCTAGATAGCCCTTTGATTGATAAAGTTCTCACTAAGGAGGAGCTACATGTTTTCAGTAGACTCGGACAAGGCACCATGCTACTCGATGTTGCCAAATATTTATTATTGCTAAGTAGGCTACCACAGAAGCTAGATATATGTGCCACACTCGAGTACAATCCTAAGTTCTACAATTGGTTTTTATCCTCACGGAGTGACATGGTTTCATGAACATGTACATAAATAAACAACGCGTTTTGTGACTGTGTAAATAATACCAAAAGAAGCAAAGGCCAACACACCCCATGAGCAATGATGACCAAGTGCAGGTGATACGCATCAAGTCAAAACTAAGGGATTCAGGTTGGCGATGTCGTGTTTAGCTGGACATTTTCATTATGGTTGAAGCATGTGACTTGCATGTACTCTCACGCCTTTCCAAGTGAATGCAGAATGGCACATGTCAATGTCTAGAAGCATTGAATATCCAAGTCACCACAAGACCAACAACCCCACAAAAAACCATTATGGAGGAAGTGACAGGAATACAAAGAAACAAAAGCCATGACGGAAATGCCACTGGATGAGAACCCAAGGATACCTCTGTAGAAAGCACATATTGCAACTGAGCATGGCCAAAGCATAATCATCGATTACCTCCTCCTTCTTGGCCAAACTCTATGTTTAGGCAGGAGCCACGCTCTCAACAAGGGTGAATGTCTCTTCATCATCTAGGATTCAATTCGCAAGATGCTCTGCCCTTGTCCATGCATAGCTCACTCCAAGTGCTACCTCAATTGTTCGATGTCTCACATGTTACAAAGAGGCTTGCAAAATCTCAAGTGTATCTCTTCATCTCAACAACAGTTCCTCCAGCATCAAGGCTAGTGACACAATCATCTCTGTAATATCCATTCTTCATAGCCTTTGGATCCCAACATTTCTCAATCCAAATGAAAGGCTAACAGTCTCAATGTATAGCATTGATTGTATTCATTTTTTCCATTTTAAAAAAGAAAGAAAGAAAGAAACGAAAAGAAAAGAAAATGAAAAAAAAAAGGCACACACGATCACAGCACCGCACCTAGGGGTCCTCAAATTAGGTACGTCCAGTGACCTTGGTCGGCTGGCTCCGTCCCTAATTCCCTAGCCCTTTGTACATCCCCCACAATTGTTTAGGGCACATTAAGGGTAGGACATACCTAGGGAGCTCACCTCGTCTATAATTAGACCTGTCACCCTAAACCACTTGCACAATTCTTTTGCACTCCATCTCAATGCCATTACAATCAACAGTGGTAAGCAAGGCATGAAAGACAATGGAAAAGTACACCACATTTTTCAAGCACTACAAGTAGCCACTAGCTACCAAAAGCTAAGACATCAAGCAGCTCAATTATGCTACATTGCCTTGACAAGACCATAATGATATCTCAAGCAATCTTCAAGTGTACTCCCCGTCTTCATCGACAAATTTTTCCATCAACTTAGCCCCTTGCTTCACTAACCCATTGCTATACAAGGAACCAGGCCAACAGTCTTCTAACTAAGTAATACCTAAATACGCACGTGTACTCACTTAATATTTACACTATAACCTATACACGGTTTGGGTCCTCAAGTGCAGGACAATACTCCAGGCTTGCTTGGAGTTCGACCTGTCTCCCAAACTAATCCAAATATGTATTGTGCATGATAAGAAGACCTGCACTACCCCTTAAGGAGAGACCACATGAGAGGTTTTCCAATTGCAGGTATTGAAGACTCCAACGAAGGTGTTGTTCGCTCTTCATCAACACTCAACTCTGAATTCCTATCTTTATCACCCTGTAAGCCTGCCAAGAATCATCATGTACAGAATTCCCAACAAACCGCCACTTGTACGCCATCAGTGCAACCCCCCCAAAGAACAGCCCTACCACCAACTCCCATTGCCCTACCACCTACCAGTTAACCCACCAATGCGCCCCCAACAACCTTCCTCCCCACCACTACCAACACTTCGCCATGGCAACCACGGACGTCCTTGCCACCCACGTCTTCGGTGCATGCTAACGACTACTACCTACGACGGTGAGTGCCATGGGACTAGCACTCGTCTAGGCGGGGGGTAATGTTAACCCCAACACAAAGAAAGCAAAAGGAAATAAAAAAGATGCAGGGCAAAGGTGAAAAAAAGGTAGCCCAATTGAAGAAAGAAGAGGAAAAAATGGCAAAAGCGCAAGGGCAACCTTAAAAGTCCAAGGCAAATGCAAAAGGGAAAATGTGCATTTTAAAATAAAAAAGCGCACCCTGAAATCTTGTAAAAGAGCGCCGGGCTCTTACCCGTGCAATTTGTAAATGTAGACGGGCAGTGGAAGGAAGCTAAGAAGATAGAATGACAATAACAATGGGAAAAAGGGCCTAGGCTACGGTGGCCATGTAAAAAAGGGGAAAAGGGGAGGACCACCCAAAAGGGATTTAGGGTTTTGTATATAAAGTTGAAAAGTGAATGAGAAGCTCATTCTTGTGTGTGGCAAAAAGTGGCTCTCCTCTTCCTCTTCTTCTTATTGTTCTTGCTTGCTTGAGCTTGTGCTTGAGAGAGGGAGTGTGAGAGTGTGAGGGCGTGAGTGTGTGAGGGTGAGGGACCGAGGAGGAGAAGCTCTCCATCTTCTTCTCTTCCTCTTCTTCTTATTGTTCTTGCTTGCTTGAGCTTGTGCTTGAGAGAGGGAGTGTGAGAGTGTGAGAGTGTGAGGGAGTGAGTGTGTGAGGGTGAGGGACCGAGGAGGAGAAGCTCTCCATCTTCTCCTCTCTTCTTCTCTTCTCTTCTCTTCTCTTCTCTTCTCTTCTCTTCCTCGCGGTGATGGAGCTTGGAGCGGGAGGATCGAGCTTGCTTGAAGCTTGCACTTGGATCATGGAGCTACCGGAGTGCGCGGGAGAGGAGGTAACTCGAACGACATGGAGGTAAGCTCACTACACCCGTAGACATGAATGGCACATCAGCTATGTGAGAGGTAGCCATTAGTGCTCGGCTTGGAATGCTTGAAGCAATAAGCGGTCCGTGGGTCTTAGCGGTTGAGCGAAAGCTCCCACAGAGCTTGAAATCAAAGCTCAATGCTAAGTAAGAGCATATTTAGCATAACCATCTGTGGTTAGCAAGCATTTGATCCGAATGCACAAGTAGCATTAAAGCATAAATTTCACTAATATTCAATACATAAGCTTATTGTCCATTGTTTATGATAGGAATAAATCTTCCAATGACTGAGTAAATCAAGCTCTAATTGATCAGTAAATCCTTTTTGAGAATTAATACATCATCCAATATTAAATCTTCAATGTATAAGCATTAGAGAAGCATAAACCTTCCATAATTTGTTACCCCAAAAGGTGATCAACATGTTTGTCCACTATAATGAATCAATGGCCGATCATCTCAACCTAGAATGATGCCCAAAATGGATTCCAAGATGATGGAGTGGACCCCCAAATACTAGGCAAGAAAAAGTAGGAGGCAAAGGTTCGAGAAGCTAAGAAAATGCAAGAGTAATAGAGTAGCCCCTAAAATTGCATTAAAAATTGTGGGGGTTTCTCCCAATCAATCTCCTACCATGGTTGATGACCTTGGATGCTCTAGCATTGAGTGGAGGTCCTCTTGGGAGCTGTGAAACAATTTGGGAAGGAGAAAAGCTTATATGTACCTTAGTTGGAAAAAGGCGTGGTTGCCATGGAAGTGCAAATGAAGCTCTCTTTTCCAAGTTGAAGAAGAATAGTTGAAGCTCCTTGAATTCCTACTCTGATACCAATTGAAAGGATGAGGAGGAGTGCGAGTGGGAGAGAAGCTCCAATAGAAGCAAAAGAGAGTAATAGCTATGGAGGTTTGAACTAAAAGAGAGAAATACTGATATGTGGAAGCTACTTGAATTCCTACTCTGATACCAATTGAAAGGATGAGAGGAGTGCGAGTGAGAGAGAAGCTCCAACAGAAGCAAAAAAGAGCAAAAGAGAAGCAAAAGAAGAATAGTTGAAGCTCCTTGAATTCCTACTCTGGTACCAATTGAAAGGATGAGGAGGAGTGCGAGTGAGAGAGAAGCTCTAGCAGAAGCAAAAGAGAGAAATGGCTATGGAGGTTTGAACTAAAAGAGAGCAATACTGATATGTGGAACTCCAACAATCACAATGTGTAACCTAGCTTCCCTTTATTATTCCATAATAAAGAATAAAGAATAAACATGATAGTGATAGGTGGCCACCACTTGCAGTGTATGTGTGTGTAGGCACTAAGTCCAATATAAATATAGGCAGCTAGGCAAGCAGCATTTAACCCCCAACACCTTCAATGAGGATAGGATATGTAGCCTTGCATGGTCAAGATTGAAAGAGGAGACTAGGTCAATATAATGAAGGCCATAGAAAGTCCCCAAAAGCAAATCAAAGGGATGATGGGCATGCATGACAAGCTAAGTATGGGTTTTATGAATGAATATGCAATACAATAAGAAAAAAGAAGTAAAGTATGATGGGCATGTGGCAAAGTATGGATGTTGTGAATGAATATGCAAGTATGGGTCTTGTGAATGAATGTGCAATGTAATAAGAAAAAAGAAGTAAAGTATGATGGGCATGTGGCAAAGTATGGATGTTGTGAATGAATATGCAAGTATGGGTCTTGTGAATGAATGTGCTTGGGAAAAATAAAAAGTAGCAATAAGTGACCAACCATTTATAGACATGTGTGATGATGTAGTTATTGTAGAAGAAATGATAGGTGAGTCTATGCAGCCCAAAGTTTCATTGGGTGAGAGACTAGTAGGGACACAATGTTATACTCATATCTTCCCTAGCATGGAGGGAACACAAGGTAGAATCACTTACCTTTCTTAAGTTCGTTTTCTTAGACTTGTTGAATTGTGGATTTCCTATAGTGAAAATTCCACATAGTTGGCACAATTAAAACACTAAAGGGTAGCTCTCATGTTGTTGGATAGAGATAATGATATACCATCTCCATATATCAAGATCTATTATTGCAAGCAATAGCATGGTGGGTGGTGGTGAAGATACATAAGTTCTAGAAATAGAGGTGCAATAACATAACATATCTAGTCCGATAAGTTTTTTAGTGTCATCAAGGTAAGATGAAACTATTATCAATCACCCTAGTACTTTCTTACGTTCTTAACAACAAGTATTCATGTTAATTAATGGTTTTTAGATCAACACGGATACTTGTTAATGAATGTTAGCTATGCTCTTACTATTTTTTCTAATATTATATAATATGGTTGTTTATGTATATTATGTTAGTGTACATCATGCACACACCATTGTACATGCACAAAAATATCAACTACAATTGTGTTATCTCTCCATAATTCATCAAGGATAAGTTTACCCTGCCTGATTGGATGCACAATACCTCCAGAACTCCCATAATAGGTAGGCACGTGATTATTTTTATTCCAACCTTAAGGTAATACCCAAATAAATGCATATTTTTTCACATGCAAGTAAATGTGGATTTCCTACAAAAAGTGCTTGTGCAAGTGGCATATAGTGTAACAAAGTTTTCTAAAATACATTGTTGCAAACTTATGCAAAAGGAGGAAACACTGTTATAAAAACACAAAATGGGGATCTTGTATTACCAACAATGCAAGAAGTAGAAAGATAAAATGCTTGCATTGGTCAATTCAAGAGGGAAATTTTTTGAAAGAGCAAGAAACAAAAGTTCTTTGATAGTAGTAGAAAATGATTATAATATTTCATATCTAGTTTCACAATTTTTTTAATTCATTTGCAACTATCGTCAACTATAAGAAAGCATATCATGTTTGACCAATGTGGTTTGCTTCTACATGGGAGGCCAAGGTAAAGAGGGTCATTCTCAATTCTACCCTTGGAATTAGGCAAATAATGGGTCATCTTGAGACTAAGTCTTGCTAAATTTCTTAAATGTCTATAGTATTTGTTCAATATTACTATTTGGAGCTCGGCCCAAGAGAACAACTTGAGGGACCTACTTTGACTTTCAAAGGAAGAATTTGAAAGGAAAGTACTCGCGTACCAATATTTGTCTCAAGTATGGCTAAAGCAAATGCACAATAGTAGATCTTCATCATCTAAAGGAAAGAAGATAGGGAAACTATAATTAAGGTTAAGTGGTATCATTTTAGCCCTTGAGTGATGTTGTTTATTAATGACATTGTATAGAAGATGCAAATCAATCCACTTGATTCTTTTCTACAGCCCCCATCTTTTGTGGAACATTCAATGTATTATAATATTAGTAATAAATTATTTATTAATTTGTTTTGTCTTGGCTAAATGCTAATTTTGTCTCTATACAAGTATAAGAGAAATTATTTTAAGAGAGATACAAAAAGTGCTCATTTTTTTGTTTAATACTCTATCAATAGGCAATATATCTTTAAGAATGAGGGGAAACAAAGGATAAGAGCATTTATGTATCTATCAAATTTGGGGAGAGAGAGAGAGAGAGAGAGAGAGAGAGAGAGAGAGAGAGAGAGAGAGAGAGAGAGAGAGAGAGAGTCTCTTAGCTCCGGGTGAGGTTTTGTGGCTGGTGGGCGTATATGCTCCTTTTATTGCTCGGGAACACCATCAACTTTGGGATGACTTGCATTGCCTTTCCATGTCTCGTCAAGGTTTTGCTATGGGTGATTTTAATGCATGCATATGTGTGGATCAAGTGACTTCACCTCACTTGGTCATGGATGGTCTTGAGCGTCAGGCTTGGGAGGCTTGGGATGCACTGGCAACTGTGTCTTTGAAACAAGACATGTGGCCTTGGATGCATCCTTCATAGTTAGGATATACTTATCACTCTCTTGAGCATCTAGATACCTGGGGTAGACTTGATATGATATACATTTTTTAGAGCGATTCTTTTCTTATAGTAATGATTGATACATGGGTGGAGTGACAACATGTCTTGTCATATCACTTTCCCTTGGTATTGGAATTGACTCATAGGCCAGTTCATGCCTTTAAGGCTCTGCTTGCTCGTTTGCCTTTGCATTTCAATCTTTTTTGTTGCAAAAGTAGTTTTGGAGTGTATATAGCAATTGATTGCTTCTTTTAGCTCAAGGGTTCTATTTGGGGGTATGGAAGCATGGATTGTTTTTAGGGATAATGCACGTGAGTTATCCCAATAGTATGGTATTTGACATGTTTCTTCTTTTCAAGCTAAATTGCAACATTCACAAACTTTGTTCACTTAGTTGTTGTCTTTGTGTCAATCAAGGGATACTATTGATGACTTGGTTACGTGCATTGAATGGTTAAAATGTAAAGTTCAATCTCTTCAAGAGGAGGAATATGCTAAATACAAATTGTTGGCCTAAGCGAAAGCTTTGTATGATAATAACTGTCAATCTCATCAGTTCATTGCTCATTTATGCCAAAAATACACTTGATTGTGCATTTGTTAGATGAAAAAGGTGATATGGTTACTAAACCTTCTTCATCATTCAAATGTGCATTGATTGTTATAAATCTTTATTGGGTTCACATGAGATTTTTCTAATGTTGTTCTCTGTGCTCGTCGTCGACACATTTGTGACTTGGTTTGTAATCAAGTTAAACATGAATGGGCTGATTTGATGGAGACTGATATCTCATAGGCTAAAGTGGAGGATGTGCTATTCCATTTACCACGTATGTAGGAAAAGCCCTAGGCTGGGATGGGCTTCCTAATGAGTTGTTTTCAGCCCATGCTGAGTAGCTTAAGGACCCATTAACTCACCTGTGTTAGTAAGTTTGGAAATCTGGTTTGATGCCTTTAGATTGGAATATTGTAGTGATTTGGTTGTTGCCAAAGGTTCCTTCTTTGACTTCCTTGAAACAATGGAGACCCATTTCTCTTATGGGTTCTATGTATAAAATCTTACCTAAAATAATTGCCAATAGATTGTAGAAAGTATTTCTACACCTAGTTCACCTATGTCAATATGGTTTCATTAGGGGACGAAATATCATGCATAACATCTTGGATGTTCAACTTAGGATTGATTATGCCAAAGCCTTTGGCCAATAAGTTGTTATGCTTCAGCTTGATCTTGAAAAGGCATTTGTTCATGTCAGTTGGTCTTTCTTGCGACAGCTCATGTCTAACATGGGCTTTGGTCCTCACATGACTTCTCTTGTTGATACCATTAGTCGGGGTGATGTGGCACGTATTGTACTTAATGGGGGGATCATTGATGAGATTGTATTGGATAAGTTGGTTGATTGAGGTGAGATTGTTGATTTGTCTCTTCCTAGTAGTGCCCAACTTATGAGTCAATCATTGGTTGATGATTCCTTTATGTATATTAAGGTTGATCGGACTAATGTAAATCGGGCAATGGTTATGTGGAATCTCTTTGCTTTAGCTTTGGGTCTTCATATTAATGCTCAAAAATCTACACCGATTTCTTGTATAGAGAGTGATTTGTAAGCTCTAGGTTGCCAAGGAGTCGTGATTTCTAAAGGAGATATTACTCAACACTTGGGTTATCCTATTGGTGTGGATGTAGCTCCTTGCTCTCTTTATTGGATAAGTTGGTTGATCAAGGTGAGATTGTTGGTTTGTCTCTTCCTAGTGGTGCCCAACTTTGAGTCAATCTTTGGTTGATGATTCCTTTATGTTTCTCAAGGTTGATTGAACTAATGTCAATTGGGCAATGGTTATGTGGAATCTCTTTGCTCGAGCTTTGGGGCTTCATATTAATGCTCAAAAATCTAAACCGATTTATTGTATAGAGAGTGATTTGCAAGCTTTTGGTTGTCAAGGAGTTGTGATTTCTAAATGAGATATTACCTGACACTTGGGTTAATATCCTATTGGTGTGGATATAGCTCCTCGTGCCTTGCTTGATTGGATGCCATCCTGTATGGATGATTAGTTTATGTACTAGGAATCTCAAGGCTACCGTCTTCACATGAGACTTAAAGTCGCACAATGTGTCCTGATCAATATGGTTTTATTTTTTTTGCCCTTACTTCCTTGGACTAAGAAGTCTCTCTTGGAACTAGTTTAGCCTATCCATTTCATGTTGTGGAAAAAGAAAGCAAATCGTTTGGGCCAAGTGTGGATTTCTTGGTAGCATGTGAGTACTCCTAAAAGGATGGGAGAGCAGTTTTATTGGATGTTAATTTCCATATGGTTGCTTTGAGATTGGCACTTTTGTAGGCTTTATGTGTGTAGAGTCGTCCTTGCACAGATATTGCAAAAAAATTCATTGAAAAGATTGGTATCTCACATGGTCGCATGGTTATTCAAGTTTATTGGTGGCATATGCTGAATTCCATGAGGCCTATTAAGGTCTCCCAGCCTTTTTTCCTTTCTCGTTTGATTACATCTTGACAAGAGATTTTGCGTTTTGTAGTTTGGTGCCCTCTTTATCTTCTCAAGGAGGATAATTCGCCACAAGGAAAAGTGTTGGCTACCTCTAGGTTGTTGGAGTTTGCCTAATAAAGGCTTGCAGTGAGATAAGTTCAATTGGATGGCTTGCTTGGGGTTGTAAACAATCCATGATGGTGTCATTACTGGGCATCCCTGTCTTTATTCTTTCCGAGACATTTTTTAGTACTTTCGAGTGCCTCATGGCTATCATGACATTTGGTCATCCTTACAAGGGCAACTTTTGAGGTACTCTCCATTTCCTACTTTACAGCGCTCTTCTCCTTGGCGGGTTTAAATGCTTGTGCTACTTAATGATTTTGAGAAAAGCTTAGCTAATCAGACCTATCATCAGATGGTCGAGGTCAAGAGATGGGCTACTAGAAAGACCAATAAAATATAGCATATTCGGGACAACAAAAAGAAGTGGTAGGAAAGATTTCTCTAACTCTAGAAGTCTAAGATTCCTTATTAGGGTAAAGTTTTCATATGGAGGTTGCTTATCAGGGGTCTTCCAACTAGGGATGTGTTCCATGCTTACAAGAACTCTTGGTCATTGTGTATTTTGCACTATATGTGATGAGACATTGCTTCATCTCTTTGTCTCTTGTCCTATTGCTCAATAGATTTGGAGTTTTGCTTCCCGCATGTGGTCCCTACATACTCAATAGTGTATATTAGCTTGTGTCTTCTATGTCCGACTTACAATTAGATCATTCTTGCATTTTCCATTTCCTTCGTTGGATAGATTTGTGGCATATTTGGCTCACTCAAAATGCCTTCATTTTTTATTGTGCCTTGGGTATCCATGGTCGTGTGGCTCGTGTTCATGGTTTAATGTTGTGGTAGATCTCCTCTATGATTTCAGTTGACTTGGTTCCTCCTGACATTGTTGCTCCTTGGTTGGATATTGCTTGCTCCACTTTGGTCGTCCTTTCTGTGTGATATTTGTGTGTTATGGACTTGGAGGCCTTTCGACTTGATTTGTGTTTGTTCTATTTTTCTTAGTTGACCTAATGGTATGATGTAAATATTACCTTTTAATTCATTTATCTTCACGAAAAAAAAAGAGAGTCCTAGCTCTAAGTAGCCAAGTAAGTCTTGTATGCTCGTGTACAAGATTGGGCCTTTTCTAGGGTAGGGTTTGCTTTGCATTCATGTAGGTGGTTTATGCTTCTATAGAGCTTACTAAAGGTTCTAGCTTTGACATTTGGTGTTTTCCTAGGTCTCTCTCTTGTAGTGTTTCTTTTCTTCTTAAGCTCCTTGACTTATCTTGAACTTTTATTAAGTTTTCCTTCAATAAGACTAATTTTTTAACTATGTGCACATTTTGTTCTTAATTCAACAAACACATACATTTAAAGGCTTAAATGCTTTAGCCATAATGGTCGACGCCATATGATCCCTACCTCTTCCATTTTCTCAGATGGACAGCTCTTTCGTTTTAAAGGCTTAAGTGCTTTAGTCATAATGGTCGACACCATATGATCCCTACCTCTTCCATTTTCTCAAATGGACAACTCTCTTGGACATTTGGCGCACCTCTAATGACTTCATTTTTGATTTGGCCTTGGGTATCCATGGTCATGTGGGTCACGTTTGAGGATTATTGTTCCACTGCAATTATGCCGCCTCCATGATATATGTGGGGGGCTATGATTTGGTGACCTTTTGGCTTTGACTTGTAATTGCTGAGATTTTCATGGCTGGCGGGCGAGAAGGCCTTATGTAAATATTTTCATGTAACTTAAGCTTTTGAGAGAGAGAGAGAGATGAGGTAGCCTTTTGCCATTTGCTGGGATTTTCACGGCTGGCGAGATGGCCCAATGTAAACATTTTCATTTAACTTCATCTCCTGAAGCTTGAGAGAGAGAGAGAGAGAGAGAGAGAGAGAGAGAGATGAGGCTAAACTTGAGTTTAGGTGGGGTTTCTGCATTCGAACTATCTCGCCAGATGCCACGTTCGCCATCTCCCGACTTGTCAAGGTTGTCGATCCCCTTCTCGTCTGCTCTTCGTCACTGCTGCTGCACCAGCACTGCCACAGACTCGACACGCCTCAACGGTACGTAACCAAATTCGGAAGAGTTTCTTCTATCTTCATTTTTGACAGTCGGTACAACTTCAAATAGCGCGTGCGCATATGCACACACAAACAAGATGTGTAGGGACCAAAAGATACAACAGCTCCCTAGGAGACTCCGGTACTCCACCATCTCCCCGAGCTCCTTACAGATGGGGAAGGCCCCTCTTGATCAAATGGAATGGCATGGACGAACCACACAATAATGCAAACGACGATTCATGATGGGGAAGTATTGCATTTAGCAAACTTTTGAGGGGACGTGGATGTCGGTTTTGTCACCTTCCATCACATTAACCCAAACGATTTTTTACCTCAACTTTTTATTTGTTGACCTCATATGTTCCAAAAACCAACAAACTACGCTCACTATATGTTGTGATAGTTTCAAACTAATGGCTCTGGTGCTTGATGTTTAAGTCCCTTTACATTGTTGAGCGGTTTAAGACATATTTTGAAAGAACCTGCCATGTCAAATTTTCTCGTCAGACAACAAGCCAAATCAAAAATGCACATATCAACCTTGAGAGATACTCGACTACGACCATTGATGGTTTTGTCGTATGCACGTAGAATCTTCAAAGGTAATTGGTTGATTGTTTCTTGGGAGATTCTGATGCCGGGCTTAGTTGGAAAACAATAGGGTCTGTAAATGCTTCTAGGTTAGTTAGTGGTTGGTGTGAGGAGAAAACCTTAGGGTTTGCAAAGAAAACACAAAGCATGTATGAACTCAACTAAAACAATTGAACTCAGATGATAGAGAGACTGGAGAAAACACAAAACACAAAAGTGTAGAGTGAAGGAATAACTCAATGAACTGAAAAAAATAACATATTTCGGAGAGCAAAGAAAGACTCAAACCACACACCCTCTCTAGGAGTGAGTTGATGGGTAGGGAGCTGAAGGAGAAAGCCTTGAGATGATCCGAAAGCAGCATACCACCAAGTTGGGATGTTGGAGGATGCCAACATAGTCGGAGAAGAAGAAAATGCAGCTGTAGCAGGCCAGGAGAAGTGTCCAGCAGCAAATGTAGCCTTTGGAGGAGAAAATGTAGCTGTTTGGGTGATCCAAGAAGCAGGCAACAACACGGACATGCCAAAACTCAAACAATAGATTGTCTAGAAGATGTTAGCTAATGTTGTCAGTACATTAAGGAAATGTGGTTGTTTTGATACTGGAAATGCCAAAGAGTCCATTGGAAATAGATTCTCAACAGCCAAAAGACATCATGGTAGCTAGGTGGCAGCAGGGTATCCTATTGGACAGCAAAATGCAATTGTCTAGACGGCGGTAGTTGGTTGGCAGTAGGTGGAGTAGCCAATAGTGGGCAGACAACAAGGGTGAGAGTTCAATAATTGTCAAGTAATGGTTGCGGAATGTGCCATTGGCTGGATAGATCCCTATTTATAGGCACACGAGCCAACCAACTATCTAGGATAGTGCCGAGTAGGTAGACAACGAGGGTGAGAGTTCAATAACTCTCAAGTAATGGTTGTGGAATGTGCCATTGGCTAGATAGATCCCTATTTATAGACACACGAGCCAACCAACTATCTAGGATAGTGCCCAAACACTTTAGATACGTTAAATGTGGGTGCCCCGACACTTTTGGGAATTTTAATATTTGAGTTATGGGGATGTTTTAATGGACTGGAAAAATGATTAATGTTAGTTACCTTTTTTAGTGTAACACTCTCACTTAGCCCAAAAGCTTGAACCAAGAGGGATTGCAAAACATAACTCATCCAAGAGGTCTCATCCCAAAGCAGCTAGGGCATTAGATAAAGGGTGCACATTGGCTAACCAATGGCCTACCAAGACTACATTGGTGATGAGAGAGTTCTCTAGTTTACCCCGAGATGTCCTATCCTTAAGAATTTATGGTGTCGGTCAATTGTGTTAGAAGTGGGTGTATCGATGGAAGCGTGTGAAATTGTTGTACTACTAAATAGACTGCACAATATAAGAGAGAGGAGAGAGAAAGGAAACATTGTGAAGAAAATAATATTGCACAAAGAATTCAAAAGAAAAGAGATGCTTGGAAAATGGAATCCATATACCAAGACACAAGACAATACAAAAACAATGTGAGTCACTAGTTGTGTGGACAATGGCACCGGTGTTGAGCAAAAAGATGCATTACTTGTTGATTAGACTCTTAAATAGCCCCGAAACACACTAAAAATGCTCTTTTAGAGTAAAACCCTAAAACGGGGAGCGGTTCGAGAGAGTTCAGTGGAAACCCTAAAACGGGGAGTGGTTCGAGAAAGTTTAGTGGAAACCCTAATTTTTGGGATGCCCTTCCACATCTATAAATAGACAGGATACCCCCATTCAACAATCATCCTTGTTTGCAGGTTACACCAGCCCACACACCCTCTGTTGCTGCTGGCGCCCAGTTTTCAGTCTGCAGCCTGCCTCCATCTGCTGTCCAGCCATCATCGACTGCAGCCACATCATCTTCAGCCTGTCCATTGTTGTAGGCGATAGCTCTCAGCTGTTGGCGACTGCCTCCAGACTATCCCAGACTGCTGTTCAACTTGCTGTCCATCATCTCCAGGGTCAGCTAGCCTGCTTTTTTAGCATTGCAGGCCCTGACACTCTCAGACACTGTTTTAGCTTGTTGTTTATAGTAGATTGTGCATAGTTTCGAGCCCCCGATCGGTGGTACACTGTTGTGTTTACCAGTTTCCAGTCTCGAGACTGTTGCGTTTTGGTGACCAGCTTGCTGCCATTCACTATTCAACACTCCTATACTCTGACTGGTTGTCATAGACTTGGGATTTGTCTTCGGTGGATGTCACACTCCGACATTGCTCTGCCCTTGAGCACACTGTACACTCTTACATTCATTTACAACATTCATTCACTTCAGAGTTGTGTTCTCTCTCTCCCTTCTGTTTGTGTTTGAGTTTTGAATTTTGCATTTGGGGTTTGAGTTTTGCCCTCTGTGTATGTGTCTGTGTCTTTGTGTTTCTGTCGTGGTTGTACACTCTGTGTGTCCTCAGTGCAAACCCTAGCAGTCTTCTTAACAATCGGCTTTGGCTACCTCTCTCCAAGGAATCTGCTATAGGTGTGCGTAGAATGAGTGGCTGGAGGAGGGAGCACTTGGCTTATAAATAGGCCCTAAATTTGATTAGGTTGGGCAGCAATTTGGGGCCAAGAAAATAAAGCTAGCTAGCAAATAAAATGCTAGTTAGCCATGATTTGGTGCAAATAAATTGGTGCCACTAGATCAACACACAAAATAATAGTGCCTAACTCATGACTCATGCACAAACTGGCACATGAAGTGACTAATCCCTTAGATTATGGGTGGGCCAATAAAATATGATATATAATGATAATGACTCATCATAGTACATACAACTGTGACCATCAAAATAGGACCATGGATATCCAACTAGTGGATGACCAATCCACTACCAAGTTGCCTAGGAGAGAACTTGATGTTGATGTTGATTATATCAGCTTCTGAAAATAGAAAGGAATCATAGTAGCTCTTTGCACACTCTTTGCACCAGTCAACAATGTCTTTGAAGTAGCACACGCAACCATAATGGCACTGATGCCGTAGTGCATAAACGTGTCAGAGTGCAACAAAGGTGGAAGTGTATGACCAGATTGAAAGAAAATGAACACGAGAAGTGGGAGAGAGAAAAGAAACAATAGAATGCAAAAATCTGTAGTAGATGAATGTTGAAATGAAGGCGGCAAATGTGTACATGGATTGTTGAATGTATCTTCACGAGCTGATCTCTCTCTCCACTTGAAAAGCAAGTGAATGATGACCAGGGTAGGCTGCCCTAAATAGGTAAGAAAAATACACAAAATAATCAGATTGGCTAGTTAATGCTGCCCAAAAAGCAATAGCTGAATAAAATAATGCATAAAATGCTGCACGATAAATGTGGCTGCCACATGGCATCCTACACAGCTTGTTTGGCTTGCTTGACTACGTGGAAATGCTAGAAATGACTTGTAGACTCCATAGAATTGTCTAATTTGAAATTAGAAAATGGGTAACTGTGCCTGAGAGTACTAATTGTACAACAATTGTCAATAGTAAACGACCAATGCCTGTCCAAGGGATGAATAAATCTTTAACTTCCCCTCTCAGATCCTAGATGGGGCATAAGGCTCATGGATCTGGAGTGTTGTCGAAGAATGGTACAAGAAAGAGCCTTCATAAACAAATCTGCCCAGTTATCCTTTGTCTTGCAGTAAACCACATCAATGGTCTCATCCAAGATCTTCTCCCGAATGAAATGGTACTACATCTAAATGTGCTTCAACCTAGCATGAAATATAGGATTCCTCACCACACCAATGCAACTCTCATTGTTGCAATGTAGTGTAGTAGAACCTGTTTGAGAAGAGCCAAGCTCTTCTAACAATCGTTGAAGCTACACTATCTCATGTGAAAGAAGATATTGCTTAGTACTCTATCTATATAGATGATAGGGCAATAGTGGACTGCTTTTTACTACTTTTAGAGATACCACCTACACTCTTAAGTGAAGCAATATCTTGTGGTTGACCTCTTGTGGTGAACATCTCTAGTCCAATTAGAATCCGTCGTCTAGCCTTGTAGAATCAAGATTGAATCCACTGTACTTGTTGGATAGTAAATACCTAGGTCGAGGGTTCTCCTTAAGAACTGCAAAATCCTCATAGGAACCTTCTGTTGGCAATCAAAAGCCGAATCTTGATGGCGGTTTAGAGACAAGATTTAGAGTTGAATGATGTGGATCTTCTATGCCACTGCCAATTCGTTGCCATGAACCATGATGGTGGTTGAAGGATGACGACAATGATGGCATTTGAGAATCGGATGGTGATGGTGATTGATTGTGGAATAATGATTGTCGATAAGCTTGGAGGGATGATGATGAGAACAAGGCATAGCAAGGAATCAGATGGTGATGGCTATGAAGAGGATGAGCATCGAGTCATCACTTTGAGCCAAAAAAAAGGTATTCGACTATGCTTCAAGTTGGCATGTGATGATTCAATGGTAGTCCATTATGATTCATATCCCTTGGGAGGCTTTCAATTGGGGCATTTGATTGGTGGCATTCGATTATGAGTCGTCTCCTTTGAGGTATTCGATGCAAGAGACATATGATCGGAAGCATTTGATTATGCTTGGTGTTTCAAAAAACCACTTGTCAATGATGTAGCTTGGGTTCACTCATGAACCCTGTAAGCAAACCTACAGGAAAAGACAAATCAATCCTAGTAGTAAGGATCTATATCAATGACCCAATCAACTACATTTGCCTTTGGTGAATTTGCATGGGCCATAGCCTTCTAGTGCGGATCCATGGGAGTAGAAAGAGCCTTATACCCTATCTCAAATGTAATCAAAAGCTCGTACACATAACCCTGTTGGGAGATGAAAATGCCCTCGAAGTTTGCCATCTCATGTAGTGTCTCCTTTGTTTGCTTGATCTATTGGGCATGGTCACTTGTCAAAATGAGATCATCCACATAAAGCACGAACAAGTATGCCCTCTAGCTGAGATATAGACATATTAATAGGGATTGGAAGAGGAATGTTGATACCCTAAATTCCCTTGGAGAAATCTGTATTTTTGTTTCAAGCACATGGAGCTTGTTTGAGGTTGCGAAGGGCCTTGTTCAACTTGTATACTTCCTCATTTGATGAGGAAAAGCTAGGAGGCTACGCAACATAGATCTCCTCCTTCAAATCTCCATTAAGGAATGTAGACTTCACATGAAGCTAATAAATTGGCCATCTCCTATGGTTGGCTAAGGCAAGAACGGCCCTAATAGTAACCATTCGAGTTGTAGGTCCAAAGGTATCATGAAAATCAACTCTTGGCCATTGTGCAAATTCTTTTGCAACGAGCCACGGCTTGTGCTCATCTAGAGTGCCATCACATGGTACTTGGTCTTAAAGACCCATTTGACTCCAATCACCTTTCTATGAGTAGACGGGGGACGAAATTCCAAGTGTCATTCCGCTCAATCACATCCAACTCTTGATCCATAGCCTTCTTCCAATGTTGTGGTTACAAAGCCTTCTTCACGGAGATGGGCTTCTTATCTTGTATGGCATGAGACATCAAACAATAGTTACTATAAATCAGCTAGGTGGAGTATGCTTGGTTCCTCTGAGATGGTTGCGGGCCATCTTGCGTTCGCTACTCCTTAGGGACTCTCTCAATTTTGGCAGCAAGTTGAAATACCTGAAATCTGGAAAACGAGATTGTTTTCTGAATAGAGAGTGATCAACAACATTTGCTTTGCTATAAATAGCTGCAAACTGCGGGTGGAAGGTTGAGACTGTGATGTCCTCCGTGAAAGGGGTGTGGACAGAAAGCTAAAAACACTTGAAACGTGCAAAAATGAGATTTTGATTCAATGGAAGAAGAAGAGAAAGGGATGTCGAATCCACCACTGGTCTTTGCTGTCACTGGAGTGGAGGATCTTTGCCGCTGTTGGAGCAGATCCAGCTCTGATACCATGTCAAAAGATGACGTACCAGGGAGAGAGTAGGATTTGCGGAGAGGAACACATAGTGAACTTGGCAAACATGGAGAAGACCTGTGCTTGGAAATGAAAATGCCCTGTGCCATCTGATAGATCTCCAATCCAAGAAAGAAGTGTAGAATCCCAAGATTTGTCATGTCAAACTCTTGCTACAAAATGGCCCGAGTATGATCCACCTTCTAAGTATCACTTCGTGTAATGATAATATCATCAACATACAAAATAATCAAAACACATCGGCCATTTGCACCCTTGCAGTATAGGTTGGGGTCATAATCGGAGTGATGGAAACCATTCCGGACGAAGAAGTGGTCAATCCTTTGGTACCTAGCTCTAGGAGCGTGCTTTAGGCCATAAAGGGCCTTTTGTAGTCTATAGATATGGTCCTCCTTCCCTTGCACAAGAAAACCGAGAGGTTGGGAGACATAGATCTCTTCCTCAAGAATGCCATTCACGAAGGCTAGTGTGATGTCCATCTGATAAACAGGCCAACGATGGTGGGTTGCAAGTGCCAAAATAGTCCCGAATAGTAGACATCAGAGCCGTAGATGCAAAAGTCTCAAAGTTGTCAAAACGTGCCCTCTGAGCAAAACCCTTGGCAACAAGCCTAGCTTTGTGCTTGTCCAAGGAACCATTAGCAAGGTACTTGGTCTTATAGACCCACTTCACACCAATCACCTTTCGCTTCTTGGGACATGGAACGAGTTGCCAAGTCACATTTTGCTCAATGGAATCGAGCTCATCCTACATAGCTTTTCTCCAAACATCCTGTGTAAGAGCTTCTTCAACCGTAGAAGACTCGGAATCCTAAAGAATCTGTGATATAACAGCATAGTTCACAAAGAGTGAACTATCCCATTAGGCCTATAATCGGGCTGATTTGTGTGGAACTGAAGGAGTTGTAGGAAAGTGAGTGACATTGGAATCCTGCATAAGCTGCCTGTACCACCAAGGAATATGAAGAGACTCTTACTCCGCTGCGAGGGAGATTGAGAAGCCTTTCGAACCTGCAAAGCACTTGTCTGTGTAAGGGACTTCTCCTCACCATAGGAAGGGAGATCCTCTTCATTTGAAGAAAGCTCCCTCTCTGACGGTAGAGTATTCCTGGAAGACTCTTGAGGGGAGGCTGAAGGGATGGAAGAACTCGACGAAGAAGAAGTCATATCCGCCTAAGGTATTACGACTTTTGTCTTTGGTACCCACTGCATCCTTGGGGTCCTTGGCCAGCTATCATGAAATAACTACCGTATGCATCACATGTGCTAAACAACCTTGTACATTTGATTAATAACTTAATGAAATGTTATTGGCAAGATTAAAGCATCTCAAAATTTCATGTTCTTGTGACCATAGCTGTTGGGGAGTGACGTTGGAGAAGATAGAGCCAAAAATTGAGAACGCAAATGTGGCAGCCTTTGATGATGGAAGCGCCTGCTGTGATGTGACGCTAGATGGAGAAGAATGAGCGAGGCTACCTAAACGTAAGGAACAATAGTCTTTGGGTCTCACCAATTGGAGGAAGAGATTGCCTATTGTAGAGAAGCCACCAGGAAGTCAAAATGCAAGCAGGGCCTGGAGATGATATTGCTCACCAATAGTGGGTGATAATGCTTGGAAGAGGTGGAGCTGACGCCAAGTGATATAAGATATCTTGATGCTAGGAGGTGGAATGGTGTCGTCGAGGTGTGGATGGTCACCAGTTGGAGAGGAGAAGCCAATGGCACCATAAATGCAGCTCAAGGAAGCTGGAGACTGGCGCCTAGCAACAAGGATGGAGGCAGTGGAAGAAGAGGAGAGAGAGATGACGGTTTCATGAAGTTAGTGAAAGAAGTGGGTGAAAAATGAACCCTATAAAGCCTTTTTGGAGAAAGTGAAACCAAAAGTGGGAATGAAGAAGAGAAATCGTAGGGAATGATGTGGTTTCTCAATACCTAGGACAAAGTAAATTTCTTGTGTTTGATTTCAATGGCAGCCTTCTCTCTCCCCCCTCTCCCCTCCACACAACCCCCTCCCCCCCCCCCCCCCCACAAAAAAAAAAAGGCCTTAAAACTGTCTTTTCCACTTGCATGGGCAAGTTTTGGTAAGTGGTGTTAAAAGATGACGTACCAGCGAGATAGTAGGGTTTGCGGGGAGGAACATAGAGTGAACTCGGTAAACACTGAGAAGAGAAGGGAAGACACAAGAAACTTTGATGAATGGAATGATGAAGTTCTGAATCATGGAGTGAATGTGATACAAGGGAACAAGGGTGCCGTAGCACAAGGAAGATGATGAAGATAGTCACGAACCACAAACCGCAATGTCCTCCTGAAGGGGTATGAGGGTAGTGGAGAGGCTAGAGAGAAGAGGCGACGGACTGAATGAATCAATTGTCAGGAATGAATGAGAGAGTGGCCTATAAATAGGCACAGTCAGTCTAGGATGGCTCCCCTTTTTGGGGTTGCAAACCCTAAACTCAAAACGCAAAAATGCAAAAATGCAAATTGCAGGTGAAGGGTTTCTCAACAAGTGGCAGCCTTCTAGCTCAAATTTTCAATATTATTCAACTTATCAAAATTTTAAAGAAAAAATTAATAATTATTTAAGTGCTTAGAAAATTAATTTCACTAGCCAATAATTAAATTGACTAGATGAATTTGTCTGCCAAGTATTCCTAAGTAGTTATTGACCCTTAGACATACATTAATTGCCTAGTCTCTAATGTTTTAGTTGACATTATTGGCCAATAAATTGGTCTAGGTCCAAATCTAATACCAGGTATGATCTAGTGAATGACACTACTGACATTATTGGCGGCTTAATTGGTCTAGGCCCAAATCTGACACCGTGTATCACCTAACATAACTTATTACGACTTTTGTCTTTGGCACCAACTAGTATCTTGGGGTCCTAGGTCCCGCATTGTGAAATACTTAACTTGCACCCCACGTGTGCAAGTCGCATTTGCCTTTTAATCAAATGCTAAGCAAAGCAATAAAATTTCACATTCTTGTGACAGACCATCCCCTTGAAATCCTGCAATCCTCCTCGATTGCAGTGCAATGTGCGAAAGTAAAAACATATTCCATTGGAATTTCCCAAAAAGCACAGTAATGTAAACAACATAGGCCACTGCTGCTTACCCATGCTAATGCCAAACAGTTGTTGCAAATTTCCAGCTAGCATAAACCATAAGAAAAGACTCGTAAAGAATCTAAAACTACTGCCAACAACCCATAGAATGCATTTCTCATTAGCATATCTCAACTATTTGGCAAAATAATCATAGCAAAGCATAAATTGAGTGTAAACCATTGCTGAATCAATGGCATTCATAAAGCATGTTGCTGTCTACAAAACCAACTGATGATGATTAGTGGGAAAACCAACAACTGATAATCAATCTTGGATGATCGTAGATTGATGAGCATACTCTAATAATCATACATTGATGCAAATGTACAATTTCAGAGCTGGAGTGAAAACCATATTCATCCACATACCAATTGCAATGATTAATACATTGAATAGTGACCTCATGGTAGACATATTGTTGGCATAGTACCTTGGATGCATGCTGAATACATCCAAGATCCACTATACAAGAGAGCTGTCCATCATTGGAGGAGTGAAAGTGCTAGCTTCCCCTTGAGCATCAAGCAATGTTCTGGATCTTTGCTTTGCTAAACTTGATTGAGCGCGATCCAAAGTCAGCTCTAACTAAAAAGCCACGAGGTAAAGTTGCAACAACCAAGAGTGGTTTGCCAAGTCACTCTTACATCCACTTAGCATCCATCAATAGGTGAAGCAACACTAAAACTTTACCAAGAAGATACTTTGCTTGTAACTCTTTATGCCCCAAAACTTACACTAGGTTCTAGGTCTTTTTTCCTCTTGAGCATTGCAATGCTTTATAGTTTCACATTACTGCAATTTCAACTTAACTAATATGCAACATCGCATCTGGTTGACTAGCCCCTCGTGTACTTGATATGGTAGGAGCACTAGATACACTACGAAACATTCTTGTTTGCATACTTTGGACCATTGCAATGTGACTATGCATGGGAATTTGCATACTAGTAGTTACACCGAGATATAATTTTTCTCATGATGAGTACTATATGGGTCATTTCCATGACCAACATTAATACCATGAGTCCCAAACACAATGGGTTGCATATATGCATTGCCAAACTTGCCACTTTGTGCCCTAGCATCATGCCAACATTGCTATACATAGGGTTTTTAATTCCACTTGCTATACATTAGGCCTTACATACCATGCATAGATGGTTGCATACCAAATATCTTTGGTCCTTGCATCCCCATGGATGAAGCATTACCAGCCAATGCTTGGAAAACTAAAACACCACCAAAGTTTCCCGGGTGACCTACATTAGCATGCATGCCTTGGGGTATGAAAAGCATTGGATTGGCACTTCCAAGTTGCCCTTGCATATGCATCAATTGCCCCACTAGCATCATTTGCTTGTGCTCACTACCCACATTTTAAACATCATGTTGCTGTATTGGCTCTTTCTTCAATGCATCTTGCTGTCCTGAAGCTCTTTGAAGACGATTTCCTCTTCTTACCTTTGCTACCCTCTTTTAAGGGGTATGAAAAGTACATAAATCGAGGATCTTTTGCCACTTGCACAAGCATTTCAGCTGCTATTCTCAGTTGATCTTTAAAGTGGTCATCAAATTCCTCTCCTTCTTGTAGGTCCTTAGTTTCTAAAAGCCTAGAAGGATCCACATTTTGGTCTAAACATCAGCTTACTGCCCATGCTACGTGCCTTATCCAAGATTAGGCATTGCATTTTTTTGAACACATTGTGAAATTTTCAGATTGATAGGTATCACCCTTGCTTGATCCCATCTCACTATCTAAAGACATTCTTGTTGTAATGCTCAACTGAATATAATTTTAGCAGTAGAGCAAAGCTTTTGACCTTTAATCAAGTGCCTCGGGCCACCTCGTCAAGGGATTTGATGGTATCTAGGCAATGGAACCATACAACCAGCCTTCCTTCTCGGAGAGGGTGGTAATGACTTGATTAATCAACAATTACAACAAGTATAAAATTAACACAAGCATAAGATTCACATAAACTGAAAATGCAAATGTTACCACTTAATCTAGGACAATGGACAGCTTGCTTGCCCCAAAACTAGCGCCCCTTATGGTATTTCTCTATCTTGAATTGCAATTTGGATGGAATACAATGAGATTCATTGAATCTCCTTCACTTTTTCAATTGCCTCTTGCTGTCATAAATGATTAGCAAGTCTTCAAACCAATTTTCCCCTTGGTTTGCTTACGGATCAACCTTGAATTGTGCTCCTTGGGTGACAAATTTAGTCCCGTATGTTTGCTGGCTTAGTGGCCACTTGAATCTCCTGAAATTGCCCCAATGTCAGTGATTGAAATTCAAGCCTCTAGGCTTTCAATTTTCGAGCACACTTTCTGAACTGGTTGTCAAACCCTAATTTCTACTGTAAATTAGGGTTTATAGCTATTGGGGGTAAAAGTGCTTGTGTCTAGTCGCCTGTCTATTACTACACTTATAGTACCTACACACATGTACACTACAGGTGATGGGTCTCCATCATTATCACTTCATTTTTGATTCTTTTAGTGACATTTGAATAAAGGGAAGATTGGTCACACATTGTGACTATTGGAGTTCCCACATCTTGTTTTTTTTTTTCGTAAAAGGTCTCTCTCTCTTGTATTAATTAGGGAAAAAAGGTACAAGTTTACATGATTACAAGATACACGAGGGCTCTAAGCCAATGTGTGTAAAATCCCAGTACTAAGCCACAAAAAAGTTACACAAGTCATGGCAAAGACCCAGAGGAAATTGCCATATGCCAAGGAAGCAAGTCCGAGTGCCGAATGAGATCTATCTGCCAAAGCAAGAGACCTTTAAGCCGGGCAATGTGTCTCGGTACATTAGAGGCCGAATAAAAAAGAAAGGCATTCCGAATGGTCCAATTGTGCCAGTATCCCCAGTATTTGAAAAAGTGGAATAAGATCTTCATATGCAACTGTGTCGGTGTGGGGTATTTTGGCCGCACGAAAACCCAATCGAAAGGGGTTAGAGAGGACCCCACCACTGCACGCCAAACCTGTGACAAGAGCGACTAGATCTTCTTGGCAAGCGGGCAAGAAATAAATCGATGTCGAGCCGATTCCACAGTAGTGGTACAAAAGAAAGAATTGCCATTCGAGATTCGACGCTTGGAAAGGGCCGAGGCAAGAGGAAGACCACCAATCATCACCCGCCAAAGAAAGACCTTACATTTGAAAGGAGTCTTATTCAACCAGCCCTTCATCACAGTTTCCTTCCACCATGACTGAGATTTCCGCAATCCCCATACAATGTTAGCTTTAACACCTAGCCATTGATGATCTTTAATCAGAAGATGATATACCTGATTAGCAGAGGTCTTTTCCAGACTTAACTGGCCTGCAAGAACCCAGTCCTGCCAAGGACGATCCACAATAGGGGCAGGAAAGGGTTGCCTGCCCTGAAGCACTAACAAAAGCTGTGCCCATAAATCATGGTATCCACGCGGGATTCTGAAAAGTCTCCTGGCAGTACGAAACGATGCGAAGACATTACGACTGGCAAGGGTGGCATCCGCAACTGAAATCACACCCAAACGGGCCATGCGGTTAAATTTTGGTCTGAGCTCATGTTTGTCTTCCCATGAAAGTAATCTCGAGACTGCCAACAATTCCAATTGAAAGGAGTTAGTATGCAAGCGGTCCTCCGCTGGATGCCAACGCGCCTTTTGGAGCACCACTTTCCAGGAGCTAACCAAATGCAATAACAGAGAGGAGGGACTGGAAAACCGAGAGTCTGTATTAAGGACATGCCACCAGGAGCCCCGAAGTTGTGTATTACCATGCCGAAGCTCGTTGTCCTCAAGAAAATAACGGGCTATAATGGTCCACAGGTGATGATCCACGCACATAGCGCGAAAAAGAGACAAATGAAGAGCCAGCATATGAGTTTTAGCATCCAAAATAGCTCCACTACCCAGGCGTTTGGGGGTATATGTATGTGTCCATGAAATCCATGAAATACCTGCGTGCAATGAATCCTTCTTCCATAACATGAAATGAATGGGGTGAGTGAGAGCCTTCAAAGTAGTAGGAGTCCACGACAGTAATGGCAAGAAATATGTGAGCATTGGCAGCATAATTGTCTGGGCCACTTTGAGGCGGACATGGAAGGGCCACGCTTGCGACTTCCAATACATAAACTTAGCTGCCAGTTTCTGTGAAATCCACTCTAGTAGTTGCTTTGGCTGAACATGAATACCCAACGGGTACCTAAGATGCCTGACAATGGAGCCACGGGGAACAATCTGACCCTGCCAACCCAATGACTGTAAATTAGACTCCGTGCAGCTGAGAATGGCTGATTTGAAGGCATTGATGCGAAGACCCGAAGCATGGCCAAAGAGCGTCTAAACATCTAATGCCTTGCGAATGTTGTCCTTGTCTGCACGCAAAATCATAAAGCTATCATTAGCCAAAGATTGGCTAATGAAGTGCTATCCCAAAGGAAGAGACAATCCGGCCAGCTGAGCAGGAACTGCCATTGAAGATAACATTGAAAGAACCGGGTGGGTTGCCAGGGCAAAGAAGAGAGGACTCAAAGGGCAACCCTGTCTCAGCGAGCGTGCAAGGACTAATGGCTCTGTAACCCCGCCATTGAGCATGACGCTCGAAGAAGCCGCAACACTAATGGTGTAGATCAATCGGGACATCTGAGTACCAAAACCCATAGTAGACATAAGTTCTGCAATGAAAGACCAATCTAAATAGTCAAAAGCCTTCTCCAGATCCAATTGAATCAATACCACTTCCTGACTAGAGTGCCTTGCATAGTCAATGGCCATTTGCACATTTAGGATATTATGCAGAATGTTGCGGCCCTTAATAAAACCATATTGAAGAGGATGCACAATGGCTGGAAGTGTTAGAGATCAGATCAGATCAGGGCAGCAGGTGGCCTGGTGCAGTCGGACTGCCACGTGGCAGTCCGACCTGCAGCAGCCAGTCGGCTGCATTTAATGCAGCCACCTGGCTATTTCTGGTGCCCTCTTTTGCCCCGTTTCTCGGCTATTTATACCTGGCACTTTCAGCAGTTTGGTACACTTCTCTGCTCGCAGATTACAGACCGGTGACACGCGCAGATTCCGTCTCTGTTCGCAGATTTCAGACAGCAGACAGTGCAGACTGCAGTAGACTTCGAGGTGAACAGCAGGTTGCATCGTCGAGGTGGAGACACGCAGTCCAGCGCACTGCGCCCATGTATATATCTGCATATCTTTGTATTCAGCATTCTTTATACAGCAGATCTTCATCGTCCACTGTCTCTTTCTCTCTCTTCTCTCTCTGCGTTCTCTCTCTCTCAGTCCTACGCTTCTGCACCGCTGCACTTTGACATGGTATCAGAGCAGTGTTTGAGGGCTGATTGAGCGCAGAATCAACCTGAAGAGGAGTTTCCATTGCGACACAAATTTGCGTTTTTTGCGTTTAAGGCCAGATAGGAGGGCTGTGCCTTGGAACAAGGCTGAAACGAGTGTGGGCGCACAGGAAAGGAGTACAGGTGGTGGATTTGCTGCTGTTTGACGCGGAGGAAGTTTGAGTTTTCAGCCTATAAGTGCAGGTTTTGCTTTTTCATCGCCTCCGGCGGGTGAAGAAGGATCAGGACGCGGAAGAGCCTTAGCAGGGTGAGTTTTCCCAGTCAGAGGGGGCTGCTTTTGTGTTTGTGAAGGCATTGCAGGTGAAGATGTCTACAGAGATTGACTTGGAGTTCCAGGCAATTATGGACCGGAAGGTGCCTGTCTTACCGGCTCTTCCTACAGATCAGAAGCTCGACGGCGACAACTACCGCATTTGGCGCGTCATGATGTTGGCCATCCTTGAGTCCTATGATTTGGCGGAGTTGGTACAGGAGGAGATTGACCGGCCCTCGGTAAGAGTTGAGTCCAAACTCTCTTCCGATGCTCGTGCGGAGTTGGCCAAGGCCCAGTCTCATTGGGACAAACTGAATGCCAGGATTCGATCCTTTCTCTTTCTATCATGCATTACAGCCGTGATCGCTCACATTGAGCACTTGACAGTGGCTCGGGAGATATGGCTGGAGCTTGATCAGATGTACAATCGGATGACCCTAATGAAGCGGGTTTCTTTGGAGGTACAGATGCGGACCTTGTCCGTAAATAAGACTTCTTCGCTATGGGAGCACATTAATAAGCTAAGGCAGCTTCAGATGCAGGTTTAGAATGCGGGGAAGCCGATTTCCTCCGAAGACATGGCGATCACACTATTGTCCCAGTTGCCGCCACGATTCGGTACATTTTACTCTGCCCTTATAGCTTCGGGACGAGAGTCTACTCTTCGTTGGGAAGAGTTGGTTCCTATGGTCTTGGACCAAGAGGAACAGTTAAAGGAACAAAATGCTTCCAAGTCGGAGGCGTTGATAGGTCAAGCCTCTCAGAAGAAGGGGAAGGACCAAAAGAAGAAGAAGGGGGATAACAAGTCCAAGAAGGACAAGGAGAAGGAGAAGGACAAAGATTCCACATGCCATATTTGTGGAAAGACTGGCCATTGGAAGAAGGATTGCCCTGACAAGGACACGGACACCAAGAAGAAGGATACCAAGGATGAAGGACACGGACACCAAGAATGCTTCTGATGCTACGATGACGGCTGATGCTTCTGATGCTTCTGAATGCTTCTGATGCTACGATGACGGCTCCTCAAGAAGCATCAGAAGGACACGGACACCAGAAGCATTAGAAGGACACGGACACCAAGAAGAAGGACCGTCTTTGGGTGTGATGCCTATGTTCACATCCCCAAGGCTCACCGTGATAAATTTGAAGCAGCTTTTCGAAAATAGGTATTTGTTGGCTACAGCTCCCAGTATCAAGGCTACCGACTGTATGATCCCGTCAAGCGGGATGTGTACACTAGCCGTGATGTGCGGTTTGTGGAGGTTTTGGCTAGTTCAACGGGTGAGGAGCATCCCGTTCTTGGAGATCCAAGGGAGAGTTGGGCTCCTTCTACAATTCCACTGGAGCCCGTGCCTTTTGATTATGATTCTGTTTCTGACACGGAGTCTACTGTTCCACCGGACACCTCTGAGGAGTTACCGCCGATGGATACTCTAGAGCCTTCTGCTGATGGAGAAAGACGAGGGGAGGTTCGGCCTCCTCCTCGCTGGGCGCGTGACACACTCCGTGATTCAGGGATCGAGGGGGTTCTTGAGGAGTGGGGACTGCAGGATGGTCCGCGGCGGTCACGGAGGCACCGGGCACATTCTACGGAGCTTGTTTGCTCCAACTATTGTTTGATGACCCGTGTTATGCAGGATCGAGAGCCCATCTTCGTGAAGGAGGCTTTACAGTCCGCACCATGGAAGAAAGCTATGGAAGCTGAGTTGGAGGCTATTGAGAGGAATGGCACTTGGTCACTCGTGCCCCGGCCCCCAAAGAAGAAGGTGATTGGAGTCAAGTGGGTCTTGAAGACCAAATACCTTAGCGATGGTTCTTTGGATAAGCACAAGGCTCGCCTTGTTGCTAAAGGTTTTGCACAGTGCCCAGGTATTGACTGTCATGACACTTTTGCCCCCACAGCTCGTATGGCGACCATTAGAGCTGTTCTTGCTTTGGCTGGCCATAGGAGATGGCCTGTTTATCAGTTGGATGTGAAGTCGGCCTTCCTCAATGGTGATTTGAAGGAGGAGATCTATGTTGAGCAGCCTCCTGGCTTTGGATCTTCAGATGGGAAAGTCTACAGGTTGAAGAAGGCCTTGTATGGCCTCAAGCAGGCTCTGCGTGCGTGGAACGAGAAGATTGATTCGTTCCTCCAATCTCAGTTGGGATATCGGCGGTCCAAGGCCGATCCGCAGCTGTATGTTCACACTTCCGAGGATGGTTGTGTGCTGTTTGTCTTATATGTTGATGATTTGATTGTCACAGGTGATGATGCACAACAGGTCCAAGAGACGAAGTCAGCTTTACATCGGACGTTCGAGATGACGGACTTGGGTCTACTCCATTTCTTTTTGGGCCATGAGATTTATCAGTCTCAGAGGGGGATCTTTATCTCTCAACAGAGATATGTACAGGAGCTCTTGGTGTCTTTTGAGATGGAGGATTGTCGGGCCCTATCTACTCCTATGGATCCGAATTGGAAGGCCACTTCTCATTCAGCTTCTCCTTTGGCGGATGCGTCCCGCTATCGACAGTTGATTGGGTCCTTGATTTGGCTTCTCAACACCAGGGTTGATCTATGTTTTGCTGTTGGGCTCTTGGCAGGGTTCATGAGTGAACCTAAGATGGTGCATTGGCAGGCTGCTCAGAGGATACTTCGGTATCTGAGGGGGACGTCTGATTTAGGGATTCATTACCCCGCAGGGATAGATGGGTCAGATCTTGTACTTGCAGGTTGGAGCGACTCGGATTGGGCCGGTGACGTGGACCACAGACGGTCTACTACAGGTTACTGTTTTACTTTGGGTGCAGGTGTTATTTCATGGAGTAGCAAGAAGCAGCCCACGGTAGCCCTTTCGTCTATTGAGGCGGAGTATCGGGCCGCGTCTTCCACCACATGCGAGGTTGTGTGGCTTCGGAGATTATTGGAGGAGCTTGGGTGCCCCCAGACTCGTTCTACATTGCTGCGATGTGACAATGAGAGTTGCATTGCCTTGGCAAGGAACCCTGTTTTTCATGCCCGGACGAAGCACATAGAGATCCAGTACCACTTCATCCGAGAAAAACTTCTGGATGAGACCATCACTGTGGAGTACTGCAAGACGGAGGACAATCTTGTAGATTTGTTTACGAAGGCGCTTCCTCAGGCTCTACTTTGGAGACATTCCAGATCCCTCAGGCTTGTGCCCTGCCCAGGTTCTGAGAGGGGGTGTTAGAGATCAGATCAGATCAGGGCAGCAGGTGGCCTGGTGCAGTCGGACTGCCACGTGGCAGTCCGACCTGCAGCAGCCAGTCGGTTGCATTTAATGCACCCGCATGGCTATTTCTGGCGCCCTCTTTTGCCCCGTTTCTCGGCTATTTATACCTGGCACTTTCAGCAGTCTGGTACACTTCTCTGCTCGCAGATTACAGACCGGTGACACGTGCAGATTCCGTCTCTGTTCGCAGATTTCAGACAGCAGACAGTGCAGACTGCAGCAGACTTCGAGGTGAAAAGCAGGTTGCATCGTCGAGGTGGAGACACGCAGTCCAGCGCACTGCGCCCGTGTATATATCTGCATATCTTTGTATTCAGCATTCTTTATACAGCAGATCTTCATCGTCCACTGTCTCTTTCTCTCTCTTCTCTCTCTGCGTTCTCTCTCTCTCAGTCCTACGCTTCCGCACCGCTGCACTCTGACAGGAAGGTGCTTGTGGAGCCGATTCACCAGCACTTTGGAAAAGATTTTATACATTGAGCTCATCAAAGAAATTGGTCTCCACTGTTGCAACATTGATGGCGAAGGAACCTTTGGAAGCAATTTGATAAGGCCTTCTTTCAAGAGGAAGGCATGACCCCTGTTTCCCAAACCTGCTCAAACATAGCTGCCAATGGCTTCACCAGTTGGGTAGCTGAGTTCTCAAAGAATTCATCGGTGAGACCATCCCAGCCAGGGCTCTTATCCTTCGGCAGGTGTAACAAAACATCCATAACCTCCTTCTCACAAATATCTGCCTCCAAAGTAGCTTGCATATCAAGTGGAATCTGATGGCGGACCAGATCATAGAAGACTGAATGTGCATGCGTGACCTGGTCAGAAGGCGACGGAGAAGAACCAAGAAGATCGAGAAAATAGTTCTTGCACATAATGACAATGGCGTGCGGATCAGTGACCTTGCGGCCTTCTGAATCCTAGAGTCTGGTCATATTTTTGTGCACATGAGAAGCATGCAAGGCGTGAAAGAACTTATGAGTCTGACCAGCACTATCTTGCAAATTGTCAGTCAAATTATGCAATTTGGCCTGCTGATAGGATTTCAACTGAAATTCTTTAATAAGATCAGCCAAACGCTGTGCCAGGGACAGTAGAAATTCATCATCCGGGGTGTCCACCATTAGCAAACGAACCAAAGCCAGTAAGTCCTCTGCTGCATGTCGGCGCCGTCGACAAAGAGAGGCATGATGGATCCCATACTGGCGAGCAACCCGTCGCACATTAGAGAGCAGCCGTTCAAAAGAAACTGTGCCCTCAGAGGCAAAGTCCAATAAAAATCTCTCAATCAATTGCTGCATATAGCCCTGGAAGATTGAATGCTTCAAATAAGACGAGTTGAAACGTAAAGGGAGTCTAACCAGCAACTACAGAAAAGGTGCAATGGGTTGTGCCAGTATCTCAAGTTGGAGAGGGAAATGGTCCGACAAGGCATATTGCTGGAAGACTTGCATTTCCAGCATCTCAGGAAGAAAATCATCATCTTGCATGATGTACATTCAGTCCAACCGCGACTATGTAGATGCATACTGTGCGGAATGGAAAGTAAACCGTGGAGATGAAGGTTGTAACTAAGACCATAGATCTTGCTTAAGTGCCGCAAGAGCAAAGGCATTCCACACCTGACTTTTCGGAAATCCCCCATTAAGAAACCCCTTCTGCCAAGTCACATCTTGTTTCTCTCTCTCTCTCTCTCTCACTTCTTCTATCATAGCTCTTACTTCCACTCGTGTGTTTCCACTCCGGGCTTAGTCTCTTCAACTGGTATTAGAGCCAACCATTCAAGAAGCTTCTTTATTCTTTGCTTTAGCTCGATTGAAAGCTTCAACTCAAGGTTTTATGGTAGTCATTGTTTCTTTCTCTTGACGTATGTATTGAGTCTTTTCTTCTTCCGGCTTGTTTCAGCTTGCTCTGCTCTTGTAGAGAGCTTCCCAAGGCTTAGTTGAGCCTTGTTGAGTGCTTATTGAGCCGACGAGTAGCCATTTTATCCATTTTGAGTGGATACAAAGCATGCTGTAGATGTCTTGGACAGCTTTGATAGCTTGATAGCACTATAATATTTTGGTCATTACTTTTGCATATGGTATCAGATTTAAGCGTTCTATAGCTAGAAACGAAGATTATGACGAGCTACAAATTTGGGTGTGCACAGAGTTGATTTTGTGCAGTTTTTTGTTCTTTATTTCACATAGAACAGAATTGTTTTGGTTTGATAGCAAATAGTAGATGCCATAATGCATGTCGATGCTTCGGGGATGCTATCTTGTTGCTTGGATGATATGGTTATGATTTTGGGACTGATTTGGGTTGGAAATAGTTGAGATTTCATTGTCATTTTAGTATTATAACAATAGGGCAATGAGCATTTATCAGTGAGAAGCTTATGCCTAATGCTTATTGATACTTTATGGGATACTCAGTGGATGTACTACTACTTCGATTGTTATGTATACTTCCTGGTATGCTATGGCATGCTTTTGAGTTGAGATTTGAGCTTCATTACATTGATGTTGGCTGTGGTTGCATATCTTGGTGGCTTTAGTGGCTTATGTAGTTACAGGCTTGAAGTACATGTTGGATTTTATGCTTTTGGATGCATGCTCTATGGATCTTGGATGTTTGGATGTCATTCAAATGGTATCTTGAGCTTTACTTGCTCATTTGGCATTTGAGTGTTGCTTCAATGGAAGCTATTCGGCTTTATGCATTGAGCCACATTGGCACTTGGATGTACTAGAGAGCATTTGGTTTATGCAGTTGAGCTTGAGCTTATTATAGTGAGGCAGTGGGACTCATTGTGACATATACATACTCTCTTGATATTTATCGGATGTAGTTACCCTATTGTGGGCTGATTTGATCTCTTGGCTTGGACCTGGAACGTATGTTTGTCAAGGTGTTGTTATTGGTATTTATATGCTTTTGGGTTATGTATTGAGCTTTTACTCAATGGGTTATGCATCTGGTAGTTCTCTTTATTTACCCTTGAGACCTACCTTGTGCATGGCGTCTATGCCTATTGCATGTATGGTTCTTGATACATTGCAGTTGTGACAGTCTTCAATGCCGGTTGTTCTTGGCTTCTTCCTTCTTGGTTGTTCACAGTTGGTTGTTGGCATATTGCTACAGTTTATTACAGCAGCCTGTCATTTCAATTTTATGCATCCTATTTGAGGGCATCAGATGGACTTGACCATCTTTTGTTTACAATACAGACAACTCATTACTTTGGCAGTATCTCCTATTTCCCACTTGATTTAGTAGTGGTTTTGGGGTGATTTGCAAGGCATTACAGTAGCCCATCTTGCCCTTCTTTATACTTGCTTGGTCTCATTATGGCTAGTGGTTTTCACGAAAGTGCTATCTTCAATATTAAAAAACTGGATGGGATCAATTACAACTAGATCTTCAATATTAAAAAACTGGATGGGATCAATTACAACTATTGGAAGACCTAGATATGGTAGGTTTTAGTGTAGAAATTGCAGGTTAGACAAGTAAAAAATGGGAGTGCTAAACCTGAAAACATTGCGGCTAAGGATTGGGATGAATTGGATCAGGTATGCAAATACACAATCATTTTATCACTCTCTAAGTAAGTTTACTATAATGAAGTAATTGGAAATCGGATTGCATATGAGCTTTGGACACAGTTTAAGAATCTTTATGACAAGTATAGTCTTGTATCTCAAATGTGTTGGCTGAAATAGTTGATAGACCTCCGCATGAAGGAAGGGGCTTCTATGTCTATACACTTGAATGAGTTTTACTCCATTATCAGCCATTTAGCTTCATTGGAGACTGAGCTCAAGGGTACTTTGCATACTTTGTCTCTTCTTGGTACTCTACTTGAGTCGTGGGACCCTTTTTGTACGGCTCTCTGTGCTAAGGATGGGCTAAAATTGCAAGATAATGAGAGTGTCCTCTTGACAGAAGAGGTGAATAGAAAGAATGTGGATGCTTTCTATATATCACATGCATTGACTGTGCGAGGCTAGCATGATGGAAATGGCCATGATAGAGACTCTAATAGGACTTACTCAAGGACACATGGATAGTCGTGCAGTAAGTCGTGGGGTCATAAGGCTGGTCTTATTTGTCATTATTGTGGGAAAGCAAGTCATATTCGGTCACAGTGCTATAGAATGCATGAAGACAAGTGCAAGGAAAAGTGAAAGGGTAAAGTGTAGGACAAGCATGATGATTGCAACATTGTGCCTAGCAAGTCTAGTGTCAAGATTGAGGAGATTAATGTAGTCTAGCTTGATATATCTAATGATCTTATCTTGGCAGTTTTTCTTTGGATGCTTCACAGCTGACTGATGCTTTGTCAAGATATACTCAGTGTTGGTTGATAGATTTAGGAGGTTTCTTTCATGTGACCTCTCATAGAGAAGTGGTTTTACTCCTATCGTAGTATGATTGGATTAGTATGTTTGGGTAATGACCTGGCATTGGAGATAGTTGGTATTGGTAATGTTCAGTTGTATTTTGGTTTAGACAGTATGTTCACTCTTCATGATGTACATCATATACCGGCTCTCATGAAGAGCCTTATCTCTGCTAGCACATTGGATGATGTAGGTTATGTTGGGATGTAAAGGTCCTTTATTTACCTCCGTGTATTTTACACGTGTATTATGTTGTATATGTGAATGCACCCTTACGGGCCCTAAGTATAAATACATTTTATTCTTTGTGTACCAACACATTGTTGGTACACCCAAATCAGCTCGTACTCTCTCTGACTCTCACTCTCACTCACCTGCTCACTTCTCTGCTGCAAAACTTCACGCTTCCGCTACCCGTGCACTCCAACAACTGGTATCAGAGCTGAGGTTAAGGTGCTCGCGCTCCTTGGAGTCCGTGTGAGACATCTTCAGTGTTTGCTCGCACGAAATACACAGGTCGTTTTTGACCTGGCAGCTCACAGGAGTGGTCGTGTCTGACCAGCAGGCTCACATAGGTCGTGTTTGACCAGCGACAGCTCACAGGAGTGCATGCGACAGTCTCTCAGCAGGTGACAGGTTAGTTCGTTGCTTCTCCAGCCGGCGACAGCTCGTGCAGCAGGCGACAGGGCTCGTTCGTCATTTTCAGACAGGCGAGTGCAGGCGATGACCAGGCGACTGTAGGTGACAACTCACGAAAGTAGGCGATGACCAGGCGAGGGCAGCGACTGCAGGCGACAGCTCGCGCAAGGCTACGTGGCATCTGACGGGCAGCGCAAGGTCAACGGCTGTAGATTCGACACATTTTTTTCTTCCAAAAATCTTTTAAATTTTTTCTAAGGTTTACTGCAAGCAGCCCCTTTGCCACTGACAGAAGTTCGCGCGCGCAAGCACAGTTCTCAGATTTGGGCAAATTTGAACCTGGAAATTTGGGGCTTTTCCCAGATTTGATGCTGTTTATGCTTGACAGTGACATCTGTGTCAGAAATTGCAGACATTGTGCGCCTTGACCTCAATTAATTTGGGGATTTTTCCAAATTTGTTGAAATTTTGCTCATCCGAGTAAAATTTCTTGGCATTGGACCAAGAAAAATTGGGGCTTTTCATGTACTGATGTAATTTTGCTCAGCTGAGTCAGTTTGGCTAACATTTGCGCACTTTTGGACCTGGAAATTTGGAATTTTGTGCAGAATTTGATAAATTTCTGCATTATTTGCCTGTGCAGTGGCTGATTTATGTAAGAACAGTAGAGGATTATTGCTGGTTATGCAAGAACAGTAGTGTATTTGCTGATTTAGCTTGTGCTCTTGCAGTTCAGTGCATTTACACTTGTACTTGTGATAAAAATGGCTGCAACTTCTTCCAGTTCTGACATTAAAAGTTTGATGGAAATCAAGCGATTTGATGGTTAGGGCTTTGATCTTTGGAAAGATCGTATGCAGGGCATACTGTTCTTAAAGGATTGTGAGGATGCTTTGCAAATGGATAAACCCGCACAAATGTCTGAGGCGGATTGGGCCAGAGTCAACAAAAGGCTGTGGCTTATATAAAGATGGGTGTCACTGATGACATTTTGACAGACATTAAGGGTTTAGACACTGGTCATGCAATATGGGAGAAGTTGAAAACTACCTATGAGATCACCACACCTGTTAATCAGGTGCATTTAATGCGCAAGTTGGTGAATATGCGGCTGGATGAGTCCAAGCTTGCAGCTGAGCACTTGAGTGCATTTACTGGCATTTTAAATCAGCTGAAGGATGCAAGTTTGGATTTTGATGATAAGTTGAGGGCGATTTTTTTGATCTTGACATTGTCTGACTCTTGGGAGACTTTGGTTGTTTCTCTCAGTAATAACCCCAATCTCACATATGATGGTGTGAGGGGTTCGATCTTGAATGAAGAAATTAGACGTAAGTCTAGTGGAGAAGGCAGCAACTCAACTTATAATGTTAGAGGCAGGGCTGAAAAGAAAAATGCAAATGCTGGACAGAGAAGCAGGAGCAAGAGCAAAGGAAAAGAAAAGAGTGATGTTACATGCTATCAGTGTGGTCGGAAGGGCCACAAGAAGCTTGATTGCAGGTATTACAAGAAGGAACAAGAGAGAAAGAAGAATGCAAGAGACAAAAAGAAGAAAGAGGAAAAGACAGATGCATCTGAGGCAGGCAAAGGCAAGGAAAAGGCCAATGTGGCCTCCAGTGTTGTCATAGAGGAGCTCTCGGATGCAGAGGCTGATGTATTATGTGCAGTGGATTATGATGCCCTTGTATGTCACATGCAGGATATGCAGATCACCAAGGCTGATGTGATTGATACACTTTTGTCAGTTGATGATGGTGTCACTCAGACTTGGATTGTAGACTCTGGTGCCTCTTTCCATGTGACTCCATGCTTAGAGTGCTTTGCTACTTTTGATGCAGGCTGTTATGGCAAGGTTTACCTTGGAAATAATCATGCTTGCAGCATTGATGGGATTGGCACCATACACTTGTCTTTGGATAATGGGCAAGAACTTGTGTTGAAAGATGTCAGATATGTGCCTGGCATCAAGAAGAGTTTACTATCTGTTGGACAGCTTGACTTGCATGGTTACACCACACTGTTTGGTGGTGGTTTGTGGAAATTAAGAAGGGGTTCCATGCTGATTGCTAAAGGAACCAAGAAGGGCACTTTGTATTGTCTGCACTGTAAAGCTTTGAATGGCAAGTTTCTTGCAGTTGCTGAAATTGGCTGTCATTTGGAGTTATGGCATAAGAGATTAGGCCATATGAGCCAGAAAGGACTTGATGTCCTTACCTCTTTGAAGAGGGTTGATGGAAAAGACTCTAAACTTGATTTTTGTAATGACTGTCAGTTTGGAAAGCAAATGAAAAATTCCTTTTACTCTGGTGTCTCCCGTAAGTCAAATGTCTTGGACTTAGTGCATTCTGATGTATGTAGCATGCCTTTGAAATCGCTGGGTGGTGCTGCATACTTTGCCTCTTTTATTGATGATTGTTCCAGGAAGATTTGGGTTTATTTGTTGAAAAAGAAAAGTGAAGTGTTTGCTGTTTTTAAAACTTTTCATGCATTCGTGACCACTCAGATAGGTAGAAAGTTGAAATGCTTGAGAACTGATAATGGGGGTGAGTTCACGTCTAATGAATTTAAGTCCTTTTGTGACTTGCATGGGATCAAGAGGGAGCTTACAGCCCCTGACAGCCCTTCTTCAAATGGTGTGGCTGAAAGATACAATAGGACTCTATGTGAGAGAGTGCGGTGTATGCTGTCCACTGCTAGTCTCCCTCATGAATTTTGGGGAGAGGCACTTAAAACCGCGGTTCACATTTGCAACCGCTCTCCAAACAGGTCTTTAAATAATGGCATCCCTGAGGAGGTTTGGTCTGGCAAACCGGCCTCATATGACCATTTACGAATATTTGGCTGTGATGCTTTTGTGCATGTTAGAGATGAGCTGAGGAATAAACTTGACCCGAAATCCACCAAAGGCATTTTCATGGGCTATGGTGATGAGGGTGAATTTGGCTATAGAGTGTGGCTATCTCAGTCCAAGAAAATTGTTCGCAGCCGTAATGTTGTGTTTAATGAGGCAAAGTTGCTGAAAAGTACTTTAGCCTCTGATGAAGACATGAAAAAGGTCAAATTTCAGAATTCGCAGCCACCTATTACTTCAAATGATGAGCCTCATGGTGCTGTACCATAGGCTGAAATTGATGATCAGCCGGTTATCTTTGAGCCAGATGATGATGGACAGCAAATAGAAGCACAGGGAGGTCATGGACAGCAAGATAGACTTGCTGATTATGAAAATGCAGGTACTGGAAATGAAAATGAAGGTGCTGTACAGCATGAACAGCATGCTGAAAATGGCTTACAGCAGCCAATAAATGCTGAAAATAACATGCCTCCAGATGTAGATCCGATTCTTGAGAATGCAGATCATTGGGTACGCAGGTCTACACGCCTAAGAAGGCAGCCACATAGGTATGACCCCTCTTTGCATTATGTGATGCTCACTGATGAGGGTGAGCCTCTGACATATAAAGAGGCTAAGTCATGCAAATTCAGCAATAAGTGGGAGCTAGCTATGCAGGAAGAGATTAAATCTCTGTATGCTAATGATACTTGGGATCTTGTGTCGTTGCCCAAAGGAAGAAAGCCTCTTCCAAACAAATGGGTTTACAAAGTAAAGACAGTTGATGGAAAACCCAAGTACAAGGCAAGATTGGTTGCCAAAGGGTATGGACAGAAGGAAGGGATTGACTTCCAAGAGGTCTTCTCACCTGTCGTGAAGATGACCACACTAGGTGTGCTTTTTGCTCTCACTGCTGTATTGGATTTAGAGCTGTACCAAATGGATGTGAAAACAACTTTTCTGCATGGTGACATTGATGAGGAGATCTACATGAAACAGCCCGAGGGTTTTGTAGTTCCTGGAAAAGAGCAGTTGGTGTGTAAACTAAAACGCAGCTTATATGGGCTGAAAGAAGCACCACGGCAGTGGTACAAAAAGTTTGACACTTTTATGCTCTCTCATGGGTTTACACGCAGCCATGCAAATCATTGTTTGTATATGAAAAAGGATACAGATGGCAGCCCTATCATACTTGTTTTATATGTGGATGATATGTTGCTAGTTGGGAAGAGAAAGACTATCTTGGATGCCCTCAAAGATCAGCTGAAATCAGATTTTTCCATGAAAGATTTGGGGAATGCAGAGCATATATTGGGCATGAGGATTCGTAGGGATAGAACGCAGAAATTGTTGTTCTTATCTCAAGAAAAGTACATTGAAAAGGTCCTGGACAGATTTAACATGGCTGAAGCTAAGCCTCTCGGAGTACCCTTACCTCCATACCTTAAGCTTAGTAAAGCCAACAGCCCAAAAGATGACATGGAAGCCAATGCTATGAAGGGAGTCCCTTATGCATCAGCTTGTGGCTCTCTTATGTATGCTATGGTGGCTACTCGTCCAGACATTGCTCATGCAGTGGGAGTTGTGAGCAGGTTTATGTCAAATCCTGGCAAACCACATTGGGAGGCTGTCAAGTGTATTCTTAGATATCTGAAGGGTACACAAAGAAAGTGTATTTGCTATGGGCGGGGTGCACTTAATCTGCCGGGTTATTGTGATGCAGACATGGCAGGTGACTTAGACACTCGCAGGTCCACTAGCGGGTATGTCTTTACAGTTGCTGGAGGGGCCGTCTCTTGGTGCTCCAGGTTGCAAAACATCGTAGCACTGAGTACTACTGAAGCTGAATACATATCAGCTATCAGCTACTAAAGCTTCTAAGGAAGCTATATGGTTGAGCAGACTCGCAGAGGATCTCGGCATGTCTATGAGTACTCCAGTGTTGGGATGTGATAGCCAGAGTGCTGTGTATCTGGCTAAAAATGCCATGTATCATTCACGCACAAAGGATATTGATGTGCGATATCACTTTATCAGACAGATTCTGGAGGATGGTCTAATCACATTGACCAAGATCAAAACACAGGACAATCCTGCAGATGTTCTCACTAAAAGTCTAGGCAAGGCTCAGCATGAGCATTGCATACGACTAGTGGGAGTTGGTTAAAGGTTCACTCCGGACCTTTAAGTGGGAGGTTGTTGGGATGTAAAGGTCCTTTATTCACCTCCGTGTATTTTACACGTGTATTATGTTGTACATGTGAATGCACCCTTACGGGCCCTAAGTATAAATACATTTTATTCTTTGTGTACCAACACATTGTTGGTACACCCAAATCAGCTCGTACTCTCTCTGACTCTGACTCTCACTCACCTGCTCACTTCTTTGTTGCAAATCTTCACGCTTCTGCTACCCGTGCACTCCAACAGGTTATGTTGTCTCTTTTGGTGATTTCTCATGGAAGATTATCATCGAGAATCTTGTTATTGCACGTGGTGCTAAATCTAGTACCCTGTGTTGAGCTAAAATATGCATTATCTGTTGATTAGCTTCTTAAACAGCTCCAAAACACACTAAAAATGCTCTTTTAGAGTAAAACGGGAAGCGGTTCGAGAGAGTTCAATGGAAACCCTAAAACGGGGAGCGGTTCGAGAGAGTTTAGTGGAAACCCTAATTTTTGGGGCGCCCTTCCACATCTATAAATAGATAGGTTGCCCCTATTCAGCAATCATCCTTGTTTGTAGGTTACACTAGCCCACACACCCTCTGCTGCTGTTGGCGCCCAGTTTTCAGTTTGCAGCCCACCTCCATCTGTTGTCCAGCCATCATCGACTGCAGCCACATCATCTTCAGCCTGTCCATTGCTGTAGGCGACAGCTCTCAGCTGCTGGCTACTGCTCCAGACTGTCCCAGACTGCTGTTCAGCCTGCTGTCCATCATCCCTAGGGTTAGCCAACCTGCATTTTCAGCATTGCAGGCGCCTTGACACTCTCAGACACTGTTTCAGTTTGCTGTTTACAGCAGACTGTGCACGGTTTCCAGCCCTTGATCGGTGGTACATTGTTGCGTTTACCAGTTTCTAGCCTCCAGGCTGCTGTGTTTTGGTGACCAGCTTGCTGCCATTCACTATTCAGCACTCCTACACTCCGACTGGTGGTCACAGACTTGGGATTCGTCTTCGGTGGACGTCACACTCCGATATTGCTCTACCCTTGAACACACTGTACACTCTTACATTCATTTACAGCATTCATTCACTTCAGAGTTGTGTTCTGTCTCTCCCTTCTTCTGTTTGTGTTTGAGTTTTGAGTTTTGCGTTTAGGGTTTGAGTTTTGCCCTCTATGTCTGTGTTTGTCTCTTTGTGTTTCTGTCGTGGTCATACACTTGTGTGTCCTCAGTGCAAACCCTAGCAGTTTCCTTCACACCCTCTATCCTTTGCTTATATCTGGGTCAATTAACCATGTTTTGGCTATGGCTACAACTCCATATGTATCTCTTTGGTATCATCGCCTTGGGCACATGTCTTTGAAAGGAATGGAAATTCTTACCAATTTGCAGTATCTTCTGTCCCTAGGCTATAAGTGTTTTGAGTGTTGTGATTATTGTCTATATGGCAGGTAGACACGTAGTACACATAAGAAGTTTGGCATTAAGTGCATGGATAAGCCTTTGGCTCTTGTTCATTCGGATGTATGTGGTCCCATGCCCTATCAGTCACTAGGTGGTGCGAAGTACTTTGTCACATCAATTGATGATTACTCATATAAGGTCTGGGCTTACCCTATTAAGCAGAAATCGGATATCTTATCTACCTTTCATCGTTGGCTTACTCTTGTTGAGAACCGGTTTGGATATAGGCTGAAATGCCTAATATTTGATAATGGGGGTGAGTATGTCTCAAAAACTTTTAAAAAATTTTGTGATGAGGGGGGTATTAAGTGTTATTTGATCGCCCCTTACACCCCTTCCCATAATAGTATCATCGAATGCATGAACAGGATGATTCAGGAGAGCCAATAGGCTTACTATAGTACTTTTGGGCAACTACTATGGTACAGTTGATTAACTAGTCCCCTTGCATTGCTATTGATTGCTAGGTTGCAAAGAAAGTATGGATTGGAAATCCTCCATCATATGCTTATTTGTGTGTCTTTGGTTGTGAGGCATTTTGCCATGTTTCCAAGGACAAGTGCAATAAGCTGGATCCTAAGTTTGTAAAATGTATCTTTCTTGGTTAGAGGAATGCAGGTGAGGTGGGCTATTGCCTATGGGATGCACAGGATGGCAAGGTTATTCACAGCCATTATGTCATTTTCCATGACGAAAAAGATGCATAACCAGCATGAGCACGTGGTCGAGGTATGCAAGGTGATCTTTTAAGAGAAGCCTCTTGCTCCCTTATAGCTAGCTAGATAGCTTGCAGCAGTTGATTGTCTAGTGGCCTAGGCCCCGTCTGTTTTGCAGGATCAGTCTACTTTGAGATGCTCTACTAGAGCTAGAAGTCCTCTTGCTGAGCCCTTTACGACCTCTATGGATTATGCTAGGGTGATAGATGTAGGTTAGCCTCTCTCTTATGATAAGGCCATGCATAGAGATGATAGTCACTCATGGGACAGGGCTATGCAGTCGGAGTTTGACTCCTTACAGTCTAACCATATGTGGGATTTGGCTCCTTTGCCTAGTGCCAAGAAGGCACTGCCATGCAAGTGGGTATATAAGCTGAAAAGTATCCCTTGATGCCCAAAGCCTGCTTATAAGGCCAGATTGGTAGCTAAGGGTTTCAAGCAGGAATATGGTGTTGGCTTCGTTGAAGTCTTTTCTTTTGTGGTCAAAAGGAGGACCCTACTCTTGGTACTAGCATTGGCTGCTCAGCTAAATCTGGCCCTTTATCAAATGTATGTAAAGATGACTTTTTTATGGGGACTTGCATGATGAGATTTATATGCAGCAACCTGAGGGCTTTGAAGAGAAAGGTAGGGAACACCTAATGTGTAAGTTGAGAAAGAGCCTTTATGGCCGTAAGTAGGCACCTAGGGAATGGTACCACAAGTTTGATACTTTTTTGCATTCACAGGGATATAATTGTAGTGTTATGGATTCATGTTTATATACAAAGAAGGCTTGTGATGGCAGCCTTATGATTTTGGTACTCTTATGTGGATGACATGGTTATTGCTGGGAGAGCTCATGATGAGTTGGATGCCTTGAAATCTTATCTCAAGAAGAGCTTTGAGATGAAGGACATGGGATATGCCTCGCATACTCTTGGGATGCGCATCAATCCCAGTGCCATTGTTAACAAACTGTTATTCAGTCGCAGTAGCCCAACAATATCAATAGCAGTCCATTGTAATCAGTGCAGCTAGCAGTGCCATTGTTTCCAGCAGCAGATGTCACCCTTTCAGCCCGGCATCATGAGACCATCTGCATTTTGCAGCCCAGCAGCAGCACCAGGCAAAATTGGGCACCCAGAGTCTAGTGCACACTGCTCATGGTTTGGAGCTGGATGTTGGCTTTCAATAATCGATAGAAATTTGTCATTAGAGCAGCTATTGTGGGGTATGTTATTGCATAATGTTTTGGTTGTGGGTCTCTTAAGCAAATGAAAGGTGAGTTGGAAAATATGTGATGAATACACGCTAGTTGTGAGTCAACATGTGGTCAATGGGATGTAGGGTTGGAGGAACTAGTGGTGTGAGAAGTAAATGTGATTGAGACCGTGGTAGAAATGGATATGGAGAAACGATAAAGGGTGGTGCAGGATAAGGGCCGTGTAACTTGTGCTTGTTGACCTTTGTCAAATATTAAAGATTTGGGAAGAAAGGGAGGGAGGCTAGAAGAGGGAGGGAGGGAGGGAGGATGGTGACCATTATGTTGTCTTACTTGCAGCTACTACAAATATCGAGGCTACTAGTTTTTGGAATTTTTCTTTCGATGGAACCAAACTAACAGCCTCAGTGCATTCGTATGTATACTGTGCCTGCTAGATACATGGTTGTGAGAACTTAAACAAAGTTGGTGTTTTCCTCTTTTATTCCGAGGTCTCTCATTTGGTATGATGTTTGTATTGCGTATAGTTGCTCTATCTTAAAATTATGTTATTTGCCATGAAGAAATAAATAATCTTAAAAAAAAACCGTATGTCGCTAGTTGACTCATTAAGGAATGGGAAAGGATAATATGAAAATTTCTACAATAGTAGGTACTCATCAACATGTAGGGTAGACAACCTTGTATGCAAAGAAGTATAGTGGCCACATGAACACCATGATGAATGTATGTTAGTCAACGTTTTGAATGTTTTACAACATGTTTATCAATATTCGGCATGTGCATGTGTTGCACACATACACATCCACGTACATGCATGCATGCACACACACACACACACATACACACAATACTATACATGCATGTATGCATTTGTGTACATGGATGGGGGGAGATGTACCTATGTGAGAGAGAGAGAGAGAGAGAGAGAGAGAGAGAGAGAGAGAGAGAGAGAGTGTGTGTGCATGTGTGTGTGTTAATGGATAAGGGTAATTTTGCCTAGGGGTCTTGGCAAGGGTAGAGCTTGGTGGAAATTTACAATGATGGTGGGTTGGCTCATTACAACCCCTTCTAAATGCAAAGACTTTATTTGGAGAATGTTGGTGGGTGGTGTTGTAGGGTTTTGACTTGCCTAGTTGCTTGATTCATATGCTATCTCTTGTCTTGAGTTTGGTATTGATTTGTCAAAAGCTTTATGTGTTTGAATGACTAGGGAACACAATTTTGCGGGATTTGTGCAGCTAAATATAGTGGTGGTTTTCCACTTTCTATGCTTTTGGGGATGTTGGCATAATTGGGCTGTCCATAATAGTTCCATTTTTGATTATTGTTTTGGCATGCATAGCCATATTGGTTGTTTGTAGGATCTCCTTTAGTGGTGGCATTCATTTATGGAAAGCTCTATGCATTTGAAGGACTAGAAATGCTAAATTTACATGATCCATGTAACCAAATAAAGTGAAGGTTTTTCACTCTCTACACTTCAAGGAATGTTGGCTTAATTGGATTATCTGTAATCCTTTCATTTTTGATTCCCTTTCTGGTGTGCATAGCCAAATTGGTTGTTTGCAAGGTCTCCTTTAGTGGCAATTAAGCACCATCAAGTATGTGAGTCTTCTTATGAAGGATAATCTGATTACATGGTGTGCTATCGTTGCTTCAGCTGCTTTGTGCGATACGTAGTGATGATGGGACTCTTATACATTCTTTGTAATTAATATAATTACCTAGCGAGAGAGAGAGAGAGAGAGAGAGAGAGAGAGAGAGTATATTAACGTCTCTAAAAGGCCAATGTGGCCTATGAGACCAAAGCAATACATACAATGATGGTGTGTTTCTCATGTGGAACGAAAAAAAGATGAAAAACATGCCTATAAGACTGAAAAAAAAAGAAATAGTGTCCTATAAAAGGGAAACATGTCAATGATCTAAAAGTGAGAGTAGAAAAAGGAAAACTCTCCATCAATGATATGTCTGTTCTCTAAGGAGGTGTATCTCTCCATGGCTGAGGCGTCTCGGCATCTGTCTCCTGTGGCGCTCAATGATGGCTTTAATTTGTCTGTGGTGTGGATGTCTAGGCCTTCGTCCGGGTGGACGTGGGTGCCTAGACCGGCTAAGTGCCACTGCTCTATCCAAAGGGACACCTACAGAAGATGAGGTCCAATGATGATGTACTCCTGTAGGTTGTGTGGCAGTAGTAGTGGTATTTGCCATACTCTGTCGTGTATCAGTGAAAAAGTCAGTGACTGCTCTCTGTCTATGTGAGCCGAGCTGTGGGGGCCTCCTACTTCGTAGAATTGTTGCTCTACTTCTCTGGAGCTCCAAGAGGAAGAATCCCAAGCATCTCTGATTCTCAAACTGCATGATCCGTCTCAGGGGTCCAAAACCCTCTCGAAATAGACAATGGTATCTACCTCGTATGTCATAATATACAGTGCATCGGCAGATGTAGTGTCCTCTGTCTCTGGCTCTCTGTCGCATAGTGGGCATATGCGTTCTTTTGTCTGTATACCCTCCCATTTGCCTGTCTCAATCCTCAGGTGGTGGGATGAGGTGCGGTTTTGACCAATAACTGTGCGTAGTCCATGAGGCAGCTGTGTGTCCATGTAATTGGATCGAGTGTTGAAACCATCCTCAGATACCTGAAGGAAGTGGGTCTGGTAGTGTGCCATCCTCGTGCCATGGGGGGAGGGGGGTTGGCGGATCCAGGCCTTCTCCGTATCTAACTTCAGTATGTGTGCTCTCATCACATGGTTTAGCTCTGATTGGCTTAGGTCAAGTGTAGGGCAATCCAGGCTATAGTCAAAGGGGGGTAGTTTGTCAATCTGCAGCCCATGTAGACTCATCCATGTACTCATTTGAGCATACCAACAATGTCTGTCACCATCTGCTGCTAGTTGTCTAGAAAAGGCCAGGGCTAGCCGTGGGTATCTATCTTGGGGGAGCTCCCATAGTCTATGTATGAAAGTCACTACCTGGACCAAGGTCTCAGCCACCATGGGTGATGCTCCCAACTTAGCTCTGATAATCTCATGTGGGGTCGAGCTCTTCGCTCGTATCATACGTGAGATCATCATGACCAGTGGTCTTTCCATATGCTCCCACCCGTCATAGTATTCCTTCTTTGGTCCATCCTAGTCTCCCAAAGGCTGTCTCATGTGAAAGAGACTCGGACCCCAAATAGCTGCCCCATATAGGAGTGCGGGTGTAACCAAGGTGTCAAAAAGCCACAATTGGTGCGCGGCTCATGAAATTGTATGTGAGCACATTGCGTCTCCAATGCACCTAAGGCTGCATATGCTTTTGCCAAACGAGCCTGTGATGTCTCTCTCCAAGAGAACTGTGGTCCCTTCAATGTGACCCCCAAATAGACATACTGCCTAACCATCTCCATTGGCTCTCCATCAAAAGTAAATTGGTGCTCAGCTCTTGTCACCCAAGCAGCTGAAGTGTTAAATACCATAACTTTAGTTTTCCCAAGGTTCACCTTAAGATCTCTATCTCTGCAAAAAGCTGATAATGCATCCAAGTGTCTATTTAGTCCCTCAGGTGAGTCGGATATAAGTATAATATCATCGGCATAAAGCAGTAATGGTACAAGCACTCCAGCTAGGCTGGCTCCGGCCCCACCAATCCTGTCCACATATTCTGAAATTTCATCTATATACAGCCCAAATAGTGTCGGTGAAAGTGGACAGCCTTGTTTCACCCCAATGGTGCTATTGACTGTATCTAAGATGCCCTCAGGTGTTCGTACTCTGCCCATCATTGTCTCATACAAGGCATAGATACTCCACTGTATCTTTACAGGCACATCAATGTTTTGCATTCTTCTCATGAGTCTAGCACGTGGCACTGTGTCAAAGGCCTTGCGAAAGTCCACAAAACGGCAGTAGATCTTTTTCTTGAATGCCTTGCCTTCTTCAATGATTGCACTCAATGTAAAGATATGGTCTAGAGTTGTATATCCCCTCCTGAAGCCAGCCTGGCCTTTTGATCTCAGGCCATGCATCTCGGCCCATTCAATCGATGCTTGTTCCACGATAGAGCCATATATCTTGGCCAGCATGTGTCCAATCATGATAGTTCGGTAGTTACTAGGTAGCGCGGGGTCTCCACTCTTAAAGAGCAACACAATAATATGATCTGACCAACATGTTGGAAATCCCTCACAAACTGCCCTATTAAAGATGTGAGCCATCGTTGGTGCCAAAATATCACAGGCATGTGCAAAGTGTTCAGCCACTAAACCATCATGATCTTGGGCTTTTTCATTTTTCAGTTTCCATATGGCATTCCTCACTTTTTTTTCTGTGAAAAATCTGCAATTTGTTGGTCTTGAGGTTGAGGGGAGTGGCATAGGCTCTTGGCCAGGAACATCATAGAGTGTGCAAGCATATCCATGCCAATCATCCGGTCTAGTAATCTGTAGGGGTGGCTGGTTCTCATGCATCTTTTTCCATGCTCTATTGCTGTCCTGCCCCAAGAACATGGAATACATTTCTATTTCTAGTCTACTCAGGTATTCCCGCTTCTTTTTGCGTACCAATCGTCTGAAGAGTGTTCGAGCATGCTTATGTGTACATATGCCAAGTGCCATCTCTCGCTGGAAACGTGCTCATGTCTCTTTGCACTCATCATCATACCAACCATTTTGTGGGGCATTACCTTGTGGAGGTTTATCTGATGGTGTAGTGTGTGGGAAAGCGTATGCTGCTGAAGTGTGTATTATCTCGGTCAATTGTCTTGTAAACTCATCCAGAGAGGCCTGTGTGTCTAGCTCCCTCAATGCATCTCGCTGAGTAGTGTTTATGTGTGAGGTCACTTCCACAAAATCATAGCGTGGTAATTTTGGTATGTGTGGCTGTGCTTCGTGTATATGCCCATATTGCATTGTGAAAGCTAGAATAGCACGGTTTGCTACTAATCCAATTGGTCTGTCTGAGATTTCAAAGCTTTTTATGTCAAGTAGCAAGTTGGGTGATCCAATCAAATAGTCCACTATGCTTGACCCTTTCTTGTTATTCCAACATGTGAAACCATTAGATCTTGGCCATTGTGGCAGTCGGTTAAGGATGGCCAAACCATGTGCACTTCCCAATGCCAGTAGGTGTGTTCCATATTCTGTTATCTCTCTATCTTGGGCTGATCTAACTAATCCCACTTCATCTAATGCAATATCTTTGAACATCTCATCACTAGTGTCAAAGAAAGCAGATTGGTTGCTTCCTGTGCGTGCATTAAAGTCTCCTGCTAGTAGAACATTCCCAATGCTCATGTATCTCATTATGTCCTCATATAGTGGTGTAAACGTGGATGCCTCTTTAGGGGCAAACTTAGAGTATGCAGGGGGAAAATAGCATATGGCAATATACATGTCTCGAGTTCTGCTTGTACATAACCTGATCCACATGTATCTTGCCTCTACATCTCTATGTACCACTTGGACTATATCTCGGAGCTCTTCTCTAAATAGAATTGCCACACCTCTTGATCCCCTCATCCCTCCAGGCCACCTAGGCTGGGGGCGATATACACTCCCATCTATATCCATATACATCAGGTAGACGGTTGTCTTTACATTGATGTGTCTCAGTATACATAGCAATGTCTATCCCTTTGAAAGTATCCTCAAAATAACCTGCATCTGTCTTAAGGGAGCCATTACAATTCCACAGTGTGAACTTTAGGGTCTCATAGGCCGCGCACCATCATGCTGTCCTTTTCTCTGTGGTGATGACTCTTCCATCTCTGTAGACAGTCCATTTACTTGCTTTCCGTGCCTCTAGAACACGTGGCATATTTTCCCTCCTGTGGGATAACTAGGTTGGGGCGAGGTCTTCATCTAGGTAGATCTTTTCTCCTTTGAGAGCGATCCTCTTGGAGAGGAAGGCTTTCTTTTTTTCCAAGTCTCCAAACTTCAAGATGAGGACTTTTGTTTTTGTGTCAGCTTTCCCGACTCGCCAGGCCCCAATGATGGGTACATTTGTAGCCCCAATTTTGGTGGCAAGAGCTGTAGCATCTTCAATTGGGGGGACTTTTCTCATCTAGTCCAACCACTCTTACGTGGAGTGCGCGTGCCTATCTTTTTGCCTCTTCTTCCAAGGTGGCATTCATAACTTCCACTTTGTTGCCATGCATTCCTTTGTTCTTTTTTTGCCACATCTATCCATTCTGCATTTTCTTTGACGGTATTCTCAACATTCTCCATTTTCTTTTGGGTGCCTTCCACCACACTTGCATAGGTATGCATATCATTTTTTAAAACATCCATTTCTTTTTGTAGTTCTGGTGTGATTTGTGGTTCCTTTTGTGCGTCCAGTTTCTTTTTGCATTCCTCTAGTTCTTCTTGTAGATTAGAGATCATTGAGTCTTTCTCTGCTATGTGTGCATCCAATGTTTGTTGCATCTCCTTTTTTAGTTCTTCCATCATTTCAGCTCGAACCCGCTCTTGTATATCCTTTTCCATTTCCTTCCTCATGGTACGCATTTCAGCACAGAGTATGATCAACATCTCCTCATATAGTGTTTCATTAATTTTGGAGAGAGAGAGAGAGAGAGAGAGGAGGTTGGCTATGAGGCCAAAGTTGGCCTATGAGACATAACTATGTATAATGATGATCATTACTAAATATCAACGTGTGACAAAGTAAAATGTGATGAGTGATGGTGATATATAGTGCAAAGAGAGACTATAAGTGGTATACAAGAGAGGATACTAGGGATATAATTGAGGGATAAGGGGGGGGGGGGGATACAATGAATGTGGAGTTGCTTATATCTAGCTTTGTGTAGCTGGGTATGGAGACACAATAGTCACTAGCTCCACCCAGTTAAGATTGGTGAAGTATGTCATACATCTTTGAGGAGATAATATAGGGATAATATTTGGTATGATCTCCTATCTCTACCACATATTGGTCATGGCATTGATGAACCTCCCTCATCTCTCTCTAATGTAACCTCTATGCCTGGTACCCTTGCTTTTGTGGTCGGCATGCTGCTTTGATCTCCTTGGTTCTCTGGACTGTCACCACTCTTTGTGTACTTATTATAATTCAGTGGTCACTCCTTGGAAGAAACCAGTGAGCTATGATTGCCTGCCTTCCCTCTATGTAGTGCCATCTTGTAGTTATGATGCATGAAGCCTCTGAATCTCAACCAAGAAGTGACCTAAGTGGCGTCGGTCTAATGGCTCCACAACTAATCTGAGAGAGGTGTCCACCTTGAAGAGTGTGGGGTATCTAGCTCAGACCGTACTATAGGCTTTACATCTGCATACATAGTGCTCTTCACTATCCATCTCCTCTTGACACAATCTACAAAGATTTACTTGGCTTCGGGAATACGAGCTACTCTTAGTATCTCGATCTTGAGTTGATGAGATAAAACCTTGAGCTGGCCAATTTTTACGTGCATCTCAGTGGCATGTACACATCCAAGTAACTAGGTTTCACAATAAAACCATCTACTATGGCCCTCATGGTCTTTGTAATATGACATCATCATGGAAAGGGGCTGTTGAGGTGAGATCAATGTGTGCTATATGTGTAGCTGATAAAGATCGTGTTGCATAACCGAGTTTCTCTTTGACTGAGAAAGCTGTATGGATAGGGAGTCAAGCTAGTACAAGAAGGCATGGAGATGGTATATGTTGATCCCATATCTTGTGAGCCACTGCTTGACTTGCATATAGCATAAAGTCTCACGTACACACACACACACACACACACACACACACACACACACACACACACACACACACACAAAGCGATTAGAACTCTCTCTGAAAAATATATACATCAGACCATCTGGTCAGCATTCTCACTAAATCTCTTACATTCTGTTACATCAGACCATGAGGTCCTCCAAGAAAGTGGCAAAAGACTATCAGGACTTCAACACAAAGAGACAATCACACTGCTGGTGTAGAGCGAACAATAGCTAGCCAGGGAGCAGCAATGTCAGGAAGAACGAGGTCAGCTGATATCATAGAAGAAATCTGCCATAGCACTAAACCTCGAATATGGGCCACATGACCATGGATGCCCGAGACCGAATAAAAAATAAAGGCATTCCGAGTATGCCAGATATGCTACAAGGCAGTCCATCTCAGGAACTAGAAGAGGTAGGAATAATCAGAATGCAAATCAGTTTGCAAAGAAGGCATGGAGGGCAGCTTTCCCATAATCCATGAATGGGCTGTTATGCGTAGTTGAGTCGCCAAGAGACACACGTGAGAAATAAAACACCAGATCTGTCACGCAATTGGACAAGAGGCAAAAAGAGAGTTCTAAACCGACCTAATGGCTTGATGTAAAATATTTACTTAATTTAATTATCTTCACGAAAAAGAGAGAGAGAGAGCAATTAACATCTACAACAGCCCAAATCGGCCTATGAGACCAAAATGTTACATCTGAAAATTCAAGGAATTTTCCAAGTCCCAAAATAGCTGACATCTAATTCTATAACTATTTGAATGAAAAATAAACACTGAACAATACATAGGTGATGAGTACAAATTGATGTCTAAGCTTGATACATTGTGGAACTACTTAGGAAGCACTCTCATCTTAGGATATTTCTCATGGGCCTTGTCTAGCATAGAGAGCTTGAAGTGGTGAGGTATGGTCCCCCCGTGACGGTCCAATATCCTCTGTATTTGTGGATGATACCTCCTTGTTGGGCGTGGACTAGCTAGACATGGGCGGCGGGCTCTGTGTCTATCCGTGGCTGTCTAAGGTGGTCCCCCATGGTGGGGTTGTCGGTCATGAATCAGGGAGGGCTTCATGGTGGAGGGAGTAGTTGATGCTCTATAGGACTCCATAAGTGCATGTTGGTATGTGGCTCTATGCCTTTGCTAATGGGTCTGTAAGAGATACTCTTTGTGGCGGTGTAACTCTAGCAAGAAGAGCCCGAAACATCTCAGATCTGGGACATCCCTAACCCTTGATAGTGGCTCAAATCCCTCTCTGAACAAGAATTGGAAGCGCCCTTGGATCTCGTAGTACATCGGGCATCTGCATAAGTAGTGCTCCTTTATCTTTGGCTCAAGCTAACAAAGTTGGCAAATTGTGTCCTTTGGGGGGAGGGAGTGTGTGCCATATCTACCTATCTCAATCCCGAGCTCGTGGAGAATGTATGGAATTGCACAATGGCACATTGCACACCATGAGACATGTAGCATCTATGTATCTTGGGCAGACAATAAAGCCATTAGGTGTCACGGACATGCCATAATCAAGTGTACAGATTAATTCTTGTTTATGCCATATGAATCCACATCCCATGCGAATGCACTCTTAACAAGACATCCTTGATCCAACCTTGCAAACCCATCCTTGCCATGTTATCATAGAGCCTTTTAGAAGATATACCATGTTATCGCTTGCATCATCGATGATGTCGTCATGGAACAATCTAGAAGATCTTTAGTTGCCCTCCAACACCTATAAAAGGAGGGGCTCACCATAGAGCTCCTCAGTCTTGCCAATGTCAGTCTTGGGAGCTCAAGGAGTTGAGACCTCCAAGTAAGTAACTTCGAGTTCCAGTCCTAGTTCTTGTCTAGTCGTGGTATCTAGTTTTGTCTTGTCTTCCATTATATTCCTGTTGTCTTGTCACCTTGTAATCTCGTAGTATGAGATCTTGTCTAGTACCTTCTTGTATCTTGTTTATCCCCATTGAGGGAGATCTTGTAATTCGGATATATTGTATCCATACCTACGGTCCTGGCTTATGGGGTCCTTCATGTCCTATCGAGTCCTGCTGACTATACCTATGGTCCGAGTTGTGGGATTTTTTGTATCTTGTTAAGTTATCATTGTATCTTATGTCCCTACGTAGAATTATCTTGTAATAAGTGTTGGGATAGAAAGGCCCGGTAACCTCCATGTATATAGTACACACACATTGTACATGTGAACGCATCCTTTACGTGCCCTAAGTATAAATACATTTTATTCGTTGTGTACTGACACATTGTCCGTACACTCTTATCGTCTCAAACTCTCTCAAGCCGTCACACTCACTGGTTCACTCCTGCTCGACCTCCATCACTCTCTGCTGTGTCCCCCTCCAGTTCCAACAACTGGTATCAGAGCTTAAGGTTCTGTGTACGCTTCCCAACTCGAATGCGACCTTCAGCAGGCAATCGACAGGTAGAGTCGACTGGTAGTAGACGTGCAGACAAGACCACGCGGCACTAGGCAGCGGGCGTGGATTAGGCGCCTGCTACTGTGTGCGGTTAATACGTGCAGGTGACGACTGGAACGTCGTGACGTGCAGGTGACCTCTGCGGGCGGTTTGCGTGATGGCCGACAAGTAGGCGGCGCCGGCGGGCAAGCGTCGGTCAGATGTGATAGGGTCGCGTGACGGTTCGCGACGTGGATAGGCGGGCGACGTGACGCGACCGGGGTCAATGGACCCCCCTGTTAGTTCCTTCGTTTTTAAAAAAAAAACAAATCAAATTTTTCTCTAATCCCCTCATTACCACTTGCCTTGGCGGGTGTTCACACACCAGAGGCACAGTTTCAAAATCTATGCAAATCGGGCCACAGAATTTGGGGCTTTTCCCAAATTTTGCATCATTCATGCTTGTGAGTGACTTTTGAGTCAGAAATTGCAGACATCGCGAGTGGTGACCTCAATTAAATTGGGGATTTTGCAAATTTTATCGAAATTTTACTTTTTCAAGTAAAACTTCTTGACATTGGATCCCAGAAAATTGGGGCTTTTCATGTATTGGAAAAGCTTTACTCAGCTGGGTCAGATTGATTGACATTCATGCAATTTTGGACTTGAAATTTTGGGGATTTGTGCAGAATTTGGTAATTTTCTGCATCTTTTGCCCGTGCAGTGGCTGGTTAATGTACAAACAGCAGAGATTTATTTCTGGTTGAGGAAAAAGCAGCAGGTACTTTGCTGGTTCAGCTTGTGCTTTCGCAGATTAGTGCATTTACTCTTGTGTTCATGATAAAATGGCTGCAAATGCTTCCAGTTCAGACATCAAGAGTTTGATGGAGATCAAACGGTTTGATGGTCATGGCTTTGACCTTTGGAAAGACCGTATGTAGGGCATTTTGTTCGTGAAGGATTGTGAGGATGCTTTGCAGGAAGATAAATCCGCACTAATGTCTGATGCAGATTGGGCCAGAGTGAATAAAAAGGCTGTGGCTTACATAAAGATTTGTGTCACTGATGACATTTTGACAGACATTAAGGGTTTAGACATAGGTTATGCAATATGGGAGAAGCTGAAGACTACTTATGAAATCACCACACCTGTTAATTAGGTGCATTTAATGCGCAAGTTGGTGAATATGCGACTGGATGAGTCAAAGCCTGCAGTTGAGCACTTGAGTGCATTTACAGGGATTCTAAATCAGCTCAAAGATGCAAACTTGGACTTTGATGATAAGTTGAGGGCGATCTTTTTGATCATGACACTGTCAGACTCGTGGGAAACCTTGGTGGTTTCACTCAGCAATAACCCCAATCTCTCATATGATGGAATGAGGGGTTCTATCTTGAATGAAGAAATCAGACTTATGTCTAGTGGAGAAGGCAGTAACTCAGCTTATAATGTAAGAGACAGGGCTAAAAAGAAAAATGCATATGCAGGGCATTTACAGGGATTCAAAGATGCAAACTTGGACTTTGATGATAAATTGAGGGCGATCTTTTTGATCATGACACTGTCGGACTCGTGGGAAACCTTGGTGGTTTCACTCAGCAATAACCCCAATCTCTCATATGATGGGATGAGGGGTTCTATCTTGAATGAAGAAATCAGACGTATGTCTAGTGGAGAAGGCAGTAACTCAGCTTATAATGTAAGAGGCAGGGCTAAAAAGAAAAATGCATATGCAGGGCAGAGAAATAGGAGCAAGAGCAAAGGAAATGATAAGAGTGACATTACTTGCTATCATTGTGGTCGGAAGGGCCATAAGAAACTTGATTGCAGGTACTACAAGAAGGAACAAGAGAGAAAGAAGAATGCAGGAGATAAAAAGAAGAAAGAAGAAAAGACAGATGTATTGGAGACATCCAAAGGCAAAGAAAAGGCCAATGTGGCCTCTAGTGTGGTCATAGAGGAGCTTTCAGATACAGAGGCTGATGCATTATGTGCAGTTGATTATGATGCCCTTGTATGTCACATGTAGGATATGCAGATTACCAAGGCTGATGTGATTGATGCACTCTTGTCAGTTGATGATGATGTCACTCAGACTTGGATTGTAGACTTTGGTGCCTCTTTCCATGTAACTCCTTACTTGGAGTGTTTTGCTATGTTCAATGCAGGTAGTTATGGAAAGGTGTTCCTTGGAAATAACCATGTTTGCAGCATTGATGGGATTGGTACCGTACACTTGTCTTTAGACAATGGTCAAGAGCTTGTGTTGAAAGATGTCAGATATGTGCTTGGCATTAAAAAGAGTTTACTGTCTGTTGGTCAGCTTGACTTGCATAGCTACACCACACCGTTTGGTGGTGGTTTGTGGAAAGTGAGAAAGGGTTCCATGTTGATTGCAAAAGGAACTAAGAAGGGCACATTGTATTGTTTGCATTGTAAAGCCTTGAATGGCAAGTTTCTTGCAGTTGCTGAAATTTGCAGCCACTTGGAGTTATGGCATAAGAGATTAGGCCATATGAGCCAAAAAGGACTTCATGTCCTTACCTCTCTGAAGAGGGTTGATGGAAAAAGCTCTAAACTTGATTTTTGCAATGAGTGTCAGTTTGGAAAGCAAATAAAAAATTCTTTTTACTCTGGTGTCTCTCGTAAGTCCAATGTCTTGGACTTAGTGCATTCTGATGTATATAGTATGCCTGTGAAATCATTGGGTGGTGTTGCATATTTTGTCTCCTTTATTGATGACTGTTCCAAGAAGATTTGGGTGTACTTGCTGAAAAAGAAAAGTGATGTGTTTGCTGTTTTTAAAACTTTTCATGCATTTGTGACCACTCAGACAGGTAGAAAGCTGAAATGCTTGCGAACTGATAATGGGGGTGAGTTCACATCGACTGAACTCAAGTCCTTTTGTGACTTCCATGGTATTAAGAGGGAGCTTACAGCCCCTTGCAGCCCTTCTTCAAATGGGGTGGCTGAAAGATATAACAGGACTTTATGTGAAAGAGTGCGGTGCATGCTGTCCACTGCTAATCTTCCTCGTGCATTTTGAGGAGAGGCACTCAAAACTGTGGTTCACATTTGCAATCGCTCTCCAAACAGGTCCTTAAATAATGGCATCCCTGAGGAGGTTTGGTCTGGCAAAGCGGCCTCATATGACCATTTACACATTTTTGGCTGTGATGCCTTTGTGCATGTTAGGAATGAACTGAGGAATAAACTTGACCCAAAATCTACCAAAGGCATCTTCATGGGCTATGGTGATGAGGGTGAATTTGGCTACAAAGTGTGGTTACCTCAGTCCAAGAAAATTATTCGCAGCCGTAATGTTGTGTTTAATGAGACAAAATTGCTGAAAGGCACTCTAGCCTCTAATGAAGATCTAAAAAAGGTAAAACTTCAGAGTTTGCAGCCACCCATTACTTCAGAAAATGAGCCTCAAGGTGCTGTACCACAGGCTGAAACTGATGATCAGCTGGTTACTTTTGAGCCAGATGATGATGGACAACAAATAGAAGCACAAGAAGGTCATGGACAGCAAGATAGGCTTGCTGATTATGAAAATACAGGTGCTGGAAATGAAAACGAAGGTGCTGTACAGCATGAACAGCATGCTGAAAATGGTTTACAGCAGCAAATGAATGCTGAAAATAATATACCTCTTGATGTAGACCCAATTCCTGACAATGTTGATCATTGGGTACGCAGGTCTACACGCGTAAGAAGGCAACCACATAGGTTTGACCCCTCCTTGCATTATGTGATGCTTACAGATGAGAGTGAGCCTCTTACATACAAAGAGGCCAAGTCATGTGAGTTCAGCACAGTAAGTGGGAGCTAGCTATGCAGGAAGAGATTAAATCTCTATATGCAAATGATACTTGGGATCTTGTGTCATTACCAAAGGGAAGAAAGCCACTTCCAAACAAATGGGTGTACAAAGTCAAGACAGTTGATGGGAAACCCAAGTACAAGGCAAGGCTAGTTGCCAAAGGTTATGCACAAAAGGAAGGGATTGACTTCCAAGAGGTCTTTTCACCTGTTGTGAAGATGATCACTTTACGTGTGCTTTTTGCTCTTACCGCTCTTTTGGATTTAGAGCTGTATCAAATGGATGTAAAAACAGCTTTCTTGCATGGTGACATTGATGAGGAAATCTACATGAAACAGTCTGAGGCTTTGTAGTTCGTGGAAAAAAGTAGATGGTGTGTAAGCTAAAGCGCAGCCTGTATGGGCTGAAGCAAGCACCACGGTAGCTGTACAAAAAGTTTGATACTTTTATGCTATCTCATGAGTTTACACGCAGCCATGCAGATCATTGCTTGTACATGAAAAAGGATACAAATGGAAGCCCCATTACACTTGTTTTGTATGTGGATGATATGTTACTAGCTGGGAAAAGAAAGACTAGCTTGGATGCTCTCAAAAATCAGTTGAAATCAGTTTTTTCCATGAAAGATTTGGGAAATGCAGAGCATATTTTGGGCATGAGGATTCGTAGAGATAGAATGCAGAAATTGCTGTTTTTATCTCAAGAAAAGCACATTGGAAAGGTACTGGACAGATTTAACATGGCTGAAGCTAAGCCTTTTGGGCTAACCTTACCCCCTTATCTCAAGCTTAGCAAAGCCAACGGTCCGAAAAATGAGGTGGAAGCAAATGCTATGAAGGGAGTTCCTTATGCATCAACTTGTGGCTCTCTTATGTATGCTATGGTTGCTACTCGTCCAAACATTGCTGATGCAGTGGGAGTTGTTAGTAGGTTTATGTCAAATCTTGGCAAAGCACATTGGGAGGTTGTCAAGTGTATTCTTTGATACCTTAAGGGTACACAAAGAAAAAGTATTTGCTATGGGCAGGGTGCACTTAGTTTGCAGGGTTATTGTGATGTAGACATGGCAGGTGACTTGGACACTCGTAGGTCCACCAGCGGGCATGTCTTTACAGTTGCTGGTGGGGCTGTTTCTTGGTGTTCCAGGTTGCAAAACATTGTTGCACTGAGTACCACTGAAGCTGAATACATATCAGCTACTGAAGCTTCTAAGGAAGCTATATGGTTGAGTAGACTTGCAGATGATCTTGGCATGTCTATGGGTACTGCAGTTTTAGGATGTGATAGCTAGAGTGCTGTGTATCTAGCTAAGAATGCCATGTATCATTCACACACAAAGCATATAGATGTGCGATATCACTTCATCAGACAGATTCTGGAAGATGGTCAAATCACATTGACCAAGATTAAAACACAAGATAACCCTGCAGATGTTCTCACTAAAAGTCTAAGCAAAGCTCAGCATGAGCATTGCATTCTACTAGTGGGAGTTGGTTAGCTAGAGGTTCATATTGGACCTTTAAGTGGGAGGTTGTTGGGATATAAAGGCTCGGTAACCTCCGTGTATATAGTACGCGCACATTGTACATGTGAACGCACCCTTTACGTACCCTAAGTCTAAATACATTTTATTCTTTGTGTACCGACACATTGTTGGTACACTCTTATCGTCTCAAACTCTCTCAAGCCGTCACACTCACTGGTTCACTCTTGCTCCACCTCCATCACTCTGTGTTGTGCCCCCCTCCAGTTCCACTTGTAACAAATCTTGCATAGTCTAGTATCTCGAGCACACTGTAGTGCTTCCATAACAGTTTGGTAAGATTGCTTTCTAGCCCTACTATGCACCATGGAGGCAACCCTTCAAAAGAATCGTGGTCTCCCTTCAAAACCTCAAACAACAAATTTAAGACTTGAATGAATGACAAGCGCAACTTCAAATAGAACACTGTATGCATCTAGGCCCTACAATTCAAGAGATGTAAGACCAAATCTGAAACTTGCAAAACAACAAAGGAAGTGATCTGATAATTCTGCGTGTTTATCAACCCCCAATAAGAGAACCCAAGATCAGCATGTCAAAGAAGTTCAATGGTGACTGTTCGAAGTTCAGGGGATTCTCGCAACAAGTAAGGCTCTATATCTACATGCAACCGGATAGATATCGAGATGATGCTACCAAGGTGGATTGATTGGGACTTTGCTTTGTGGTCAAGCTTTATCATGGTTCAGCCCCAATCTTGGAAAAGAATATACTAGTACTTTACAACTATGAGGCATTTCTTTGTGAGCTCACTTCCACATTTGGAGATGCAGATATTGGTGGAGTAGCAGAAACAAAACTTGGAAGCTACGATAGGGTATCCATCTTGCCATTGCTTATGCATCTGAATTTAGGCAATCAATCTATGACATCACTTTGTACAAGGAGTATTTTATTAGCTAATTCAAATGGGGCCTTTGAGATGACATCAAGGATCTCATGCTCAGTATGCCTGAGACAAAAACACTCAACAATTATATCATGCAAGCCATTCAATGTGATAATAGATTGTTCGAGAGGAAGAAAGAAAAGCAAGAAGAATTAAGGTCTCACCAACGGAACCGAGCCCCAATTAAAGACCCAATCAAAGAAGAAACCAAGCCCGAACTGATGCAAATAGCTAATACCAAATTCAAGCCCTTGACCCCACAAGAAAAGCAAAGATGAAGAGAGAATCATCTTTGTCTATATTATGAAAACCCTGGACATATCACCCTAAATTTTCCAAATAAGAGGGCAAGTACCCCAAGAGTTGTTGCAATCATGCTCGAGTTGGAAAAGGAGAATGTCTAGTTGTAAATGAGACCATACAACTGGACCGTGATATAAGAAAGGGTCTCTTGATGCCAGCCACACCCATGGAAACTTTCCCTGTCAAAGTCCAGATAATCTTGCTGAGAAAGACCCTTTCTCTGAAAGCCTTGGCCGACTCTGGGGCTTCCGCATGTTTCATTGATGATGACTTTGTGATTAGATTCCAGATTCCAGTGCTCCAAAAGACCAATCCTGCAATAGTTGAAGTTGTGGATGGAGGACCTCTAGCATCTAAAGATATTACCAAGGAAACCTGACCACTCATGGTAACTCTTGGCGATTACAAATCTCGTGTATGCTTTCATGTCATATTCAGTTCCAAAATCCAATTATCCTTGGGATCCCTTGGCTAAAGAAACAAAACCTAGAAATTGATTGGGTTAAGTAAAAGATTATATATTATGAAAATCAAGGAAAGTTGGTATATCTAGGAGCCAAAGCCTTTATGAATATAGCAAGGCAAGAACCGACCTACATGATATATTATATACCAGCTCAAGAATCTAGTAAGGATGAGTTAGTGATGCTATTAAGCTAGTATCAAGAATTCCAAGATATCTGTGAAAAAAAGAATGCAGATCTCTTGCCTGAACATAGACCATATGATTATGCTAGAGAACTCCATGAGCGGGACTCAACGACCTTTTGGATCCATCTACAGGCTATCCCTTTATGAACTAGTTGAACCACGCAAGAACGTTGATGAGAACTGAGCCAAGGGGTTCATTAGGTACTCGAAGTTTCCTACTGGAGCCCCAATTTTGTTTTTGAAGAAGAAAGACGGATCGCTTCGAATGTGCGTGGATTATCGAGGACTCAACAAGATAACAATCAAGAATCAATACCCTTGTCATTGATACTAGAGCTCTTGGAATGCCTTGGAAAAGCCAATTTCTTCACAAAGATTGATCTATGAGGGGCTTATAATCTTGTACGGATCAGAGAAGAAGATGAATGGAAGATAGCCTTTCGTACAAGGTATGGTCACTTTGAGTATGTTGTTATGCCATTCGGTCTCACCAATGCTCTTGCAGTGTTTCAACATATGATAAATGATATCTTTTGAGAGCATCTAGATGATTTTGTAGTTATATACTTGGATGATATCTTCATATTCTCAAAAGATCCAAGGAGCATGAGCAGCGTGTAAAATTAGTTTTGGAAAAGCTCAGAGAAAAAGGACTATATGCAAAACTTGAGAAGTGTTTTTTCCATCAGATAGAAGTGGAATTCTTATGATACAATGTCTCCCAGAGAGGAATCTTCATGGACCCAAAGAAGATTGAGACTATTCTTGAGTGGTAGACACCTGCATGTATTCATGATGTCCAATATTTCCTTGGCTTTGCCAACTTCTACAAGATATTTATCAAGGACTACTAAAAAATAGTCACACCACTCACCAGACTTATAGGAAACTCAAAGTTCTCATGGACCCCAGAAGCCGAGAAGGCCTTCTAGACCTTGAAGACTACTTTCACCACTGTCCCAATCCTAGTCCACCCAAATTCTACCAAGCCCTTTCTCTTGGAGATTGATGCATCAGACTATGCCTTAGGAGCCATCTTGTCCCAGGATGGAGATGATGGTCATATGCATCTAGTGGCATTCCACTCAAGAAAGTTTTCCCCTCCAGAGATAAACTATGAGATCCATGACAAAGAACTCCTTGCCATTGTAGATGCCTTTGACACTTAGTGTCATCATCTAGAGGGTGCAGCCCATAAAGTTATTGTCTATATAGATCACAAAAATCTAGAATACTTTATGAAAACCCGCATTCTCAATTGAAGACAATCTTGGTGGAGTCACTTCTTATCTAGGTTTGATATTGTCATCACCTATCACCCAGGACACCAACAATGCCAATTAGATGCTTTATCGAGAAGATCTTATGTGGCACCTAACAAGGGAGAAGAAGCTTTTGATCAACAACGAGCAATACTAAAGCCAGAGCACCTATAGCTAGTAGCCATCTCCAGTTGTCACCAAGACGGCCGTACCTCAATCCAGTTAATCCATGAAGCCCTACTGCATGATGATTTGGCCAATAATGTCAAGAGAAAAAGTCAAGAGGGAAAAGGAAATGAAGTTTGTGAGTTTCAGGAAACTAATGGATTGTTATACTATAAGCATCTACTTTACATCCCTCTAGGAAAGCTGAGACTCTAGGTACTCCAACAATGCCAAGACACCCCAACAACAGGACACTTCGGAGTTAATGAGACCTTAGAGCTTATTTCAAGAGATTTTTGGTGGCCCCAGATGTGGAAAGAAGTTAAGGAATATATAAAATCATGTGATACTTGCAACATGGCCAAGGTACCTCGTTACAAACCACATGGCCTCTTGCAACCCTTGCCGATTCCAGTGCGACCTTGCCCGTTCCAATGCGTTTAGAAGGCACAAGCTAGGTAAGTGACATAGGCAGGAGAGGCCACGTCAGTTGCGAGCTGGATAGTTGCGGGCTGGGTGAGCAGGTGATTGCCTGATGCAGGTAGTTGACATGTAGATCTAGGCGACGTTGGAGACACTGCACGATCAAGCGGCATAGTGCAGTCGACAATTGATGGGGATGGGGGCATAGTCAGGCAATAGGCCAACATAGGCGACGGCTTGACGTGCTACGAGCTGGCGATACACGATAGGTGGCCAGTCAACACCGTCATGACATTGATTAGTCACTTCTAGTTCTTTGCCAAGGTACAAGGCACGACTAGTTGCGAAAGGGTATAAGCAAGAACATGGAATTGATTTTGATGAAATTTTTTCTCCTGTAGTCAAAATGACTACTTTACAAACCATTTTGGACTTGGTTGCATTTGAAGATATGGAACTCATACAAATGGATGTAAAAATAGCTTTCTTACATGGTGATTTGCATGAGGAGATCTATATGCAGCAGCCTAAGGGTTTTGTTGCAAAGGGAAAAGAGCACATGGTATGTAAACTCGACAAGAGTTTGTATAGGCTGAAATAGGTACCACAAGAATAGTATTATAAATTTCATACATTTATGCAATCCCATGGAACCCATAGATCTCAAGTTGATTGTTGCTTATATACCAAGAAGATACTAGATGGCAGCCTTATTCTCTTGGTTTTGTATGTGGATAACATATTGATTGCAGGTAGGGATGGCCAAGATCCCTTATGCTTCAACTGTTGATGGAAGGTGCCATCTAGGCCTATAACATACTTCTGATGATGGAAAGGCTGAGATGGCTAAGATTCCTTATGCTTCAACTGTTGGTAGCTTGATGTATGCTATGGTTGCTACACATCCTAACATTGCATTTGCGGTGGGAGTGGTTAGCAGGTACATGGCACATCTTGGTAAAAAGCATTGGGAAGCAGTGAAAGATATCATGAGATACCTTAAGGGCACAAAGGACTTGTGTATTTGCTTTGAAAAGTAGAACTCATCGGTTGTTGGCTTCATAGATATAGACTATGCTGGTCATCCTGATTGCAGGAAGTCTACTTCAGGATATGTGTTCACGTTCATAGGAGCAGTCTCTTGGATATCCAAGTTTTTGAAAGTGTGTTGCATTGTCTACTACAGAGGCGGAGTATGTGGTTACCATTGAGGCATGCAAGGAGGCTTTATGGCTTTCACGTTTGGTGAGAGAGCTTGGCATTATAGAGGTTCCTATCCTCCATTGTGATAGTTAGAGTGCTATCATACTAGCACGGAATCCTGTCTTTCATGCAAAGACAAAGCACATATTGGTGAAGTATCATGTTATCAGGGATGTACTTCGCAAAAGCATTGAGCTTGTGAAGGTACATACAGATGATAACCCTGCAGACCTTCTCATGAAGGGTCTTTGCATGAAAGATAGGATTCCGTGCTAGCATGATAGCACTCTTGACTATCTCAAATGGAGGATAGGAACCTCTGTAATGCCAAGCTCTCTTACCAAACGTGAAAGAGCGGTTTCCTCATTGCCGCCAGATGATGGGGGTTGGATAGTATATGTGTATTTTAGCTTTGTACATACATAGACTTAGCTAATTCTATCCTCTACCTTCAAGCACGTTGCCTTTAGGTGGAAGGTTGTTGGGAATAAAGGGTCACCGTGCCTTTTACGATGTTTGGGTGTGCATGCACCCTTACACACGCACTTTATATATATTATCAGAAAAACCTAAAGTGGTACAATTTTAGTGATTGTACCCACATTTAGTGTCATGCTCTCACACTCTACTTTGCACACACACTCTCTCTCTCTCTCTCTCTCTCTTTGTGCATATCTCAGTTGCACTCTGTCTCGATCCTTGTGCATTTGACAACACTTCTCTTGTTAGTTGTGAGAGTAATCTCCTCGCCCTTGAAGAGCACTTGCTGTGCCCATAATAGTTTGGTAAGACTGTTCACTCATTTTTAGTTATGTGTTGAATATGAGTTTCATGAGGAAGCATTGGACTGCTTCCAATAATCAAGGTTGGAGAATGTGTACTCAACATGTGGTTAATTGTTATCACATTTCTTGGCAACTTAAGAGCATATTGTATGCCAACAACTCCATCGACAACTAAAAATATGTGGGCAAGATTAGTGGATGCCTTTTGATATGCCAAGGTTTGCACCTTGTTCCTTTTGCTCTGGCCTTGTACTACTTAGCCTACACACTTTTCCATTGCATCCGTGTTGTCAAATGCTTCACTACTAGTGCAATGGACATCATGCCAAGAGCTAGGGGTACCAAAAGTAGAGTTCATTTTAATTAAATCATTAATCCCATTTCTATAATTATTAAATCATTAAACAATCTATAAGTGTGCTAGCTTACATCTCTAAGGTATGTGCATTTGGAGGGTAGGAGTAGCTTCGAGTAGAAGGCAACACTCACTCTGAGTGCTTTCAAGAGCAAATCAAGATGCTCTCTGCAAGGGTTGAGAGCTTTGGTCCTTCCTTTTAGTGTGGCTAGGTTAGCTCAGTGGGGAGATAGTTCTGTGGAGAGATCTGCACTGTTCTTACGGCAGTGCTATGGGACATGGATATATATAGGATGGTTCATACTCATTGAAACCCTAGCTGTGTGTGCCAGGGGAACAGTCCAAATGTACATCTATGGATAGACTACTAAGTGTTAGTTCCAAGCTAATGAGGTTATCTGTACCTATGGTTTGAAGGCTTATTTGTTGCAACCTTCTCTCTTTGGTGATGCATCTCACAGCAATGATTATTTTCATTGGCTTCTTTGTACCAATGGTCAAAGGCTTATTTTTTCACAACCTTCTGCCTGAAAGTGCTAAAAAATGTCTTCATTTGATTTTATCATCTCTAGTTTTATTATATTTTCACAGTGTAATTGGATTTGAATGTGTAGTTCAATGTGCTGGACCTGTCATTTCTTTTGTTGTCTGATACAGTAAATTTTGTACAGAATTTGGAAAGAAGTGGCCAAGTTGGGGGACACTGTGGTTGATGCTACTTGTGGTAACGGACTTGATACTTTGAGGCTGGCAAAGTTAGTTTGTGGGGAGGGTGAACGAGGGGTTGTGTATGGATTTGATTTACAACGGTCTGCACTGGATAACACTGCTTGTTTGTTAGAGCGTGAACTAAACCCTGCTCAGGTATGTGTTAAGACAAACTTTATCTTGTCTGAGCTGTATACAAATATCACTTAGTCATTTGTTCTTTTAACTATTTTAGGGACTGGTTTGATCTGTTTAATTGTCACATTTTTACCAACATGTGTCGGAAGATTACCGTTTGAGTTTTTAAAGCCAACTCAGGTTTCTTTAATCTATATGGTGATAGTGAGTAGTCTTAAACCTCAACAGTAGCTTACGAGTCAAGTTATGACACGGTGGAAAAATTTGAGGTGATTATGTTCTTCACAGTGAAGAGCTGCATATTTCTAAAAATTATTGAGCTGAAACACACAATCTTGTATCAAAATCCAATTTGACTGTGTTTTACCTCCTTGCAGTCTTGATCCAGTTTCTGCCAGCTTCTTCCACGGTTGTATTTCTGAGTTGTGAGTAGTTTGATATGTGTTTTGCTGTGGCATTAGTCATTTTGGGACTGCTAAGCTTCACATTTGCTTCAAAGGCAGACGAAACTTAACGTCAGGGATTCATGCAGTCAAATGCTTAGACTTGTTGGGGACTGGTTGCATTTTGTTATAACTTGCATCTTGGTTGATATAAGGGTGGCTTCACTGGCAAACATGGATTTCTAATTATCCATGATAGGCAGTAGCACTTTCTTGAACTATTCCCTCCCTTTTGCTTGGCATGTAACTAGCCTGCTTAACAAATAAGACATTTGCTTATTTCTACAACTAAATATTTTGAGAGGTCACCCGGATTCGATGGCAGCATGAGATGTACTTGGCCCGCCGTGCTCTGATATGCGGGAGATACTTGGGAGCCTATTTCAAGAGAGCCCCGCCGGCCCTTAAAGCCACACCACCAACCAAGTATCACATCTTACATCCTCCCATCCTCACTCAATGGAGTTAGATCTGCATGGCATTGTTGTACCTCTCACACACATAATCTCACATCCCTAGTTCGACACACTTGTATACATCAATGTACACACTCATTGCACATTAGATAGGATTTTTCACCTTTCACTCTCTTGATACCATGAGGATATTCTCTTGTACATGGATATGTCTCATAGGCTGATTTGGCCTTTAGTAGATGTCAATGCATTGCTCTCACACACACATCACGTGAAATTACTTCATTCCTTCTCTCAGCTGCCTGTGCAACTATCCAGGTGAGTGCCTCCTTACAAAGAATGCCACCTTGCCTCAGCCAAGGGCATATTGTCCTCTGCTGCCTTCAAAAAGATCACCAAGCTTGCCTATACAGCTTGCAGCTCGTGCGTCTCCGCTGCCTACAGTGTGCGGCAACTTGCACGTTAGGTACTGCGCCAACTATGCGTCTGTTTCCAGCCCATGTGTGTGGTTGCTGTCCTCATAACTGACAGCCAATCACTATTTATCTGCTGCCTTAATCACTGCCTTGACTCGTCACATCACTTTGCTGGTGCCATGTTGCTCCTGCCTTGGCCTGCCTGCATGTGGTCAGCCTTCACGCTGCCTACTAGTCAACTTGTCACTTTGATCACCACCTTGGCCTGCCATGTCAACTTCCCCGCCCTGGTTTCGAGATCCCAAACATTGCTTCTCTCAACTAGTAGGCCCCTATTCCCAAATCCCACGCCTGCCCCATCCAAGCACAATTTGGGGCATAATTGGGGTCTTTCCTGTAAATCAGTCAATCTGGGCCCAATTCACAGAAAAGGTTTGGGGCTTTTCATCAATTCCATGAAATTCTTCACAGAATTGCAGAAATTTGCCGCAGTTCATTGTCAATATTAGGGCGTTTGTACGATACACCTCCAATATCACTAGCAAATTCGGGGCCTTTGTCGATTTTGTACAATTAGCTGAAAAATTGGGGCTTTTTCCCAATTTCTTTTCCTTGGCATTTGAACCACCCTATTGGGTATGGAGCTTGTGAAGATGGACCAATAGGCTGTGGCAGATGGAATTCCATGGAGGTGCAAGAAGAGAGAGAGGGAGTGAGAAAGAGAGAGTGAACTCTTGTATGTATACAAATTGAAAGAAGATTGATAACAATAAGTGAGATACAAGTGCAAATAATAGGGCCTCAATCTATAAGCTAAGCTATGCATCAAACCCTTTGGCCCTTATTTAATGCTAACTGGTGTAAAAGGTGTTCACACCTAAACATGCACATTTACACACAATAATATGTGTTCACACTTAAACATGCTCTCCTTGTTAAGTTATTGGTGTGGAAGGATGGATCTCCTTGGCTATTGGAAGGGTTCCTCCCCTGGTTGGGATAACAACATAACAAGGAAACTTGACCTTTGGCCACCGTAACCTATAAGTGATATTGATTAGCGAATTATCCAGTTAGCAATGTTGGAAATGGAGGAAGAGAGAGTGCACACAAGCTGACATGACGTGATGCTGGTCTGACATGGTCATGCTGGGCTGTTGACTGCAAGCTGAGCTCTGGACATGGTCACGTTGGACATTTTGGACATATCCTCTCAATGGTCATACTAGATGTGGTAATAGACGCCTCCTTGGATCACAGCAGCTGCCCTGCTTACCATGCCTCAACCTGCTTTGCTTGCACACTCTCCTCGCTTCCCAACCATGGACACTTAGCCTCCTCATCCACCCTTGCAGCCTTTGTAAGATTCCTCGCATAGGCAACCTCCATCTCCCCTTCCCCCTCACAACCCCAATAGGCAGACCAGCGGCAATACCCTGCGCTAACAAACCAAGAAGCACCCACACCATAGACACATGGAGCTAGCGTATTGCTTGAGATTGCAGCTGGTCCTCCACCATCCCAAGGGGGTTCTAGTGCAGCCCCCCGCACACACTCGACCGATGCCTTCCCACCGGTTCACTTCGCTTTGGACACAAAGCTGGCACTCGGGGAGAGAGTGACAGCCCTAGAAGCATCATCCTTGGCGTGCAAAATGGTTGGAGATTGTCCACTGACCCACAGCCTTAAGGACTCCATCCAGTCAGCTCTTACCGGCACCCCAACCAGGATTACGTGAGTAGTGCCCCTTGGAAAGGGATGCTTTAGACTCCAGTTCAGCTTACCCGAGCAGATGGAGGCAGCGCTTGCTACCAGCCCCCTTGATGTCAGGACCTCAATGGCATACTTCGACATATGGATCGAGGGTTGGGACTATTCATTGCTTGGAGATGGCACTGCCATCACCATCTCTTTTCGTGGCCTTGATGGGTATTTTATGCCATACCTTTGTGATTGGCAGTGCATTCGGCCACATCATTTAGAGGGATAGGACCTTTGCTGATGCAGTCTCAGAAGGCCCACATAGATACCCATCAATTTTAGTGATAGTATCCACAGAGTCTTTGCACTACCTTCCCCAGATTATTAGGATTTCCTCCATTCACGGGGGCTTTCTTATTCAACCAATCTTTTATACAGGCCTTCCTAGTCAGTGCTTTGCTTGCAGGATGATTGGACATCTTGCAACAGAATGCCCTAGGACATGCCGACGCTAGACCTCCTTCAAGGATGAGGGAGGTGGTAGACCCGAGATGCATAGGAGAAGTGAGGCAAAGCGCCAAAGACGATGCAAGGCTAGATAGAGGAGGGGATAGTGTAGTGAAGAGAACGCATTGATGAGAGTCAAGGGCACGAGGGCCTAGAGCCGAGGAGACAGACAGAGGGATGGCGGAGACTGATCAGGGATCTTAGGCCGTCAGCCCATGCGGAGCCACCTCATCCGCTCACTGCTCCCATAGACACTCCTCTTGATGCCTAAGAGCTAGAGGCCCCATAGCCAATGATAGTGGCAGCACTGCAAATTGATGTGATACAGCCCATGGAGGCAGTGACACCAGTAGCTTCTCAGGAGCTACAACAGGCTACAGATACGCCACAATCTCCCAGACCACCGCCTCATTAGGTTAAGCTCCTAGAGCTTAGCTCATCTGAGGTACCTGACACTTAGTAGGCAGGGGAGGTGGTGATGGCCCAGGACAATGAGTAGGAGGGGTAGAGGACTTAGATGCCTATTGTGAGGACTTCCCCCCATTACACCTTGTAGCAGAGATAGCGGAGAGGACACATGATAGAGTATATACTAGGAGGCAACAGAGGCAGGCATGGGCTGTAGAGCCACGCCGATTCGAGAGGTTGAGACACACTCTATGAGGATACTCTCATGGAATGTACGAGGCTTTGGAGGTTGCCACTTCAGGCAGGGCCGGAGTCTTGGCCGGAGTCTCCTGCAACAAGATTTGCACAGAGCTCTACTAGGAGGATCGATTGATTTTCTTATGTTAGAGGAGCACCATCTTTTGACAGTTAGGATATCCCGATGTTGCGGAAAGCTACTGCCAGGTCAGAGTTACACTTATTGGGCAGCAACTGTAGTTGTTACTAAGATACAAGCTGGAGTATGCATATATGCTGGGGAGCAGTGGACCTAGTCGGTATAGGGCTGGGGTATTTTGATTCCAGGGAGAGCCATGTGGGTCTTAGTGAGAGTGGAGGAGGCACTCATTGGTTTGTTGGCCATTTACCCCCCAAATGCCCAGCGAGACAGGAGACAATTTTGGACTATCCTTAGTTAGCCTCTACCATAGGTTGATCACTGGATGGTAGGGGGTGACTTTAACATGGAGGCTCTTGAGGACAGGAGAGGTAGATGCACAAAAATACTAGGGGAGGAGAGGAGGCTGCTTGGGAAGAGTTCTTATTCCAGATTAGAGGCTAGGACCAGTGGTTCACAACAGAGTTTGGGAGGACCACTGGGTCACTTTAGTTCTCTAGGAGAGACAGGGCGATAGGAGCTAGGACCTTCTCCAGGATTGATCAATTTTATGCGGATGACTAGGCCTGCGACAAAGGTGGCCTTACAAGCATCATATTTGGCACGACCCTCTCGGACCACTCACCGATTCAGATACTCCTTTTTGAGAGAGTAGAGGGATCCCATTCTAGTGTTAGGATTCCGGAACACCTGTTCTACGAGGATGATCTTAGAGAAACAATCCCACAGACATGGAGATCTAGACCCTTCTCAGCTTGACGGGCAGCTAGTGACTTGGATGAGAGCCTATAGGAGATTAGTTCCTTCTTCAAGGAGGAGGCCGCAAGGAGGAGATAGAGTCTTCTAGAGAAGGAAAGAGCTGCAATGGCATCATTGGTTACCTTACCGAGGGAGGAGGAGAGATGGCCAGGATGTAGATGGACAGTTGAGAGGATGCATACTGCCACCTCAAAGATTGACACCATGAAGGAAGCTAGATCGGAGTACATATTTCATGCAAGAGCCTCTTTTTGGACTTAGTTTGGCAATAGGGTTAATAGGTAGTTTTTCCGCACCACAAGGCCTAAACACTTTAGACAAGGTGTTCGGAGACTGAGAAGAGCTGATGGAATTGCACAGGGCCCTCTAGAGGCAAGACAAGTGGCCACACAGTACTACACATCCCTACTAGAATCCACCGCTAGACCCCTGGATATGAGAGAGAGAGAAAGAAAGAAAGAAAGAAAGTTATATTAACGTCTACAACAGGCCAGGTTGGCCTAAGAGACCAAAATGTTGCATACAAATGTCTGGGAGATTTCAAAAGTCCCAGTGAAGCTAACATTTATGCTATGTTGAACTAAATTGAGTAGGTACAAACTGATATCTGGACTAGATACAATCTAGAGGTACTCCCAGTGCGGTGTGGAACTGCTCCTGGGGTGTTCATCCTAAGATGTTCCGCATGGGTCGGTCTAGCATGGAGAGGCTAAAGCAGCGGGGCAGGGCCCTTCGATGGCGGCGTAGTATCCCTTGTATCTTCGACCAGTGTCTTCTGTGGGGACGGGGGCCGGCGGGGCGTGGGCACCGGGCTTTACCTCTTGCTGTGGCTATTTCTAAGGTGGCCCCCGGGGGTCGGGAGGCCGGTTGGGCTGGTGGGGGCTCGGTGGTGGGGAGGGTAGCTGGTATTTGGTAGAAGTTGTTGAGTGTGCGTTGGTTGGTGGCTCCTTGTCTTTGCTCCATGGTTCATAGGAGGTAGTCTCTGTGGCGTCGTATTTCCAGTAGAAAGAGCCCCAGGCATCTCTGGTCCTTGAATTCCATTACCTTGGAGAGTGGTCCGAATCCTTCTCTGAATAGGCAGTGGAAGCGTCCCCAGATTTCGTAGTACACTGGGCATCTACAGATATAGTGTTCCTCTGTCTCTCTGGCTCGAGATGGCAGAGCTGACAGATTCGGTCTTCTGGGGGGAGGGGGTTGGCCCCGTATCTGCCCGTTTCGACCCGGAGTTGGTGTGAGGACGTGCGGATCCGTCCGATGGCACTTCTGACCCTGTGAGATAGGTGTGTGTCCATGTAGCTTGGGCGGGTGATGAAGCCGTCCGGGGAGATATGCAGGAAGTGTTCTCGGTAGAAAGCCTTCTTGGTTCCTAGTTCCGACGTGGGGGTCACCCATGTCCTGGCGGTGTCTGTCTGGATGATATCCATTCTGGTGATGCGATTTACCTCCTTTGGGCTGAGCTCCAGGTGTGGGCAGTCTAGGCTGTATTGTAGTGGGGGGGAGGTGGTCCATGTGCAGGCCATGGAGCCGTAGCCAGGTCTTTGTTCGGGCATACCAGCACTGAGTGTCCCCTTGTGTTGCTAGCTGTTTGGATGACTTCAGGGCGAGTCTGGGGTACCAGTGCCGGGGCAGGTTCCATATTCGGCGCAAGAAGGTCACGGTCTGGAAGAGGGCCTCAGCCACGAGGGGCGGTGCCCCCAGCTCTGCGCGGATGATCTCGTGTGGTACGGAGGGCTTGCTTCGGATCATCCGTGAGATCATAAGTATTAAGGGTCTCTCCATCTGCTCCTATCCCTCATAGGTGGCCTCCTCCTTAGGCAGTGGCTGATCCTATGGGGCCCTCCGCGTGTGGTAGAGATTGGACCCCCATATGGGAGCCCCGTACAGGAGGGCTGGTGTGACCAAGGTGTCAAAAAGCCAGAGCTTTGTCCGGGGTTCCTGGAACTGTATGCGGCACATTGGTGCTCCATTGACCCGAGGGTTGCATAGCCTCGGGTTAGTCTATCTTCCGTGGCTTTTCTCAGGGTAAATCTCGGTCCAGAGAATGTAATCCCCAGATAGACGTATCTTTGGACCACGCCCACGGTTTCTCCGCCGTATGTGAAGGGGGGTACCGACCGTCGGAGCCATTGGGTTGACGTGTTGAACACCATGACCTTGGTTTTCCCCAGGTTCACAGTTAGGTCTTTGTCTTGGCAGAAGGCCTGTAGTGCGTCCAGTTGGCGCTGTAGCCTTTCGGGTGTGTTGGAGATGAGGACTATGTCGTCCGCATATAGTAAGATAGGTATCAGTGTCCCTCCCAGGCTCGATCCCTCCTCGCCCAATCTATCTATGTACTCTGAGATCTCATCAATGTAGAGGCCAAATAGGGTGGGCGAGAGTGGGCATCCTTGCTTGACTTCGATGGTGCTGGTGATCTCCTTTGACAGCCCTCCCGGTGCCCGAACTCAGCCCGTTACCGATTCGTACAGTGCCAGTATCCCCCATCGTATTTCGGTTGGTACCTCCAGTTCCTGTAGTCTCTGTGTGAGCCTCGCTTGTGGTACTGTGTCAAAGGCCTTGCGGAAGTCCACGAAGCAGCAGTACACCCGTCTTCCATGTGCTCTGCCCTCCTCTATGATGGCTCTCAGTGTGAGGATATGGTCAAGGGTGCAGAACCCCCTCCTAAACCCTGCTTGTCCTGCTGCTCGGTGTTGGTGTTGCTCTGCCCACTTGCTCAGCTCGTGGTCCAGTATGGATCCATAGAGCTTGGCTAGTACATGGCCAACCATGACTGTTCGGTAGTTCGTGGGAACCATGGGGTCTCCGGCCTTCAGGATAGGTATTATGGTGTTGGCTGACCAACTGGCTGGGAAGCCTTCGCATAGGGCTCTGTTGAACATGTGTGCTAGGAGAGGTGCCAGTATGTCTCTAGCATGGGTCAAATGCTCTGCTACCAAGCCTTCGTGGTCTTGGGCATGGCCATTTTGGAGCCTATCAATGGCGTCCCGAACCCGCCCCGTGCTGAAGAATGTGGATGATCCGGGTCTGGTCCCTGGGGGGCCGGGGTAGCTGGGGCTGCTTGGGTACTTGGTATAGTGAGGTTGCATATGTGTGCCAAGTGTCCGGGGAGGTGATGGGCGTTTGGGCTCGGGGTTCCTGAAACGCCTTCCATGCCTCTTTGCTGTCCTGTCCTAAGAATAGCTGGTAGAATTCATGTTCCACTTTGGAGAGGTGGGCTCGTTTCTTTCGTCGCACTAGGCGACGGAAGATCAAGCGTGCCTGTTTATGCATGTGTACTCCCCGTGCTTCGTCCTATTGAAGACGGAGCCGGGTTTCCCTGCACTCTGCGTCGTACCAGCTATTCTGTGGGACATTCTTGTTCGGAGGGGTGGGGTGGGGGGTGGGGGATGTGTGGGGGAAGTATTCGGCAACCGAGGTGTGTAGTGTGCCCGCCAACTGTGCTGTGACCTCCTCCAGGGGTGCGTGGGGGTTCATTTCTTGCAGGCTCCAATAGAGATGGTCGGAGTATGCGCTGGCAGTTAGCCTGGTAAAGTGGTATGTGGGGAATCTTGGGGGGTTGCTTGCTGGGGGGGTTAGGTCATACCTGCAGGTTATGTCAAATTGCAGGTATGCATGGTCGGTAGCCATTGCGAGTGGGCGAGGTGATATTTTAAAGGACTGAGTTGGGGATAAGTGATAGAGGGCCGAGGATATAGTCCACTGTGCTTGCTCCCAGTTTTTGTGTGGGTGCTTCATGTGCCCCCCGTCCGATGCAATTGGCGCGTGCTTGTGTGGGAAGCATGTGAGGGCATCCGACCCGGGCCATCTATTGAGACCGTTGAGGATGGCCAGTCCGTGTGCCCCCCCTAACACGAGTAGGTGTTCGCCATATCCGGTGCATTCAGCTGTGTCCTGTGATGCCTGGTTGAGTCCTATCTCCTTCGGTGCGATCTCTTTGTACATGTGGTCTTCGCTCTCGAAGAAGGGGGTCTGCCTTTGTGTTGTGCGTGCGTTGAAGTCTCCAGCCAACATGACATCCCCCAAGCTGGAGTAGTGCATGATATCTTCGTACAGTGGTACGTATGGTGACTCGCCCTTCTGTGGTGCGTATGGGGAGTGTGCTGGTGGGAAATAGCACACCGCCATGTATATGTCTCGGGGGCGATCTATGTGTATCTGGATCCACATGAACTGGGCTTCCTCATCTTTCTGCATGACTTGCACCATGGGCTGTAGCTCCTCCCTGTACAACACAGCCACCCCTCCGGACCCTCGGGTCCCTCCTTTTGTTCGGGCTCTAGGGCGGCATGCCGTCTCCCATCTATATCCCCTCACTTCTGGTAAGTAGGTGCCTGGGCTTTGGTGGGTTTCTCTGTAGAGGACGATGTCCTTGCCGGTGAAGGTCTCCTGGAATAATGCAGGGAATCTGTTTTCATAGCTCTGTTGCAGTTCCACACTGCAAAACTCAGGTGGGTCTCATAGGCCACGCCCCATCATTGGCGCTTATCTGTGATGATGACCCGACCATCTCTGTATACTGCCAATTTTCCCGCTTTGTGAGCCTCTAGGATCTGTGGCATGCATTCTTTACGGTGTGCCACCTGTTCGGGTGTGAGGTCATCCTCTAGGTAGACTTTTTTCCCTTTTAGAGCTGTCCTTTTAGAGAGGAAGCTCGTCTGGATTCTAACTTGGCAAATTTGAGGATAAGAGGCCTTCCCTTGGTGAGGTCTTTCCCTACACGCCATGCATTCTCCACTATTTGAGGGTCCTCTACTCCGAGCTTTTCACATATCTGTTGGGCATCTGCCAGGGGGCTATCCCCTTCCTTCCATCCGACCACCCGGATGTGGAGCGCTCTAAGCTTTCTCCTTTTCTCCTCCTCCAGTGCTGCATTCACAAACTTCTCCTTCTTTGTTGGTGACTTCTTGGCTACTTCAATCCATTTGGAGTTCTCGGCCACTTCGGCTTGTGCTTGTTTCACTATATTCGCCCATGTGTTGAGCTCCTTTGTTACTTGTGTCTTCAGCTCGTTGATCTCGGATTGCACCTTGGTGGGCGTTGTTTCGGTGATTTCTCCTTCCTCCTCCTTGAGTAGGTCCAGCTTGTTTCTATATTCATCGAGCTTGTGCCTCAGTTCTTTGATCACCCTTTCTCTCCTGGAGGGACGTTTCAATGTCCACCTTCCAGGAGGTGAAGTGTGATGTGATCTCGGCGTAGATTTCGTTCTTCCATTCTTGCACTTTTGTGCTCTTGAGAGAGAGAGAGAGAGAGAGAGAGAGAGAGAGAGAGAGAGAGAGAGAGAGAGAGAGAGAGAGAGAGAGAGAGAGAGAGTTTGGTAGAGCACATAGAGGGTGGTTATAGTTAGGATGAGTAGACATCTGATGGCCCATTTTACAGAGGAGTGGGAGGAGGCATTTCGGGAACTACCCTCGGGAAAAGTATCTAGGGGGAGACAGACTAGATAAGTCCTTCTTTGTGAGCTACTAGGATCTCATCAGACATGCCTTCACTCAGCCTTTCAGGAGATTATGGCATTAGGGACTATGCCAGAGAGACTTTTCGAGGGGCTGATTCATCTTATCCCCAAAGGAAGTGGAGATAGATTGGAGATCACATAGTGGAGACCGATCACCTTGCTTGGAACTGCTTATAAGATCCTCACAAAGGCGATTAGTCTCAAGCTAGCACCATTGATGTTAGATATTATACACCCCACTCAGATAGGGTTCGTCTGAGAGCACAGCATCTTGGACAACATTTTCACCTTCTGGGAGACCACAACTTTGGCTAGATCCAGGAGGCAAGACCTTATTGTGCTACTTCTCAACTTTGAGAATGCATATGATCACGTGGATTGGGAGTTCTTGGAGGGCACAATGTTGAGGATGGGCTTTCCAGAGCAGTGGGTCAAGGGAGATGTAGCTCTCTATTCTTCAGCATATAGCAAGGTCATGACGGGAGGGGCAAGAGGAGATAGATTCAGCATTCATAGATCAGTTAGATAGGGATGTCCACTAGCTCCTTTCTTTTTTTTATTTGTAACAGAGGCCATGAGTTCCTTCTTGAGAGACAAATCTACAGGTATCAGAGGCATTAAGCTACCCATCCTCGATGTGAGGAGCTTCTTGATGTGGAGTTTGCTGATGATAAAGCAATTTACTTGGATGAGAATGAGGGGAACTTTAGACCCTTTTTAACAGCCATGAACACATTTTGTAGAGCATCAGGAGCACTAATTAATTGGCACAAATCCTATGGATTTCGGGCATGCGACACTAGACAGCTAGAGTGGTGACCACATGAGGATTTCACATGGGTTCTTTGCGGGACTGTTGTGAGATACCTTGGATGCCATGTGGGGATTGATATTACCTCAAAGCAGCAGCTAGCACCCCTCCTTTTGAGCATCAGACATAAGTGTATGTGTTTGGATATACAGATGTAGATTGGACAAGTAGCATGTATGATAGAATATCTATGAGCGGATTCATATTTTCCCTTGGTAGTGCACCAATTACATGGAGCAGCAAAAAGAAACCTACAATTACTTTATCAAGTATAGAGGCTGAGTATAAAGGTCCTGTTATAACAACATGTGAGGTGGTATGGTTGCAAAAGTTTTCGGGTGATTTGGATGTGCAGGTAGATGATCTAGTTGTCATTCATTTTGACAGTATGGGTAGCATACAACTCGCTAAAAATCTTGTGTTCCATGTGTTGGAGCTCTGCGAGACTCTCATCGGCAAGAATAGTAGTGGTTGCCAACCAAGTTCTTTTGGCAACCATGTGGTACATCACCTCTTGTTAGGCATTCTCTAGGTCATGCATCGACCAGGTGAAACGCCTCATTAGGAACTTCATTTGGTTAGGAGGAGATGGGAGTCCAGCTAGAGGGAAGGTAGCTTGGGATGTCATCATACAACCTAGATCTAGAGGAGGATTGGGGATCATAGACCCAGATAGCTAGAGCAAAGCCTTATTGGTCAAGCTCATTGTTAGAGGTCTGCTTCCAGGTGAGGAGCCTTGGAAGAAACTTCTGATGGGGAGGCTAGAGGACTTGACCAATGACACCTACACATGGAGGACCATGGTAACCCAACATTCACTAGATATTTCAGGAGATTAGCACTAGAGATTTAGGGAGGAGCTTCGAGGTTAGATTTGCAGCTGCTATTATTAGAGCATGGAGATCTATATCTCCAAGGCTCCACGAGCTCCCCCTGACTACTATTGAAGAGAAGAGGAGACAACCTCTTCTCTTTAATCATTGTTTGAGATCAAAGTCAGGACACACCATTGGGCAGCGAACACACTTATCATGGGGGAGATTCTCTTTGCAGGTCACTACATCAGTGGGGGAGTGGTTTGCATTTCAGGAGTTACCACATGACACTCAAAGGCAAAGGCTTCATGGTCTTAGGGGAGCCAAGGCTATGATTGAGGCCGTGAGGAGGGGGTTCCACTTGATTGGCAAATTGACACAGCTTCCTCTCAGACTTGGATCGGTCTCTTCTCTAGAGGGGATATCCTTCTAGCAGTCATTGCATCTAGGAGAGACAAGACATTCACTTTCACAATTGGGGAGGATGGCCGCCTCCACTGAGAGGATCTTGACCTTACAGTCCTTAGTGGCTGCTCTAGGCAAAGAATTAGAGTAGTGGCACACTTTGAAAGGAAATAGCACATAGACCTAGACCCAACCACTTGTCTTATAGATAGAAAGGAAATAGCACATAGACCTAGACCCAACCACTTGTCTTATAGATAGATGGAGATATTGGCATACCAAAGGAGGCCTCTACAGAGACTTCAATGGGATCTGGGAGAGTGGTTGTGGAGGGATCCCTTCCTTGATTGGCCATGCGACATTCCCTTTTTTGCTACACCACTAGATTGGGATGGAGGATGCAAACGAGTAAGATTAGAGCTCAGCGTGCATCCACCCCTCATTCGCATAGAGAGGGAATTTTTGATGAGTTTTTATACGACTTTTGGAGGCGGCTACATGACAACTTAAGGCCTAGGAAGACGTCCCTCTTTCTTTGACTTCTAGCCTATAGGAGTTTAGTAGTTGGCACTTGGCTTGGATATGGTAGGGACCCAATGGCATGTGTGCAATGTGGTGAGCGAGAGGAGACACAAAGACATTGCCTATGGGATTGTCCCTAAGCCTAGGAGATTTGGAGAAGAGCTCTTAAGATAGTATTCCATGGTACAATGGAGTCCATGATGGCGACACGGGGGGTTGCAGCTTGGGTCATAGATAGAGGTCTAGCTTGTGGCTATGAGGACACTCAAGGGAGCATTTCTTTTCTCATCATTGGACAGCATTTGAGCAGGATCCCTACCCCAGACTACTCACAGACACAGTGGACTCAGGGATATTGTCACAAATGGGAGCAGGTTTCCAGTATTATAGCTTGGTACATATGGATTGCGAGATGTAGCTAGATCATTGATCTTTAGGATATACCCATTGGGGAATCTTTATCGACGATTTGGACAGAGATAGTCCACGCTCTCTGGGAGATGGGAGAGGATGCAGTGCAACTTTGAGAGGATGAGGAAGAAAAGAGAGGCTTTCCTGCGGATTTGGGATTCAGACACCTTTTTTCATACTACCCATCAAATGGTCTTGCACTTTAGCCCACCAGATTGGTTGTTCACACAACTGTTGTATCTTTGATGTACCTAGTTACTCTTCACAGAGTTCCTTGTATGTTGTATTTACCTCAGGGATTTTTCTTCGAGGTGTTATTAATAGAATTCTCTTTTCTTGGGGAAAAAAAAAGAGAGCACACACAAGATAGTGAGCAAGAGTGGGCAGCAATTCCACACTCCAAAGATGCAAATACTAGAATGATAGAATGAAAGTACAATACGTCTTAACTAACTCAATTGGAGTTGATTTAACTCTAGAGTCTAGTGTCACTATTAACATTCTAGATACACTATACTTCGACACTTTAATAAGTGTCCACACCACACAAATTACATTGGGTATTGCCTAGAATTGGCAAATTCTAACACCCCCTTGCAGTGCGAGTGTGATAGAAGTACACAGATCATCAATCACCATAGGGTAATAAGTTCAAGGACTTGCAAAAAGCCTCAAACTTCTCACGTGGTAAAGCCTTGGTGAAAATGTCCGCAACACATTTTCTTGTGTGGGAACATACATCAAGTTGAACTCTCTTGCATAGCATCTTTCTTTGACATAATTTAGTTCCCCCCTTCTTTCTTAATGTAGAGAGTGGGAGCAATTGGACTACTTTTGAATCTAATGTTGGCCATACAAATATCAATTTTTGAGTACCATGCACAAGGGACCCGTTTTAAACCATGGAGAGCCTTATGCAACTTGCAAATCAAGTGCTCTTTTCCTTTCTCCACAAACCTTGGAGTCTATGAAACATAGACATTCTCATGCAGGTCACCATCAAGAAGGTTGTCTTTATGTTCAATTGATGCACTTTCCAACCATAATGTGCAGCCATTGCAATAACATACCTCATTGTGCTCATGCGGGATATAGGAGCAAATGTCTTCTCATAATCTATGCCTTTTGTCTAGGCATAACCTTTTGCGACCAAACATGCCTTATACCTATCAATGGTGCCATAAGCTTTGCGCTTGAGTTTAAAAACCCATTTGGTGTCAATAGCTTCCTTGCTAGGAGGCAACTCAACAAAAACCCAAGTACGATTAGTACAAAAACCCGTTTGGTGTCAATAGCTTTCTTGCTAGGAGGAAACTCAACAAAAACCAAAGTACGATTAGTAGCAATAGAGTCCAACTCTTCTGGCATGGCATGCAACCAATGTGCATCTTGTTGTGCTTCATCAAAAGAAGTAGGCTCATCATCATCCAACAATGAGCACATAAACACATGCTCATCAAAAGGAGCCTCTACTTCCATAGTATCAACCAAATGTGCCCCTTGGGCATCATGTGCTAGTTGTCTAGCATCCCTTCTAGTGTATCGAGATAAGGGAGTATCAATTTTACTCTCTTGGAGAGTTTGTAACAACCATCTAGGGGCAGTTTTTGCTACATTTACAGTAGTCCTTCCTTGCTCAACTAACTACATGTTCCACTTTGAGGTGCATACGGTCATCAATTAATGGCTATTCAGGGGAATGTGGAACAGCAGCAGCTTGCTGTAATACATCTGTTTGGACATTTACAGCAGGCTCAAATCCCAAAGTGGTAGAAGACCTTCAAAACATCACCTGAATCATATGTGGTTGGCATTTCAAACCATATGAAAAGGCTGCATTTTCCACAAAGATAACATCCCTATTGACAAAAACTTTGCAAGTACGTGGATCATATGATTGATAGCCCTTGCTTTCTGAATTGTAGCCAACAAAGATACATTTTAATGTCTTATCATCAAGCTTTCCATGAAGCTCTTTTGGCACGTGAGTCTAGGCTATGCATCCAAACACATGAAAGTAGTCAACCCCTAGTTTTTCCTCATGCCAAGATTCAAAAGGAGTGATAGTTTTAAGTGCCTTTGTAGATGCATGATTCAGCATGTGATTGCACATTGAAGGCCATCAAGCCAAAATTAATGTGGTAGTCCCTTAGATTTCAGGATGCATCTAGTCATCTCCATGGATGTCTAATTTTTCCTTTCAACCATGCTCTTCTAGTGATTGGTCATCCTCACAATGGCTTGATGCGTGATATCATTATCAAGAAAAAATGTCTCAAATGCACGAGACATGTATTCCCTCCCTCTATCCATGCAAAGTGTGCACTTTTAAACATGTTTAAGCCTCTAGCTCTACAAATCAAGTGTTTAAAGTGCATAAATACATCATATTTTACCTTAAGACCATACACCCATGTATATCGAGAGTAGCCATCTATGAAGGTGACAAAGCATAGATGATCCCCAAGAGCTATTGCCTGCATGGGACTACATACATCGGAGTGTATAGGCTAACTTACGGACAACACACATTGCACCATCCTTTTTGAAGGCAAAACATTTAGGTGGGGCCTCAACAAGAGGTAAGGTCTCCACCATCTAACAACATTGAAGTATCATCAAATTGCCAAAACTCATATGACCATAATGGGCATGCCATAGCTTCGCATTTTGCATAACAAGCGTGAGTGTACTAACTGTCAAAGCATCATGAGATCTCTTCTCATATGTATCCAACAAGAAAGGGCTTGAAGTGAAGAGTATAATTAAGCTCTTTGTCTCTCACAATGTACTTGTCATCCTCAAAGATGATGTGAAAACCTTGTTTATTGAATGCTGAAATTGACAATAGATTTTTTGTAGTCCCAAGTATAAACAACATATTCAAAAGCATAAAGTTTGATCTATTTGCAAAGCTATTAACCTCAGCTCAAGACGGAAGAAAAATAAGTAAAATATGAAGGCAATGGAAGAAGCAGGACGGAGAACAAGCAAGGGCGCAAGGATGACCTCTAAAATCAAGCTAAAGGCAAAGTGCATCTTTAAGTGAAAGGCATCTCAAAATTTTTGTAAAAGAGCGCCAGGCTCCCTCCTTTGCAAATGGTAAAAGGATAGACGGGCATAAACTAAAGAAATAGGCCATGTAGAAGGGAATGGGAAAAAGGACCTTGCCACAATGGCCGATCATATAAAAAAGGGGATGGGTGCCCATGGGATTTTACGGCATGTATATAAAGTTCAAAAAGTGAATGAGAGCTCATTCTTGGGTGTGTGGCAAAAAGAGACTCTTCTTCTTCTCTTCTTCTCCTCTTACTTGCTTACTTGTGAGTGCTTGAGGGAGGGAGTGTGAGGGAGTGAGTGTGTGAGGGTGAGGGATCTTGGAGGTGAAGTCCTCCACCATCTCCTCTCTTCTTTTTCTTTTCTCTTCTCTTCTCTTGTCTCGCGCGTGGCTATAGAGGATGGAGCTTGGAGGAAGAGGTCTGAGGATGCTTCAGCTTGCATCACAAATCGTGCGCAGTGCTTGAGAGAGGAGGCAACTCAATCAGGCATTAATGTAAGCTCACTATACTCGTAGAGAGGAATAGTGCGTCAGCTATGTAAGAGGTAGCCATTAGTGCTCGCTTGAAATGCTTGGATAATAAGCGGTCCGTGGGTCTTGGCGATTGAGTGTGAGCTCCCAACATTTTGGTTCCATTGCTGGGACCAAGGGATTCAAGCTTGAGCACTTGCGCACTTAAATCAAGTGTCGAATTAAGGGTTTCATCCTCGAATTAGAGCTTGAGATAGATAGGAGGTTTTGGGTTTTTGATCCGCACTATAAGTATTTTTGGTGGTTGGTGATTAGTTGAGTATGAGAAATCATTTCAGTACTTTGCTTTTGATTTTTGTTGCATTTAGAGTAGGATAGGATCGAGAAATCGGAGTGGAAAGCTCAAGGTTCACTGTTGTAAACCACACCTGAACAGGGCACAAACAAAAAAAAAGGGAAAAAGGAGTGCTCAAATGTGTCAGAGTCACAAGAGAAGTGATTGGGAAGGCTAAGATTGTGCTGAGCAAGGGTTTAAGGTCTTGGGAGGCAATGGAAAGTCTCATTTGCAGTCTTGGCTTTGTGAGAGAGAGTGAGAGAGAGCTTGCAGGCCACAAGTCCACATCGGATCGATCGGAGCGTGGTGGAGTTTTTTGCAAGATTCAGGTATATGAGACCCTTGGCTTACACCCTTGCTTGAATTTAGGAAGGTCTTATAGGTGGTAGTAGCTTGAGAGTGGAGATTTTTAACAAATTGTAGTCGATGCATAGTTTGGTCGGTAAAATTGGATGCTCTTTCCAGTATCCGATTCCGCGGATCAGACGCTCCGACCAAAGACCTTGTTCGATCTAGAAAATCAGACACATAGGATTGGACCCGCCATATCACCGCCCGGACAACCCACCCTCGTCCAATTTCGAGAGTCGGACACTCGACTGTCCGATCGTGACAATCGGACCACAGAGTCGGACCTAGTGACCTGTCCGATCGGACACCTATCTGGATCGGACCAAGCGTTCGAGTAGCTTGTAGACATATGTAAGGCGGAGCTCTAGTAGCTCACATCCTGTGCCTCATGATGACATCTCCCCCTTGTCTACATAGCCACCACCTAGGGAGCCATCATTTGATGATGATGGTAACCTCATTAGTGAGGATGACTATGAGTGTGTCTCATCATCGGATGCCGAGGAGTCATCTTTAGATTCTCTTGATGAGTACTCAGATGGTTTTGATGATGATGATGATAGTGATGCCTCATTATAGATTCATCATTCATATGAAATAGGTCTCTCTTTTTTTTGTATTAGATATACTAGACTGTAGTTGTATCGCATATTTTGCGTAGCCCATGCGACCGCGATTGTCACCCTCATGTATTCATCCTATTCTGTAATGAAATGGCTATTTTCACTTTAAACATGTACTCTATGATCTATTATCTAATGATTTATGGTTTTTGTTATTTAAAAAATCATCTTAATTTTTTTGGTACTAATATCGTATTGTACCTTATAAAATCAGAAGGTACCAATTAGTATCGTATTTTATCGTACCGTACCGTATTGTACCTTTCGTACATGACAACTATGGAGCATCTTAAAGACGCCGAGCCCATATTAGATGACGGGATCGATGATCTCTTAGGTATGAGCACGCCAGTCCCACCCCCACGACTAAAATCGAGGGATGTGACTTTACCACAGGCAGTGCCGCTTAATCAAAGTCTAAATGCTATGGGCCAGCGAATTGGTCAAGGCCATTGGCCAGACACCATAGGGATAGGAGAGAGACAAGCAGCTAGCAAACTTCTTAATACATTGGTGACCATCCTTGTGACTCTAAGCTCAGGAGACCTACTTAGGCAGCATCCAACACTATGGCAAGAGTTGAAACGGTTGGTTGAAGAATCAAATGAGGAAGCTGGCGCAAACTTGCATGAGCACGACGCGGAAACACAAATACCTAGCCTAAGGCTGCACTCCGTACCTAAGTCCTTGTATGTGAATGCCTTTTGGGAAGGCACAGAGATGCATGTAGTCCTGCCAGTCTTAGCTCTTGGAGATGTCATCAGAAAGGGAATAGTAGACACATGAGTGGGAGTTAGTATGCTAAGCCATGCGGTGCTCCAACTTGGGGTAACCCACCGGTCGAGATTGCTAGGTTTAACATCACATTGGCTAACGGAATGAATGTGAAACCGTTCGAAGTGTTGAAGAATTGGCCAGTGAAGATAGCAGGAGTCCAATTCTTTGTTGACTTTCTAGTCATGAAGGGAGTGGACTTCGACCTCCTGCTAGGCCGGCCCTGGATGCGCAACGCGAGAGTCATAGAAGACTGGGGCAACGGTCTCGTCTTCTTAGGCAATTGAACGGAGGCTATAAGAGTAGAGATGGACACTTGGAAGACTACGCCAGTTGACCTAGATGCCATCTCCACCATGCTGAAGGGTGATGGCCAGATTAGGAAATCCTATGGGGCCTTAACCAAGTATATCCCATGCCCTGAGGACGAGTGAGATTGGATACATGTTCTTGCTACTATCGACTTGCCGTTCTCGGACAATGAGGAGTACGAACAAGCCATCAAGACGAGTGGCAAGCTCATGGACACACCCTTAGTACCAATCTGCATGATGGCTGAAAGCCTACGTGGAAGACCCAATCCTGTTGCATTTCAAGCCCCGAACAATAGATGAGAACTCCTGGAGATCCTGGGATATTTGACCGACAAATTGGCTAAACTTGAGGTACAATTGGGCCTTAGTCCCCAACTAACCAGAAGAGACGTATCAAGACTTGGGAAATGGGGAGCAATCGGACAAAGACAACTTTCACGACGAATATAAAGACTGCTGCTCATTCAGTGATGAGAGCGAAGGGGAAATAGATACTATAGAATGCGACACTGGGGGACGTGTAATCGAACAAATACGAGTTGACTCCAGACCACGCAAGTAGCATGCCTTTAGGAAAGGGAGAGTTATGCGCTTGGACTGTGACCGAACCTGGTTGGAGCACATAGGTACAATTGACTATGAGTAGGTATACCTAACCTAATCAAGCAACACACCATTGCTAATAATGGACTCTCCTTCCGAGCTACGACCACCAGGAGAGACTCCCTCTTCTAGCAAAGACGGGGAATTTGATTGTGAGTCGGAAGTCAGTTCAGAGAGTGATCCTGAGATACCTCGACCTTCTAAGACTAGCCGCACCAAGAGGGACCTACCTGTCCACCTAAGACCTTGATGGTTAAGGGAGGAACGATGAAAGCTGCCTAAGGAAACGCAGATAGAAGAGGAGCGGAAATCACAAGACCTACCAAAGCGATTCAGGAAATTAAAAAAAGAAGATAGAGTAGTGATCTTGCTGTGAGCCAAACGATAGGGGAAAGCAAGTGAACCAATCGAAGGACTTGCCAAGGTCAAGGAGGTCAATTTAGCCAGAGAAGGGGAGACACCCCGACCCGTCTTTATAGCTGATGACTTGATCGAGGAAGAGGAAGCGAGTCTCATTGCTCTCTTATGAGAGTATATAGACGCCCTTGCTTGGTCTCTAGAGGAGCTCAAAGGGATAGACTCGAGTACAGTGACTCACAACATACCCATGACACCAGACGCAATGCTGGTCAAGTAGTGACCGTATTCCAATCCAAAGCATGCCCACTCCATCAAGGAAGAAATTGACAAGCTATTGAGAGTAGGATTCATCTACGAAATTGAACACATGGATTGGGTTTCACCCAATGTCGTCGTGTTAAAGAAGAATGGAAAGATTAGAGTGTGTTAATTACAAGAAGGTAAATGCGGCTATGAAGAGAGAGAACTATCCATTACCATATACCGGGCACATGCTCAAGAGAGTGGCTAGCAAAGAGGCCTAAAGTTTTCTGGATTGCTTCTTTGGATACAATCAGGTGCAAGTGCATCCTAATGATAGGCATAAAACCGCATTCACCATTGAATGGGGCGTCTTTGCCTACATAGTAATGCCTTTTGGGTTGACTAACGCGCCGGCCACCTTTCAACCACTGATGTGCACGATATTCAAAGACATGCTCAGGAAGGAGTTAGAGGTATTTGTGGATGACTTGTTTGTTCACTCTACTTGGAGGGAACACTGAGACTCCGAGCGGTCTTTGAATGGTGTCGACTATATCGTCTCTCATTGAACCTCTTGAAGTGGTAGTTTTGAGTGAAGCATGGATGCATATCCTAGGACACGTGGTGTTGAAGAACGACATTGCCACGGATTTCTCGAAGATCAAGGTCATTGTCGATCTTCCACTCCTAACTGATTATAAGGGCGTTTAGTGCTTCTTAGGCCATATAGGGTATTATCGACGGTTTGTGTTGAACTATACATTGATTGCTAGACCTCGATACAAGTTGTCGATCATATTCGAATGGACTGAGGAATGCCAACGTGTGTATGAGGAACTGAAAAAGGCTATGACAATGGCACCAATTTTACGAGCCCGAGACTGGACACTTACGTTCCATGTGCACATTAACACTTTGAAATTTGTAGTAGGAGCTGTGTTGTGCCAGCTTGGTGAACACAACCTAGACTACCTAGTGAGCTTTGCTAGTAGACAACTCATTGAGACCGAAATAAATCACTCAACCACGGAGAGAGAGGGTTTGGCCATGGTGTTTGCCATAAAGAAAATTTGGCATTATCTTTTGGCTACGCCTTTTACATTCTTTGTTGACCATCAAGCCCTGTTGTATCTTGTTAATAAACCTTGTGTGCCACAGGACACATTGCTCGATGGCTACTTCTGCTTTTAGAATTTGACTTCTCCGTGGTGGTACATAAAGGGAAGCAACACTACATGGCTGACCATATGTCTCGCATCCCCATGGGAGAAGCTGCTGGACAAGGCATTGTGGACAAATTGCCGGATGCGCATCTATTCCGCTTATTCAATAGAAAATATCTGTTTAGGGCCGACATGACGCCGTATTGGGTGGATGACATGATCCAAGTACTTGAGCACAAACTACTTGAACGACCAATAGAAAAGGCCCGACTTAGGTAGATCATCTTGAAGATCCAACCCTATCAGTTGATAGCAGGCTAACTCTACAAATTGGGGCAAGACGGGTTGCTACGCAGATGTGTGTGTGAGCATGAAATGCATGACGTACTCACAGAGGCACATGATGGAATCGCAGGAGGACACTTCAGTGGAGACACGATAGTTCGCAAGGTGTTGCAGTCCCAGCTGTGGTGGCTCACTCTCTTTCGAGATGCAATACGATTCGTAAGGCATTGTGATGAGTATCAACGGACTAAGGTCCCCATTCGTAAGGATCACATGGAGCTAACCCCAATCATTGCACGACAACCCTTCGAGAAATGGAGAATTGACTTCATCGAACCCATTAGTTCCACTGCTCAGTATTCACAAGCTAAATACATCATTGTCGCCACTGATTATCTAACGAAATGGGCGGAAGTACGTACTACGAGAAGAAATGACGCTCGGACCACTGCCAAGTTCTTATGGGAGCAAGTGATCTCTCGATTCAGTTGCCCCATCGAACTTGTTAGTGACCAAGGTACACACTTCATCAACGAAGTGATAGCTCATCTCTTATCCACCTTCCTAATCATCCATCGGAAGTCTTCGCCTTATTACCCTCAGGTAAACGGCCAAGCTGAATCCTCAAATAAAATGTTGGTGAATGTCCTAACTAAGGTGGTTTGTGCTTCGCACAACAACTAGGATAAGAAGTTGATGGCGGCCTTGTGGGCCTTACAAACAGCTTATAAAACGGTTGTGGGTAAGACTCCCTTTAGGTTGACCTATGGAACTGAGGCAATTCTACCCTTAGAGTTCTTCGATCCTAGCCTGAGGATAGCCCTTCAAGAGAGATGGGATGGGAAGGAGGTATGGACGGAACGCCTGATTGAGCTCGAACGCTTATCGGAAACTCTTCTAGACACCTACGCGCTAATATGCGAAAAGGCAAGACGCAAAAGTTGGTTTGACAAGCATGTCAAGCAACGAGACTTTGAACAGGGCGACTTAGTACTGTTGTACAAGGGACATAAATAGAAAATGAAGTTTCGGGAGCTAGGTCCTTTCAGAGTTCGAACCATTAGTCGAACTGGTAACGTAGAACTCAAAGCCCTAGAAGGTGAGGGTATAGGTTTTTTTAATGGCAGTCGCATAAAGTAGTACTTTTCTCCCACGTACTCATTGCACGAGCCTTCAATGCTGGCGCCCTGTGTCAAAGTAAGAGTAGCCACTATCACTGAGATGGACGATGAGGACGAGGACGCTGTAGAACCAATTCACCTAAGCATAACATTCAATGCCAAACACACATGTACCATCAATGCATTGATCGATGAGGGAGCTGACTTTAATGTCTTAACTCATGATCATTGGACCCAAATTGGCGAACCGCAGTTACAGCCCACTAACGCTAAGCTCAGCTCGTATGGGAACCGATTGTACGCACTCTTGGGAAAGTGCAAGGCCATAGTTTCTATCAAGTTTGAAGGCATGCCAACGATATTCTATGTGTTGTCTAATACTAGAGATGCAAGCACAGAGTCGCTATTAGGATGAACCTTTAAGAAGTAAGCTCGTTGCAATGTCGACTATGAGTTGCAAGGTATTCATCTAGCCCTGGGCAACATTTGCATAGTTACAACTTTCAGCAAGGGCGGCGTGACTCCTTCTAAGTTCGCAAAGCCATTGGTAGAGAAACCCACTGTCAAGTCTAAGGAGGGGGGTTTTGACTTGTCACAACCCTCCAAGCCTCAATGCTAGTAAACCGCTAAATCCAACACTGAAGCCCATGAACCCTAGTTCAAATGGGTACCTAAACATTAGGGACCGCCACCTAGAAATAGAAAACCACAGCCTCGCAAGAATAATGACCCACATTCGAAACCTAGGAGGCCAAGACGAAACTATAAACATCGACGTACGCTCAAGCCACGATGGGTCCCCAAGACCTTATTGCAAGCGCAAGACTACTATGAGGGTAACACCTGGATTTGGCTACCTAAAGCCAAAACAACTGAAGGCCCTACTCAAATGCCACCCTCAAGCTTGACCACACGAAACATTAAGCCAGAGACACGCAGGCCACAAGAGAATTGGACCGCTAAGTCCATAGAACCTCCAAAGCCTAGATCAGCAGGGCCTAAATGTATCTATCACCCAAAACTGCAGCTTGCTACTAACAAACCGCCCAAATCTAGCATCGATAGTCCCCCTCAGATCTCAGAAGCATCTAGTAGTGTGACAACCGTGGCTACAACCAAATTTGTCGAATAGGAAGCCAAGCCACAACCTCAAATGCAACTCAAGCTGCAACGCTGAACTCTCTAGTTTAGTCAAACCCCAACCACCTGCTAGCCTTAGACCCTCTTATGAACAACGATCAATTCTAACCTTGGCCACAGGCTTAGCTGAAAATATGGGGAATGGCTTGGTTGCTTGTCTTAGACGCTTAGACGCGACTTTCATGACACTGGCTTAATTCTACGATCGACTAGACTTAGGCCTCTTGGAAGAGCCTATAGCAATGGAAGTGAGAACACTCCCTTGCTCTTGGGAGGAGTCGGAATTTGTATTCATCAAGGCTTCTGAAGCAGTTGAGGAGTTAATTGCAACTGAGATATCCAGAGAACAGGCAATTAAACATCGTCTCATTATGTTGTATAATAAAAACACGATTATGGCCAGAGGCCAGGAAATCGAGAAGTTGAAAGAACTAGCTGACAATGGCTCCTCTTTCTTATGCAAATGGTATGCTCTTCGATTGCAATGGGAGCTAGATGGATGCCAAATAATGACCAATGCTGAGCAACGACACGAAATCAAGGCATCGGAATATGATCCAACATATGTAGCTCCAACTTTCTATAGGGTGTTGACTACCATTCATAATCGACCCTTGGAAGAACACATTAAGGGGCATCCTTATTTAGATCGCATTCTCACCGAGGAAGAGCTGTATATTGCCAACCGAGTGGACTTCGGTGACTTCTTGCTTGATGTTCTCACTTACATTACGCATGTAGGCATACGCCCTTTCGACATGGACAGCTATGCTAATTTAAAATATAATCCGAATCTCTATGCTTGGCTCATGCAAAAGTAAAACACTAAAGATTTTATGCTGAAGGCTCTTTATCCTCTGTCCTTTAATCCTCGGAAGGATGCTTCTCAATTTAGAAGGGGGAGGGGGTAAGGTGAATCAAACCAAACACATAAAAAAACAATAAAGTAAAAGCACACATGGGAACCTCAATGGTAGGATGACACAACTTGTGAGTGTCGAAAAGGTCAATAAAATTTGAAATCAATAGACTAATTGGAGGAAAAGTCGACTTTTGCACTTGAGCAATTCAGTTCAGCAAATATGTAGTTGTTTTCTTTTGCTTGTGACTAGTTTGAATAACACTAATGGTGAATATGGCTTCATGACATGCACCCATCATGGCAAGCCAAGAAAAGGCTGGCAAATTTCCTTTTTCAAAAGAAGAGTAGGCAAAATATGGTCTTTCGGTGGAAACACGAGCCTTTAACCAATTTAAGTTCCGGCATATCTTCAACCTAGAAGATGTGGCCATCAAAGACTGTGAGGTAGATCATTGAGCAATACAATCTGCAGAAATACATGGAAGTAGTAGGCCAGGGGGTAGACTATATTCACTGTGTAGAGTTCTTGCAAACTTTTCATAGGAACCACAATACTGTAACTATGTGTGAGGGAGAGGAAACTCGTCGGGTGCAGATTGAGAATTGACCCTGGAGCTGGTAGAAAAAGCATTGGGCTTGCCAAACAAAGTTAAGAGGAAGCCGAAGAGAGACGTATACGCCTTGCTAGGAATGGACAAGGTGAAGGTCCACACCAACGATGGTGTCAACTTGGCAGATATTCCAGATCTCGAAATCCAGCTCCAAGCCAAGATGGTGCATGCGTTGTTTTGTAGTTAAAGATACAACACCATCATGAGCTGCATTAATGTCCCCTTGTTAGAGAGCATTGCAGCATGGTTGCTAGATGAGGTGAACCTCAACGGTTTTGTGAGGAAGACCATCGAGACCTCGGCAAGGGCTTTGGCAACAGGAGGACAACGCGCTAGAGGAAAATCCCCTGCCACCAAGGCTAAAAGGAAAGCTTCATCTTCAAAGGCCTCAACCATTGGATTCGGTGGGGTTCTTACCGCCATCATCAGGAAAGCCTTGAGGCAAGGGCAGGAAGGAGGACAAGGAGTGGATGAAACACAAAGCAGGTTGCCACCTGACCAGGAACAAGAGGCGCAGTTGAGCGAAAGGACACTGAGTGAGAAAGAAGAAAATTGGGAATAGGCAGAGCAGACTAGTCGAGGGAAAGGTTGAGAAGACGAAGAAGAAAATTACATGAGAGAAGCAAGAAGAGGAGAAAAGGAAAAAAGAGAAAGTGAACTTGCAAAAGGCTCGCAAGGAGTCCAAGAAGGCCGAGGAGAAAAGAAAGAGAAAGCAGGAAGAGGAGGAGGAGGAAGACATAGCCCTCGCATTGCGCAGGTCCATTGAGTAGCAAGATGAGCGGGAGGCTGCGAGTCAACTTAGAGATGAAGGGCCAAGCTCAAGTGTACCATGTGCAGTGCGAGAAGGCAAGGGCAAGGCCCCCATCACCACTATTCTCACTCTCTTGGCACCTGCTACCACCACTGCCATGTCCACACCCAGTTCTATGACCTAGGTGGACGCCAACAACCTAATGGCTTGGGTCCAGTACTTCGTGAATAAAGAAATGAGCCAGGGAGCAGAAGAAGGAACCTCTTTGGCAGGAACCAAAAGACCGGTAGCAGGCAAATGTCGAGTCAACGCAAGACCCAAAGAGGCAAAAGGTGGCAACCTCCACAACCTCCGTTCCTGCAATAGAGAGGCCACCTGTAGAATACGATGAATATGTCAAGGAACTTCTCTCTCAACTAGAGAAAGCCAAGGAGGAGAAAAAAATCGCAATAGGAGAGCTAGAAGCAGAAAAAGAGGCCATGGCTGTATCCCAGTTGGAGAAAACACGCCAAATAGCCATGGCCCAAATGGAAGTTAATGAGTTGAAGGAGCAGCTACAGGCTAAAGAAGAGACAGAAGCTGAATGGCAAGCACAATTGGACGAAGAAACCGAGGCCATACGACACCTGCGACGGGACAATGAAGAGATTGTGGGGCTCCATGAAGATCTGTCGGCTGAAATGGAGAAGATTACTAAAGCCACATAAGAACTGGAGGAGCTAAGGGAGGAAAGAGCACACAGGTACGAAAGAGAGGTGGAAAGATTGGCGAAGAGGCAACCTTAGCACAGGAAGAGCAGTAGAAGCTAAGGGGAGAAATGGAAGATCAAGAATGAAGGTTGATAGTGCTAGCTTAGAGGCAAGGGAAAAGCCTCGAAGACATCAAAAGGAGAGCAAAAGAATGGGCTAATCAGAATGAAAAAAGAGTTAAAACCTTGGTATACCGTCCAAAACATTGGTGGAAAGCAAAGCAGCGGCTGTCCACATGAGTTTCGAGACCCAGCAATGTGCCTTCCTCAATATGCTACTCAATGTCACTTAGACAAAGGAAGGGGAGGCCGTTGAGACGATTAAGAAGAAGCTTGGAATAGCACGCAAGGCCTTGAAGGCAGGACTTCAAATGCTGGCATGACCAGTGGGAGTTTCCCTAAGTCCCGAAGAACAAAGGAAGTATCTATTGCAACCAGGCCTGACCCCACAAGAGGTGGATGTGTTAGGGTTCGCTGAAGGGGCACAACAGGAAGCCCAATACGAGGAAGAGTTTGGACCGAACTTCGAGATGGGACCTCATGAAAAGGAATTAGTCCCACAGCCTCCCTCCCCACCACAGCTAGACAATCGACAACAGGTGGACACCTTCGAAGAAAGAAGAGTTGCACTCAAGGAATAAAGGAAGGAGATGGTGGAGGACGCAAGGAGAAGGTTGAAGGCCAAACCTATACAAGTACCACCTGTGCCTATTCCACCGAGCCAGGATACTGTTCCAGCAAGCTTCCACACCGATTTGGTGATTTGGAAACAACAGGAGACCTCAAGAAACCCCTTCGACTTGAACTTCCAGTTCCCCACTAACTTTCGTAGGTTTTGCCGGTCAAGGTTGTGGAAGAGGTCATCAATATCGGTAGTAGGCTCGGGGGAGAATGGCTGATGGAGAGATAGTAGAACCCCACCCTCTAGGGCACAGAGGATGCAGAATTTTGGCAAGAAAAAATTCTTAAGGTCTCGAGATCAGTGCCGGGCTACGAGTGCTAGCCTATATGGAGAAGGCGCCTTTTTAACATAAATATGGACACTTGGGTGGCATTCTGCAACACCCTCCCATTCGAGCGCAACAACCCAATATTCATGCTATACCCTCACAAAATGGGAGTGGATTTTGACCCCAAGGTCGATCGCTGGTACGACTTTCCCGTGATCTACAATGCAAATTGTACCACACCGGAGGAGGTCCTTCACTTCAACCCTGAAAATCCAGATGACTCTATAGTCCGTTTTGTAGATGAATTCTCCTCATGCCCTGACCCCGCATTCATTGCTACCTATAATTACCTTAGGCTACTTAGGATCCTACTTAGGCAAAATCCTGCTCTGCAAGAACGCAAGCTTCCACTCCTTTTCTTTGATCCCAACGCCATAGACAGTTGCACCATGGCTCGACTAATAATGCGTGCCACTTTTCTCCCCTCATTTTGTTTATCCATTCTAGAAGATATGAATGATAGCTGCTTTATGCGTTGCAATAATCCATTTCTCTCTACCATCACTCTGCAAGTCTGTCTAAACCTCAAGGGGTACTTGTAGAGTCGGCAATTCCTAAATAAGTCTCTTAGACCCCCTTCTCCACCCCACTCAGACAACAAAGCTTAGCTCTCGTCTTGCCTATGTAATTCAAAAAACAAAATAAAATAAAATAAAATAAAAGAAAAGAGGGAAAAAAAAAAGAACGAGAAAGAGAGAAAGTAAGAAAGAAAAAAAAGCAAAGATGAAATGTGAAGAAATCACAGCGAACAGTAGTCTATCCCACATAGGCCACAATCCCTGCATCTAGGGGTTCTCAAGTTAGGTGCGTTCAGTGGCCTCGGTCGGCCGGCTCCGTCCCTATCTCCTAGCCTCATTTTGATTCCCCACTTCATGCTTAGGGCACATCAAGGACAGGACATACCTAGGAAGGTAATACTCACCATGGTTAGACTTGTCATCCTAAGCTACCCGCACCACACCTCCCTTATGCACAAACTGGGTCCTCAAGTGTGGGGCAACGCCGAGGCTTCACCCAACTCCCAGTCCCACTAGCACAAGCACAATGCATTACATGGCCAACTGAGCACACCCTTAAGTAGTGCACCTTCTTTTCTTTTCAAGTACAAACAAGGCTCCAAACCCCAGCTTCGGAGGCTCCATTGTCCATGCAATACGCAGCCTCCACCACCTTAATCGGGTGATTCGTTTCTTTCCAGGCCCAATTCCTCTGTGACCCCATCATCATTGACTCACACGTCCACCCCACCCTTTCTCATCGAACCTTCACCAGCTCAAACTTGCAAGTGTCTTGGAACCAACACCCGCTTAAGAACGGGGTCATCTCATGAGACAATGTCACCATGCAGGCAAATCAAGGTAGCAATAGACCAAGGTAGCCCTTGTCAAAAAGTGAATGAAGAAGCTCTTTTGAAATAGTGTAGGAGAAGGCAACTGAGGAGGGCCAAACGACGGATCCGTCCAACACGATATTCAATTCTAAATATGGATCCGCCCATTAGCCTCTCTCCACATAGGGAACCGTTCAACACGATATTCAATTTCAAAGGATAAATTCCCTCATGGCCAGCAGCAAAGAGGGACCCACTCCAACTTTATCTCCAATTTCAAGGGTCGGTTCATCCAACACCAATCTCCGTACGGGCTTATACACACACTCAAAAAAGCCACCTCGGCTACACCCATCCCTCCTTCCTATCACTCCGCATCAGTGCCATGGGATTGACACTATACTAGGAAGGGGGGTAATGTAAGCCTTAGCTTGAGACGGAAGAAAAAGAAGTAAAATACGGAGGCAATGGAAGAAGCAGGATAGAGAACGAGCAAGGGCACAAGGATGGTCTCTAAAATCAAGTGAAAGGCAAAAGCGCATCTTTAAGTGAAAGGCATCCCAAAATTTTTGTAAAAGAGCATTAGGCTCCCTCTTGTGCAATTGTGAAAGAATAGACAGGCATAAACTAAAGAAATAGGCCAAGTAGAAGGAAATGGGAAAAATACTAGGAAGGGGGGTAATGTTAACCTCAGCTTGAGACGGAAGAAAAAGAAGTAAAATACGGAGGCAATGGAAGAAGCAGGATAGAGAATAAGCAAGGGTACAAGGATGGTCTCTAAAATCAAGCGAAAGGCAAAAGCGCATCTTTAAGTGAAAGGCATTCCAAAATTTTTGTAAAAGAGCGTCAGGCTCCCTCCTGTGCAAATTGTAAAAGAATAGACAGGCATAAACTAAAGAAATAGGCCAAGTAGAAGGGAATGGGAAAAAGGACCTTGCCACAATGGCCGGTCATGTAAAAAAGGGGATGGGTGCCCATGGGATTTTAGGACATGTATATAAAGTTCAAAAAGTGAATGAGAGCTCATTCTTGGGTGTGTAGCAAAAAGACTCTTCTTCTTCTCTTCTTCTTCTCTTCTTCTCTTCTCTTGCTTGCTTGCTTGTGAGTGCTTGAGGGAGGGAGTGTGAGGGTGAGGGATCTTGGAGGTGAAGTCCTCCACCATCTCCTCTCTTCTTCTTCTTCATCTCTTCTCTTCTCTTCTCTTTTCTTCTCTCGTCTTGCGCGTGGCTATGGAGGTTGGAGCTTGGAGGAAGAGCTTTGAGGATGCTTGAGCTTGCATCACGAATCATGGAGCTATCGGAGTGCTTGAGAGAGGAGACAACTCAATCGGGCATCAAGATAAGCTCACTACACTCGTAGAGAGGGATAGCACGCGGGCTATGTGAGAGGTAGCCATTAGTGCTTGTTTGACACGCTTGGACAATAAGTGGTCCGTGGGCCTTGGCGGTTGAGCGTGAGCTCCCAACAAAAGAATTAATCAGCACTAAACCAATTCTATAGATATCATTTGCTAGAATTATTTGCACATGTAACTCTCTTCTGTGCAAGGATGGAATGCGTAGATGTAAATAGACACTTCTGTGAAGTGATATATTTGGATGTCCCACTATCAAAGTACCATGTATGCTATATTTCAACAGCATCAAATATAGAATCAGCCATAGAACTACCATGATTGCATGCCAAAAAGGCATAATCCTCCTCAATGAAGTTGGTTGTAGCATCCCTATTCGAAGACCAAGTGGCGGATGTCTTGTGGACAACCAAATTGGAGTCTTTTTTTTTTCTTTGGCTAATCTTTTTTTACATTCTTCTATGTAATAACGAAGCTTCTTACAATAGTGGCATTCCATTACTTCTTGCCTTTATCTACATCATGGACAACCTTGCCAGATTGCTATCTCACATTATCCCTTGGCTGATTTTTCATTGGTTGCTTTGCTTTCCCTTTGCCTTTGTATTTGGAAAGGATGGCTACATCAACTGAACGCATAGTAACATTCTTCCTAGTTTGTTCTTCTTGCAACAAGGGGCTTGTCAACTCCACGAATATGAGGGGCTGTTGTGCCCCCCTTAAAGACAAATTGAGTGAAGTGTGAAACCCAAGGTATGGCTTTAGTAGAGAGTCCAAGGTGATGTTTATCATCTCATCATCTGTTAGCACCTCATTGATATTCAAAAGTTGCTCTCGCAAATCCTAAATGTAGGTGGGGTTGTAAAATATTACACGGCGCAGCGAACAGAATCTGAGAAAGAGATAGAGAGTACACAACAGATAAGAGGAGAATCAGTAAATTCTTTAACTTCAAACAACTGATACAAAGATGGCTCTGTCCACCCGTGCGCTTCCACTGTGTGAAGCTTAGATGGCGATCTAGACAGAAGATAGGTGAAGAGCTTAAGGCTAGCTGGAACAACAACTCTGACTGGGTGAAAGATCAGTGAGTGATGGCTGCGAAGGGGTTTAGCTTTTATAGCCCGCGAAGGTCGTTAGGTCGGCCTGTTTACTTACCTACCATATGAGCCTCCACTAGTCGGCCAGGGAATATTCCAGGGAATATTCCAGGGGCCCCTTTTAACTCCCTTACCACGCAACTCAATGCAATGTGCCTCGAGTTGCTACCAGCTTAACCACTCCATCTAACCCAAAGATTAGACCCACAACAGTCACCTTTTTGCCATCCGGTCACATAGACCTCATCTGATATACAAGTCAGGACTCAACCAATGTCCGGGCTCACATTTGGCTTCTCCTCATAATGGGGGCCTTACAACTTTGAGCACCATGGATCATTGGTAGCACCTAATGAGGGTGGGGCATTGATCATATCTAACACCCCCCCTCAATGTCCACCCATAGGTGAACTATCTCCTCGGCCCAATGCCGAGTCTCTGAAGATGAACTTGAAGCAGATCCTTCGTAAGTGGTTTGGTGAAGATATCTGCTCCATTCTCCTCTGTTGGACAGTAGACCAATTCCACTATCCCATCCTCCATCAAATCACGCACATAGTGATACTGGATCTCAATATGTTTGGTGCGTGCATGAAACACTAGATTTTTGGCAATGGCGATGCAACTCTGATTGTCACATCTCAGCACAATTGGTTCTTCATCCTGTACTCCCATATGCCATAGAATCCTTCTCAACCATACGGCCTCACATGCAGCAAAACAAGCTGCCTTGTACTCTGCTTCGGTAGAAGACAATGCCACTGTTGGTTGCTTCTTACTAATCCAAGAGAAAATTCCTGAACCCAAAGAGAAACAATAACCAGAAACTGACTTCCTGGAATCAATGTCTCCTGCCCAATCTGAGTCACAGTTCCCCACAAGAGAAGTTCTGAAACTATATGTGATACCATAGTCAAGAGTTTTCTTCAAGTATCTGAGCACCCGCATCCCAGCCTTCCAATGACTCTCATGAGGTTTGTTTGAGAACCTGCTCAAAACACCAACAGCAAAACTGATATCTGGTCTGGTGTTACACAAGTAGATCAGACTGTCGACCAACCTCCTATACCTCCCAATGTCGGCTAGTGCTGATGTATCCTCGACGGATAACTTTGTATTCACCTCCATAGGTGTAGCTATCTCCTTGCACTCGGTCATGCCAAATGCCTTCAAGATCTCCCATGCATACTTCTTCTGAGAGATGAAGATCTTTCCTGGCTCTTGCCAGACTTCAATCCCCAAACAATAGTGTAGCAAGCCCAAGTCTGTCATTTCAAACTCAGAACTCAAAGCCTTTCGAGTTTGGTTGATCATATCTTCATAGTCACCTGTAATAAGAAGGTCGTCCACATATAGGACAATCAGTACAGACTTTTTACCATCCCTGTAAACATACAAGTTAGCATCTGAGGCACATCTTTTGAAGTTTAGGTTTAAAAAGAACCTATCTATCCGCTGGTACCATGCTCTGGGGGCTTGTTTCAGCCCATACAATGCCTTCTTCAGTTTACACACTTTGTTCTCAGAATGGGGGGCCTCAAACCCTGGTGGCTGAGCCACGTACACCTCCTCCTTGAGGTCACCATTTAAGAACGCTAACTTAACATCCATTTGGTGCATTGGCCACTTCTTATGGGCAGCCACTGCAAGTACCGTGCGAATAGTGGTCGTTTTGGCAGTTGGGGCAAATGACTCTTGAAAATCAAACCCTTCAACTTGTGAAAATCCTTGGGGAACCAGTCTAGCTTTGTACTTTTCTAAGGTACTATCAGCCTTGTACTTTACCTTCCAGATCCACTTGGTGCCAATAACCTTCCGCTTTGCTGGTCAATCCACTAGCTCCCAAGTGTCATTCTTCATTATGCTGTCATACTCCGCCTGTATAGCAGCCTTCCATGATGGATCTGCAAGTGCTTCTTCTAAGTCAGTTGGCTCCTTTACTTCTCTCATAATCTCAACCATCAAGGCCATATTGACTATGTGAGCAGAAGCCCTCCTTTGCTCCTCTATTCTCTGAGACCTCCTTGGTCCGTCTGCCTTCTCCTCAACAGATGCAGGCATAGGATTATTGTGGTCATAGAGCTGCTTCACCCAGCGCGGCACTAGCTTTTCCGGTGGGGTGATGTCAGGTTGGTGAACTTTTTCTTCATCATTTGAAGATGATGCTTCCTCCTCCTTAAGGATAGGGATAGCTCTCGGGACAGGTTCATAGTGGACTACTTCTTCGCTTGATGATAAAGTGGAAGAACTTGCCTTCTCCTCCTCCACTGTATGCGGCTCCTCCTTGAACACCACATCACGGCTCGCGATGATCTTCTTTGCCTCTTGGTCATATAATTTGTAAGCCTTCTGCTCATCACTATAACCCAAGAAGATACATTTTCTGCTTTTTGGTTGTAACTTGTTTCTCTTCTCATCTGGAACATGTGCATAACATTCACATCCAAAAATTCTGAAATGTGAGATAGATGGTTTCTTACCTGTGTAAGCCTCATGAGGTGTTTTTCCCTTGAGAGCCTTTGTATAGCTCCGATTTAGAATGTAGATTGCAGTATTAACAGCTTCAGCCCAAAAATGGTTAGGCAATCCCTTGCCCTTTAGCATGCATTCCCTTTGCTCTTGCAAAAGCCTTCAAACTCCTTTGAGTTGAACTCACCACCACCATCTGTTCTAAATTTCTTCACACTTTTCCCTGTTTCATTCTTAACAAGTATTAGCCATTCTTTAAACTTACCAAAAGCTTGAGCCTTATCACGAAGGAAGTACACCCACATCTTCCTACTGTAGTCGTCGACAATCAACATAAAATAAGAAGATCCCCCCAAGGCCTGTGTAGGCATCTTACCACACAAGTCAGCATGCACCAACTCTAGAGGAGCCTGTGCTCTATTCTTGCTTTCTTGTGGAAATGCCTTTCTTTGTTGCTTGCCCATCATACAAGCTTCACATGGTTCCTTCAATTCAGTTATTGTAGGTAGGTGAGCAACTATACCTTGCTTTTGCATGTCCTTCAATACTGCAAATCCGATGTGTCCAAACCTTTCATGCCAAAGCTTACTTGTGCCCACTCCAGCGGTGGCTGTAAGAGCACTTAGCTCATACAGGTTGTTTCTTCTTTCTCCTTTGCCAACAATTGTGCCAGCACTATCAATAATTTCTGCACCTGTCTTCTTGAACCTCACTTCATGACCAAGATCAGTTATGGCAGCAACTGATAAGAGATTTCTCCTGATTTCGGGAACATACAACACATTTGAAAGCTTTTTGACTTCACCATTTGTAGCAACAAAAGAAATAGTACCTGTGCCCGCAGCAGGGCATTTAGCATCATTTCCAACCGTCACAGTGATGGATTCTTGTAGAGGCTGCATAGAACTGTATAGACCTTTCTTGTTGGTCATGTGACGGGAGGCCCCACTATCCAACACCCAAGAGTCAGTGGTAGATTCTTCTTGCGTCGAGGAGCACACTTCCTCAATGGTCGCCATGAATAATTCCAACTCTGCTTCAGTCATATTGGCTCTCTTTCCCTTTACTTTTAAGGGTACCATTCTTTTCATCTGCCTTCTTGACACGACAATCTGCAATTGCATGTCCTTTCTTCTTACACTAGAAGCACTCTCCTTGAAACTTCTTCTTTCCGCCCTTCTTCTTTTTGTCACCATCATTTTTGGTGGAGGAAACACCTTTGCCTTTTGCATTGGCAGAGAATGCAGCATCTCCATTGTTGCTTCCTTCTCGGGCTTTCAGCCTCAACTCCTCCTCCATTAATAATGCACAAAACTCCTCAAAAGTCAAAGCTTGAGGTCTCACCTGAGTATTAAGGGCAGTTACTAGTCCATCAAACTTTTGTGGACAAATCCGAAGACACCTCCGAGCTAGCTCTTCGCTAGTCTTTTGTATCCCAGCGCCAGCCATCTGGTCGCGCAGATTCTTAATCCGAGTGATGAATGCTTCAACCGTCTCTCCTTCAGCAAACTTCTCTGCTGCTAGTTGATTCTCCAAGTTTTGAATCCTTGTTTGGTTTCGTGTTTCGTACTGACTCCTTAGTACATTCCAAGCCTCTGACGCTTTGGTTGTATGCTGAATCAGAGTCAAAACACTGTCAGAAGAGCTTGTAACTAAGGCACACAATGTATCTGCATTCCTTCGTTTCCAAGCTCGTAGAAGATCTGCATTCGGAGGAATCATCACACTAGGATTTGATGGGTCGGGGGTAGGCTGTGGTTTTGCGTCAGTCCCCAGCACAGTCTCCAGAAGCTCACAAGAATCAAGGATAGTTGTAATTTTGAACTTCCACAAGGTGTAGTTTGTACCATCTAACTTGCCTTCGCTGAAGGTTGGTGGACGAATCCTCAGTGTTTGAATAGCCGGTACAGCAGCACCACCTCCTGCACCGCTTCCTGATGCGCCAGAACTGCTTCCCGGAGTCGACATCGTTTCTCTTTGCTGTTGAAGCCTTTGCCTCTTGCACGCTCTCCGATCTCTAGAGCCCCCTGGGCTCTGATACCATGTAAAATATTACACGGCGCAGTGAACAGAATCTGAGAAAGAGATAGAGAGTACACAACAGATAAGAGGAGAATCAGTAAATTCTTTAACTTCAAACAACTGATACAAAGATGGCTCTGTCCACCCGTGCGCTTCCACTGTGTGAAGCTTAGATGGCGATCTAGACAGAAGATAGGTGAAGAGCTTAAGGCTAGCTGGAACAACAACTCTGACTGGGTGAAAGATCAGTGAGTGATGGCTGCGAAGGGGTTTAGCTTTTATAGCCCGCGAAGGTCGTTAGGTCGGCTTGCTGACCGACCTACCATATGAGCCTCCACTAGTCGGCCAGGGAATATTCCAGGGAATATTCCCTTTACCATCGGGCCGGGGGCGCTGCCCCCGGACCCCCACCAGGGGGGCCGCTGGCCCCCCTGGGACCCCCCAGCCAGGGGCCGCTTCCGCAGCCCGCGGACCCCACAATAGGGGCCCTTTTTAACTCCCTTACCACGCAACTCAATGCAATGTGCCTCGAGTTGCTACCAGCTTAACCACTCCGTCTAATCCAAAGATTAGACCCACAACAGTCACCTTTTTGCCATCCGGTCATATAGACCTCATCTGATATACAAGTCAGGACTCAACCAATGTCCGGGCTCACATTTGGCTTCTCCTCATAATAGGGGCCTTACAACTTTGAGCACCATGGATCATTGGTAGCACCTAATGAGGGTGGGGCATTGATCATATCTAACAGGGGTGATCTGTCATAGCATCACCCTCATCCATATATGCATTAACCAATTCTCTTCTCAACAAGTAAGAGATTCCGGCTTCATTGTGTGCTGCAAACATTTGTTCTTAGATATTTCAAGTTGCTTTTGAGATATTGCATGAAAGATGACTTAGGAAAAGACAGAAACGATGAAGCCTGAAGAAGAATAGTTCTCCTCCGTGAGTACGAGTGTCCGTTTCTCCTCCCAACCTCGCCTAGATAAGTGCTGGCTCCTCTCTCCCCGTTTCCTCTGCCAGTCGTCCACTTTTGGTGAGTCCTACTATTCTTGAACTCTCTTACTCTCTAGGCTCCCCCTAACCCCGTTCAGGCGCCCAAGAGCCCAGACGGTCATTCTCGTGCATGTTCCCCTAGATTTGCCTTAATGTCACATTAAATGTCACTTTAATGTCACATTCAATATTTGTGACCTTAACGTTACATTAAATGTCACTTTTAATGTCACATTTCCTTCCCCTTAAGAATCGGTTTCGTTCTCGAAAACGATACTTGGAAGGTCTAACTGTAAATCGGGAAACCTTTTCTTTAAAGTACTTACTCGCTCCATGTTGAGCTTTCTTCTGAACAATCGTTCCACTTAACCAAACATTCTTGATAAATAGTATTCCTTGTTCGTCTATTACGAACATTTAATATTTTTTCTGGTTCATGTGGATTAGATTGGTCATTGAATAGCTCCTCAATATCATAATTTAAGATTAGATTATCCAAATCACCCAGCTTCTTCCTTAATTTACTTACATGAAAAACTGGATGTATTTTACTACCAGCAAGTAGTTGGAGCTTGTAAGCCAATTCTCCCACCTTTTTAAGTATTATGAAAGGACCACAATACCTTGGTGAAAGCTTTGGACATTGTCCCTTTTTCATAGTTTTAGTTTGTTCAGGCACCTTAAGATAGACCAATTCTCCTTCTTCAAAGGAGATGTCTCTTCGGTGAGGATCTACATATGCTCTAGCTCGATTTTGAGCTTTTTTAATATTTTCTTGAGCAAATTTTAACATACTATTCATATCCTGCAAAAAGTCTTTAGCTGCCTGAACCTTTTTCCTTATGCAGTCCTACTGCAAAAGGAGCTCTGGGCTGAAACCCATACATTAACATAAATGGACTATATCCAGTGGAAGAGTGCTTGGCACTGTTATATGTAAACTCTGCTATCGGTAAATACTCTTCCCAATTAGTTTGCCTTTTACTTATATATGCCCTAAGCATATCTTCAAGAATTTGGTTAACCCTTTCAGTTTGCCCATCTGTTTGCGGATGATCCGCCGTACTCATGCTAAGTTTAGTATCCAATTTCCTAAATACCGCACGCCAAAAATGGCTATCAAATTTTCTATCCCGATCAGAAACTATATTTGCCGGAAGGCCATACAATCGGTATATGTTCTCTACGAACAATCTAGCCAATTCTGGTGTTTTAACATCAGTTGAAGTTGAAATGAACCTAGCCATTTTGGTTAACCTATCCACAATCATCCACACAGAGTCGTGTCCCCTCTGTGTTCTAGGTAAAGCAACAATAAAGTCCATGGAGATACTCTCCCATTTTCTTGAAGGAATTTCTAGTGGATGGAGAAGTCCTCCCATTTTTTAACTTTCAGCTTTATTAACTTGGCATTTATTACATTTGACCACATAGTCAAGGACGTCCTTATTCATTCCAGGCCAATAGAACTGCCTTTTAATAAGACTATAAGTCTTATTAACTCCTGGATGTCCCGCGCTAGGGGTATCATGACACTCAAAGAGTATCTGGCGCCTTATTTCTGTATCTTTCGGGACACATACCCTACCCTTGTAGAGTAAATAACCATTATCAATGGTAAAATTCTTCCACTTGAATCCAGTTTGAGCAACCCCTGATACTCCATTTCCTTGTTGAACATCCTCAGATATTCCTTCCTCAGTAGAAGCACTTTCATTTGGATCCCCATTTTTTATTGCTTCCCATATGTTGGAATATGCCGGATCAACCTGGCATTTCCCTTTTAAAGATTCAAGCAAGTTGGAAGTGAACTGAGTAAAACTCAATTCATTAATGATGGGCATTCTGCTGAGTGCATCAGCTACTATATTACACTTTTCTTTTCTATATCTTATCTCATAGTCGAACTCTTGGACGAGTTCGGCCCATCTGGCTTTATGCCTGTGTAAATCCTGTTTATTATTAAGCCACTTAATGCTTTCATGATCCGATAAAATCGAAAGTTTGGCACCATACAAATAGTGCCTCCATTTCTTCATTGCATGTACTATTGCATACAGCTCCCTCTCATAAACAGAATAGTTCTGTTTTGCACGGTCTAATTTCTTGCTTTCAAAAGCAACTGGTCGACCTTCTTGTAATAAGACCGTGCCTATTGCCTTATCACTGGCATCAGCTTCAACCACAAATGGTTTATTGGGATCCACTATTAATAGTACTGGAGCTGTAGCAATAGCTACCTTAAGTTTTTGAAAACTTTCATTTTGGTCTGTTCCCCAATTAAAACTTTTTCCTTTCCCTTTAAGTTGGTCTGTCATTGGAACAGCTATTTTGGCATAATCTCGAATGAATCTTCGATAAAATCCAGATAAACCTAGGAAGATCTGTAGCTCTTCGAGGTTTCTTGGAGGTGGCCATTCAATAATTGCCCTTACTTTTTCTGGATCCATGTTGATTCCCTCTTTCGAGATAATATGTCCCAAATATTTGACCTCTTGTGCAAAGAATTCACATTTAGTTTTCTTCGCAAAGAGAATGTGTTCTTAACAGTTGGAATACTAATTGTAAGTGTTCCAAATGTTCTTCTCTTGATTTACTAAAGATCAAGATATCATCCAAGAAGACTACTACAAAATGTCCTAGATAGGGCCGTAAAACACTATTCATCAGCTTCATAAAGGTAGCTGGTGCATTAGTGAGGCCAAAAGGAATCACCAAAAAATCACAATGCCCGTATCTAGTATGAAATGCTGTCTTGGAAACATCTTGTGCCTTAATTCTTACTTGGTGATAACCTGATCTTAAATCTATCTTTGTGAAGAATTTTGCCCCTTGTAATTGATCAAAAAGATCTTCCATTCTGGGCATAGGAAATTTATTCTTCGCTGTTATTTTATTAAGTGCTCTATAGTCAACACAAAGTCGCATAGAACCGTCTTTTTTCTTTACCAATAAAATTGGTGAAGCCCAAGGTGAATTACTGGGTTGAATAAACCCTTTATCCAGGTAATCTTTAATTTGTCTTTCAACTTCTTGATGCTGTGTTTCGCTTAACCTATACGGTGGTTTTGAAATAGGGTGTATATCCTTATTTATATCAATTGGGTGATTTATATTACCCCTATCTGGTGGAAGGCCACTTGGTAAATCAGAAGGAAACACATCTTTAAAATCATCTAACAAACTACTTAATTCATTATTAATATTCAACTCACAAACATAAGAAAATTGTTGCTTTACATTACAGAAAGTAAAAGTATTCTGTACAGGAAGAGACCACAACATATATACCTCACAAACTTCCTTCTTTATCAGCTTTTGAACTTCAGTAGAACACAACAAAGGATTATCAGATACTTCATGTTCACCTTGAATAACAAAAGTCTTACCATCTCTTTCAAATTCCAGTGTATTATGGCGATAACTACGTTTTAAGGATGGTTTCAATCCCCATAGCCACTCCCTCCCTAGAGCAATATCAGCTCTTTCCATGTTCATTATTTGGAAATCAAGTTTATCTTTATATCCTTGAATCTCAATTTCCAAATTGGATACCATTGTATCCCATATTTTATTGTCTTGGCCTTGCATCATACGAACAACATATTGATGCTCACTCTTTTGTTGGGGAAGTTTCAATTTTTTGACAAGTGCATAATTTATAAAATTATGTGTGGCACAGTCATCAATCATGACTCTAACCCTCTTTCCAGCTATCAATCCATGTACTCTAAGTAAATCATGTGGCCCAAAAGTAGGCTGCCACATAGAAGTTGACATACAACACTTATGTTGTACATCCATGTGCAAGACCTCTAAAGATTTATACTTTTCATGGCCCTTTAATTCTAAGGTCTGCACTACATGGATTTATTTTTCTTTTCCCTTGCCCTTGTCCTTATCCTTTTCTTTGTCTTTCCCCTTTTTCTTTTGAGGGCAATTCCAAGCAGCATGGTTAGGGGATAGGCAATTGAAACACAACTTTTCTTTTTTGGCCTTATCAAAGTCATCAGGACTTAACTTTGGTCTTATATACGGTTTCTTTTCAAAAGGTTGTTTTTTACCCTTAAAAAATGCAATTTTCCTTTTAAATTTGCCCAGAAATTTTGAGGTTTCCAATTTCTTAGACTTGGGCTCTGTATCAGTGAGACTAGTGAGTGTACCTGGACGCATACTATCTTCATGAATTAATGCAAATTTAATTGCCTCTTCCAGCGTCTTAGGTAAACTCCGTTTTACTTCCTTTTTACAGGCTTTATCTAGTCCCCTAATGAATCCTCTTGTTTTTTGGAATTCATCTATTCCTTCCAATTTGAGGATTATCTCACGATATTCCTCCAGATATGTCAGCAGGGGTCGTCCCTTTTGTCTGACATAATCCCAATCTTCCCAATTTCTTTCCATTTCATTTTCAGGAAGGAATTCTTTCAAAAAGACGGATTCAAATTGAGCCCAAGTTTCAGGTATTTTATTTGCCTCCTTTAAAGTTCGCCACCACTTATATGCTTTGGGCCCCAAAGTTAAACTAGCCTCCAGTGCTTGGAGATGTGGTGGGGTATTTTTTAGTTTATGTAAATCTTCCCATTTTTGGAGGAAATTAAAGATTGTGTCTTTATTCCTATCTTTTTCCTCTCCGTAAAATTGAGGTGGTTTTATATCCTTTAGAACTGGATTATCCCTCAATTTATGGTAAGGTTGGGGTTCCTTAGGATCTCGCATAGTCACATCTAAATCTTTCGATGAAGATGGGACATCCGAGGTTTCTATCTTATTTTTATCTCTTTCCAACAATAAAGTTAATTGAGATTTTATTTCCGTGAGTGTTTGGGTTAAAAATTCCATTTGAACCCCCTGAGCTTGCACACGAGCAGTAAGATCATCGAATTGCTCTCGTGTAGCAAAAAATTCTTTCCATTGTTCTTCTTGTATTTCTAGTTCATGGGGATCTAACATAGGTTGGTCCCCAGAACTAGAGCTTTTCATTACCCTTTCTTTCCCTTTTTCTGTCATTAATACACTGGAATTGGAAAGCAAAGATAAGAAATTTGCATACAAAGTAAAGTACTTCCCTGATTTTAATGGCAGACAGTTGTTGCTGGTTTGGAAATAAACCCGAAGAGTAAGGAATAAATTTTATCGCCCGAACAAAGTCAGTCACGCAGGAAATGGAGCTTCTTTGTAGAAACTACTAGTATGTGACATTAAAAGTGACATTTAATGTAACATTAAGGTCACATTGCATGGCTAGATATGAGGGATAATTGCTCTCTTCACTAAAAGAGCAATCAAAGATAAAGCTTGTGCAACCTTGGAATCCCATTTCTTGTGTTCTTTTGTAGGAGGATCATGGGCAATAGCATTGGCAGCTTGCTGTCCTCTATCCCCTCTCTAAGGCGTTTGAGGTGCAAAGCCTCCTCGTGGGCTTAGTCACCAGTCACAAAATCGGAAAGACCCTTATGCAACAAGCAGATTTTGCACCATAAAACTCCTTAAGGAGTAGTTGGTGCCATCCAATTTATCCTCTTGAGTGAAGATTCCCAAAATGTTGTTGTGGTCACTGTGACCTTGCCGAGACATTGCTGCAATAAATACACAAAGTGCAACAAGACAAGAGTTTCACACTAAAAAGATGCAAGTACTAAATGTGTCCAAAAACTGTCAAGTGCCTTGAAATGCGTCCAAGATTGTACAAAACAATATCAAATCTGCAATACACAGCAATTTACTGCTGTACCACTGCACTTGCCTTGGAGTATGTGCCAAATGCAAAATTCAGCAATTTAATGCTGAAAATCACCAAATTTCCAGAAAGTTTTTTGCCAAATCTGATCCAAACTGCAATTGAATGCTGCTGTTGCCCCTATTTGCTGCATCGGGATTCGTGCCAAGAAAAACTCCCAAATTTTCGAGAAGTGGAGCGGATTTTATATTCCTTGAAATGCGCACAGATAGCAAGCAGCTACTGGACTTCACCTTGGGATGTGTGTTGGACCAGAAATTAGAAAAGCCTCAAGTTGCTTGCACTAATCTTGAAGAAATTACACATGTTGGCAATTTTGGAGGAGATTCATGCACCGGAGCTCGATTTTGGCAAAAGCCCCAAATTTCCTTGAAGATATTTCATAAATTGGGCAGTAGGTCGAAAACAACCTAATTTCTTGGCACAAAGTGTGAGAAATTGAAAATATCTCTGAAATTGGGGATAAGATGAGCAAAATGGATGAGAAATTTCAAAAATCTTCAATTTTACAAATCAAGGTTTTTGCGATGTTGTGACGTTGTGCGCCCACCATTGCAAACTTGAGGGCCGAGTTTTTTGCCAAGAATTTGAACTCATTAGTCAATGTCATTAGGAATTTGTTTTTCGTTGTGTGTGTCTTTTCGTTTGTTGTTTAGTTTGAAAATTTGATTGCTTGGTTCCATTCTAAATTTTTTGTATTCGCTAAGTAGTACTCAAGCGAAAATAGCCCGCGTGTATGTCTGTGTGTGTGATAGCTCATATGAATGCTGTCAGAAGTGGAGCAGCGGTAGAAGCATAAACATGTGCTGAAATAAACTGCTGAAACACAAGACAAAAAGAGAAAAGAAAGAACACGATACAGATGAGAACTCAGATGTATGCACGGGAAATGGAATCCATATATCTGAACACGAGACAGTCGCATACAACAGTGAGTCACTGGCTGTGTGGGCACTGGCACTGGCTTCTCTCTTCACAGAGTCTGCAGATGGTGAAGATGAAGTGATTGACTGAGGAGGAGCCACTGAGTATAAATAGGCTGAAAATGTGGGGAGCAATAATGCTGGTCGGACAGCATTAAAGCTGGCCGACTGGTGCATAAAATGCTCCACTGGCATAAAATGCCACACCAGAAAAATACCTAAAATACCTAATAAAAATGCCCAGCCCAGATCAAGCTCAGACTCACACATGAGCTAACAAATACTCTGCTAACACCCTCTCTCAGATCATGAGTGATCTGATACAATACAATAGTACAATGAAAAGGGATAAAAAACTATACAACATAGAACCACCAAGTAGAACCATGGATACCCAAGCAGTGGGTGATCAAGCCACCACCAAGGTGCCTCGGAGAGAACCTGATGTCGATGTCGATCGTACCAAACACCTGAAAATAGAGAAGATCATAGCATGTCTCTGTGTCCATCATCAATGTCTCGCAGTAGCATACAAGACCATCCTGTCAAAAATGCCTCTGAACATAGGTGACCATGGATTCCCCGCCTTTGGCCAGACCGCCAAAGTGTCCCCTCATGTGAGCTCCAGACAAAAGCCTCCCGCTCTCTGTCAGATAACCAGCTCAGCATGAACCTGGATGTCAATCCCAGCTCCAGGATTTGATTCCGCCAGACTGAAGTCGATGCGTCAGGGACATCCCTCTCTGGAACCTGTGCACCTGTATAAAAGTATAGATGAGGCGCAGCTGCCCCATTTGAACACCCGCTCACACTCCCTCTCTGGCACAAGAGTCGTGAGGGATGACCTCATCACCACCACTAGAAAGTGGCCGAGGAAGGGGCCACCAAGCCCTTCCCGCGATCCGAAGAAGAGGATCCCTTCCGCGCCTTGGACTTCACCTTGGTCGGAGGATCGGAGTCGGAGTCTAATGAAGGAGAGGACTCATCGGTAGAGTCAGCATCCCGCTTCGTCTTCTGCTCCTTCTTTCTGGAAGCCGCTAGCTTCTTGCAGTCCTTCCGCAAATGTCTCTTCTTGCCACAATGGTAACACTGGGCCTTCGTCTTCTTCTTCCTGTCACCCCTCGCTGAAGCTACATAAGCCTCACCTCCATAATGTGCCGGAAGCCGCCCCTGTAATCTCAAGGATGTCTCATGGTTGTCCTGATCAAAGTCTTCAGGAAGAGGAAAAGGACGGAAAGGTCGAGCAATAGCTCCAGAGACGATGCACCATAGCCGCTTCTGCACATACCAAGCTTTCATGACAGCACTCCATTTGAGATAATCAGGTCCATGTAACTTATCAGCAGTGGAAGTGCACGGAGGAGCCATATGGAGAGGATAAGAAGAGAAGTAGAGAAGAGATGGAATTGAGAGAGGAAACACAGCCAAAACACAAGCACAGACTACAAAAAATGAGAGTTCACATGCAATATAACCCAAAATCTGATCAATAGAAGACAAAATCTGCTGCAGAAAGTTTAAAATCAGTCAAAAACTGCCAAAAACAGCAAAAACGGCCTGAATGAACAATCACCCAGCTACGAGAGACGCTGAATCAGCAAAACGCAGGCTGTAAACTGGAGAAAAACAGGTAGAAAACTGTTGCCTGCAGCTGCAGATGAAAAACGCAGGCAGCAAAGGGTGCATAGGCAGTAGGCGATGGCAAAACTGCAAAAAACGCAGGCTGAAAACAGCCCCAAAACAGGTCGCCTGGCTACGACAGCAGTCGTCTGATCAGCAAGGGTACAAAACAGTCCTGAAATCAACAAGAAAACACAACAGAAACACAAATCCTGAAAACTGATACCATGTCAGAAGTGGAGCAGCGGTGGAAGCATAAACATGTGCTGAAATAAACTGCTGAAACACAAGACAAAAAGAGAAAAGAAAGAACACGATACAGATGAGAACTCAGATGTATGCACGGGAAATGGAATCCATATATCTGAACACGAGACACAGTGAGTCACTGGCTGCGTGGGCACTGGCACTGGCTCCTCTCTCCACAGAGTCTGCAGATGGTGAAGATGAAGTGATTGACTGAGGAGGAGCCACTGAGTATAAATAGGCTGAAAAAGTGGGGAGCAATAATGCTGGTCGGACAGCATTAAAGCTGGCCGACTGGTGCATAAAATGCTCCACTGGCATAAAATGCCACACCAGAAAAATACCTAAAATACCTAATAAAAATGCCTAGCCCAGATCAAGCTCAGACTCACACATGAGCTGACAAATACTCTGCTAACAAATGCTTGCTTGTGTGCCTACATTATATTTGTATCCAAAAACTTCTAAAATGATGACAAAGGTTTTTAGTGTATGCAACTTAATGTCAAGATAAGCGGGAGTTGCTAATCTTGTTGGCTCACTATATGTTGTACTTGCAATCAGAAAACACATCCAAGCTGACAAAAAAACTACTATGAAACTTGAAGATGGAGACTTAAAGGCTTCCAAGGAACTGCGTGATGGTGGTAATGCTGACAATCATGAGGCTAACAAGAAAATTGTTGTAGATGCTATGAATGTTACAAGTGCTACAAATGCAAAAGAAGAAACAATGATATTGCCAAGGGTGATAAGACAGAATGAGGAAGCCTTGTCTTCTCTGGGATCAAGTAGCTCCAAGGAGGATTTGATAGGCAAAGCAAATGCTTCAATTTTAGGAGCTTGCGGCTATAGTGCCTCAAACTTTAGAAGGCCTTACAGTGGAACCAACAAAAATAGTAAAGAGGGTCGCAAAGCTTTAACATTGAGTAATTCACGTGATGTGGAAAGCAGAGCTAATGATAGCTTAAAAAAGAGAAAAAGCTATGATCTGTGACGATTAGGAAGAGTGAGAGCGTCGTCATGAAGGTAGGAGAGGTTGATCAGACGGAATTGGAAGTCACAACCAATGATGGGGAATGGGTTATATTTTGGATGATAGCGGATTGGAATTATGTAGCATCGAAGGGTGACAATGATCCGAATAGCATATCGTATTGAACGAAGCAATCTGACTTTGCGAGGCGGACGAAAGACGAGAGTTAGACTCTATCAGAGCCATTCTTCTCTCCATGTGGATATGTTGCAAGAGTTGATCAAGAGTTTTGGAAGCATTAGTGGCTATATTCTAGGGAATAACAAAGAACAACACAAGGTGGTCTACCAACAGGTGGGGGGGGGGGGGGAGAAGGGGAGAACACCACAATAAAGATAGCACAGATGGCCATGGGCACAAGGGGTGTAGTCTCTTCTAGTTGTGGAATTGATGAGAATTGCAGGTCTACCGCCACGGATGGAAAGCGGATGAAGCATCGTGGACTCGTTAACTAATTACAGGTGAGCTTCCATAAAACTCTGTGACCATCATCATGTCAGAGATCGTAGCCTGTTTTCACGCAGGCAGCAGCTGCACAGTCGGACTGTGCAGTCGGACTGCCACGTGGCAGTCCGACTGCCTGCAGCTGATTTTTATCAGGCTGCGCCCTATTTTGGCGCCCCATTCTAGGCAGATTTTCGCCTATTTATTGCTGACGTTTTCAGCAGTCTGGCATTCATTCTCTGTCGCAGATTACAGACCGGTGCCGTGCAGATCTCTGTCTCTGTTCGCAGATTTCAGACAGCAGACAGTGCAGACTGCAGCAGACTTCGAGGTGGACAGCAGGTCGCATCGTCGAGGTGGAGACACGCAGTCCAGCGCACTGCGCCCGTGTATATCTTTGTATTCAGCATTCTTTATACAGGAGATCTTCAGTGTACACTGTCTCTCTCTCCCTTCTTTCTCTGCGTTCTCTCTCTCTCAGTCCTACGCTTCCGCACCGCTGCACTCTGACATGGTATCAGAGCAGGGTTTGAGGGCTGACTGAGCGCAGAATCAACCTGAAGAGGAGTTTCCATCGCGACACAAATTTGCGTTTTTTGCGTTTAAGGGCAGACAGGAGGGCTGCGCCTTGGAACAAGGCTGAAACGAGTGTGGGCGCACAGGAAAGGAGTACAGGTGGTGGATTTGCTGCTGTTTACTGTTGTTTGTCGCGGAGAAAGTTTGAGTTTTCAACCTAAAAGTGCAGGTTTTTCTTTTTCATCGCCTCCGGCGGGTGAAGGAGCTTCGGGACGCTGAAGAGCCTTAGCAGACTGAGTCTACTCAGTCAGAGGGGGCTGCTTTTGCGTTTGAGAAGGCATTGCAGGTGAAGATGTCTACAGAGATGGACTTGGAGTTCCAGGCGATTATGGACCGGAAGGTGCCTGTCCTACCGGCTCTTCCTACAGATCAGAAGCTCGACGGCGACAACTACCGCATTTGGCGCGTTATGATGTTGGCCATTCTGGAGTCCTATGATTTGGCGGAGTTGGTACAGGAAGATATTGACCGGCCCTCGGTAAGAGATGAGTCCAAACTCTCTTCCGATGCTCGTGCGGAGTTGGCTAGGGCCCAGTCTCATTGGGACAAACTGAATGCCAGGATTCGATCCTTTCTCTTTCTATCATGCACTACAGCCGTGATCGCTCACATCGAGCACTTGACGGTGGCTCGTGAGATATGGCTGGAGCTTGATCAAATGTACAATCGGATGACCCTGATGAAGAGGGTTTCTTTGTAGGTACAGATGCGGACCTTGTCCGTCAATAAGTCTTCTTCGCTAAGGGAACACATTAACAAGCTAAGGCAGCTACAGATGCAGGTTTAGAATGCGGGGAAGCCGATCTCCTCCGAAGACATGGCGATTACACTCTTGTCCCAGTTGCCGCCACGATTCGGTACATTTTACTCTGCCCTTATTGCTTCAGGGCGCGAGTCTACTCTTCGGTGGGAGGAGTTAGTTCCTATGGTCTTGGACCAAGAGGAACAGTTAAAGGGACAGAATGCTTCCAAGACGGAGGCGTTGACAGGTCAAGCCTCTCAGAAGAAGGGGAAGGACCAAAAGAAGAAGAAGGGGGATAACAAGTCCAAGAAGGACAAGGAGAAGGACAAGGACAAAGACTCCACATGCCATATTTGTGGAAAGACTAGCCATTGGAAGAAGGATTGCCCTGACAAAGACTCGAAGGACACCAAGAAGAAGGACACCAAGGATTCTGGAGCGGTGGCTGCACCCTCATCAGCTGCATTTCTACATCTAGTTGTCATTGAGGACGCTTCACCGAATGCTTCTGATGCTGCGATGGCGGCTTCCCAATCTCGAGAGTGGATTATTGATAGTGGTGCCTCACGGCACATGACTCCTTCATCAGATGGTGTTGCCCAGCTGCGACCTTCGCGTGGGCAGGTTCTCATTGGAGACAGCTCTTCTGTTTCTATTGCAGGTCGGGGTAAGATGCAGCTTATTCCGGATGGACGAGGTGGCACCTATACTTCAGAGGTTTTGCATGTACCAGGATTGGGGTACCATCTCCTTTCAGTCCATAAGATTTGCTCTCTTGGTCTTCTGGTGGAGTTTGACAGTTCTACAGTGCGAGTCCTTGATCGTGAATCGAGGAAGGTTCTATCATGTGGATATGAGGAGAACGGCATTTACAAACTGAAGTCTTCCACTGCCCTCTCTACTCTTCTTCTTACCTCACAGTCACAGTCTGAATTATGGCATGCTAGGTTTGGTCACCTGAACTATGACCATCTTCGGAAGGCGTCACGGGGACAGCTTGTTCGAGGGTTGCCGGATATAGTGGTGAGCCAGCAGCCATGTGTCTCCTGCATAAGGGGGAAGCAGCATAGGGATGCCATTCCCCACACCGCTTCGCGGCGGTCTACTTCACCGATGGAGTTAGTATCTACGGATCTATGTGGCCCTATGAGGAATGAGTCCCTGCGTGGGAGCTCGTACTTCATGCTGATCGTGGATGACTATAGCAGGATGACATGGGCCTACTTTTTGGCACTAAAGTCAGAAGCTTTCTCGCACTTCAAGGATTGGCTTCTCTTTGAGGAGAACCGATCAGGCCGGAAGTTGAAGACCTTGCGATCCGACAAGGGAGGTGAATTTGTGTCTAATGAATTTGCTCGGTTTTGTGCAGATAGAGGAATTCACCAGGAGTTTGCCAATACGAATACTCCACAAGAAAATGGTATTCTCGAACGGAAGAACCGCAGTGTGATCGAGATGGCGCGCACCATGATGGAGCACCGACAGACCCCTCAGGTTCTGTGGGCCGAGGCTGTGGCTACTGCAGTTCACATCCTTAACCGATCTCCTACTTCGGCCGTGGAAGGGATGACTCCATTTGAGGCGTATTTTGGGTCGAAGCCAGATGTTTCTTACTTTCAGGTCTTTGGGTGTGATGCCTATGTTCACATTCCCAAAGCTCACCGTGACAAATTCGAAGCGGCTTCCCGCAAACAGGTATTTGTTGGCTACAGCTCCCAGTCCCAAGGCTACCGACTGTATGATCCCGTCAAGCGGGATGTATATACTAGCCGTGATGTGCGGTTTGTGGAGGTTCCGGCTTCTTCAACGGGTGAGGAGCATCCCGTTCTTGGAGATCCAGGGGAGAGTTTGGCTCCTTCTACAGTTCCACTGGAGCCTGTGCCGTTTGATTATGATTCTGTTTCTGACACAGAGTCTACTGTTCCACCGGATCCTTCTGAGGAGTTACCACCGGTGGACATTCCAGAGTCTTCTACTGATGGAGAACGACGAGGGGAGGTTCGGCCTCCTCCTCGCTGGGCCCGTGACACACTCCGTGATTCAGGGATCGAGGGGGTTCCTGAGGAGTGGGGACCGCAGGATGGTCCGCGGCGGTCACGGAGGCACCAGGCGCATTCTTCGGAGCTTGTGTGCTCCAATTATTGTTTGATGTCCGGAGTTATGCAGGATCGAGAGCCCACCTCCGTGAATGAGGCTTTATAGTCCGCCCCATGGAAGAAAGCTATGGAAGCTGAGTTGGAGGCTATTGAGAGGAATGGCACTTGGTCACTTGTGCCACGCCCCCCGAAGAAGAAGGTGATTGGAGTCAAGTGGGTCTTCAAGACCAAATATCTCAGTGATGGTACTTTGGATAAGCACAAGGCTCGCCTTGTTGCTAAGGGTTTTGCCCAGCGCCCAGGGATTGACTGTCATGACACCTTTGCCCCTACAGCTCGTATGGCAACCATTAGAGCTGTTCTTGCTTTGGCTGGCCATAGGAGATGGCCTGTTTTTCAGCTGGATGTGAAGTCGGCCTTTCTGAATGGTGATTTGAAGGAGGAGATCTACGTTGAGCAGCCTCCTGGCTTTGGTTCTTCCGATGGGAAAGTCTACAGGTTGAAGAAGGCCCTGTATGGTCTCAAGCAGGCCCCGCGAGCTTGGAACGAGAAGATTGATTCGTTCCTCCAGACTCAGTTGGGATATCGGCGGTCCAAGGCTGATCCGCAGCTGTATGTTCACACTTCCGAGGATGGTTGTGTGCTGTTTGTATTATATGTTGATGATTTGATTGTCACAGGTGATGATGCACAGCAGGTCCAGGAGACAAAGTCAGCTTTACATCGGACGTTCGAGATGACGGATTTGGGGCTACTCCATTTCTTTTTAGGACATGAGATTTTTCAGTCTCAGAGGGGGATCTTTCTCTCCCAACAGAGATATGTACAGGAGCTCTTGGTGTCTTTTGAGATGGAAGATTGTCGGGCCCTCTCTACTCCTATGGATCCGAACTGGAAGGCCACTTCCCACTCAGCTTCTCCTTTGGCGGATGCTTCCCGCTATCGACAGTTGATAGGGTCTCTGATTTGGCTTCTCAACACGAGGGTTGATCTATGTTTTGCTGTTGGGCTCTTGGCAGGGTTCATGAGTGAACCTAAGACGGTGCATTGGCAGGCTGCTCAGAGGATACTTCGGTATCTGAGGGGGACATCTGATTTGGGGATTCATTACCCCGCAGGGACAGATGGGTCAGATCTTGTACTTGCAGGTTGGAGCGACTTGGATTGGGCCGGTGACGTGGACCACAGGCGGTCTACAACAGGTTACTGCTTTACTTTGGGTGCAGGTGTTATTTCTTGGAGTAGCAAGAAGCAGCCCACGGTAGCGCTTTCGTCTACTGAGGCGGAGTATCGGGCCGCGTCTTCCACCACATGCGAGGTTGTGTGGCTTCGGAGACTGTTGGAGGAGCTTGGGTGCCCCCAGACTCGTCCTACATTGCTGCGATGTGACAATGAGAGTTGCATTGCCTTGGCGAGGAATCCTGTTTTTCATGCCCGGACGAAGCACATTGAGATCCAGTACCACTTCATCCGAGAAAAGCTTTTGGATGAGACCATCACTGTGGAGTATTGCAAGACGGAGGATAATCTTGCGGATTTGTTTACGAAGGCGCTTCCTCAGGCTCTACTTCGGCAACATTCCAGATCCCTCAGGCTTCTGCCCTGTCCAGGCTCTGAGAGGGGGTGTCAGAGATCATAGCCTGTTTTCAGGCAGGCAGCAGCTGCACAGTCCAGCTGCACAGTCGGACTGTGCAGTCGGACTGCCACGTGGCAGTCCGACTGCCTGCAGGTGATTTTTATCAGGCTGCGCCCTATTTTGGCGCCCCATTCTAGGCAGATTTTCGCCTATTTATTGCTGACGTTTTCAGCAGTCTGGCATTCATTCTCTGTCGCAGATTACAGACCGGTGCCGTGCAGATCTCTGTCTCTGTTCGCAGATTTCAGACAGCAGATAGTGCAGACTGCAGCAGACTTCGAGGTGGACAGCAGGTCGCATCGTCGAGGTGGAGACACGCAGTCCAGCGCACTGCGCCCGTGTATATCTTTGTATTCAGCATTCTTTATACAGCAGATCTTCAGTGTACACTGTCTCTTTCTCTCCCTTCTTTCTCTGCGTTCTCTCTCTCTCAGTCCTACGCTTCCGCACCGCTGCACTCTGACACATCACGCCATGGGTCGTGCAAAGAAAGGTGTTGTCAAAGTGGATACTAGCCGTGTGCTTGTTTTGAGAGACTTGGATTCCATGCTGAGGGTGCAATCTTGAGCGAAGACAGTGTCGAAAACTAATCAGTGCAACAACTGGAGCAGAAGGAAGCAGGGTGATCGACTATGTACGTTGGTAGCTTATGCAGTTATCTGGCTCCCAGTTGCCACATCTATTCCATGGAGTCAGGATTCCAAAGAAGACCTAACAATAAGCGACTAGATATTATGGAGATAGTGACGGGCGATTGTAAGGTATTTGAGATAGAGAAACATCTCCAATATTGATTACCATAGAAAAGAAAGACATGTAGGTTGCTTTCGTAATGCAAAAGAATTGGAAGGGAGAAGGCCAATCCAAAGTTTTTGCTTCAATTGCAGTACTCTTTGATAGCACGTAAGCTTCAATGGACTAGGTTGACATAAAAAAAGTGAAGCATTGCTCCTTCAAGGCCTTAATTGCAGCTTTCTTAGGTTAGTCTCTTGGTAAAATTCCATAAGAAAAGTACTTAAAGCAACCAAGTGGAATCAAGCAAGTCTATTTTGCTTAAACATATTGGTCTTGGCTTGGAAGTTGGCAAGCTCTTTTGCAAGCTGCTCAAGATCTATCTACTTGGAGAACTTGGCTTGGATTCTTAAGGACAAGCACTTGGATTTGGGATTTATTCATGATTAGAAGCTCTTGAACTTCATTGAATACTCGACTTGGCATTTATGGCTATGGGTTTAGCTCTCCTGATTGAGCTTTGGTTTTGTAATTTGACTTTGGATTTGTACTTGGAATAGAGCTGCAATATACTAGACCTTTGTCATCAAATCTATTGTCATGAATGGATCTTGATCTTGTTTCCATATGACATAGCATCCCTGTGATGAGGGACTTTCGTGAACTCCTATACGTATTTCGTGTGATATCTAGTGAACCTGACGTGAAAGTGTCGCTTCTGTTCATCGAGATGGGAGACCCTTTGAATAATCCACCTTTCATCGACTTTTCTTCCTCTTCGACCGATGAGATGAAGACTTTGTTACAAACTCTTTCTTCAGTCATTGTGATGCAAAATTAGCAGATGCAATTATCTATGCAGTAACTGTTGGACAACAGTTGGATCAACAACAACTGTTGTATTAAGAACAAGAGCATACGCTTGGTACGACTAAGCTGACCGATGCTGTGGTTAGTGAGCAAAAATTATTTGATGGCAGAATGTTTTAGTCTACATTAAGACCTTTGAAAGCCAGATGCGCTTCTTCGGAGTTCTGACCAACTGGAGCATCTATTTCTTACGGCTTGTCATGCCTGCTATGTAGGTTAGAGTAATAGATCTGTTTTCCGACCTTGAGGCGACTACAGACTTGAAGAAGGTACTTGAGGATCAGATTCTTAACATCAAAATTGAATTCACTCTTGGAGAAGTCTTGGGAATTGCCAAAATAGAATTTCATGATTTTATCATCAACATCATTAAAAGAAAATGATAGATTATTAAAGAGCCAACACATGATATGATCCATCGAGAGGCTTTAGCAGTTGTTGAGGCTATTATCTATGACTTGCAGATTGAGGAGATTGATTCTGATGAGGAGATTACTGAGGAGTCTACAGATGGAACTTTATGTATGCAATCCAAGAAGACTCTTTAGCCTTTACTTCAGCCCATACAGTATGCGGAGAGTAATGACGTGTCTAGATTGGTGCCTCCTAGCCATTTTTCTCGCAGTCACTGGGTTCGTGTGACTACGGAGATGGTAGTCAAGCTTGGTGAGGCAGAGATTCCTTGTGTTGCTCTTTTGGATCACGGCTCCGAGATTAATGTCATAGTGCGTGGATTGTATGATACTAGTAGATGGCCAATTGATGTGGTTCATGGTTGGCGCATGCGTGCGGTCAACAACACTGCATGAGATTTGTATGCTGCTTGTCCGAACTTGAAGATTTCTATTGGAGATGTGGATGAGCCTTATCATTTCTTTGTGCAAAACTCTTGTTTCTATCCTATTATTTTGGGGCAGCCATTCATTGCTGAGTCTCGGATGGAGACTAAGGTTCTGGACAATGGGTCTGCCTATGCACAGATTTGAAGCAAGGATGGAAAGAGGGCTGTCCAGTTCAGTTTGTGTCAACCATCAGCGGAATAAGGATTCTTTGAGGGATTCTCCTTTCTAGCAACAGAGCTAGTTTTTTGTTAGGTACCACTGTCTTGCGAGATGATAATGTTACGAGACAGGGAAAGCTCTCGCCTCCTGGAAGTGGCAGTTTTTCCTCAGGAGTTTATGGTGTATTTGGTGAAAGTACTTTTGTGTTTTCAGCATATTACAGACATGCCTTTAGCTACCAGGGAGTGCTTGAAGAGAGAAGAAAAAGAATTGAAGCTTGTAGGTCTTTTACAAGATGAAGATAGGGTAGATGGTCTCTATGACAGGTTATTATGCTCAGATATCATGGAGGATCTTTTAGCATTGCTGGAAATTGAAAATCAAGAGCTATCATATGTCTTACAGGTCCATTCTCTGGCAATGTATTCCGAAATTGTTGATTTCATGCTGCTAGAAAATTTGGGTGCTGAGAATTCTCAGCAAAAAGTGTTCTTTGCTGAAATATTTCAGCAAAAAGATTTATAGGGTGTTGATTTACAGCAGCAAACAAGATTTACAACTAAAGTAAGCTGTGAGCCTTAGTGTTGGGCTATTCATATACAGTCCAAAAAAGATATGGTTGATTCTTGTCAGTCAAAAGAGTTGGGTTTGTTTATACACAACAAACTTTGTGCTTACCACGGTATTTATAGGAAGGGCTGAAATTTGCAGGTTGTAGCAAAGAAGCCAAAGTACAAACAAAATATAAGATAGTTGACAAGAAGGTCAGAGTAGTTGCAAGACCGCTACCTTTGGATAGTGATGAGATGATTAAGAGAGTAGCTATGTAGTCTCCTTTACGAGATCTTGCAGGTATTGGACACAGGTTTTCAAGCAAGACATTGAAAGAGATGAAGATTGGGATTGAAGATTTTTTACTTCCAATAGAGGTGAGCCTTTGCTTTTTTACCGCATGAGATAGGTTACGTTGATCCTAGGGTTGTGATGCTTATGGTTGTTTTTACCATTTTGCATGTCCCTTGGAATCTACGGCCTATTCGTGTGCCTAGGGCTCAATTGCCCAAATTGGTGGAGCTTTTGAATGAGCGGATCAAGATAGGGATTCGAGAATCATCTTCAGCTTCATATTCCAATAGATGGTTCACAGTTCAAAGATGAATGGGACACTCAGATTCATACAGGACTTACAGTTGGTGAACAGGGTCACTATACGGAATGTTGGTGTAGGACCTATTGTGGATGAGTTTGTAGAGGCTTTTGCTAGACGTGCTATCTATTCACTTGGCGATCTTTATTCCAACTATGACTAGTTCCAGCTTGCCCTTGAGAGTAGAGATTTGACTACGATAAAGGCACCTTTAAGCCTTGTCCGGATGTGTACGCTTCCGCAGGGAGCTACTAATTCGGTTGCCCATATGATGAATGGGATGAACAAGGTTTTACAGGATTTTATTCCGGAGCTTACCGCGCCTTTCATTGATGATCTGCCTATCAAGGGTTGTTTGGAGAAAAAGAAGGATGAGACTTTAGATGATCATGGATGCAAGTACTTTGTGGTTGTGCATATTAGAGATGTTGAGAGGATTCTTTGCAGGCTGCTAGAGGAAGTGAATTTGACCTTATCGGGGCTAGTGTATATTTTTTGTGCCAGAGAGGTTTTGTTTGTTGGACATATGTGTGGTTATTATGGCAGGAGGCCTTTCCCTGCGAAGGTTGATGCCATAGAGAAGATTCATGAGACTTGCTCTTCTACTTCGGAGGCTCACAGGTTTCTTGGAGCTTGTGTATTTTATCTTATTTGGATTCCTCATTTCGCTCATATTGCAGATGATCTCTACTAGCTCTTGAGGAAATGGCAGTGTTTTTCTTGGGATATGAGACACACTAGAGCTATGCAGAAGCTGAAGAGATTGTTGAGAGCTGCTTTGACTCTTTGAAAAGCAAATTATGAGTGTGGGAGATCGATTGTACTCACTATTGATACTAGTCCTATCGGCATTGGATGGGTTGTTGGCTAGGACGATGCAGATGGGAATAGATATGTCATTCGGTTTGGGCCGAGAGTCCTAAACAAGCGGCAGCGTAAGTATCCATAGATTTAGAGGAATCTCTTGGGAGTTGTCATCGCTCTCAAGAATGATAAAGAGTACTTCATTGGTGCTGTTGTGGTAGTCGAGATTGATTGCTTGGCTCTTCTAGGTATGCACAATGGCAATGCAATGTCCTGTGATGAAAATGCCAAGTAGAGAGCAAAACGTAAGCAAGAGTAGAGGGTGAGAGTCAGAGAGAGAGAGAGATGCGCGATGTTCTTGGGTACAATTTGTGTGTGTATCTCTTTAGGTTTTAGATAGATAGATATGAAAGTACAAATGTGCTAAGGGTGTGTTCACACCCATGCACATATAAAAGGCACGGTGGCCCTTTATTCCCGACAGGAGGGTGGGTAGCATCGAGAGCGGTGAAGAGATGGAACCCACGTGTGTAGCTTTGATATCAATTGCTAGAAATGGAGAGAGAGAGAGAGAGAGAGAGAGAGAGAGAGAGAGAGAGAGAGAGAGAGAGAGAGAGAGAGAGAGAGAGAGAGAGAGAGAGAGAGAGAGAGAGAGAGAGAGAGAGAGAGAGAGAGAGAGAGAGAGAGAGAGAGAGAGAGAGAGAGAGAGAGAGAGAGAGAGAGAGAGAGAGAGAGAGAGAGAGAGAGAGAGAGATTAACATCTACATAAGGCCAATGTGGCCTATGAGACAAAATCCAGAGTTCATCTATGTCTAATGTCATCTCATCAGTAAGGTAAAGATACCAGGCTTTGGTCTTTCGAAGGTTCACTGTAAGGTCTTTATCTCTACAGAAGATGTGCAAAGCATCTAGATGGCACTGCAATCCCTCCAGTGAATCTGAAATGAGAACAATATCATCTACATATAGTAATATCAGTATCAGCACCCCTGCCAAGCTGGCTCTAGCTCCTCCTCGGTCTATGTAATCAGACACTTCATCTATGTATAGACCAAACAATGTGGGTGAAAGTGGACATCCTTGTTTCACTCCTATGGTACTGTCAATCCTCTCTAATAGCCCCCCAAGTCCTCGTACATGACCAGTCACTGCCTCATATAATGCATAGACACCCCATCGTATACTCTATGGTACTTCAATGTCCTGCAATCTTGCATGATGCATGTGCGAGGCACTATGTAAAAAGCTTTGCGAAATTCTACAAAGCATTAATAGATCCTCTTGTCTCGGGCTTGACCCTCCTCAATAATGGCTCTGAGTGTGAGAATATGGTCGAACGTGGTATATCCTCGTCTGAAACCTACTTGTCCTTGTGCTCTCTTGCCTTGCATTTCAGCCCACTTACTGAGCTCATGCTCAAATATAGATCCATATATCTTGGCCAAAGTATAATCGATCATGATAGTCTTGTAGTTGCTAGGAATTAGGGGATCACTACTTTTAAATAGCGGAATGATAGTGTTGTCTGACCAGCTCATAGGGAAACCTTCACATACTACTCTATTGAACATATATGCTAATATGGGTGCTAATATGTCACAAGCATGTGAGAAATGTTTTGCTACTAGTCCATCCTCATCCTATGCCCTTCCATTTTGTAATCTATAAATTGCATCCCCAACCATTTTCAATGTGAAGAAAGACAAACAGCTGTCTCCCATAGTCAAGCCAAGCATTTGGTGATGTAATCTGTATGGGGGGCTGTCTTTCATGAGACATCTTCCATGCGCTCTTGCTATCCCGTCCCAAAAATAGCTGATATATCTTTGCTTCTGCTTTCGCTAAGTAGTCTCGTTTCTTCTTCCATACAAGGCGTTTGAAGAACGGCTTTGCTTGGCGATGTGTCTGAGCGCCTAGCTCCACTTCTCTCTGTAAGCGAGCTCGGGTGACTCTACACTCATCATCATACCAACTATTTTGGGGAGCAGTAGATCGTGTCGGTCTACATCGGGGCAAGGTGTGTGGGAATGCATATATGGCGGATCCATGTATGGCCTCTGCTAAATCCCTTGTACATTCTTCCAACGATCTACTCATCAAGTCCAATGTATGTAAATTGGTCTGCAGAGAAACACTGTAGATGTGTGAGGTGTCTTCTGTAAAGTAGTATTTGGGATGTTTAGGGAGGCATGGTGTTTCGTGTTTCATATGTACACGAGAGCATGAATGCCAAAATAGCATGATTTGTTGCTATGCCAATTGGTCTCTTAGATATCTTAAAGTTTTGAATGTCTGGTATCAATGTTGGTGAGCCTATCAAGTAATCCACAGTACTTGCCTCTCCTTTGTGATTCCAACATGTCAAATTGTCAAATCCTGGCCATTGTGGCAGACCATTAAAGATGGCTAGTCTATGTGCACTTCCCAAAGTCAATAGGTGTGCCCCATAGGTACTCACTTCTTTATTGTGGGCTCTCTTGCATAGGTCTATTTCATCTTTTTTCGCAAATAAAGAGTGGCTAATTATATTACTTCAGGAACAAAATCTTTGAATACAAGGAGGTGCTCATGCTCATCAACAGACTAACTGGAGTTGATGTAGAGTCAAAAATATATCAAATGTACAAACCTCTTAGGGCGGTCTAGGGGGGATGGGGGCAAGAAGCCATGGAGGGGGGGTGTAGCGCCATTTGGGATTGCCTGCCTGCATCTTGAAAAATAGGTCATGGCCACCTCAACTGCGCATGAAATGACAGGGAGCTCTTGACGAGCCCTGGACTCGCCCTGTACCTGATCCCATCGTCCGCGGAGGGAGTGAATGATGGAGGTCCAGAGCTCTGCTAAGATTGCTTGTACTGAAAGTCTCTCTCTGCCAAAAACCTCTTGACACCGTGCCTTCCAAATATGCCATTCAATAAGACTCCCTATGATCTCCCATACTTCAAAGCGATGTGCTATCGGCTCTAGTACCTGGCGGATGGTTAGAGCCTCCAAATCGACCATTGTGCACGACCCTGCCTCAATAATGAATATCGTGTCCTGCATCCCGGCCTCATACAGAAGGTGACGACCCTGGTTGACTGCTTGCCAACAGAAAGCTTCCCAAGAGATGCATCCAAGGCTGGGAGCCATGCGGTGAAGGATGCGACATGCTCCTCTCCACACTAGCTGCGCCACCTTGCTTGACCAAAGTCAGTGTTTTGGGGTCTCCAAATGCTGCTATGTGTAGCGCTTACAAACTCCCTCCTGCATTTGGGCAAGCCAACTTCCCATTGCCAAGCCTTCGTGTGCCACCAACCATAAGAAGTATGATACCCTCCTCGGTCTCCAGCTATCCCATAGGTGGCGCTAGAAGGTTTGTCGTAAAGACTCCATGATGCCATGCTCTCCCAATGCCTGCTACCTGACGGCGCCCAATCCATATCCTCCTGCATTAGTATGTGTCTGTCAATCCTAGCAGTGTACTCTAGGAGTCTCAGTGGCTTCTTGGCGACAACAATGGCCGGCCATAGCCACTCCCCTAGATTCCACTCCAGCTCATCAAGTAGCTTGCCCTCCCAGATCCAAAGGCGCCACTCCTTGAACTCCTCCCAGAAGACAAAGGGGTCTAGTCGCCATGTCTTCCCCTACAGGCCAATCACTCGGATCCTCCTCCATGCGAGGACAATGATCCCCTCATCCTCCTGCCCCCTGTCAAGAGTCAGATGCCCCCCCACTTATACGGTGTACATAGTTACTTGGAGTTTCGGAAACAACGAAACGGAAACGGTAGAAACAGAGTTTCGTCTCCAGGAAGAAACGGGGAAACGAGGAAATGGTAGAAACGAGTTTCGTCTCCAGGAAGAAACGGGGAAACGAGGAAACAGGGCCCTACCTTAATGAGGATCCATTGGAGGGCAAGTCTGGTGCCAGCAGCCGCGGTAATTCCAGCTCCAATAGCGTATATTTAAGTTGTTGCAGTTAAAAAGCTCGTAGTTAGATCTTGGGGCGGGGCGTGCGGTCCGCCTCCTTGGGTGTGCACTGATCGCCCCGCCCTTTCTGTCGGAGATGCGCTCCTGGACTTAATTGGCTGGGACGTGGATTCGGTGATGTTACTTTGAAAAAATTAGAGTGCTCAAAGCAAGCCTATGCTCTGAATACATTAGCATGGAATAACGCGATAGGACTCTGGTCTTATTGTGTTGGTCTTTGGGACCGGAGTAATGATTAATAGGGATAGTTGGGGGCATTCGTATTTCATTGTCAGAGGTGAAATTCTTGGATTTATGAAAGACGAACTACTACGAAAGCATTTGCCAAGGATGTTTTCATTAATCAAGAACGAAATTTGGGGGCTTGAAGATGATCAGATACCGTCCTAGTCTCAACCATAAACCATGCCAACTAGGGATTGGCGGATGTTATTTTGATGACTTCGCCAGCACCTTATGAGAAATCAAAGTTTTTGGGTTCCGGGGGGAGTATGGTCGCAAGGCTGAAACTTAAAGGAATTGACGGAAGGGCACCACCAGGAGTGGAGCGTGCGGCTTAATTTGACCCAACACGGGGAAACTTACCAGGTCTAGACATAGTAAGGATTGACAGATTGAGAGCTCTTTCTTGATTCTATGGGTGGTGGTGCATGGCCGTTCTTAGTTGGTGGAGTGATTTGTCTGGTTAATTCCGTTAACGAACGAGACCTCAGCCTGCTAACTAGTTACAGGAAGGATCCTCTTCGTGGCCAACTTCTTAGATCGCTTGAGCAACTCAAGTTCACTGTGTGCACGATAGATGCTCAACACTTTAGGCCTCTTGGTGACAAAGTTCACCATGGACTTTGCAGTAGTAAGAATAGTGTCTACCCAATTCAATTTTTGCAAGTCCTCCATCAATAAATCAAGAGAGTGTGATGCATATAGAGTCCATCTAATCTTGGGATAGGCAGCCTGAAGCATTTGCCCCATGGAAACACAATTGGAACCTTTATCCATAATCACCTGTACCACATTTTCTGGCCCTATCTCCTCAATGGCTATGCGTATATGCCCATAGATGTACGGGCCTGTGATCACTGTACCAGGAGCTGAAGCATCAATGGCTCTCAAGAACATTGTCCCCTTGCATGAGGACACTAGAATGTTATAGATACTGCGTCTACGTACATCTGTCCACCCATCACATAACATAGTACATCCATACTTTACCCAAGTGGCCTTCAATGGTTCTAACTGAGCCTGTATACGCATCTTCTCATTTTTCAGTTCTCGTGTGCGCATACCATCATAGGATGGACCTTCCCACTCGCATCCAATATGGCTAATGGCTCTCATTGCTGATCTCCATCGTAGCGTTCGCAATACATAAAAAGGTATAGCACACTGTATAAAGCAGCGAGTGAGCTCCCTAGTAGCCTCTTGAATAGCTTGCTTTTGCAAGCTTGCTTGAATGCTTGCCTTCTAAAGTGACCCTTTTGCCCGCCCTGCCACTGTACCTGTACCAACTCCACTTCCCCTCCATGCCCAGATGCCCTGTCACTGACGCCCTATTCATGGTAGCATCCTCTTGACGCCCTGTTCCCGGACACTGCTGACGGACCCCTGCTCGGCATCCCAGCCTGTCCCGTCCTGCTGTGGAGACCGCCCGGCCTGTGTTTCGCCTGTTTGCCCCTGCACGGTGACAGGTAAACCTCAGTTTTCATTAGCTCTCCTTGCTGAGTACACCCCTGGACAGTGCCTCTGTACAGAAAAAAGGGAAAGCGAGAGAGCCGGCAAAAGAGAGGGTCAGTCCTCCTTCGAGATCAAATCATCATATACGATGGCTGGTTTGGATCTGGATTTCATAGATCAAACAGTGGCAGCACTGGGCCCGGATTCTGATGCGGAGGAACCTGAGGATATGGTTTCGTGCAACGAAGAGATGCCCCCTGGTCCCGATATCCAGCCTGCGGGTAAACGTACCAAGCATGCTTCGGAAGAGATAGGCGTTTCTCAGGATCGGTCCTATGCCCAGGTTGCTTCGGATTCGGTGGACTCTCAGGAAGTGGACTGGGAACACTTGCTGGAATTTGCAAACACTTTGCTTGGCGATTATGTTCAACATAATCAGGAAGCCTTTTCTGACTCTGCACCTGACGATGTGCTGGACGCCACCGTGGACCCAAAAACTGTACTACGCTCCTTTTCGGTATTTTATGATCGCGCTGTGATACTTTTCTTCATTGGTCAAATCCCGTTGCTTTCCCGTATTCGCCAGTGGTTGCAACATCTGCTACAAGGGGACTGTGTTGAAGAGATTTTTGTTGGCTCCCGGGGTTTTTTTGAGGTCCTGTTGAAATCAGAGACGCACCGTGCTGCTCTCCTGTCTAAACTGCCTTTGTTTTTTGAACGCCGGTTGGTTCATGTGGTTCCATGGCGGCCAATGGCAGATTTTCAGCGTCTGCTGCAACGTGAATGCCCGGTCTGGGTCGAGGTGGAAAACTGTCCGGCTGTTTATTGGCCACTATTGAAGGATGCTATGGCCGCTGTGGCCACTGTTCTAGTCCCTCCCAGTCTCCGGGCTGTGAATCGCAACCGCTTGTGTATGCTATGGGACACTGCAAGAAAAAGGCCTGCCTGGTTACGCCTCAATTGCCCTGGCATGCACCCATTACACTTTCGTTTGAAATGGGGCAATTTTGCAGGGCATTGCTTCTCCTGTGGACAGTTGGGGCACTTTATGGCCGAGTGCCCGGAACAGCAACACACTTCCCATGATGGCCATGCTGTGCCGCCCATGGAGGAGATGGTGTGTGATGCCCCATCGCTGGATGCTACCCATCAGCCCCAAGCTTTGGCCAAAGGTAAACAACAGGTTGCGGGTCTGGATTCTAGCGCCACTAATTGGGTGGAAGTACGTGCAAAAAAAGGCAACAGGGTTGTTGCGGCCATGGAGAACAATGTGTCTACTACATCACAAGATTCCATGCGTACATACATGCGAAGGAAGGAAATGCAGTCTTCTGAGCGCTCGGCTCCTGCTATGGTTTCCTCTGCCCCCCTTCATCAGCCCGCCAGGAAAATGTCTTCGGATCGTTCAAAGGGTCCCTCTGCTAAGCTGGCATTTGATACCAGAGGTAATGTCATTACCCCGTGGGACCGTCGTTATCCCCGTTCCATCCCTAAGCCAGCAGATATGCCGTCTACTTCCAAATTTGGTCCGCAGAACTCTTTTGCAGTGTTGGCGGATTTCTTGGACGAGGGAGTCCTGGACATTCTCGCTGACAAAGTCAAATCGAGGCAAGCAGTGCCTCGTACCTGATTTTGTTTTGAGTATACATGAAAATCGCCACGTGGAATGTGCGTGGAATTTGTTCTCGACACAAGCAACATGCTATGTGGACTGTGTTGCATGAAAATCAGTGGGATGTCCTTTGCGCTGTTGAGCACAAGAGTCACGATGAAGCCGGAAAAGTGGTAGATTGCCATGGCTTTAGATTGTTTTATGCTGGGTCACAGGCCATGCATTATTCGGGTGTGCTCATGATTGTCCATGACAAATATCAGCCTGTTCTGATTAAAAATGATGTTCATGGCCTTTTTTGGTGATTGAAATTATATTCGAAGGGGAAATCTTATGGCTACTTGGCCTCTATGCTCCGAATGATTCCTTATCTTGTCGGGCGCTTTGGCAAACTTTGCAGACCTCCTTGTCACTTGGCAGACGGGGCTTCTTCATGGGGGATTTCAATATGTGTGTGGATTCCTCCCAGTCCACATCGGAGCATTCGGTGATGGATACGCCGGAAAGTCGTATGTGGCAGGCGTTGGCTCTTGACGTCCTTAAGCAAGATCTTTGGTCCTGGCTACACCCGTCCTCTACAGGGTTTACTTTCCATTCTGCCCAGTATGCAACAACATGGTTGAGGTTGGATCGTATATATATAATGCAGAATGATGATTTTCTTCCTGAGCTGCTCGAAATAAAAGTGTTGCAGCAATATGCCCTGTCGGACCATTTCCCTCTGCAGCTTGAGCTGCTTGCACAACCCATTGCCCCGTTCAAGCAATTTCTGGAGAGACTCCCTTTGCGTTTCAATTCGTCTTACCTGAAGCATGCCATCTTTCAGGGATATATGCAGCAATTGATTGACAGATTTCTCTTCGACTTCTCTTCTCAAGGCACTGCGTCATTTGAACGATTGCTCTCTAATGTGCAGCGGGTTGCTCGGCAGTATGGGATCCACCATGCCTCTCTTTGTCGGCAGCGTTGCAAGGCAGCCGAGGACATGCTGGCTTTGGTTCGTTCTCTGCTGGTGGACACTCCGGATGATGAATTTCTGCTCGCACTGGCCATGCGAGTGGCGGATCTTATTAAAGAATTCCAATTGAAATCATATCAGCAGGCCAAACTGCAACATCTGACAGAGACGTTGCAAGATAATGCATGTCAAACCCATAAGTTCTTTCGAGCTCTTCACGCCTCTCCTGCTAGGGAGAATATGACTAGACTCGAGGACGTAGAAGGTCACCTTATCATGGATCCGCAGACTATTGTGCATATGTGCAGGAATTATTTTCATGACCTTCTCGGCACCACTTCTCCACCTTCAGATCAAATCACTCAGGCCCGTTCGGATTTTTATGACCTGGTCCGCAATCAGCTACCGCAGGACATGCAAGCTATTATGGAGTCCGATATTTGTGAGGCAGAGGTTATGGACGTCTTGTTACATTTGCCCAAGGATAAAAGCCCGGGTTGGGATGGTCTCACCAATGAGTTCTTTGAAGCTTTTGCTACCCAACTGGCGAAACCATTGCAGGCCTTGTTTCAGCAGGTGTGGCAAACCGGGATCATGCCTTCCTCATGGAAAGAAGGCCTTATTAAACTGCTTCCAAAAGTTCCTTCGCCATCTAGGTTGACACAGTGGCGCCCCATTTCCTTGATGGGTTCAATGTACAAAATCTTTTCCAAAATAATGGCGAATCGGCTTCGTAAGCATCTCCCGGCCATTGTGCATCCTCTACAGTATGGTTTCATTAAGGGCCGAAATATTCTGCACAATGTATTGAATGCTCAACTAGCTATTGATTATGCAAGGCATTCTAACTAGGAGGTAGTACTGATTCAACTGGACCTGGAAAAGGCTTTTGACTATCTGGATTGGTCTTTCGTCGCTGAACTTATGTCGGCTATGGGCTTTGATCCCCGGATGTCTCGTCTAATCTACACCATTAGCGCTGCGGCGTCTTTGCGAGTCATGCTGAACGGAGGTGTTACTGAGCCATTTGTACTTGCCCGCTCTGTCAGACAAGGATGCCCTTTGAGCCCGCTATTCTTTGCCCTCACGACACATGCAGTTCTTTCCATGTTATCCCATATGGTAGCCTCTTCTCAGTTGGCCGGTTTGTCGCTTCCTTCAGGACAGCACTTCATTAGCCAATCCCTGGCGGATGATACTTTTATGATTTTGCGGGCGGACAAGGCCAACCTCAAGCGCGCATTGGATGTTTGGGGCATCTTTGGTCAAGCCTCCGGCCTTCGCATCAATGCGCTCAAATCAGCCATTCTCAGCTGCACGGAGTCGGATTTGCAGTCCTTGGACTGGCAGGGTCTGGTTGTTCCTCGTGGCTCCATTATCAGGCACCTTGGGTACCCTTTGGGTGTCGACGTTCCACCAAAGCAGCTTCTGCAGTGGATTTCTCAGAAAATGGTGGCTAAGTTTATGTATTGGAAATCTCAAGCCTGGCCCTTCCATATTCGTCTCAAAGTGGCCCAGACAATTATGTTGCCAATGCTGACATATTTTTTGCCATTGTTGCCCTGGACTACTACGACTCTCAATGCTCTTACTCAGTCTATTCGTTTCATGCTATGGAAGAAGGACTCATTGCATGCAGGTATTTCCTGGATTTCTTGGTCGCATGCTTGCACCCCTAAACGCATGGGTGGCGGAGCTATTTTAGATGCCCAAACTCACATGCAGGCACTCCGTTGGTCTCTCTCCCGCGCCATGTGCTCGGATCATCATCCATGGGTCGATATAGCCCGTTATTTCCTTGAGAGCCATGGGCTTCTACATGGCAATACCCAAATTCGGACTTCTTGGTGGCATGTTCTTAATGCTGATTCGAGGTTCTCCAGTTCTTTTTCGTCGCTGCTTAATCATTTGGTATGTTCCTGGAAACGGGTCCTTCTAAAGGCTCAGTGGCATCCAGCGGAGGATCGCTTGGCTACGAATTCTTTTCAATTGGAATTATTGGCAGCCTCGCGTTTACTTGCATGGGAAGGCAAAAATGAGCTTAGACCACAATTCAACTGGATGGCTCGTTTGGGCTTGTCTTCGGTCGCGGATGCCACCCTTGCTAGTCGCAATGTGCTTATATCTTTTCGTACAGCCAGGAGGGTTTACAGGATTCCGCGGGGATATAGACCTTTATGGGAACAGCTTTTGCGGATGCTCCAGAGCAGACAACCCTTTACTGCCCTTGCTTCAGATCATCCCTGGCAGGATTGGGACCTACAAGGCCGGCTGCCTTTAAGCAAAGCTTCTGCTAATCAAGTTTATCATATTCTGATCAAAGATCAACAATGGTTAGTTACCAAAGCCAATGCTTTATGGGGCTTACGAAAATCCCGGTCCTGGTGGAGGGCAACTGTGATGGAGGGCTGGTTGAACAAGACCCCCTTCAAATGTAAAGTCTTTCTTTGGAGAGTGATGATTGGTGGTCTTCCGCTTGCGTCGGCTCTTTCCAAGCGACGAATCTCCAATGGCAACTGTTTCTTTTGCACCACTGCGGTGGAATCAGCCCTCCGCAGATTTATTTCTTGCCCTGTCGCAAAAAAAGTCTGGTTCTTTTTGTCAGCTATTTGGCAATGAGCGGTTGGATTCACCCTGCGCCCCTTTGATTGGGTTTTCGGGCAGCCCAAATACCCCACTCCTGCACAGCCACATATGAAACTCATATATCATTTTCTTAGATATTGGGGCTGTTGGCATAACTGGACCATTAGGAATGCTTTTCTTTTTGACTCCGCCTATAATGTTCAGCGACATATTGGGAGGCTTAAGGGCCTTTTGTATTGGCAGTTGGATCTTCTCCGGCATTCAGATTTGCTCTCTAGGGAGGACTTCCGTCCCTGGCTTATGGCAATTTCATCTGCCCCCTTGCCATAACTTTGTAACTTGTAGCACTTAGCCCCTCTTCACATGATGGCCTGGATTGGCGTCATGTATCTTGTAATCAAGTTATCTTGTACTTTTTTTCGTAATTAATACAATTACCTTTTACGAAAAAAAAAAAAAGAGAGAGAAAGAGAGAGAGAGAGATGGCGGGAAGAGAGAGAGAGAGAGAGGGAGAACCATTTCTTGATTTGTTTGGGGGTTGGTGGAGGCTGATTCATGCATTCAGGTTTTGAGAGAGAGAGAGAGAGAGAGAGAGAGAGAGAGAGAGAGAGAGAGAGAGAGAGAGAGAGAGAGAGAGAGAGAGAGAGAGAGAGAGAGAGATTGGAGAGAGAGAGAGAGAGAGCGGGAGCGACGGGGAAGGTGATGTCGCCGCCTGAGCGCTCTGCCCTGCCGTCCGCCGTCTAATCTCCAGGTGCTGGTCGCCGTTGTTGCCCGTCGGACCTGCGGATCGTGGCAGCTGTCACTGCCGTCGGACCTGCCCGCCATCGCCTGTCAGCCCCCTGGCAGAGCTGACTCTTCGCTCGCCCCAGGTACCACCGCCCGTTCACGCCTTTGTTCACGCCTTCGCTCACACCTCACGCCTGCTCGCTGGATGCCTGTTGCGACTTCCTCTGCCCGCTTGCATCGACGTCTAGCGTCTGCCCCTCCTGTCGAACGTTGTCCCGCCTGACGTCCGCCCTGCCTGACGACGCCCCGCCTAACGACTGCCCCGCCTGACGTCCGCCCTGACTGACGTCTGCCCCGCCTGTCGTCCGCCCTGCGTGACATCTGCTCCGCCTGTGGTAGACTCCTCTATGGCCGCGTGCGGGGCTGACGCAGCCACATTTACGCCTCCCCCGTGTTTCTCCTGTTACCTGGCACCCCGGGTCATCTGCCCCTAGCCAGTCATCCACCGTGGTGGTCGACCTAGACTTTTAACGCGTGCAATCTGTTCGTGTGACGTCCTGAGGGTCGTCCTCCGCCGTGTGCGAAACCAGCTTACAGGGGTGCAGATTTCTAACTCAGCCGACAGTGATCTGCACTGTGCGTCAGTCCTCCTTCGAGATCAGCTCGTCATACAAGATGGCTGGTTTGGATCTGGATTTCATCGACCAAACGGTGGCAGCACTTGGCCCGGATTCTGATGCTGAGGAACCGGAAGATATGGTTCCGTGCACTGAAGAGATGCCCCCGGGTCCTGACATCCAGCCTGTGGGTAAACGTACCAAGCATACCTCGGGAGAGATAGGTGTTATTCAGGATCGTTCCTATGTGCAGGTTGCTTTGGATTCTGTGGACTCTCAGGAGGTGGATTGGGAGCATCTGCTGGAATTTGCCAACACTCTGCTTGGCGAATATGTTCAACATAATCAAGAAGCCTTCTCTGACTCTGCACTTGACGATGTTCTGGAAGCTATCGTCGACCCAAAAACTGTCCTACACTCCTTTTCGGTGTTTTATGATCGCGCTGTGATACTCTTCTTCACTGGTCGAATCCCACTGCTTTCCCGTATTCGCCAATGGCTGCAGATTGTGCTACAAGGGGAATGTGTTGAAGAGATTTTTGTTGGGTCCCGAGGTTTTTTTGAGGTCCTCTTGAAAACTGAGACGCACCGTGCTGCTCTCCTGTCTAAACTGCCTTTGTTTTTTGATCGTCGGTTGGTTCATGTGGTTCCATGGCGCCCGATGGCAGATTTTCAGCACCTCCTGCAACGTGAATGTCCTGTGTGGGTAGAAGTGGAAAATTGTCCGGCTGTTTATTGGCCGCTATTGAAGGATGCTATGGCCGCTGTGGGCACGGTTCTGGTCCCTCCCAGTCTCAGGGCTGTGAATCGCAACCGCTTGTGCATGTTATGGGATACTGCAAGGAAAAGGCCTGCTTGGTTACGCCTCAATTGCTCTGGCATGCATCCGTTACACTTTCGTTTGAAATGGGGCAATTTTGCAGGCCATTGCTTCTCCTGTGGACAGTTGGGACACTTTATGGCCGAATGCCCAGAGCAGCAACACATTTCAGATGCGGGCCATGTTGCTCCGCCCATGGAAGATATGGTGTGTGATGCTCCGTCGCCAAAGGTAAACAACAGGTTTCGGGTCTGGATTCCCGTGTCACTGATTGGGTTGAAGTACGTGCAAAAAAAGGCAACAGGATTGTTGTTGGCATGGAGAGCACTGTGCCTACTACCTCGCAAGATTCCATGCGTACATATATGCGCAGGAAGGAAATGTTGTCTTCCGAGCGCTCTGCTCTTGCTATGGTTTCCTCAGCCCCCCGTCCTCAGCGCGCCAGGAAAATGTATTTGGATCGTCTAAAGGGTCCACCTGCAAAGCTGGCTTTTGATACCAGAGGCAACGTCATTACCCCGTGGGACCGTCGTTATCCACGTTCCAACCCCAAGCAAGCAGATATGCCGTCTACTTCCAAATCTGGTCCTCAGAACTCTTTTGTGGTGTTGGGGGATTTCTTGGATGAGGGAGTCCTCGACATTCTCGTCGACAAAGTCAAATCGAGGCAAGCTGTGCCTCGTACGTGATTGTGTTTTGCATACACATGAAAATAGCCACGTGGAATGTGCGATGAATTTGTTCTCGACACAAGCAACATGCCATGTGGATTGCATTGTATGAGAATCAGTGGGATGTCCTGTGCGCTGTTGAGCACAAGAGTCACGGTGACGCCGGAAAAGTTGTGGATTGCCATGGCTTTTGTTTGTTCTATGCAGGAACATAGGCCATGCATTATTCGGGTGTGCTCATGATTGTACATGCCAAATATCAGCCTGTTCTTATTAAAAATGATGTTCATGGCCGCTTTTTAGTGGTTGAAATTTTATTCGAAGGGGAGATCTTATGGTTACTTGGCCTCTATGCTCCGAATGATTCGTTCTCTCGCCGGGAGCTTTGGCAGACTTTGCAGACCTCCTTGTCACTTGGCAGACGGGGCTTCTTCATGGGGGATTTCAATATGTGTGTTGATTCTTCCCAGTCCACATCGGAGCACTCGGTAATGGATGTGCCGGAAAGTCGTATGTGGCATGAGTTGGCTCTTGCTGTTCTTAAGCAAGATCTCTGGTCCTCGCTACACCCGTCTTCTATAGGATTTACTTTCCATTCGGCCCAGTATGCAACAACATGGTCGCGGTTGGACCGTATATATATCATGCAGAATGATGATTTTTTGCCTGAGATGCTCGAAATAAAAGTGTTGCAGCAATATGCCTTGTCGGACCATTTCCCTCTGCAGTTCGAGTTGCTTGCACAACCTATTGCACCTTTCAAGCAATTTTTGGAGAGACTCCCTTTGCGTTTCAACTCGTTCTACTTGAAGCATGCAATTTTTCAAGGCTATATGCAGCAATTGCTTGACAGATTCTTCTTGGACTTTTCCTCTCAGGGCACTGCGTCACTTGAAAGATTGCTCTCTAATGTGCAGCGGGTTGCTCGGCAGTATGGGATCTATCATGCCTCTCTCTGTCGGCGCCGTCGACAGGCGGCGGAGGACCTGCTGGTTTTGGTTTGCTCCCTGCTGGTGGACACTCCGGATGATGCATTTCTGCTTGCACTGGCCATGCGGGTGGCCGATCTTATTAAAGAATTCCAGTTAAAATTGTATCAGCAGGCCAAATTGCAACATCTGACAGAGACTTTGCAAGATAGTGCATGTTAGACCCATAAGTTCTTTCGAGCTCTCCATGCCTCTCCTGCTCAAGAGAATATGACCAGACTCGAGGATGTAGGAGGCCACCTTATCCTGGATCCACAGACTATTGTGCATATGTGCAGGAGTTATTTCCGTGACCTTCTCGGTTCCGTTTCTCCACCTTCAGTCCAAATTACTCAGGCCCGTTCGGTTTTTTATGACCTGGTCCGCAATCAGCTTCCGCAGGACATGCAAGCTACTATGGAGTCAAATATTGGTGAGGCAGAGGTTATGGACGTCTTGTTACACTTGCCTAAAGATAAAAGTCCGGGTTGGGATGGTCTCACCAATGAGTTCTTTCAAGCTTTCGCTTCCCAACTGGTGAAACCATTGCGGGCTTTGTTTCAGCAGGTGTGGGAAACGAGGATCATGCCTCTCTCATGGAAACAAGGACTTATTAAAGTGCTTCCAAAAGTTCCTTCGCCATCTAAGTTGACACAGTGGCGCCCAATTTCTTTGATGGGTTCAATGTACAAAATCTTTTCCAAAGTAATGGCGAATCGGCTCCATAAGCATCTCCCTGCCCTTGTGCACCCTCTCCAGTATGGTTTCATTAAGGGCCGAAATATTCTACACAATGTTTTGAATGCCCAATTGGCCATTGATTATGCCAAGCATTGTAATCAGGAGGTAGTACTGATTCAACTGGACCTGGAAAAGGCTTTTGACTATCTGGACTGGTCTTTCGTTGCTGAACTTATGTCTGCTATGGGCTTTGGTGCTCGGATGTCTCGTCTAATCTACACCATTAGTGCAGCAGCGTCTTCGCGAGTCATGCTGAACGGAGGTGTTACTGAGCCATTTGTCATTGCCCGTTCTGTTTGACAGGGGTGCCCTTTGAGCCCTTTATTCTTTGCCCTTGCGACACATCCAGTTCTTTCCATGTTATCACACATGGCCACCTCTTCTCAGTTGGCCGGACTGTCGCTTCCTACAGGACAGCACTTCATTAGCCAATCCCTGGCGGATGATACCTTTATGATTTTGCGTGCGGACAAAGATAATCTTCGAAAAGCATTGGATGTTTGGGGTCTCTTTGGTCAGGCGTCAGGCCTTCATATCAATGCGCTCAAATCAGCCATTCTAAGCTGCACGGAGTCGGATTTGCAGTCCTTGGACTGGGAGGGGTCTGGTTGTTCCTCGTGGCTCCATTGTCAGGTATCTTGGATACCCTTTGGGTGTTGATGTTCCCCCAAAGCAGCTTCTGCAGTGGATTTCTCAGAAAATGGTGGCTAAGTTTATGTATTGGAAGTCTCAGGCCTAGCCCTTCCATGTTCGCCTCAAAGTAGCCCAGATAATTATGTTGCCAATGCTCACATATTTCTTGCCATTGTTGCCCTGGACTACTACGAATCTGAATGCTCTTACTCAGTCGATTCGCTTCATGCTATGGAAGAAGGACTCATTGCATGCAGGTATTTCCTGGATCTCGTGGTCGCATGCGTGCACCCCCAAACGCATGGGTGGCGGAGCTATTTTAGATGCCCAAACTCACATGCAGGCACTTCGTTGGTCTCTTTTCCGCGCCATGTGCTCGGATCATCATCCGTGGGTCGCTATAGCCCGTTATTTCCTTGAGGGCCATGGGCTTCTGCATGGCAATACCCAAATCCGGAGTTCTTAGTGGCATGTTCTTAATGCTGATTCGCGGTTCTCCAGTTCTTCATCGTTGCTTACTCATTTGGTATGTTCCTGGAAACACGTCCTTCAAAAGGCTCAGTGGCATCCAACGGAGGATCGCTTGGCTACTAACTCTTTTCAATTGGAATTACTGGCAGTCTCGCGTTTACTTTCGTGGGAAGGTAAACATGAGCTTAGATCACAATTCAACCGGATGGCACGTTTGGGCTTGTCTTCGGTTGTGGATGCCACCCTGGCCAGTCGCAATGTGCTTATATCGTTTCGTACAGCTAGGCGGCTTTTCAAGATCCCTCGTGGATATAGGCCTTTATGGGAACAGCTTTTGACGGTGCTCCAGAGCAGACAACCCTTTCCTGCTCTTGCTTCGGATCATCCCTGGCAGGATTGGGACATATAAGGCCGGCTGAATTTGAGCAAAGCTTCTACCAACCAAGTGTATCATCTTCTGATTAAAGATCATCAATGGCTAGTTACTAAAGTGAATGCTCTGTGGGGATTGCGTAAATCCCGGTCATGGTGGAGGGCAACTGTGATGGAGGGCTGGTTGAACAAGACACCCTTTAAATATAAAGTCTTTCTTTGGAGAGTGATGATTGGGGGTCTTCCGCTTGCTTCGGCTCTTTCCAAGCGACGAATCTCCAATGGCACCTGTTTCTTTTGCACCACTACTATGGAATCTGCCCACCACCGATTTATTTCTTGCCCCGTCGCTAAGAAAGTCTGGTTATTTTTGTCGGCTGTTTGGCGAGGGGTGGTTGGTATCACCCTGCGCCCCTTTGATCGGGTTTTTGGCCAGCCCAAATACCCTACTCCCGCACAGCCACATATGAGGCTCATGTATCACTTTTTTCGATACTGGGGCTGTTGGCATAACTGGACCATTCGGAATGCTTTTCTGTTTGACTCCGCCTATAATGTTCAGCGGCATATTGTGAGGCTTAAGGGCCTCTTGTATTGGCAGTTAGCTCTTCTCCATCGTTCTGATTTGCTCTCTACGGAGGACTTCCGTCCCTGGCATATGGCAATTTCCTCCGCATCCTTGCCATGACATTGTAACTTGTAGTACTTAGAACCTCTTCACATGATGGCTTGGATTGTCGTCATGTATCTTGTAATCAAGTAATCTTGTATTTTTTTCGTAATTAATACAATTATCTTTTACGAAAAAAAAAAGAGAGATGGCGGAAAGAGACTGTGCACCTGTCTGGCCCCTGCCATCGCCTTGACCTGTGCGCCGTGCCCCTGCCATCGCCTAGTCCTGTCGTCGCCTTGACCTGCGTGCCCTACCCTTGCCATCGCCAAGACTTGCGCGCCCTGTTAGAGCGCACCGTCGACGCCTGGAGATTGCCCGCCTGTTCCACCCCTGTTCGCTTGTGCCTGCCTGATCTTGCTCGCCTGACGACTGCCCACCTGAGCCGCCTGTGGTCGTTTCCTCTGTGTCAGTGTGCAGCGCCCTGTTGCCCCGTCGACGCCGGAAGACTGAACGCCTTTCGTTTGCAGAAACAAGTACCTTTCGTTTGCTGCCCTGTCAGTCATCTACACGGCATCTGCCTGCGGGTGCTTGCCCTGTGCATCTTGCTGGGCCGCGACATAGACAGGGAGCCCTAACCTGGCAGCACATGACTGCAACCCTGCGCAAATCAGAGAGTTGATCTGCTCCTGCACACACACACACACACACACACACACACACACACACACACACAGAGCGCTTCTGCCTGCGGCGACCTTCTGCGCCCGTTTTTCTCATGAACGCCTGCCCTGTCTGCAGGCGCAGCCTGCAGCCTGCCCCTATTGCGCCTGTTTCGCGACCTGCCGCCCTGTCTACAAGCGCCGCCTGAAGTCTGCGCCCCTCTCGTTTGCAGCCTGCCTCACCTTCGACTGTACCTCGACATGCTGCCCTGTTTGCAGCCGCCGTCTGCAATCTGCTTCATTTTTGCCTAGCTTTTGTGTCCACAGGGGGTGTAGCGCAAGGAGTGCCGGGCGTCCACAGAGCGGACGGGGTCCACAAGACAGTCTGACAAGCCACGACATTTGCAGAATCAGAGCAGTGAGCTGATCTGCTCCTGTGCACACAGAGAGCGAGAGAGAGAGAGAGCGCAAGAGATAGCGTTGCTCTTGCCTGTGCCCCCTGACAGAGAGAGAAGACAACAGTATGGGTGGCCTGGATATGGATTTTCTAGATCGGACGGTGACAGCCCTTGGCCTTGATTCTGATACAGAGGAGCCGGAGGACATGGTGCTGTGCACGGAGGAGATGCCTTCGGGTTCTGAACTGCCGCCTACGGGCAAACGCTCCAAGCATACTTCTGACGAGCCAATGGGTCCTCAGGAACGTTCCTATGCGCAGGTCGCCTCTGATCCTGTGGATTCGCAGGAGCTTGACTGGGAGCATTTGTTGGACTTTGCCAATACTCTGCTTGGCGATTATGTCCAGCATAATAATCAAACTTTTTCTGACTCGGGAACTGATGATGTGCTAGAAGCCACGGTGGACCTGAAATCAGTCCTGCAGTCTTTTTCGGTGTTTTATGACCGTGCCGTTATACTTTTCTTCACTGGCAGGATCCTAGTGCTTTCACATATTCGCCAGTGGATGCACCATTTATTGCAAGGGGAGTGTGTTGAGGAGATACCCTGCGGCTTTTATGAGGTGCTGTTGAAATCAGAAACACATCGGGCTGAGCTCCTGTGCAAGTTGCCATTATTCTTTGATCGTCGCTTGGTCCATGCTGTACCATGGCGCCCTATAGGAGACTTCCAGCGCCTGCTCCAACGAGAATGCCCGGTGTGGGTGGAAGTGGAAAATTGTCCGGCCGTCTATTGGCCATTGTTGAAGGATGCGATGGTAGTTGTGGGAACAGTGCTGGTTCCCCCAAGCCTCAGAGCTATGAATTGAAACCGTTTATGCATGTTATGGGACACGGCCAGGAAAAGGCCTGCGTGGCTTCGCCTCAGTTGTTCTGGCATGCATCCTTTGCATTTTCGCCTGAAATGGAGCAACTTTGCGGGACACTACTTTTCATGTGGTAAATTGGGGCATTTTATGGCAGAATGCCCAGAAAGACAACCGTCTTCCGAGGATGCGTATGTTGTGCTGCCTAAGGATGACATGGTGCTTGATGCCCCGGCACAGGAGGCCCTTCAGCCACCTAGTGTTGTGGATAAAGGCAAACAACAGGTCCTGGGCTTGGATTCTCGTAGCACTGATTGGATGGAGGCTCATTAAAAAAAAGGTAAAAAGTTGGATGCAGGCCTGACGGACCTTGGGCCTAATGCTTCACAGGACTCCGTGCGCACATATATGCGTAAGAAAGAAATGTTCACTTCACAGCATGCTGCGCGTACTATGGCCCCGTCTACCCCCCGTAATCAGTCTACCAGGAAAGTCTATACAGATGGTTCCAAGGGCCCACCTGCTAAGCTGGCATTTGATACAAAAGGTAATGTGATTACACCCTGGGATCGGTGTTATCCCCGTCCCACTCCCAAGGCAGTGGATTTTCCTTCTACCTCTAAAGCAGGCCGCCAGAATTCGTTTGTAGTATTGGCTGATTTTCTGGATGAGGGTGTCTTGGATGCTCTCGCGGAAAAGCTGAAATCGAGGCAACAGGCGCCTCGCTCCTGATTTCCTTTTTTGAAGATATATGAAGATAGCCACGTGGAATGTGCGAGGCATTTGTTCTCGCCATAAGCAACATGCCATGTGGACTGTCTTGCATGAGAACCAGTGGGATGTATTGTGTGCAGTTGAGCACAAAAGTCACGGTGAAGCAGGAAAAGTTGTGGATTGTCATGGATTCCGTTTGTTTTATGCAGGGACACATTCTACGCACTATTCGGGCGTACTGATGATTGTCCATGAGAAATACCAGCCTGTTCTTGTTAAAAATGATGTGCGGGGCTGCTTTCTGGTAATCGAAGTCTTATTTGAAGGAGAGATTTTATGGTTGTTGGGCCTCTATTCTCCGAATGATCCTGCATCCCGACGGGATCTTTGGTTGACTGTGCAGGGCTCGATGTCACTTGGCCGAAGGGGTTTTTGGATAGGAGATTTCAATATGTGTGTTGACTCTTCTCAGTCCACTTCAGGGCATTCGGTAATGGATGCGCCGGAAAGCCGTGTGTGGAATTCATTTGCTCTACGCGTACTTAAGCAAGATCTTTGGTCGTGGCTTCACCATTCTTTTTCAGGGTTTACTTTTCATTCCGCACAATATGCAACTACTTGGTCGCGGTTGGACCGAATGTATATCATGTAGGGGGATGATTTTCTTCCCGAGATGCTGGAAATGAAGGTCTTGCAGCAATATGCATTGTCGGATCATTTTCCCCTCCAGCTTGAGATGTGTGCACAACCTATTGCACCTTTTATGCAGTTGCTGGATAGGCTCCCTTTACGTTTCAACTCCTCTTATTTGAAGCATCCAATTTTTCAGGGCTATATGTAGCAATTGATTGAGAGGTTCTTGGTGGACTTCGCCTCTGAGGGCTTGGCTTCCTTTGCATGGCTGCTCTCTAATGTGCAGCGGGTTGCTCGGCAGTATGGGATCCATCATGCCTCTCTTTGTCGGCGACGTCGACTTGCAGCAGAGGACTTACTGGCTTTGGTCTGTTCGTTGCTCGTGGATATCCCAGATGATGATTTTCTGCTCTCACTGGAGATGCGTTTGGCCAATCTTATTCAAGTGTTTCAGTTGAAATCTTATCAGCAGGCCAAGCTGCATAACTTGACTGACACATTGCAAGATAGTGCCTGTCAGTCTCATAAGTTCTTTCGCGCCTTGCATGCTTCTCTTGCTCGCGAAAATATGACTAGACTCCAGGATTCGGAAGGTCGCATGGTCACTGACCCGCAGACCATTGTTAATATGTGCAGAAATTATTTTATGGAACTTCTTGGTTCTTCTCCCTCACCTTCTAGCCAGGTTACGCATGCCTGCTCGGTCTTCTATCATCTGGTCCGCCAGGAAGTTCCACTTGACACGTAAGCTACTTTGGAGGCGGATATTTGCGAGGAGGAGGTTATGGATGTTTTGTTACACTTGCCTAAGGATAAAAGTCCTGGTTGGGATGGGCTCACTAATGAATTCTTTGAGAACTCGGCCACGCAGCTGGTGAAACCATTGGCGGTTATGTTTCAGTAGGTTTGGGAAACAGGGGTCATACCTTCCTCATGGAAACAAGGCCTTATCAAACTGATTCCAAAGGTCCCTTCGCCGTCAACGTTGCAACACTGGAGACCAATTTCTTTGATGGGCTCGATGTATAAAATCTTCTCCAAAGTGCTGGCGAATCGGCTTCACAAGCACCTTCCAGCTATTGTGCATCCTCTCCAATATGGTTTCATTAAGGGCCGCAACATTCTGCATAATATTTTAAATGTGCAAATGGCTATTGACTATGGGCGGCACTCTAGTCAGGAAGTGGTATTGATTCAATTGGATTTGGAAAAGGCTTTTGACTATGTGGATTGGTCTTTCATTGCAGATCTCATGTTTGCTATGGGTTTTGGTATTCGGATGTCCCGATTGATCTACACTATTAGTGCTGCGGCTTCTTCAAGAGTTATGCTCAATGGTGGGGTTACAGAGCCATTTGTCCTTGCACGCTCGGTCAGGCAGGGTTGCCCTTTGAGTCCTCTCTTCTTTGCCTTGGCAACTCACCCGGTCCTTTCAATGTTATCCTCAATGGCGGCTTCTGCACAGTTGGCAGGATTGTCTCTTCCTTTGGGACAGCACTTTAATAGCCAATCTTTGGATGATGACACCTTTATGATTTTGCGGGTAGACAGGGACAATATTCGAAAGGCATTAGATGTTTGGACACTCTTTGATCAGGCCTCTGGTCCTCGCATCAATGCCTCTAAATCAGCCATACTTAGTTGCACGGAGCTTGATTTACAGTCCTTAGGCTGGCAGGGCCAGGTGGTTTCTTGTGGCTCCATTGTAAGGCATCTTGGATACCCATTGGGGGTGGATGTACGGCCAAAAGAACTACTGGAGTGGATTTCACAAAAACTGGCGGCGAAGTTTATGTATTGGAAGTCGCAAGTGTGGCCATTCCATGTCCGCCTCAAAGTGGCTCAGACAATTATGCTGCCAATGCTAACGTATTTCCTGCCATTGCTGCCGTGGACGCCTACTACTTTGAAGGCTCTCACTCATCCCATTCGTTTCATGCTATGGAAGAAGGATTCACTGCAGGCAGGAATTTCGTGGATTTCATGGTCACATACATGTATCCCTAAACGCATGGGTGGTGGAGCTATTTTGGATGCAGAAACTCATATGCTGGCTCTTCGTTGGTCTCTTTTTCGTGCCATGTGTGTGGATCATCACTCGTGGACCATTATAGCCCGTTATTTTCTTGAGGACAGCGGGCTACGCCATGGTAATACACGACTTCGGGCCTCCTGGTGGCATGTCCTTAATGCTGACTCTTGATTCTCCAGTCCCTCTTCCCCTCTGTTACTGCACTTGGTCGGCTCTTGGAAAGTGGTGCTCCAAAAGGCCCGTTGGCATCCAGTGGGGGACTGCTTGCAAACTAACTCCTTTCAGCTGGAATTGTTGGCAGTATCGAAATTACTTTCATGGGAAGACAAACATCAGCTCCAACCGAGATTTAACCGCATGGCCCGTTTAGGTGTGACTTCGATTGCGGATGCTACCCTTGCCACTCGCAATGTCCTCGCATCATTTCGGACTGCTAGGAGATTTTTCAGGATCCCGCGCGCATATCGTGGTTTATGGGAACAACCTTTGTCGGAGCTTCAGGATTGGCAACCCTTTCCTGCCCTAGCTGTGGATCGTCCTTGGCAGGACTGGGACCTTGCAGGCCGGTTCAGTCTGGAAAAGGCCTCTACTAATTAGGTGTATCATCTTCTCATTCAAGATCACCAATGGCTGGGTGTGAAAGCTAATACTGTTTGGGGATTGCGGAAATCGCAGGCATGGTGGAAGGCAACGGTCATGGAGGGCTGGCTGAATAGGGCACCTTTCAAATGCAAGGTCTTTCTTTGGCGGGTAATGATTGGTGGTCTTCCTCTTGCCTCAGCCCTTTCCAAGCGTAGAATCTCGAATGGCAATTGTTTCTTCTGTACCACCACTGCGGAATCGGCCCGACATCGATTTCTTTCTTGTTCGCTCGCCAAGAATATCCGGTCACTCTTGTCGCAAATCTGGCGCGCAGTGGTGGGGACCTTGCTCACTCCTTTCGACTGGGTTTTTGTGTGCCCAAAGTACCCCACACCGCCACAGTTACATATGAAGATCTTGTTTCACTTTTTCAGATACTGGGGATGCTGGCACATTTGGACCACGCGCAATGCTTTTCTCTTTGATTCGGCCTCTAATGTACCGAGACACATTGCCAGGCTTAAAGGGCTCTTGCATTGGCAGATAGATCTCATCCGGCACTCGGACTTGCCCCCTCGGGAGGATTTGCTTGCCTGGCATATGGCAATTGCCTCTGGGTCGTTGCCATGATTGGTGTAATCTTTTTCGTGGATTAGTACGGGGATTTCCCACACGTTGGCCTAGCGCCAGTGAGAGAGCAAGCGAGTGAGAAACAGAGAGAGAGGACAGAAGCATGGCTGGGATGGATATGGCTTTTATCGACCAGATGGTGGCAGCCCTTGGTCCGGATTCTAATACAGAGGAACCGGAGGATATGGTTCCTTGCACAGAGGAGATGCCTCTTGGTTCTGACCTTCCGCCTGCTCCAAGCATACTTCTGAAGAGACAATGGATCATCAGGAATGTTCCTATGCGTAGGTTGCCTCTGATTCGGTGGAGTCACAGGAGATTGACTGGGAGCACTTGCTGGAGTTTGCCAATACTCTGCTTGGCGATTATGTCTAGCATAATCATGAAGCTTTTTCTGACTCGGGAACTGAAGAAGTTCTGGAAGCCACGGTGGACCCGAAAACTCTCTTGCGCTCTTTTTCGGTGTTTTATGACCGTGCGGTTATACTCTGCTTCACTGGCAGGATCCGAGTGCTTTCCCATATTCGCCAGTGGCTACACCATTTACTACAAGGGGAGTGTGTTGAGGAGATCTTTGTTGGGCCCCGAGGCTTCTATGAGGTGCTGCTGAAATTGGAGAAGCATCGGACGGAGCTCCTGTCCAAACTGTCATTGTTCTTTGATCACCGCTTGGTCCATGTTGTGCCATGGCACCCTATGGCAGACTTTCAGCGCCTGTTTCAACATGAATACCCGGTGTGGGTTGAAGTGGAAAATTGTCCGGCTGTTTATTGGCCATTGTTAAAGGATGCCATGGCCGTTGTGGGAACGGTACTGGTTCCCCCAAGCCTAAGATCCATGAACCGAAACCGCTTGTGTATGTTATGGGACACGGCCAAGAAAAGGTCTGCGTGGCTTTGCCTTAATTGCTTTGGCATGCATCCTTTGCACTTTCGCTTGAAATGGGGCAACTTTGCCGGACACTGCTTTTCGTGTGGAAAATTGGGGCATTTTATGCCCGAATGCCCAGAGAGGCAACTGTCTTCAGATGATGCGCATGTTGTGTTGCCTATGGAGGACATGGTGCTTGATGCCCCGTCACAAGAGGCCATCCAGCCACCTAATATTTTGAATAAAGGTAAACAACAAGTCTTGGGTTTGGATTCCCATAGCAATGATTGGCTAGAGGCACGTCCCAAAAAAGGTAAAAAGTTGGATGCTGGCGTGGCAGATTCTGGGCCTTATGTTTCGTAGGATTCCGTGCGCACGTATATGCACAGGAAAGAAATGGTCTCTTCACAGCATGCTGCGCGTACTATGGTTCCTTCTGCTCCCCGTAATTAGTCTATGAGGAAAGTATATACAGATGGTCCAAAGGGCCCACCTGCTAAGTTGGCGTTTGATAATAGAGGTAATGTGATTACACCCTGGGATCGTCGTTATCCCCGTTCCACTCCCAAGACAGTGGATATTCCATCTACCTCTAAAGCGGGCCGTCAGAATTCTTTTGTAGTGTTAGCTGATTTTCTGGATGAAGGTGTCCTTGACATTCTAGCAGACAAGGTTAAATCGAGGCAAGTGGTGCCTCGTTCCTGATTTCTTTTTTGAAGATATATGAAGATAGCCACGTGGAATGTGCGAGGCATTTATTCTCGCCATAAGCAACATGCCATGTGGACTGTCTTGCATGAGAATCAGTGGGATGTCTTGTGTGCGGTTGAGCACAAGAGCCACGGTGAAGCAAGAAAAGTTGTGGATTGCCATGGGTTTCGTTTGTTTTATGCAGGAACACATGCTATGCACTATTCTGGCGTGCTTATGATTGTCCATGAGAAATACCAGCATGTTCTTATTAAAAATGATGTACAGGGCCGCTTTGTGGTAATCGAAGTTTTATTTGAAGGAGAGATCTTATGGTTGGTGGGCCTCTATGCTTCGAATGACCCTTCATCTCGACGGGATCTTTGGAAGATTTTGCAGAGCTCCATGTCACTTGGCAGAAGGGGTTTTTTGATGGGGGATTTCAATATGTGTGTTGACTCTTCTCAGTCCACTTTAGGACATTCGATGATGGATGCTCCGGAAAGCCGGGTGTGGAATGCCTTTGCTCTTGAGGTACTTAAGCAAGATCTATGGTCTTGGCTCCACCCTTCTTCTACAGGGTTTACTTTTCGTTCCCCACAATATGCAACTACATGGTCGCCACTGGACCGAATGTATATCATGCAGGATGATGATTTTCTTCCTGAGGTGCTGGAAATGAAAGTCTTGTAGCAATATGCCTTGTCGGACCATTTCCCTCTCCAGCTTGAGATACTTGCACAACCCATTGCACCTTTTATGTAGTTGCTGGATAGATTGCCTTTACGTTTCATCTCGTCTTATTTGAAGCATCCAATCTTTCAGGGCTATATGCAGCAATTGATTGAGAGGTTTTTAGTGGACTTCGCCTCTGAGGGCTCGGCTTCCTTTGAACGATTGCTCTCTAATGTGCAGCGGGTTGCTCGGCAGTATGGGATCCATCATGCCTCTATTTGCGTCGACACGCAGCGGAGGACTTACTGGCTTTTGTTCATTCACTGCTGGTGGACTCCCCAGATGATGAATTTCTGCTGTCTCTGGCGCAGCGTGTGGCTGGTCTTATTCAAGAATTTCAGTTGAGATCTTATCAGCAGGCCAAACTACACAACTTGACTGACAATTTGCAAGATAGTGCTTGTCAGACTCATAAGTTCTTTTGCGCCTTGCATGCTTCTCCGGCTTGTGAAAATATGACTAAACTCCAGGATTCCGAAGGTTGAATGGTCACTAATCCGTAGACCATTGTCAATATGTGCAGGAATTATTTTTTGGATCTTCTTGGTTCTTCTCCGTTGCCTTCTGACCAGGTTACGCATGCACGCTCTGTCTTCTATGATTTGGTCTTCCATCAGGTTCCACTTGATATGCAAACTACTTTGGAGACAGATATTTGTGAGGAGGAGGTTATGGATGTTTTGTTACACCTACCTAAGGATAAAAGTCCTGGTTGGGATAGTCTTACCAATGAATTCTTTGAGAGCTCGGCTACCCAACTAGTGAAGCCATTGGCGGCTATGTTTCAGCAGGTTTGGGAAACAGGGGTCATGCTCTCCTCATGGAAAGAAGGCCTTATCAAACAGCTTCCAAAGGTTCCTTCACTGTCAATTTTGCAGCATTGGAGATCAATTTCTCTGATGGGTTCGATGTATAAAATCTTTTCCAAAGTGCTGGCGAATCGGCTCCACAATCACCTTCCAGCTATTGTGCATCCTCTTCAATATGGTTTCATTAAGGGCCGCAACATTCTGCATAATATCTTAAATGTGCAAATGGCTATTGACTATGCAAGTAGGCGCTCTAGTCAGGAAGTGGTATTGATTCAATTGGATCTGGAAAAGGCTTTTGACTATTTAGACTGGTCTTTCATTGCAGAACTTATGTCTGTGATGGGTTTTGGTAATCGGATGTCCTGATTGATCTACACCATTAGTGCTGCGGCTTCTTCGCAAGTTATGCTCAATGGTGGGGTTACAAAGCCATTTGTCGTTGCACGTTCGGTGAGACAGGGTTGCCCTTTGAGTCCTCTCTTCTTTGCCTTGGTGACCCACCCGGTTCTTTCAATGTTATCTTCAATGGCAGCCTCTACTCAGTTGGCCGGATTGTCTCTTTCTTTGGGACAGCACTTCAATAGCCAATCTTTGGCTGATGATAGCTTTATGATTTTGCGTGCGGACAAGGACAACATTTGCAAGGCATTAGATGTTTGGACGCTCTTTGGTCATGCTTCGGGTCTTCGTATCAATGCCTTCAAATCAGCCGTTCTCAGTTGCACGGAGTTTGATTTACAGTCATTGGGCTTGCAGGGTCAAGTGGTTTCCCGTGGTTCCATTGTCAGGCATCTTGGGTACCGGTTGGGTGTTGATGTTTAGCCAAAGCAGCTATTGGAGTGGATTTCACAGAAACTGGCAGCTAAGTTTATGTATTGCAAGTCGCAAGCGTGGCCCTTCCATGTCCGCCTCAAAGTGGCCCAGACAATTATGTTTCCAATGCTCACATATTTCTTGCCATTGCTGCCATGGACGCCTACTACTTTGAAGGCTCTCACTCGCCCCATTCGTTTCATGTTATGGAAGAAGGATTCATTGCACGCAGGTATTTCGTGGTCACATACATGTACCCCCAAACGCTTGGGTGGTGGAGCTATTTTGGATGCCGAAACTCATATGTTGGCACTTCGTTGGTCTCTCTTTCGCGCCATGTGTGTGAATCATCACCCCTGGGTCATTATAGCCCGTTATTTTCTTGAGGACAGCGGCCTTCGGCATGGCAATACCCAACTTCGGAGCTCGTGGTGGCATGCCCTTAATGCAGACTCTCGGTTTTTCAGTCTGTTCTCCTCTCTGTTACTGCATTTGGTTGGCTCTTGGAAAGTGGTGCTCCAAAAAGCGCGTTGGCATCCAGCGGAGGACCGCTTGCATACTAACTCTTTTCAACTGGAATTGTTGGCGGTCTCGAGATTACTTTCATGGGAAGACAAACATGAGCTCAGACCAAAATTCATCCGCATGGCCCATTTGGGTGTGACTTCAATTGCGGATGCCACCCTTGTAAGTTGTAATGTCCTCACATTGTTTCGTACTGCCAGGAGACTTTTCAGAATCCCGCGTGGATACCGTGATTTATGGGAACAGCTTCTATTAGTGCTTCAGAGCAGGCAACCCTTTCTTGCCCTTGCTGTGGATCGTCCTTGGGAGGACTGGACCCTTGCAGGTTGGTTGAGTCTGGAAAAGGCCTCTGCTAATCAAGTGTATCATCTTCTCATTAAAGATCATCAATGGCTGGGTGTTAGAGCTAATACTGTATGGGGATTGCGGAAATCTCAATCATGGTGGAAGGCAACTGTGATGGAGGGCTGGTTGAATAAGACACCTTTCAAATGTAAGGTCTTTCTTTGGCGGGTGATGATTGGTGGTCTTCCTCTTGCCTCGGCCCTTTCCAAGCGTCGAATCTCGAACGGCAATTGTTTCTTCTGCACCACTATTGTGGAATCGGCCAGACATCGATTTATTTCTTGCCCGCTCGCTAAGAATATCTGGTCGCTCTTGTCGCAGGTTTGGCGCACGGTGGTGGGGTTCTCACTAACCCCTTTCGATTGGGTTTTTGTGTGCCCAAAATACCCCACACCACCACAGTTGCATATGAAGATCTTATTCCACTTTTTTCGATACTGGGGATACTGACACAATTGGACCACTTGGAATGCCTTTCTTTTTTATTCGGCCTCTAATGTACCGAGACACATTGCTAGGCTTAAAGGTCTCTTGCATTGGTAGATAGATCTCATTCGGCACTTGGATTTGCTCCCTTCGGAGGACTTACTTCCCTCGCATATGGCAATTTCCTCTGCGTCTTTGCCATGACTTGTGTAACTTTTTCGTGGCTTCGTACTGGGATTTTCCACACGTTGGCTTAGAGCCCTCGTGTATCTTGTAATCATGTAAACTTGTTGTACTTTTTTTTCGTAATTAATACAAGTACCTTTTACGAAAAAAAAAGAGAGAATGTGTGTGTGTGTGTGTGTGCGTGGCTCTGGAGTCCTTAGTCAACAAAGGAGCAGGCTCAACAGAGTGGAGAGAAGAAACGTAGGCAGATGAAAAGTCGACTGGAATGTGGGAGTCGGGGTACGCTCATGTTCGGGCCAAAGTTTTGCCCCAAATTGCAGTCTATAGAAACAGCGTTTCTTGGGGGTCTCCGTTTCTAGAAACGCTGTAGCGTTTCTAAAACGTCAGAAATGGCATTTTGTGTAACTATGATGGTGTAGAAGGTCCCAGGTGGAGCGCCACCCACTCTCCTTGCCACCTAGAGGGGGATGCTTGTTATAGAAAACCTAGCGGCCCATACCTCCCCGGGCTCTATCGGCTCTCGTATCAGGGGAGTAAGCCAATTCTTGAGGAATTGTTGCATCTATCTCCCTTCTCCTAAGCTCCACGCCTCTCTAGCAGCTTTTGATGCTCGCCGCAATACCTTGTCATCTACCAACCTGTACACCTCCCGCCATGTCCTTATGGTACGAGTTGGGCTGGCCTTCCACCCAGCCCACTAGATGTGGGGGCGCTCACCAATTTTGAGCCCCATCCTGATCTTTGACCTGGGGGTTCCAAATCATTGGCTGACGGTCTATCTCCTCGTGGCAACCAGGGGGGCTCTGTATCAGGGCTTTACGGAGGCCCTGGCACACTCGGAGCAAGCTGTGTAGGAAAGGTGATCTGGGGGGGGCGATCTGGGTTGATGTGAAGATCTATCTCAGGGACGGCCTCTTGATCTTGCAGTAGGACCTTCCAAGTATGCCCTCCTGGTGTAAGACCACGGATAACTAGCTTGCCCGAGAGCGCCATACTCTGATACTCTGGGTCTATGATCCCGATCCCTCCCTCTGAACGATGCCGTATGATGGTTACCCACGCCACCTTGGCCTTGGAATCCCTGGGGCCGTTTGACCTGGACCACAAGAAGTTTTGCACCAAGCGGCAAAGGTGTTGTGCATAGGATGACGAGAAACACCAACACGAGGAATGGACTAGGCCGTCGCTAGGACCTGATTAACCACCAGGGCTCAGCTTGTTATTGAGAGGCAAGCCGTACTCCAATAGGTCAGCTTCCTCCGAATAGAGTCGAGAACTGGAAGAAACTACTGGGTAGGAGTGATGTCAAGTCCCACCTGGAACCCAAGATAAGGGACGGTCTGCCCTCTACTCACCCATCTAAATCCCAAGTGGACACCCCACTCCATGCTAGAGTCTAGGTCTGTGAGAAAACCGACTTCCACTAGTTGATTTTTGCTCCCGCTGCAAAACAGAACACCTCAAGAGCCAGCCTCACTCTCTCCAACATCAATACATTGTCCTTGATGTAGAGTGTTGTATCATCTGCATACTCTGAGTCTAGCAACTCAGTCTCCTCCCTCACGGGAAGGCGAAGATCTCATAATCCGCTCATGCGAGACTTGCAGAAGTGGGGCATCACCTTTGCAAAGAGTAGGAACAGGTACAAGGCCAAGGGGCAACCCTGTCGGACTGATCTCTCCAGCCGAAACTCCTTCCCCTGCCTACCACCTATGAGAACCGTGCTGGTGGCCGATTTGTAGAGTGCGGAGACCCCGCGAATCCAAGCTTGGGGGAAAGCCAACCTCACCATGGTGCCCTTTAGGAAATCCAAGTTCACCCTGTCATAAGCTTTCTTGAAATCCAAGAGTAATACAACCAGTCTTTGCCCACTGTGTTGGGCCCACTTTGTCACCTCAAAGAAGCTGAATACATTGTCGAGGATGCTCCTATCCTGGACAAAGCCTGTATGTGTGGCCTGGATAATGTCTGGAAGCACAGGGCGTAGTCGCCTACCAATCATCTTTGCCAATGCCTTATAGGCCACTGACAATAAGGTGATCGGTCTCCACTGGGAAATCTTCAACTCGTCTCCCCCTTTGGGGAGAAGATTAATAAGGCCTATTGAGAGACTCCCTGGCATCTGTCATGAGGTGAAAATCTTCTGGAATGCCACCAGTAGGGGGTCCTTCACCACCTCTCAGAAGATAGTAAAGAAGGCCTTAGAGAGGCCATCCTCTCTTGGGCATTTCTGCCCATCCTATGTATGGAAGGCCTCCTCGAGTTCCTTCTCTGTGAAGGGGGCTAGGAGAGAGCATCCCATCTCTGTGACGATGGAAGGGATGTGATCCCAAACCTACTATCTATATCGTTGTCCCCTGGCTGAGGCTGTCTCCTGCAGGAACAGGCGCTTGGAGTAGTCGGTGGCAATCTCCATCACCTCATCTGAGCTAGAACAAGTCCTCCCATACTGATATCGAAGGCTGCGTATCTGCACTCCTTGCACATCGTGTCCCCTTTCCATGCCCAAAAAGTTGCTGAGGTGCGGAAGGAAAACTCCGAACGATTGTCCTCAAGGCCAGCAATGGCAGCTCGCGTGCACACCTCCTGCGCCTGGAGGGTGGGATCCCCTGGTGCCTCCTATAATAATCTGTGCATTATGAAATCTCAGCTCGTATGTAATCCATTGGCAGTTTAAGTTAAAGAATTACCACAAGGGGCACTAGTTTTGGGACCAAGAGGATGTCTATTGTCCAAGATTATGAGGGTAAAGTGTGCATTCTAGTTTATGCTCATTTATTCATTGCTATAATAAGTGCTTAATCAAGTATTACCACCCCATCCAAGAAGGAAGGCTAGTTTCAATGTATCTCCCTATTCTCTCTCTCTCTCTCTCTCTCTCTCTCTCTCTCTCTCTCTCTCTCATAAGTGTATATTAATATAAGGAAATATTTATATCAGGCCAACCAAACAGGAAGGAAACAACGGTAATGAAGCCATCAAGCTGTCAAAGCAACCTTCTACATGAGTAACACAAAGAGATCACACAGAAAGGACAACAGGAGTAAAGCGAACAATAGCCAGCTAGGGAGCAGCAATATCAAGAAGAACTAGGCCAGTTGACATCATAGAAGAGATCTACCATAGCACTAAACCATGAACACAAGCCACATGACCATGGATGCCCGAAACTGAATAAAAAATAAAGGCATTCTGAGTACGCCAAATACGCCACAGGGCTGTCCAACAAAGGAACTGGAAAAGGTAGGAAATATCTGAATGCAAAGAAGACACAGAGGGCATGTTTCCCATAATCCACGAACGAGCAAGTATCCGGTGTTGAGTCGTCGAGGGCCACATGCGGGAATTGATACTCCAAATTTGCCGAGCAACAGGGCAAGAGACAAAGAGATGAAGCAATGTCTCATCACATGTAGTGCAGAATACACAACAACCAGGAGAAATCTTTTAAGCACGCAGCACATCCCTAGTTGGAAGACCCCCAATAAGTAGCCTCCACATGAACACTTTACCCTAATACGGAACATTAGACTTCCAAAGCTGGAGAAATCTTTCTTGCCATTTTTTTTTTCTATCCCGAATATGCCATAATTTATTCACCTTCCCAGTGACCCATTTCTTCAGTGACCCATTTCTTGGCCTCCACCATCTAATGATATATCTAATTAGCTAACCTCTCCTCCAAACCATTAGGAAGCACAAACATCCAATCACGCCATGGATACAATGGTTGTAACGCAGGCAAAGGAGAGAACCTCTGAAGTCTGTCCTATATGGATGACTAAATGTCACTATATCCGCAAGATACGCGAAAGTACCGACGAATACACCTAAAAGAATAAAGACAGGCTGCCCAAGAATAACACCATCAAGGATTGTCTGCAACCCCAAACGAGCCATTCGATTAAACTTGTCTCTTTGCAAATCTTTATTTGGCCAGACCAACAACCTGGAGAAAGCCAATTCTTCTCCTTACAGTGAATTCTCCTCCTTACAATTATTAGGAGGACGCCAAATTGCAAAACGTAGAATCTCCTGTTAGGATGGAATCAAATGAGAAAGGAGAAAATATTGGGAGACCTTAATAGGCCTCGTGGAATTAAGCACATGCCACTAGGAAGCACGAATAATCGTGCTACCATGAGATATGCCAGTCTTTTCTATGAAAAATTTAGCAATATGTGACCAAGGATGACTCTGTACACATAGGGCTTGCAAAAGGGTTAGCCTCAAAGCAACCATATGCAAGTTGACATCCAACAAAGCTACACCCCCCATCCTTTTCAGAGTGGTCACAGGCTACCACGAAATCCACACCTATCCCAAACAATTACCTTTCTTTTCCCACAACATGAATTTGATACGTTGAACCAATTCTAAAAGGGATTTCTTAGTCCAAGAAAGCAGTGGTAGAAAAAACGAAATCATACTAATCATAATGCATTGAGCAACTTTAAGTCTAGCATATAGAGGTCAGCCTTGAGATTTCCAATACATGAACGTATCATGAATCCGTGAGCCCATTCAATCCAGCAAGGCACAAGGAGCTACCTCCACACCAATAGGTTATCCCAAGTGTCTAGTTATATTTCCCTTTGAGATCACAATACCGTGCAAGCCGAAGGCTTATAGATCATTCTCCGTACAAGAGATTAGAGTATATTTCTTAGTATTAATACGAAGACCCGATGCCAGAGCAAAGATTCCATGCCACCACTGCTTGATTAACATTAGTACGATTAGCCTTGAGGAATATAAAAGAATCATCTGCCAAAGATTGACCCATAAGTTGGGTACCAGAGGGAAGAGACAAGCCAACTATCTCTCCTTGATCAGCCAACTTATCCAACAACGAGAGTATCGGATGAGTGACCAAAGCAAACAGCAAAGGGCTGAGAGGGCAGCCTTGCCGAAGCGATCGAGATAAGTCAATTTCCTCTGTGATCCCTCCATTAAGTGCAATGCGAGCCACAATACCTTGACTAATGGTATCTACCAAAGAAATCATGCGAGGACCGAATCCCATTGTGGTCATTAATTGACGCAAAAAAGACCATATAACATGATCAAATGCCTTTTGAATATCAAGCTAAAGCATAACAACCTGCTGGCCTAAAGCTTTGGCATAGTCAATTCCCAATTGAACATTCAAAATGTTGTGCATTATATTCCAACCTTTAATGAAACCGTATTGACGTGGATGAACCAGGTGCAGAAATACCTTCTACAATTTGTTGGCAATGATTTTGGAGAAGATTTTATATAAGGAACCCATAATTGAAATGGGTTTCCATTGTTTCAAAGAGGTTGGAGAGGGAACCTTGGGCAACAACCTAATGACAACAATTTTCCATTCTGAAGGCATCATACCAAAATTCCACACTTGTTGACACATGCAAGTTAATGGGTCCTTAAGCTACTTACTCCACATGGGCTGAAAACAGCTCATTAGACAGCCCATCCCAGCCATGACTTTTCCTTTGAGATAAGTGGGACAGCACTTCTTCCACTTCATCTTTTGAAATATCAGCCTCCATTAAATCCACCCATTCAGGTTTGACCTGATTACTAACCAACTCGCAAATATATCAGCGAGCAGAGTGAACAGCATCTAAAAGGATCTCTTGCGTACCCAATAAGGATCTATAAAAGTCAACAGTCATCCGAATGATGGAAGCAAGATTAGTCACCATAATATCTTGCCCATCCATTAAACGCATTATATTTTCTCAGGCATATTTCTGGTGCAAACGAGCAAAAAATTGATGGGATTGACAATTATTGTCATGTAAAGCTTCGGCTCTAGCCAACAATTTGGATTTTGCATATTCCTCTTCTTGAAGAGAATGAACCCTACCTTTCAATCATTCAATGCATGTGAGTAGGTCATCATTGGAATCCCCTAACTAACATAGAGACAATGAATGAGCCAATAAAGATTGAGCATGCTGTAATTCAGCTCATAAAGAGGAAGCATGTTGAATACCATATTGTTTGGAAAACGCTCGGGCATTTTCCTTAAAAATAGTCCATGCATCCATCCCTCCAGATAGGACCCTCAAGCTAAAAGAAGCGATCAATTGCTGGACACCATCCAAAAACTGATTTTGTTGAAGAAAAGATTGGTTAAAATGAAGAGGCAAACAAGCAAGGAGAGCCTTAAATGCATGAACAGGTTTGTGGCTCATTTCCAAGACCAAAGAGTAATGATCTAACAAGACATGTTATCTTTCCACCCACATGTCAATGACTGTAGGAAGAAAAGAATCGCTCTAGCAAATGTAGATCCTATCCAGTCTGGCCGAGGTATTTGGATGTTGAAAAGAGGATAAGTATATCCTAGTTGTGATGGATACATCCAAGACCACATGTCCTATTTCAAAGATAGTTGCTAGAGCATCCCAAGCTTGTCGCTTAGGACCATCCATGACCGAATGCGGGAAAGTCGCCTGATCCCCAAATACAAATGCATTAAAATCACCTATGACAAAGCCTTGACGAGCCATGGCAAGGCAGTGCAGGTCATCCCAAAGTTGATGACATTCCCTTGTAGTTGAAGGAGCATACACACCCACCAGCCACAAAACTTCTCTTTCATAAAGTATTTCTAGAATCACAAATCAGTTACAAGGGTCTTGAGAAACCAATGATGGTTGCAAGGAAAATTTGATAGCCAACATAACTCCAGATTTATGTGGAGCTCGACTTCTAAAAAATACTACATAATCCTTATAAACATAAGAAGATCCAGCCCAAGCGTGCTATTTATGCTCCACAACACAAAAAACGTTCCAATTTCTAGCTAACACAACTTGCCACAACCAATACTACTTGCTGCTCGAAGAAATACCTTTCACATTCCACAAAGCAATTCTCATGATAAATCACAAATGAGACAAACTATTAAACCACCGTTTTCCCTTTCTCTTTTACATCAATAGCCTTAGCTTCCTGGAGTCTCTCCATTTCGCTTCGAATTACATCTACAAGATCTGCCCTCTGCAAGCCGGCAATCGAAGCACGGGAAGGAAATTGTTGTTGCTATGAATGGAGAACATCTCAAGGAAGCATAAGCCTCCCAAATGCATCAAAGCGCAAAGCAGAATTAGAAGTCTGTTTAGCATCCACTGCCGGTGCACATGAGGATTGAGGTTTCATATAAAACCCCCTACCTCTGCATTGAAAGGTCTGAGTGATTGGATGCGGCAGTGGATGGGCAAGAGTCGAACGAGAATCTTGTTTGGCATTACGTCTAACCACCGTGACCCAAGAATCATCCTAAGGGGACAAATTTCGCATGAGCATAAGCGAAGCATGCTCTACGCCAACTTGGGAAACATCCTTCTTTCCATCATCGCGACCATGTTGGAGAAGCTACTCAAGATCAACTTCTGGCTACTGAAGCATTTGCTAAGGATGGTGGTCTTGCATATCCATGTTAGGATCCATAGAGTGCTATAATACCTCAGGATTTTTGTCGCATTCTGAAATGAAATGGCCCAATTAGCCACATTTGAAGCAGTGTCCAGCAAAAGTATCCCATTTCAACTCATAAATCAATATTTGCAACCCTAGTCAAAACGAATTTTGGTCAGGCGAGGTTTCTCTGTATCCCAAAGCATACATGTCCTATTCCTATTGCGGTAAGCCAACCGAGGTTCCACCGAAACCTCACCAAGGGTTCTCAATACCAGAGGGAGGAGTCTCCAAGGATGTGAAGGAAAATCATTCACCTCCACCCAAATTGGGCATGCTTGCCTCAATAGATCCTGAAATTCAGCCATAGGCCTTAAAGGGACCATATGAACTAGCTGCCCATCCATAAACAAAGGAATGTGTTGCATAATGAGAGCCTGCACTTCCAAGGAATGAAAAAAGAACCTCAAAGAACCCCCTCCGTCCATCGTATATCTCTTCAACAAGAGGGGCTTGCATATGCTTTGAAACATCATCATGGCACTGTTCAGCATTGACTAGCATGGACTGCAGCCAAGCATGAATTGTGGTGATCAAGGGAGTCCTTCCTGTAAAGTAAAAGATTGTTGCCCTCTCATGGAAAGCAGCAATCTGCTGTAAGACCAGGTCAGTTCCCATGACTGCAACTACATGATCCCCATCCGGTAAAGAGTTGGCTTTGCTCTCATTAGCATGGACATAATCTGACATAAGATGATTGGCATTGGCCAGCATGAACTGAAGAGACCCATCAGTCTATAAACAAGAAGCATGAACCTTTGATTGAGGCAAATTTGGGGGGCTTAAGACTGGTTCTTTTACCGACATCCTACGACGCTTGCCCATCTCATCCCCATCCATCAACGGCCCGGGGTCTTCAGCCGAAAAATCACCATCCAAACCCTCCAGCTCTTGGTCATTCCCTTGCCCTATATGCTGATCGAGGAAGGCCATATCAATACCATTTGATACCTGCAAATTTGCCATTGTAGAACTAGATGCTGATCACAAACGTCTTTTTGAACCCTGACATTCTAAGTCCAACCAGATCTGAGCTGGAACTGACTTCTTCAGGCCCTATATGAAAACTCTCTGCACAGGTGCAGTAGCTGTGAACCGTCTTCTGGCTCTCTCAGTCGTTCAGTCAGACACCACAGGAAGGAAGGAGGACAATCTGCAGGTCGACCAGTAGTATATTCAGGGACTGCAGGGGCAGGTCGCGTTTTACAGGCAGGGCAGGTGTGACCCTCCGCAGGACTGAAAAGAGGAAGGAAGACTGCGCGCGACCCTCCTCAAGCACTGTCTCTCCTGATCTGTGACTGCCGCAGCCCTGTGGAAATGCAGATCACACAAGACTGCAGGACGATTAGGGTTTTCAGCTTCATGACAGGCAGAACACGATGGCGCGCTGGGGCAGATACGATAACTCTGGGTCAAAGTGCAGTGCGAACGGTGCTCAGGTCAGATCGTCACCATGTCTCGCTCGCTCTCTTTCCATTGCATCGTTCTCTCTTTTTTTTCTTCGTAAAAGGTAATTGTATTAATTACGAAAAAAAGGTACAAGTTTACATGATTACAAGATACACGAGGGCTCTAAGCCAATGTGTGTAAAATCCCAGTATTAAGCCACGAAAAAGTTACACAAGTCATGGCAACGACCCAAAGGAAATTGCCATATGCCAGGGAAGTAGGTCCTCCCAAGGGAGCAAGTCCAAGTGCCGAATGAGATCTATCTGCCAATGCAAGAGACCTTTAAGCCGGGCAATGTGTCTCGGTACATTAGAGGCCGAATCAAAAATAAAGGCATTCCGAGTGGTCCAATTGTGCCAACATCCCCAGTATCTGAAAAAGTGGAATAAGATCTTCATATGCAACTGTGGCGGTGCGGGGTATTTTGGGCGCACAAAAACCCAATCGAACGGGGTTAGTGAGGACCCCACCACTGCGCACCAAACCTGTGACAAGAGTGACCAGATATCCTTGGCAAGTGGGCAAGAAATAAATCGATGTCGGGCCGATTCCACAGTAGTGGTGCAGAAGAAACAATTGCCATTCGAGATTCGACGCTTGGAAAGGGCCGAGGCAAGTGGAAGACTACCAATCATCACCCGCCAAAGAAAGACCTTACATTTGAAAGGAGTCTTATTCAACCAGCTCTCCATCACAGTTGCCTTCCACCATGACTGTGATTTTTGCAATCCCCATACAATATTAGCTTTAACACCCAGCCATTGATGATCTTTAATCAGAAGATGATACACCTAATTAGCAGAGGCCTTTTCCAGACTCAACCGGCCTGCAAGGTCCAGTCCTGCCAAGGACAATCGATAGCCAAGGGCAGAAAAGGGTTGCATGCCTTGAAGCACTAACAAAAGTTGTTCCCATAAATCACGGTATCCACGCGAGATTCTGAAAAGTCTCCTGGTAGTATGAAACGATGCGAAGACATTACGACTGGCAAGGGTGGCATCTACAATTGAAGTCACACCCAAATGGGGCCATGCAGTTAAATTTTGGTCTGAGCTCATGTTTGTCTTCCCGTGAAAGTAATCTCGAGACTGCCAACAATTCCAGTTGAAAGGAGTTAGTATGCAAGCGGTCCTCCACTTGATGCCAACGCGCCTTTTGGAGCACCACTTTCCAAGAGCCGACCAAATGCAGTAACAGAAAATAACAGGCTATAATGGTCCATGGGTGATGATCCACGCACATAGCACGAAAAAGAGACCAACGAAGAGCCAGCATATGAGTTTCAGCATCCAAAATAGCTCCACCACCCAGGCGTTTGGGGACACATGTATGTAACCACGAAATCCACGAAATACCTGCGTGCAATGAATCCTTTTTCTATAACATGAAACGAATGGGGCAAGTGAGAGCCTTCAAAGTAGTAGGAGTCCACGGCAGCAATGGCAAGAAATATGTGAGCAGTGGCAGCATAATTGTGTGAGCCACTTTGAGGCGGACATGGAAGGGCCACGCTTGCAACTTCCAATACATAAACTTAGCTGTTAGTTTCTGTGAAATCCACTCCAGTAGTTGCTTTGGCCGAACATCAACACCCAACGGGTACCCAAGACGCCTGACAATGGAGCCACGGGGAACAACCTGACCCTGCCAGCCCAATGATTGTAAATCAAACTCCGTGCAACTGAGAATGGCTGATTTGAAGGCATTGATGCGAAGACTAGAAGCATGACCAAAGAGCGTCCAAACATCTAATGCCTTGTGAATGTTATCCTTGTCCGTACGCAAAATCATAAAGCTATCATCAGCCAAAGATTGGCTAATGAAGTGCTGTCCCAAAGGAAGAGACAATTCGGCCAGCTGAGCAGAAGCTGTCATTGAAGATAACATTGAAAGAACCTGGTGGGTCGCCAGGGCAAACAAGAGAGGACTCAAAGGGCAACCTTGTCTCACCGAGCGTGCAAGGACAAATGGCTCTGTAATCCCACCATTGAGCATAACACATGAAGAAGCCGCAACACTAATGGTGTAGATCATTCAGGACATCCGAGTACCAAAACCCATAGCAGACATAAGTTCTGCAATGAAAGACCAGTCTAAATAGTCAAAAGCCTTTTCCAGATCCAATTGAATCAATATCACTTCCTGACTAGAGTGCCTTGCATAGTCAATGGCCATTTGCACATTTAAGATATTATGCAGAATGTTGCGGCCCTTAATGAAACCATATTGAAGAGAATGCTCAATAGCTGGAAGGTGCTTATGGAGCCGATTCACCAGCACTTTGGAAAAGATTTTATACATCGAACCCATCAAAGAAATTGGTCTCCAATGTTGCAACATTGACGGCGAAGGAACCTTTGGAAGCAGTTTGATAAGGCTTTCTTTTCATGAGGAAGGCATGACCCCTGTTTCCCAAACCTGCTGAAACATAGCCGCCAATGGCTTCACCAGTTGGGTAGCCGAGCTCTCAAAGAATTCATTGGTGAGACCATCCCAACCAGAGCTTTTATCCTTAGGCAGGTGTAACAAAACATCCATAACCTCCTCCTCACAAATATCTACCTCCAAAGTAGCTTGCATATCAAGTGGAATTTGATGGCGGACCAGATCATAGAAGACTGAGCGTGCATGCGTGACCTGGTCAGAAGGTGACAGAGAAGAACCAAGAAGATCCAGAAAATAATTCCTGCACATATTGACAATGGTCTGCGGATCAGTGAACATGCGACCTTCTGAATCCTAGAGTCTGGTCATATTTTCTCGAGCAGGAGAAGCATGCAAGGCGCGAAATAACTTATGAGTCTGACAAGCACTAGAGACAATAGAAATTCATCATCTAGGGTGTCCACCAGTAGCGAACGAACCAAAACCAGTAAGTCCTCCGCTGCATGTCGACGCCGCCGACAAAGAGAGGCATGATGGATCCCATACTGCCGAGCAACCCGTTGCACATTAGAGAGCAGTCGTTCAAAGGAAGTTGTGCCCTCAGAGGCGAAGTCCAATAAAAATCTCTCAATCAATTGCTGCATATAGCCCTTAAAGATTGAATGCTTCAAATAAGACAAGTTAAAACGTAAAGGGAGTCTATCCAGCAACTGCATAAAAGGTGCAATGGGTTGTGTCAGTATCTCAAGCTAGAGAGGGAAATGGTCCAACAAGGCATATTGCTGCAAGACTTTCATTTCCAGCATCTCAGGAAGAAAATCATCATCTTGCATGATGTGCATTCGGTCCAACCGCGACCATGTAGATGCGTACTGTGCGGAATGGAAAGTAAACCGTGGAGATGAAGGTTGTAACCAAGACCATAGATCTTGCTTAAGTACCGCATGAGCAAAGGCATTCCACACCCGACTTTCCGGAGCATTCATCACCGAATGCCCTGAAGTGGACAGTGAAGAGTCAACACACACATTGAAATCCCCCATCAAGAAACCCCTTCTGCCAAGTGACATGGAACTCTGCAAAGTCTTCCAAAGATCCCGGTGAGATAAAGGGTCATTCGGAGCATAGAGGCCCATTAACCATAAGATCTCTCCTTCAATTAAATTTTCAATTACCACAAAGCGGCCCTGTACATCATTTTTAATAAGAACAGGCTAATATTTCTCATGGACAATCATAAGCACACCAGAATAATGCACAGCATGTGTCCTTGCATAAAACAAACGAAACCCATGGCAATCCACAACTTTTCCTGCTTCACTGTGGCTCTTGTGCTCGACCGCACACAAGACATCCCACTGATTCTCATGCAAGACAGTCCACATGGCATGTTGCTTATGGCAAGAACAAATGCCTCGCACATTCCACGTGGCTATCTTCATATATCTTTAAAAAGAAAATCAGGAACGAGGCACTGCTTGCCTCGATTTAACATTGTCTGCTAGAATGTCAAGGACACCGTCATCTAGAAAATCAGCTAACACTGCAAAAGAATTCTGCCGGCCAGCTTTAGAGGTAGATGGGATATCCACTGTCGTGGGAATGGAACGGGGATAACGACGATCCCAAGGTGTAATCACATTACCTCTAGAATCAAATGCCAACTTAGCAGGTGGGCCCTTTGGACCGTCTGTATATACTTTCCTTGTAGACTGATTACGGGGAATAGAAAGAACCATAGTACGCGCAGCATGCTGTGAAGAGAACATTTCTTTCCTACGCATATATGTGCGCATGGAATCCTGTGACACAATAGGCCCAGAATTCGGCAAGCCAGCATTGCTACGGGAATCCAAACCCAAAACCTGTTGTTTACCTTTATCCAAAACACTGGATGGCTGGGTTTCCTCTTGTGACGGAGCATCAAGCACCATGTCATCCATGGGCGGCACAACATGCACATTATCTGAAGATGGTTGCCTCTCTGGGCATTCGGCCATAAAATGCCCCAATTTACCACACGAAAAGCAGTGTCCTGCAAAGTTGCCCCATTTCAAGCGAAAATGCAAAGGATGCATGCCAGAGCAATTAAGGCGCAGCCACGGAGGCCTCTTCCTGGCAATGTCCCATAACATACACAAACGGTTTCTATTCATTGCCCTTAGGCTTGGGGGGACCAACACCGTTCCCACAACGGCGATGGCATCCTTTAACAATATCCAATAGACAGTCGGGCAATTTTCCACCTCAACCCACACCGGGCATTCACGTTGAAGCAGGCGCTGAAAGTCTACCATAGGGCGCCATGGCACAACATGGACCAAACGGCGATCAAAGAACAATGGTAGTTTGGACAGGAGCTCAGCCCGATGCTTCTCAGATTTCAGCAAAACCTCATAGAAGCCTCGAGGCCCAACAAAAATCTCCTCAACACACTCCCCTTGTAGTAAATGGTGCAACCACTAGCGAATATGGGAAGGCATTGGGATCCTGCCAGTGAAGAAGAGTATAACTGCACGGTCATAAAACACGGAAAAAGAGCGCAGGACAATTTTCGGATCCACCATTGCTTCGAGAACGTCTTCAGTTCCTGAGTCAGAAAAGCTTCATAATTATATTGGACATAGTCGCCAAGCAACGTATTGGCAAACTCCAGCAAATACTCCCAATCAATCTCCTGCAAATCCACAGAATCAGAGGCCACCTGAGCATAAGAATGTTCCTGATGACCCATTGTCTCTTCGGGCGTATGCTTGGAGTGTTTGCCCGCAGGCTGAAAGTCAGGAGCAAGAGGCATCTCTGTGCAAGGAACCATATCCTCCGGTTCCTCTGTATCAGAATCCGGACCAAGGGCTGCCACCGTTTGGTTGATAAAAGCCATATCCGGGCCAGCCATGCTTCTCTCTAAGCTGAGACGGGACTATGACAAAGGTGAAGGGGCAGGAAAGGAACTGGGCGTCTCTCTCTCTCTCTCTCTCTCTTTCTCTTTCTCTCTCTCTCGCGCGCTCTGCAGGTCCCGCAGACCTGTAAAATCAGGGAAACACCCGGCTGCAGCAACAGGACTGCAACGGGGCTCCTGTGCAGAACAGGACAGACGCGCGCTGGTGAACCCCTGACAAACAGGGCATGCGAAGGCAGGCGAGTAGCTGAGGGCACAGATCCAGGTGACTGTGCAACGTCCGAGGGGAGACATCAGGCAAGACTCCATGCAGTGGGGCACAGTCGCCCAGCAGAGGGCGAGCGGGTGGTGACCTGATGGCCACAGCAGACGACGCGACGGCAGCAAAAGAGACAGGGACGATGCAGACCTGGCAAGCACGGGTGTCGTCGGCGAAACCTGAGCCTCCACAGGTAGGCGGCCGCATGCAGGCGGACGTTTGCAGGCAGGAAACAACAACTCAGGCGATTTAGGGTTTCTGTTGGCGGCGCAGGGACAGGACGCGAACGACGGCCATCTCCACACTCCACACATCGTTCTCTCTCTCTCTCTCTCTCTCTCTCAATTGTCCCAATGTTTCGTCAAGCAAGACAATGCCCAAGCCTTAAAAGAGTAAGGCTGTATATAGTCTTATGGAGGGTTAATAATAGCCTGTCCCCCCTCAATACTATCACTGAAGCTCCTCTCTCTTCGTGATGATCACTGTTGTGATCTGGAGAAGATGCATCTCACAATGGTGCCGTCCAATTTGTTTGTGTGGCAGGTGTTCCAATGTTGTGATGTTGTTGATGATGATGCGTTCCTCTGACGGTAGTCTGTGATAGTTCATCCCCCTGTGGCTCGAGGGAGTACACCTAGTTTGTGTCATCGATGTCACCTCATTAATTGATTAGTTGGAATAATTTGATTTTCAATTATCAAGGTTCATAACCTTTGCTCATTAGGTCTTGTTCTCATGAAGGTCGGGTTTAGTCATTTGTACACGGAAAAGAAAACTCCTTAGTATGCGAGACATTACAAGAGGCATCAAAATTTGGAGCCTATCATGTGTCATCTACCATGCAAGAGCATTCTAGCTCTCTTGTTTAGTATCTCTTTTGGTTTATTTGTTGATTTATTTCATGTGTCCAAGTTAGTTTATGTTACTGTTTAGATTATTTCCGAAGGCCAATTTCATTCAGCAGGGTGAGATATCTAAGTTTTAAGTGGAGTTTCAATGGCTGCCACAGGAGAAGAAGAAACAAGGTTGAGTGCTTGGTCTGAAGTAGACTAAACAAGCCAGAAAATGCTAATGATTGATGTGAGCCCCTTTTTGTTCTCATACCACATCTTGACGTGATACCATTGAGAAGAGGGGGACCCAAGACTGATGCACAAGAGAGGAGTGCAATGCATGTAAGCAAGAAGTGTGAAGGTGGGCTTTTGTGCAGGTGGATGTTTGTCAAGAAGAGGATGCTTTTCAAAAATCTAGTGTCTTCTGCTGCAATCATTATCAGGGTTACATGCACATTGTCTCCTGTATTTGTATTGGCAGAACATTCGTGATCTTGTAGGGGGAGGGTGCACTTTTAGCTCTGCATCTAAGACCTAAAAGTCTACTGATTGAAGTTTCTTAGTGTTGATGTCTTGGAGCACTCTTAGCTCTGCATCTCAGTACATTGATTGAAGTTGCTGAGTGTTGGTGTCTTGGTACTTTGATGACTAGCACTCTTGTGCCATTTGCATGCAGTCAGGACTTTGAGGGTAGAACAGTCCATTGACTTGGTAGTTCAGTATTGACAAGCTTGGGCCATTTGCACCATTTGCATGCACTCAGGTGATTGAAGGTGCTAATGAGGTCTCCCTATCAATATCATCTGCTGGGTCATTATTTGGTCATCCCGGTGTGAGGCAAAGGGTTTTAGAGGACATGTGAACACCAGAAAGCAAATCCTGCCAATCATGGAGAAGGGCACAAATTCAACAATGAGTTTAAGGAAGAACAAGGTCACACATAAGATTGTTGAAGCTCCCATAGATAATATGTTAGGCCACATATTATCTATCCCTGACCTTCAGAAGGGACTTCTCGATCTGCATAGTAACTAGTTACATTCTAATAAATGGAGCTTTGCAGTGACTTAGTATGGAGTGGCTTTGGCCTAGGGGGCATGAGGGTCTTGTGGCTGAGATTCCAGACCAAAAGTGGGTACGCTGTCTCGTGAAAGACTTGCTGACATTGCATTCATAACAATCTGGTTGGCTGAGAATACATGTATCTACACCCAGAAGCTTGTGACAGGATCTAAGGATCCTGGAGCAGCCCAATCCAATGGTAAATATAGTGGAACAGCCAATTGGCAAAGCTCGGTGGAATTGAGCTTCTGATGGGGATAAGACATCAATTAGAGAAGGCTAGATGCTGAAGTCTGAATGGTGGTGGCACAGGCAAATATACTGGCAACTGCAGTAGCACATTCAGATGGAGAGAGGAGGGAGCCACAGTGAGAGTGCAGTATTATTGCTAAGTGCGAACTTTTCCTTAGATGGGTAAGGCTGAGATGTTTATATTGGTTCGCTGCTGATATTGATGCTCAGTAAATAGGTGAATGTTGATGAAGCCAGCTATCATATACAAATGTTTCTTATGCTCGCACTCAATGCAGCCTTTTATTTAAATCCCCAGCTGGTTAATTGGTGCAATAGGTATCAGAAGCTATCCTTTCTACCCATTTGTGTGATATACCTGAGAAAGGTGGATAATTCATATGTTTAGCATCCTTATACAGTTGCACATTTTGGGTGAAGCGACCTTCATACTCTCTCTGGGAAGTTTCTCATATCCTATGAATCCTATTGAAATTTTCAGGCTGTAGAGACCTAAGCCAGTAGCGGATCGTTTTCAAGACATACCTCCTGTCACACGAAACAATGATCATTTGATCAACTTCCTTTCAATCCAGCATGTGTAAATTGAAGACATCAAATGCTTCTTCTGACTAACTTCAATAAAGCTTATGGACAAGGCATGTTCTGTTGTAGCCAATGATATTCTTTTTTCTTCAAGCGTTGTACAATTTCATGTTAGTGTTTTCTTAGGGGCACTTTAATGCTGACCTCTTTCACAAGTGGGCATCATTGCCTGTGTACCTGTTCCACTAGGATAAACCCATACTTTCTTGATCGTGTTCTCTAGTGTTATTGTTCCTTGCAAATGTCGGCCTTGCAGTTAGTGTTACATGCCAGTTGATAAAACTCATATGTCAAATATCAAACAGAAGGCTGAGCAATGCATGAAAAGCTGCATATTTCATTTAAACGCTCTCAAGTGCTCTCGTTGTTTGAAAACCATTTTCTCAAGTAAGCCTGTGTGGATAGAAATGGAGTTGAATGAATTATCTTTTAGCCATCTCATTCTTTTATCTTGAAGTGAGCCTCCTACAGGAATAACAAAAAGAAATGGAGCTGAAATTGTATCCTTGTCGTTCTCTTTTCTTGGAGTGAGCAAGCATTGGATGCAAACTTAGTTCCTGTTTTTGGGTTTCAGAGGGAGCGGGTGAAGCTGTTGCAGATGTGCCACAGCAAACTCGGTGAAGTAGTGGGAAATAATGAAGTAAGGTTAGTAGTTTTCTATTGTATGTCGAAGCATTACCGTTGGGTCACGGAGTCCATTACTTCTGAGAGCTTGGAAGTCCATGGTATGTTAATGGCTATAGTACTCTAAATTGTCTTGTGCAGTGTAGTGGCTTTCAATCTCGGGTATTTGCCAGGAGGAGACAAACATTTAATTACACAAGCTGAGACTACAGTCAAGGCCTTGAAATCTGCCACAGCATTGCTGAGATCAGGTGGAATGATCACCATCATCGCTTATATCGGGCACCCTGGTGGACGGTAAAGCCTACAAATAGAAGGCATTCAAAAATGGAACTTTTTGTTTTTTTTTAATGCAGCCAACTACATGCACGCACCCATGCACAGATAATGTGGCTGGCAATATTAAATACTTTTTTTTTTTTAATGATGCTTAAAGGATGCTGTACATAAGTTACTCTTATCCTTCAAAATGAAAATATGATGTTTTTTGTGCTTACTTTCTTGACCAAATAAAATAAGCCATTATGGCATACATAACAATACCCTAGTTGGGTTCAGATCCCTATCCTCATTCACCAGATGGGAATAATGTTTGGATATTTGTTTCTTCAGTGAAGAATATGAAGCCGTGCGGGAATTTTGTACGGGTCTTCCAACATCAAGCTGGATTTGTAGCCATCATGAATGTCTTAATCGACCACTTTGCCCACATCTCTTTCTCCTTGCAAGGAGATAACTCTCTCTCTCTCTCTCTCTCTCTCTCTCTCTATATATATATATAGATACTGTATAATTAGTAAATAGCATTCATCTAGCACTAGAGCACCATCTTCCCCACGCACTCTATTTCCATTTCAATATTGCACGCTCGCGCGCGTGCGTACACACAATGTGTGCATGCACACATAATTAGCTATATCAATTTTCCTAGTCTATAGACCTTCAATGGACTTCTATTTTGGAAAAAAACTTGAAGTGGAGATGAATGCCCATGAAGGGCTATATACGTGACTTATAGCTCGTTAAAAGGAAAATACCAAGCAAATTAAAAATAGCAAAGACATGAACATTTTAAATTTTGCAACATCTTTTGTCAATCAGGTATGGCCTAAAATAGATTTCAAATTTTTGAAAATTTGTAGTGGAGGTAAAAGTCAAGAAAGGATTAAGTAAAACTTTAAAGCATGTTAAAAGCACAAGGAAAAGAACACAATCCCACCATCTTGGATTTTGTTGACATGGATACTCTCAACCCATTGTGTATAGCATGATTGGCTAGGATAGTTTCAAATGTTTCCATTGGGATTCTTCTTTGTAAAAAGATTTATATATGCTTGCGGGACCCTTCCTTTCTAAAGATACATGTAAGAGTGTGAGAAGGTGCATGTCCCATTATGCATGTCTTGAGTTTAGGAGCGATACAAGGGTTCCTTAGAGGGGGTTTAAAAAATCCTAGGTCCCCCCTTCCCCCCCCCCAAAAGTGGTCATTTGAGTTTTAAAGCATAATATATTGGTGATAAAGTATGATTACTTAGACATAACCTCCAGACAAGAAGGCCCTCCACTAAGCTAGACTATCAAAGATTTGGGCCCTTCACCAAATCAACCTAGTTGCTTAATGACTCCAACCTCCTAGCACCATGAAGATCCACCCAATCTTCCATGTTTCCTTCTCAAGCCACACCATAGCTCACTACTAAGGGGGGAGAGATCTAATCCCCCACCACTTGTCCAAATTGAAGATCATGAAGAATTTGAGGTCAAGCATGTCTTAGACTCGATGATCTCTCGAGGTTGGTTGGAATACCTTGTTTATTGGAAAGGATATGACATCCATGATTGCACTTGGGAACTTGTAATGCTTTTAAATTCATCATAATAACGGTGTACCACATGATTGATAAAGCTTGACTCTATAATTACAAGCTTCTTTTTAATGCTTCATTTAGATTCTTTCCAAGATATATCTACCACAAACATAATCTAATAAGCCCACATTAACATTGATATGGTCGTGATTTAGTTTTAGCCTCGTCGGATGAGAAGATGTTCATGTGGATTCTTGATTAGAGATTGATGTCTACAGTTCTTTAAGCATATTCATTTGGTAAGTCTTATATTAGTTATTGGGGGTGTGCATCTCCATTGATTTGAGGGTTATGGTTGATGATTGCAAGAGCAACAATTTTCTCCATCACAACCCTCACTATGCAAAGCCCTCTACTTAGGATTTGGGTGGGAGCCAATTCAAATTTCAAGAACAAACACTCGAAATGGTGTAAAAGAGGTAATTGCATCCTTAAAATATGCAAATTCATTTAAGATTTTCAAAAATTATTGAGAAATAATATTTATTAGACTACCATGCATGAAAACTGTACCAACTTATTAGCAATATCATTTGTTGCCTTTGATTAACAAGGAGAGACCTTGTTGGGCTCATACAACTCCATGTAATAATATCCACCTCCTTTTTAAAAATAAGGTATAAGTGTCTCAACCACAAGAATGTAGACTAGAACTCTTTAAGTTTGGAAAATGTTTATAAGTAATGTATTTGACCAATGGATGAACTACTTTTAAGGGTTATGTTAGTTTTGGTGTCAAAAGTCCTCAGTAAAAATTACATGGTATATGGGAACAAGACCTCTCTAAGACATCAAAGAAAATTACCAATGTCATCCAAGTTCTTAATGAAGCTTGTATGGTATGTGGGGAATAATACCTTTGGTGTTGAAAGTTCTTAGTCCAACTTCCATGGTAAATGTAGCAAGAGTAAGTGAGATCTAGTGTAAAAAGTCACAAGATAAAGCTTTTATGGTACATGGCAAATAATATCTTTAAGAAAAACACTAATGTCTTATGATTAAGAGAGATTGGGCTTGATTATCGTGAATCAAACTTTGATGTGAGGACTCTTTGGCACATCTTTCTATGTACGAAATTGTTGATACAACATGCTATCTCCTTATGTAGTTGTGTCATGTTTCTTTCTCATCCCATACTGAGCACCATAATTGCTATGGATCTATAGTCAAGAAGGATTGTGTTGCCATCCACCTCAACTCCCTCATTTGGATCTTCCACATAGTGGGTTAGCACATCACCCAATGCACAATAAGGGTCATGGCGACTTGGCTATGTTGGATGATTTCGCCAGCATCCTTGTAAGCCATGTAGGATTTGTGTAGGTGTCTTGCTTGTTTGGCTCTTCTATATAGTAAAATGAAACATAACTAAAAGAGTGCATAACAAAGGGACTTGATTGCCTAAGTATGCTATATGGGTTTGCCATCCTCATCATAAGTTAAATAGGAATCTTTGTAGACATCTTCCTCATTTGACTTTTCCACATAATGATTGACATATTCTAGATGGCTTATTGTCATTCTACAAACTCTAGATTTAAGCTCCATTAGTGTTGGTTTATAGGAGGGTAAGATTGGTGTAAGAATTAGGGTAAGGAAACCATCTAGGTGTTTTGTAACTTACATTATCATGTCCATATTTTCTATAACTAGCACAAACATTCATAGGCTTTAGGCACTTCAAGGGCAAGCAATTACCACCATAGTGGACACACTAAATGTTAGGGTTATATATTGGTCTAGATTACATGATCTTGGTCTAGGTTGCATGATGTTTACTTCTTTAAACTTTCCATCATCTAGTAGAGACCCAACATTTTCTCAAATCTTCTACCACTTTGCACCCATATATTCTACTTGTTGCCACTCTATTCTTTGTGAAAGTGATTTGCCCTAATCACTTTCTTAGAGTTTTGTGGGTTACCTCTATCCAAACTAGAGTTGCAAGGTATGGCTGTTAGCAATCTTGTGTGCCTTGTGTGGTCATCTCTTGCATGTGAGCCTCAATCTAAGTTAGATGAAGATGTTAGGAGCTTTGACATTGTATTTTTCTATCATTTTATGTATTTTAACCACTTTAGATAAGGAGAACACATTAGTGCATTTCTTTTTGTGCACTTTTAGCTATTATTTAGGGGTTTAACTACATTGAGGGTTTTTCCTCTTTCTCACCTATATATAGGCAACCTACCCTTCCACTTTCATTATTCATTGTCCATCATTGTTCCATCATGATCAACCAACCCTCCTCATTCTCTTATCCCTGTGCTATTGTCAGGTGTCCACACTGACGCATAGAGCTGCATGTTGGGACTGACTATTGCAGCCTTGTACCTTCAGCCATTGCAGTCACATTGTTGGTTCTCTCTTGTGTTCTTTCTTTGTCTCCTCTTCGTGTTCACTTTCCTCTTTCCATTGCACACTGTCACACATGGTATCACAACCATGTGTGGGAGACAGATATCTTGAAGAGAAGCATGCTCTCTGTGAGATTCTCTCTTGTGTTCTTTCTTTGTCTCCTCTTCATGTTCACTTTCCTCTTTCCATTGCGCATTGTTACACATGGTATCACAGCCATGTGTGGGAGTCAAAGATCTTGAAGAGAAGCATGCTCTTCGAGATGAAACTTGCTAGGCAGCTTCTACATGTGCTACAAATATTACTTTTGGAGTCAAAAAAGGCATGGCAACTTGTTTTTAACCCTTTATTGTTGTGTTTGCCGAGATAGATTTTCATTTTTGGCCTCAAGCAACTTTTGGAAGGCTAGGCAGCTTCAATCTGCACATGGGTAGCTTCTACCAAGCTAGGCAACCTATTTTCTATCCATTCAAGTATGCATTTTGAAAGGCAAATCCCATGTTTATTGTGTTTTTGGGTCTACTAGAATAGGCCCCTATATCACATGTGTTTTATGTAGATAGCCCTTGGCACACTTGTTGTAGGAACAAACCTTCCATTGCTTGCATTTTCCATAGGCAACCCTCCTTGAATTTGCATTTTGATATTAGATAGCCTTCTTTATGCTTAGTGGAAGGTTTTAAGGCTAGGTGACAACTCTTCTCAGTTAGGCGGCATTGTTGTTCTCTATTGGGCTACAAGTAGCAGACATATCCCTTTCTTTGCTACATTCTCATATTGGCATATTCTTACCAATTAGGGTGACTTTGTTTTTTGTGTTGTTGGGCGGCCTCCATAGCAAGCCAACATTAGGGTATTGGGGGATCGTGTGATTTGGGATCTTTCACACAAACCACCATTTTATTACTCTTTTCCATTATATTCTTTCAGGGCTTCTAGTCCGTGATTGGTATTGATGGCATCTCTTGAGCAAGTCCTATCCTCTCTCTCCACATTGGACAAGCTCGATGGGATGGTGGCTTGATGATGATAAAGATAAAGACATTATGAGCTTTGACATTATATTTCTTTGTCATTTTATGTGTTTTAGACACTTTACATGGAGGGCACATTAGTGCATTTATTTTTATACACTTGACTATTTTTTAGGGATTTGATCACATTTAGGATTTTTCCTCTTTTTCTTTTTCACTTATATATGGACAACGTGCCCTCCCACTTTCATTATCCATTATCCATCATTGATCCTTTGTGATCATCCATGTCTCCTCATTTTATCATCCCCCTACTACCGTCTAGCACTCACACTGATGCATAGAGCTACGTGTTGGGGTTTACTGTTGTAGCGTTGTACCTTTAGCCATTGCAGTCGCATTATTTCTTTTCTCTCTTGTGTTCTCTCTTTCTCTCCGTTGTCATGATGTTATAAGGACACAATGTGAAAAAGTATGGAATGTATCATCATCCGACTTTTTTATTGATCTAGAGAGTCAATGTGATCTAAGCTATTAGTACTAGTATGAGTTGCATGGATTATCCAAAAATACTAGATTTTTGGATAATTTTAGTCAATTTTTTATATTATTTATTACAAAAATTTGAAAAAGTTAAAAAAAACTTCTAAATTAGGATGGCATGCAAAAAGCTAGTAGCTTTTTCAGCCAATTAGGGTATTTTCACAAGAGGGACAAATTGACAAAATCGCACGCGTTGCGATCACTGTAAACATGCTGAAAACTGCAGATTGAACTGAAAGAAAAAGAATGAGTGATCCGGGAGATCCGTGAGCAGGTGTCTTAGAGTTTTACCCCCCTTTCGGAGCCAACGGAGCCATCAGATTTGGGTTCCGAGTAGCAGAGGAGCTGTAATGTTGATGCACGTTTTGTTCTACGAAGAAGCTCGAGGAGATCTAATGCCTGGAGATTGCTTTTGAGTAGTGCGAAGATTCCAAGTTCGTTCAATACATATTGATTCAATTCATTGTGCTTTGTCTTTGTAGTGTTTACCACTTGGGTATTCTCTATCTTCTCTTCCATCTCCTATCTCTACTTCCTTCTACTTCTGATCCTCGATGGATTCGACCTTTCGACAAAAACCCCTCCGACATTGGTGGACTCGACGTGAAAGGTCATCAGAAGAAGGAAAGACAAGATTGGAGAATCTTTGAATACATTCTCCAATGATGTTTTGCAACACTTGGTGCAAAATATGAATATGCTTATACATGTACAACAACAATAGGTGATGCAAGCTTTAGCTTAAATAGAAAGTGTTGTAATGAATGCTTTGCAACTAGTTGAGCGTGAGGTAAAGTTATTCAATGGCAGGAATGTATCTGCATATGTATATACCTATGCTCAGAAGACGGAATTCTTTGGAGTAGCTCAATCTACATGGAGCCGGTATTTTGTACGTGTTACTGTTCATGAAGTGAAAGCACGGATTACTGAATTATACTTGCAGGTTGCAGACTGGGTAGTCTTCAAGAAGACACTCAGGGAAGAATTTTACATTGAGGACACCAATTTAATTACGCGCAAGACTTTTCAAGAGTGGGTTTTACAACCTAATAAGGGTCTTGTGGCCACGGAATTATTAAGAGAAATTGAAAGTCGATTTGAGTAGTTGGATCTTGCAGAATAGCAAGCTCTTGCAAGTCAGAAAATTGAATTGTTTCTACAGGCAGCTGATCCTGAGCTTCAAGAGAAGCTTGGTGGTTTGCTGGAGGATCTGACTACAGAGATAGGTTTGAAAACAGAGTGGAGACATGTCAAGGAAGCTGTTACTGCACTTGTGAAGAAGCATAGAAGAAAAGAAAGATTGCATGTCTCTAGCTTACCCACTGTTACGGGCAAGATAGTTGATATATCCAGTAAGCCACCTACTTCTGTGGCTAACCCTATGGGGCTGTACTTGCTATTGTTCCCTCTGTTAGGGAAGATGCCTTAGATGAATTGGTCAAAGGCATGCGGGATCTTCAATTGAAGGTTGCAAAATTGGACGAAAAAGGACAATAGGAAAGGGGACGACGGGCAGCAGCCCCTAAGCCTGGAAAAAGATGTATGTTGTATGATAGTTTGCAGCACGAGAGAAAGGATTGTGATGCTTATCAGGAGGCCTTGGCACAACAGCTTATCTTTTGGAAAGATAGCAAGATCCATGCACAAGAAATGGATTGCCTCTTGCTTTGAATTTTGGGAAAGAGAGGTATACAGAAGTTGTTGAAAGACTTGGCAGTCCGAAATGCTTATGCGGCAGTACATGCTTTTACTTTTGGTCTACAGTTGAATAGAATGCATGGCCAAGTGATGGTTGGTCCAAAGGCTAAAATATGGACACATGCTTTACATACAGCTTAAAAGAGAAAGGTCACTGATAGTGAAATGTCTCATGCAGGGCAAGACATTCGTGGCATAATTGGTTGGGAATCACAAGTAGATGCATATTTAGTGTATGCATATTTAGCAAAGGTACAAAACACGGATGTACTTGTGGAAGAAAAACGAAAAAAAGATGAAGATATTGTAGGAACAATCAAACCAATTGCTTTGCCACTTGCACCAGAGAGTGAGGGCATGTATGAAAAAGTGTCAAGGTAGCCAAGCTTACGGGATCCTAAAGATATAGGTTATCGGTTTACATCTGAAACATTACAGGACTTGAAAGTTGGTGCAAAAGGGTTTCTTTTGCCTGTTGAGAGAGACTGTTTTATGCGGATGTTGACTAGACATGGAAAGGCATTTACATTTCAGCCAAGTGAAATAGGTTGTGTAGATCCAAATGTTGTCTCTCATATGGTCATATTTACGGTGCCACATGTACCATGGAACTTAAGGCCTATTCCAGTGCCTAAAGCTTACTTGCCAAAGTTGATGGATTTGCTAAATGAAAAGATTCGCATGAAGATCTTGGAGCCTTCTTCAGCCCCATACTCAAATTGTTGGTTTACTGTGCCCAAAAAGAATGGGGCTTTGAGATTTATTCAAGATATAAAACCAGTCAATAAAGTAAGCATAAGAAATATGGGTGCAGGTCTTGTGGTTGATGAATTTGTAAAGACTTTTGCAGGCAGAGCGATCTATTCTTTGGGTGATCTTTACTCGGGTTATGATCAGTTTCAGCTTGCAATTGAAAGCAAGAATATCACAACCATGAAGACTCCTTTAGGGTTAGTATGGATGTGTACTCTCCCACAAGGTGCAACAAACTCAGTGGCACACATGACAAATGCTATGAATAGGATACTCAGGAATTTTATACCACAATTGACTATGCCCTTCTTAGATGATGTTCCAATCAAAGGGTGTGCAGTGGATGAAAAGAATGAAGAGATGGATGCTCATGGATGCAAACAGTTTGTTGTAGACCATATTGTGGATTGTGAGAGGATTTTGACACGTCTAGAAGAGGTGCATTTAACTCTTTTTGGACAAAAGTCTATCTTTGGAATTGAAGAGGTTTTTATTGTTGAGCATATGTGTGGGCCTTATGGGCGAAGGCCATCACCAGCAAAAATAGATGGGATTGATAGAATGCAAGATGTATGCACGAATGTATCAGAGGTGCGTGGATTCTTGGGTGCATGTGTGTTCTATTTGATATGGATTCCTCACTTTGCACATGTAGCCGAAGCTCTTTATCAGCTTCTAAGGAAAGGTAAGAAATTTCATTGGGAAAGGAAGCATCAGAAAGCAATGAAGAAATTGAAGCAACTCTTAAAATCTGCTCCTACATTGAGAAAGACTGACTATTCACGTGGAAAGCCTATCATTATTACTGTTGATACAAGCCCAATTGGGATTGGATAGGCAATTGGGCAAGATGATGAGGAAGGACAAAGATATGCAATTTGCTTTGGTGCTAAAGTATTGACTGAACGACAGAGAAGATATCCACGAGTTAAAAGAGAATTATGGGGTATTGTGACAGCCCTTTAATGTGATAAGGAGTATTTTATGGGTGCTCATGTAGTCATTGAGACCGATTGTTTGCTGGTATTGGGTATGACTACTAGTTGTGCTACTCCAGACATTGCTATGCTCTAGTGGATTGCATACATCAAATCTTTGAACCCTGAATTTCAACATATTGCAAGAAGACATAACCCAGTGGCAGACATGTTATCTCGAGCACGTTATGAGAATGAAGATGGGATGATGGATGAGAAGGAAGAATATGACTTTCTTATAGTTGAAAAATGATGTTGCAAGAGTGAATTTAGCAATGCAAGGTGTTGCTATAGCATTAATAGAAGCTTGGACAACAAAGAGAAGACACTTCAGATGTTTTGTATCTTGTGTAGAAGTGTTTCTAGAAGACAAATATACAGGAGAGTGGCTGAGAATTGGTCAATACCTTAATACATTAACAAAGAGATATGAATGGTCAAATGAGGAGTTTAAGAAAATCAAGAGGAAAGTGTATGGGTTTTTTTAAAAAGATGGATACTTATGGAAACATGCTAAAAAGAAATAGGATATGCCATTGCGAGTTTTGGGTGACAGAGCTTCACAAGTAAAAGTAATGCAAGAATTTCATGAAAGCTTGTGGGCTGGTCATAGAGGTGTTTGGGGTACTTTTACAAAGATCAAAGAAAGATATTGGTGGCAGGGTATGTATAAGGATGTTGCTCACTTTGTGGAAACATGTACGACATGTCAAATGTAATCATCTGTGAGACATCGAGATGAATTGAAACCCACATATCCATTGTCTCTTCATTTTAAGTGGGTGGTGGATTTGGTCACAATGCCTACAGGTCTTTGGCAAATGAGGTATCTTGTGCTTGCTTGTGAAGACTTGACTAATCAAGTGGAAGGGAAAGCTTTACATACTAAGACAACAAATGATGTGTGTACTTTTCTCTTAGAAGAGATCTTTTGTCGGTATGACTGTGTGGGAAAAATTACAGCATATAGAGGTGAGTTGGATGCAGATAAAGCTCATGATTTCTTTGCACAGTTGGGGATAAAGCTTGCTTTAACTTCAGCCTATAACCCTGAAGGAAATGAAAAAAGTGAAAGAGGTCACCCACTTATTGTGAAGGCATTGGCAAAAGCATGTGGAGAGAATATAAAAAAGTGGCCACGATTGCTTCCTTATGCTTTATGGGCCCACAGAACAACTCATAGTGCTGTTACAGGATATATGCCTACAGAATTGATGTACGGTCAAGAACCTATCATGCCGATAAAAGAGATGACAGTCACATGGAGTGTGTTACCTTGGGAGGAGGAGTTGAATCGAGAGGAGTTGTTGGCCTTACGGATTAGACAGTTGGAAAGAAAGTCAAAAGACATAGAGGCAGCAACTGCAAAGTTAAGGGCAGCAAGGATACAGAACAAGAAACGGTTTGACAAAAGACATAGACTGAGACCAAGAACCATACAAGATGGGGATTGGGTATTGGTTTATGATAGCAGTTTAGATAACCAACATAGTGCTATGCGTAAAGTTTCCAAAAGATGGTTTGGACCCTATGTGGTAAGACATGTGTTTGATAATGCTACTTATGCATTAAATGAGCTGAATGGGACAGCCATCAAACTTCCGGTAGCAGGGAAAAGAATCAAATTATTCAAAATGCAAGAATCTACTACTTATGAGTCGCCTAAATTGGAAGAAAATAGTGATCTTGATACAGGGACTAGCCAGGAAGATATGGAAGATGAAGAAATAAAGGAATCTACTACCTATGAGTCGCCTGAATTGGAAGAAAATAGTGATCCTGATACAAGGACTAGCCAGGAAGATATGGAAGATGAAGAAGTAAAGAATATGGTTGCAGAGAATGAGGACTCAAATCTGGTGACAACTAGGATTTTGGCACATACCGGAGGATGTGCAGGTTTAGAGGGAGTGGATGTCGTGATGTTATGAGGACACAGTGTGAAAAAGTATGGAATGCATCATCATCCGACTTCTTTATTGATCTAGAGAGTCAATGTGATCTGAGCCATTAGTACTAGTGTGAGTTGCATGGATTATCCGAAATACTAGATTTTTGGATAGTTTTAGCCAAATTTTTATATTATTTATTGTAAAAATTTGAAAAAGTTAGAAAAAAACTTCTAAATTAGGATGGCATGCAAAAAGCTAGTGGCTTTTCCAGCCAGTTAGGGGATTTTCACAAGAGGGACAAATTGACAAAATCCTGCACGTCGCGATCGCTGTAGACAAGCTGAAAACTGCAGATTGAACTGAAAGAAGAAGGAGTGATCCAGGAGATCCGTGATTTGGTGTCCTGGAGCTTTACCCCTTTCGGAGCCAACGGAGCCATCAGATTTGGGTTCCGAGTAGCAAAGAAGGAGCTGTAATGTTTATGCACGTTTTGTTCTACGAAGAAGCTCGAGGAGATCTAATGCCTGGAGATTGCTTTTGAGTAGTGCGAAGATTCCATGTTCTTTCAATACATATTGATTCAATTCATTGTGCTTTGTCTTTGTAGTCTTTACCACTTGGGTATTCTCTATCTTCTCTTCCATCTCCTATCTCTACTTCCTTCTACTTCTGATCCCCGATGGATTCGACCTTTCAACAAAAACCCCTCTGACACCGTGTTCACTTTCCTCTTTCCGTTGCGCACTCTCACAATGGCCTCGTACAAATGCTCATTTTTCATGTCATTGACGAAGGCCTTTGATATCTTTTTTAGTAGCTTGTTATGCCTTTTGATCATAAATACTAATAAACTCACTCATCTATAAATATTTCAATGAGCTAGCCCTTGGTCCTTGGCAAATGTTTGGTTGATTTGCAATCTAGCTACTAGGTGTTCATAAGCCTAATGATGGTGTTTTCCCCCTAATTGACTTTCAAAAAGCAATTGATGAAGAGGTTCTTCAATGTGGATAATGTCATCGTTTGATTGCACATAAGCTAGTAAACTAGGCTCTACCCTTTTTGCCTAGGCATAAACCAAAGGCTTGTGTCCTCTTGTTTTTAGCCATGAGGTTATTGCCTCACAAAGTTAATTGAATTGTTATATGATGCCATACAACTCAAACACTAGGCTTGGTAGATAGATGGCAAGGAATTAATGTGTTTTGTGTTGTGGTAAGCATAGTATTAGCTGAAATTAGGTAAATTAATATTTTTAAAGAATTATTGAGTATTAATAATCTTTAAGTGAATCTATATATTAAGCACATTCTATAACAATATGTACTTACATGATATTACATATTCATAAACGTATTATTTTATTTATGAATCGTAAGTTTAAGCTTATTGAGTAGTAATTTTAAGTAAATTATTGATTTTTATTATTATTAATTCATTTAAGTGAGTCTCATAAATATAAATAATACAAGATTACTAGATTTAAGGCATGGTTTTATCAATTTTCTTTATAGAATGCTTTGTTATATTTCTTTATGTGGTCCATGTTTAGAAAGCTTTCTTAGGTTTCTTTATAAAAGCAACATAATCACAATAATATAATAAAAAGTAGTTTTATTGTTTCTTTCTTATTTAGAGTCAAATTTTAGAGCTTTCGAAGTTGTTTTGGGGATTTTTACATGTTTTTAATGTGATAATGATGTCAAAACGACATGCCATGATTGGGCACACTACAAAAAATAAATAACAATTAGAATAATATGCACCAAATAAAAATTTAATATTTATCAATAATCTACAAAATATATTAGTTAAATATGCCCTTAAAACAAGGAACAATTGACCAAATCAATATTTGAAAATAATTAGGAGAGCATATTTTAGGACAAAAGTATATAATTAGTCAAAGAGGTTGACTTTAGCTAAGATTAAATTTAAAACTATTTATATTTAATAAAAACCATCTCTAATACAAGTTATAGATATTTGTACAAGCTACAACTTTTATATATTCAAATTCTAAATGGAGTGAAAGTTATCTTGGTAGAAATTCAAGTTTCTATATTAGCTTGAGCTTGGAAATTTTATTAAGCTTGGGTCACCTAGAAGGTTACTTTGGTGATATATAGCTTTATAACTATATAGAATCAACTCAATATGACAACTAGAGAGTTGTATACAAAGAAATTTTTATAAATCCTTTCTTGATAATGAGTTGCTAATTTCGAAGGTAAGATTGTCCAACTAGAGCCTAAAGTTTGCCAAAACATAAAATAGTAAAATATGGGTTCTGTGTCACTTTAGGATTTAAATATCTCATTAAATATTCAAATTTTGAAAAGCTTGCCTCTAATAGGAATTGGAGATCTTTTTAGGCTCTAAAAATCAGCCTTAAATTCTAAACGAATAAAAAGTTACAATACTCGAAATATAGCTCCATAGAAGGATTTTAAACTAAAGTATAAGCAAGATGGAGACATTGAGATTTTGGAATTTGGGTAACCCATATAGTCATTCAAAACTCAATACCTACATCAAAATATTTAAAAGCCTTAGTTTTTGAAATTAAACCTTTCTTGAGTGAAAGCTCAAATCTTATCTATGGCACCATCTTTTACAAACATAATCCCCTCTTCACAAAAATTAGAGATGAGAAATATGAATCAATCAATGTAGTTAAATGATGAAATGGAAGGATTTGAAGTAGGAGGAACATGACTATAGCTTCTATTTGTAATGGTTTACCTTGTAGATCTCGATTATTCTCTACAATGCTTGCCTTTACATAAGATATCAAAAGCAATTGAAAATTTGAAGTGTAGCCAAGCTTCGATATCACTATTATGAAGTGGACCATATAGCAAATCCAACATCTTAAATCTTTCATATAGACAACTTTATTAAACATAAAAGAATTTGAGTAAGTTAACAAATTTATAAAAAACAAAAGAGAAATGCATGATAGGGCTTGACCTTGCCCATGACAAAAGCCACGGTTTGCGATTCTCCATTATGGAATATTACTTCATATAGTTATCTTTTTTAGCTCAATTTCAGAACATAATTGTTAAAGTGTAGCAATATCACGTGTGGTTAGTGTATTGAAAAGAGGAGGCTAAAACATTGAAAAACATCCAAGGTTGTATTAGCTTTAAGATATTCTCAGATTGGGCTTTTCTCCTCATTGCCAAATTGATTTTAAATTAGTCTTTAGAAACATTGAGAAAGACATTGAAATCCTAGTACTCAGAATTACCCTTGACTATGACCAAATCACTACCAAAATAGGTACTCAATGTCATTGCTATGTAGTTAAATATAAAACCCATTCTATTGAAAATTCTCAATGAGTTTGGAAGTCATTACTAACTCCAACTTATGATTATCTAATATTTTCCTATCACTCAAAATCACATTAATATTTGACAAACACAGATTCCTTGTATGAGGCAATGTTTCATGAAAATCAAGACTACCTTATTTTTATATACATGTATGCTTTAGTTTTCCTTGTTGATGTAGTGTAAATTTGTTGCATAACACTAGCATGTGACTAGCTACCTGTATAATTTTTTTATCAACTAAGGACAATTGATTTTTAATCCCTATGTAACGTTATGAAAAATGCTATGAAAATAAGATGATTTTGTATTTACTTATTTGTGGATTTTCATTATCTATTTGTTGCATTATTGTGACTTATTATATGTAAGCGTTGCGTACAACACTAGTTCCATTGTATTTGGTAGATAGATGGTAGGAAACTAATGTGTTTTGTATTATGGTAAGTTTACTAGACGAAATTAGGTGACTCAATACTTTTGAAGAATTATCAAGTATATAAATAATATTTAGTTGACTCTACATTGCAAGCATAATGTGTAATACTATGCAATGTATATGTGAATATTATATAATATTAAAATTATTAGTTTATTTGTGAGTTACAAGTTTAAGCTTCTTTAGTGGTAATGTTAACTAAATCATTAATCTTTGGTACTATTAATTTATTTGATTTAATTTATTTAATATAAATACTACTAGAGTATTATATTTAAGATGTGCGTTTATCAAAATAAGATTTCTTTATAGAATGCTTTACTTTTAAAAAAATGTTTTCTCTTTGATTTGAGGTTAAAATTTAGAGCTTTTGGAGTTATTTTGGGGTTTTACAATGTTCTAGATGCAATAGTGATGTCAAGACATAATGATTTGATACACAAAACTCTCTATGGTAATTGGAATAAGCTACATGAATCCTCTTAACACCCAAAAGTTTGCATTTTAATGGATACGTGTATCTTCTTTATAATTAGATATATGATATGAATGTAAACACCTATGTAAATCAATATTCCATAATGAAGGATGATAAAACACAATTCATGTCATGGGAAAGATTCATTCCTATCTTGCATTTTTCTTTAGTTCTTTGTGCGTTTGTTAGCTTATTCAAATTCTTTTATATTTAATAAAGTTGTCTATATCCAAGACTTGAGATGCTAGATCCACCATGTGGTCCACTTAGCAACAATAATTTTGTTAGACTCATGAACAATTGCAAATTTTTTTTTTTTGGAGAAAATTGATTCTTGGAGTTATGGCTCTTTTCTTTTTAGTAACTTTGGCAACTTGACTTTCCTCATTATTTAGGGATAGTCATAGGAGGCCTCTATTCACTAGGCTTCAAAAATAGGGGTCCATTTTAAGTTCTCTTGGTTAATGAGGGGGGATAAGTGCACAAACCATTGTAACCAACATTTTCTTGCATTGCCTGGGTGTTCCCCCTCCACCCGGGCCTTGCGCCAACATAACACGAGTGCTATTTCTTGCAATCGTAAAGTCTTCTTGCAATCTACTTTCTTTCAAAGCAAAGTGCCTTCTTGTAAGCTAAAGGTGGGAAAGACCACGGGGGATCACGGTGAGAACCGTGGGTGACAAACGCAAAGTTGGGAATTGCATGCTACGCACGCATTGTGCGTCATACTTGGGGGGGGTGTGTATGAGGGGGGATAAGTGCACAAACCATTGTAACCAACATTTTCTTCTCGCATTGCCTGGGTGTTCCCCCTCCACCCGGGCCTTGCGCCAACATAACACGAGTGCTATTTCTTGCAATCGTAAAGTCTTCTTGCAATCTACTTTCTTTCAAAGCAAAGTGCCTTCTTGTAAGCTAAAGGTGGGAAAGATCGCGGGGGATCACAGTGAGAACCGTGGGTGACGAACGCAAAGTTGGGAATTGCATGCTACGCACGCATTGTGTGTCACACTAACTCTTCTATTCAATTAGCAAGGCTAGCAACTCCTACAAAGAGAGGTTAGGATTAGGTGATAGGCAAGTGTCTCTAGATTGGTCTAAGGAGTTTATCCTAGCACATGAATCCCCTCTATCTCCTAATGTTGGGTATTTCTTATGCACAAGGGCTACTACTTGTTCTAGGTTATATCCTTAGATATGTGATTGTGGCCCTTTTAAGTATTTTGCCTTGAATTTGAGGTGAAGCTCATGTTGCTATTAAAGGGTTGGGAGATGTTTTACCTTGATATCAAACATTGCAAAATTTACATGATATTAAGAAAAAGCTTTAGTTTCTTCCTCAAACAAAATTTTCATCAACTTTAAGGTAGAGTGTGATTTCCAATTAGCTCAATAAGCAATTTTGTGCAACAAATAAAGAATGCAAAAATGCATGAACCTAAATCTACTTCCCTTTTTTTTTTCTTGATTGTTTGAATTTTCTAAAATTTTGGCTAAAATTGATACCTTGTCATAAATTCACTATGCAATGCATTTTGAAGGACTATGCCTCACATGTACATTAACACACTTCATTGTATAATATATAGATGTGATGTTGTGAGCCTACGTGTGAAGTTATGAGCCTAAGGGTCATGCTAGACACAATCCAAATTGGCCTAATTAGACTTCCTAAAATTGTAGGAAAGTAAATATAGCTTTTGAAGAAAGAAGCATGAGAGGAAGTGTAGAAAGCCAACTCACTTTGGATGGTGACACACTAAGATACTTTACCAAACTCTCAAGTAAAGATAGCCTTGGTCCTACCACGTAGGTAGGACTTAGGCACCACATGCTTCTTATTCCACCAAAGTCATGGAGTTTAAATTAAATGTCTTTAATTTCTTATGTATCATTATAGCATTGGTCTATTCATTTGAATTAAGGGTGTTCACTTTTTCCTTCCTTTCCTTTTGATACATTTTAAACATTTTCTTCCATTTTTTAAAACCAAATTTCAATTTTTGGTTGGATTGTCAATTCTGCATGCTAGTAGGTAATGGGTAGTCAATTAGTTATTCCACTTAAAACCTATTCGCGCTAGGTATGAGGTGCTGAACTAGGAATCGATCATGATTCAACACCCCAAGAAGAAAAGAGGGAGGCGTGTTATTGATAGCGGCTATGAATTGAGCTACATTAGTTGGTTTTAAAAAAAGCCAAATTCTAATTGAAATTAAAAAGGAAAAAGAAAAGTTGCCTTTGCTCGACATGTTGATATTGTCATCATTCAATGTGCATTGTTCCAATCATGTTTTACGATGAACCACTTGGGGCAATGCCCTCTTCGAATGCTTGGTTGGGTTTTCAATTCACACACTAATTGCACACTTAGAAGCATGCAGACTTGTGTGAATTCACCAACAGGTTCAGCAACAACTGATTGCGAACTTCCCCTTCGTGGAGACATGTTCTCATATGTAGAGGTCTTATTTTTGGTGGATGGTTTCTAGTTCTTTCTTCCTTTCCATTTGATACATTTTAAACCCTTTTTACCATGTTCAAAATCCCTTTTCCATTTTTGATTGGCTTGTCAATTGTCATGTTAGTAATCATCTCCGTTCCCTTGTCCCTTTTTCTATACTCTAGTTATGTTACTAGGCAATGTTTGGGTTGTCAATAATTTAATGTACTCATATGTCGAGGTTATATTTTATCTTCTTGTTCACCTCCTTTTACATTTAATGCTTTTGACTACTTTTTCCTATTTCATTGTACTTGCATATGCATCACTTCTTAGTTTTATATCATTTGCATGGTAATTTTGAAACTCTCTAGGCCTTGCACATCCTTAAATGATGTAAATATTTCTCATTTTTATAATACATATTTATACTTGCATTTAAAAAAGAAAAGAGACAAAATGACATGCCACATTATGTTCATTGACTTCTGCAAAGCTTGAAGAAAGTCTAGCGAGTATTAGGGTAAACATGTAGATTGAAAAATGTGTTATAATAATACGACGCTTTATTGTTGCTCACGAGGAGTAGAGATGTAACTGCTAGGCTTGGCTTTGTATATAGCAAAGCCAAAATAGTGCACTATCAATGGCTATTGGGGGTTTGATTTGTGTCATTTTTATGGCCCCAAACCCCCTCAATGCTCACATTGCTTTCAGTGTAACATTATAAAGTTCCTTTTTTTGTCGACGTCGTTATGTTTTGGCCATCGCACTAGTGATATGAAACATCATGAAAAATCTTTAATAGTGTTGGAGTGAGAGACTGCATGGGTGACTCGATACACGTCAAAATGGATGGGAACCAATAAAGATTTTGGTAGGAGCACACCTTTCCTTAGGTGTTAGTCTACTAGGTATTCTACCCCATGGATGACCTCACTCTAAAGCATGTGTCTCTTTACGAGAGCAAGTAGGATGGATCAACAAGTATCATGGCACAACATTTCGAGACTTCATTGATGTGTGGCCTCACACTAAGGCATGTATGCTGTGTCTCTTTAGTAGTGCAGATAGGGACTATTACCATCATGATTGCTCTGATGTGAAAATTGGCAGCATCTCAAGGCTTCATTTCCAGTCCTGATCGACGAGAGATGTCGGGAGGACGCGCCTGAAGCATCCTCAGCCAGAACGATGGCCGATGCCAGCATCGAATACCATACCCTAGACGCAGGCCAAGGCGTCTTTCTTTCTTTGAGAGTGTACAAGCCTTCGACACCAGACAAAAGGAAAGAAGACCTGGCCATCGTCTTGGTCCACCAGTACTCCGTCCTCGGTGGATGCCAAGCCCTGCTCAAAGGCACCGCCACTGCTCTGGCGAGGAGAGGGTACCTGTGCGTGACCTTCGACATGCGTGGCGTCAAGCGGTCCACTGGGAAGTCGTCCTGGACCGGCTCCTCTGAGGTCCAGGATGTTGTCGCAGTATGTCTGTGGGCGGCTACGAACCTTCCCACAAGCCGAATCCTTCTCGTAGGGTCTTCTGCAGGTATGGTTTGGTGCCAGTCACTCTTTCTCATGCTAATTCCTGATACATACGACCTACTGCCGAAATTTGTATAAAATGCTGTACACATCGAATAAATGCTTTAAGAAGAAAGGTGCAAAGCGAGTGTTCAAAAATAACTTTGTTGGAAGCAGATACAAAAATCTTTAACTCAAAAATTTGGAGAGATATTTGGATCAAATTACATGTCTTTGCTGTTTTTATAACTAAGAATTTTGTAAAGTTCTAGGGTTTTAAACCTTCATCTCTAAAATTTGCAGGTTGTTTAGAAACTTTTGATTTCAATTTGCATTAAACCTCAGTTTTTCTTGAACATTGAGTCCAGCAATGCTTTTTAAAGGACAGGCTTGATCTTGCCTTCGCATGAGCCTTGCAACTTGTTTACATTACGTTTTCTTTGGTCGACTGCACACCCTCAAATTTTGGGAACATAAACTCTTCCAAGACATCAGTGCAGAATTAATATAAGGACTCACATAACTAGTTTGTATTTTCAAGCCTTTTTTCTCATTAAGGGATTTTGTGACGTGAGACTGAGCAAGGAGTAGTCTTCACAAGTCCAAGTGGTTATCAGTAACATGACATGATCAGCAGCCCTTCACAAGGTTTAGGTGGAAGTCCAACAGATTATCGTGTATCTTAGCAGGTTATCATAGGCTGAGCTACATGACAGGCCCAACCTCTGTTTGAAAAAGCCTTTCGCGAAATGGCTATCAAAAGCATTGAACCAATCTTAAAATAGCAAAGCAAGGTGATGGCATTGGAGATTGGGCTAGTGTTGGAAGCCAACATGTGTAGGCTGCAATATTTCATGGATTCAAATAGCTTCTTGACAACTTGAGGAAGCAAGCATATACATTGCTTTAGTGGTCGATATTGAAACCAACTTCTCTTGCTTTGTAGACCACGAGATGAAAGTGCAAACAAGATGGCATAGCCATTGATATAGCAAAAGGTCCAAGGTCAGTCCTCCAATTTGCATTAGTATGGCATGTATGGAGAGAAGTCTTAACATTAGTGGTATCAAGTTTGCTTGTAGTGGTATGGAATAGCTTGTACATGACTTAAAAGTTGCTTTAGTTGTTACTAAAGCTTTAAAAAAGAAGATTTTAGAGAAAATGTAGCTACTATATAAAAGATTTTGTGGAGTACAAGTAATGGTCTATTTGGCACGACTTCCTGTTTGTAACCAACCTTTTGTATATCAATTGTTACCAAGACATATTGGCTCAATGATTCCAAATCAATTTGATGCTAATATACTTAGAAAGGTGATTTGTATTACTTAAGTGTTTTAAAATATAATTAAATGTTGATCTTTCTATCTAAGGGTGACTAATGGCTAGAGCACTCTATAATTATACTCGGGTCGTCATTGATGAGATGCCCAAGAGAAATTAAAATTATAGTAAGGCAGTTAGATTGATCGGAAAGCTTAGATAACTAAGACTTTTACACTCAAATAGTCACATTGATTAGAAGTCTATATAATGAGTGGTTTCAAAAAGTGAAGCTAGATGCTAATGATTAAATAAACAAACCATGAACCGATGAACCTATAAAATGAAGCTATCTAGAATCTAAATTTGGCGACTTCTAAAATTTAGGATAATTGATCAAGATGGTTAAGCTCAAAGTATTGTTATTCCCATGTTCTTCTCTATGCTTTCACTATTTCTTAGTAGGAAATATTTGTCATCCATTGCTTAGCGAGATAAGAGAGTCCTTGGTAATTTTGGAGGAGCTAATCCTTGCATAAGTTGGATAGCATTGTCAAAAGATGATGTACCAGCGAGACAGCAGGGTTTGTGGGAAGGAACAAGAAGTGAACTTGACAAACATGGAGAAGAGAAAAGAAGAGAAAATAAACTTTGATGAATGGAATGATGAAATTCTGAAATATGGAGTGAATGTGATACAAGGGAACAAGGGTGCCATAGCACAAGGAAGATGATGAAGACAGCCATGAACCATGAACTGCAATGCCTTGTTGAAGGGGTATGAGGGTAGTGGAGAGATTGGAGATAAGAGGTGACAGACTGAATAAATCAGCCGTAAAGAATAAATGAGAGAGCGGCCTATAAATAGGTACTGTCAGTCTAGGATGGTGTCCCTTTTTGGAGCTGCAAATCCTAAACGCAAACTGCGGGTGAAGTGTGAAGGGTTTCTCAACACCCCCTCTCAGGTCCAAAAAGGGGAACAAGAGAAGAGTGAGGTGGAGATGCAATGCTACATGCTGAAGAATGCTCGTGCAGCAGTTGCCACTTGGACAATGTTCCTCGTGGGGAAATTGTTCACTTGCCTAAGCGCCCTAATACAAAGATAATGAAATCATGCAATGCATAGGAGAAAAGTCGGACTCTGTGGTGTTGAGAACCATAAGGATATGCCTGTACTCGATCTTGGGAGGTGGCTCGATGCTGACCAAGGGACAAAGAAAATCCACCCTGTAATCTGAGAATACTACCTGAAAGGAGACCTTTGAAGATAGTCAAGAACTGGATGAGCAGTAGAACCCGAAACTCAGCTTCGGGAGAGAAGCCACTAGCTTTGTGACTCCATGTTGGAAGGAATACAAAGGCCTAGCCACCAAGTTGCTGTTGAAGACCCAAGGTCCCCGATCTAGGTAGATCCTCTAAATCTTGGGTATAATTAGAGGAAATGATTGCTCAAAGAAGAGTCACTCCTCGAAAGTGAAAGGTGGTGGTATGTGAAGAACTTTATGGCATATAGGGTTCCTCTCTGAATCGGAAGGAGTAGAAGTGGGAGTTCCCCTATGAAGCCGAAGAAGAATTGGAAACCCCCTCTAAGGGCCAAGTAAGAAAGTCCCCCTCTGAATCTTAGTCTAAGAGAGAAAGGGAATCCAACCACTCATGGCTCATGGATTGCGAAGCATCTAATGACGAAGGAAGTGCCGCCGGTTGTGACGAAGAAGGTATCTAGTGCTCAGAAGAAGAAGTTGGAAAGCACCCGGAAGTGGCCTCTCGAACCTGAGTGGAAGAGGGTGGGGAAGAAGGTGGCCGTAGTAGTAGCACCCAGTAGAAGGGCAATCTGTCGTTGGTGAAGACGCCATGGTACTGGTGTGGTAAACTGGATAAGGGAGGGTCGGAGGGAGAAAAATGATATCTCCTAATGCGAAGTGGAAATGATAGAGAAATCAAATGTTGATGCTGAACCAGCCATCGGTCTTTGTCTTCTTTGATGAGGAGGAGAGAGAAAGACTAAAAACGCAGGAAAAACCATCAGCAGCAGTCAACATGCTGAAATTAGCTCCGAACAGTGTGTGGTAGGCTAGAAACAAGGGCCACACTGTTGTAGACAACAATGGCCAGCTTGGACCGCAATATCCTCTGCGTTCGGGGTGTGGGCAGCAAGCTGAAAACGCTTGAAACCTACAAAAACGAGATGTTGATGCGATGGAAGAAGAGAAGTGGATGTTGAACCCGCCACCGGTCTTTGCCGTCATTGGAGTGGAGGATCTTTGCCATTGTTTGAGCAGATCCAACTCTGATACCATATCAAATGATGATGTACCAACAAGACAGTAGGGTTTGCGGGGAGGAACACGAAGTGAACTCGGCAAACATGGAGAAGAGAAGAGAAGAGAGAAGAAACTCTAAGGAATGGAATGATAAAATTCTGAATCATGGAGTGAATGTGATACAAGGAAACAATGGGTACCATAGCACAAGGAAGATGATGAAGACAGCCACGAACCACGAAACGCAGTGTCCTCTTGAAGGGGTGTGAGGGTAGTGGAGAGGCTGGAGAGAAGAGGTGATGGACTGAATGAATCAGCCGCAAGGAATGAATGAGAGAGTGGCCTATAAATAGGCACTGTTAGTCTAGGATGGCACCGCAAAAACTCAAACTGCGTGTGAAGGGTTTCTCAACAAGCATAGGGTATATTCTTTTAGGTTGAAATTAGTTAAGATTTCAATGTACTTGGATCGGTAGTTTCTATATATACAGGACACCTCAAGGCCAAGGTAGTAGGTGGGTGAACCCTTCTCATTGATGGGAAGCTCGTGCACAATAGAGTTAATTTGAGTCATAAGTATATGTGAGCTACTAATGATACAATTGCCATCAACATAGAGGTCTTGTTTGACAAATGAAGTCCTACATTCCAAAATATGAATATTTTTTGTTATTAATGAAACCGTGGAATTCTAAGGATAAGAGATAGTCGTGAGTTTTCGTATGCCACTGACATGGAGCTTGTTTCCACCCTTAGTCTCATGAAAGTAGGAAACAAACTTTGGTCAATTGCTATATTGGAAGTTAGATATCTAGCCATGTAATTCTCTTTGTTTGGAGTGTTGTGTAAAAATGGAAGTTTTAACATTATGTGATGAAAGGGTCAGTGTAGTCCATATCTTCAATTTGGGAGAAACCATGGGCAAGGAGCCAAGTAGGATATGATAAACCTTTCTTATGGTAGGGGCAAAGGGCTCTAGGTCATGTTTTAAGTTGAGGCATTGAGCTTCTCTAACATAATTGCTTCCCATTGGGATCTTTGGTCATAAAGTGTTGTGTTGATAGGGATATCATTGTGATAAGAGCTCTAAATTTATATTGAAGTCTTGATCATCAAACTCTATATCATTGTGATAAGAGCTCTAAATGTATATTGAATATTGGTATCTCATGATGAAGTTTATCACTCTTTTAAGTGACACATGGCACACTTACTCGGTGTCGCACGGGATTTGCACGGGGGGTTCCTAAAGTTGCTCGCCGCATGGACGCTTTGTGAGGCGGCAGTAAAGGATGATGAAGAGTGCTTAACTCAAGTCAAATACATGGGATCCAAAAGAGGATGCTTAAATTGTCATTCAGAATAAAAAGCAAGGAATGTAAAAGCTTCATGATTGCTATTGCGCGCCTTGCCACTTTCGATTAATTTTTGGCGGGTCGGCAACAAACAAGGATAAAGTTTGCAAAATGTAAGCAAGTAAATGTATTGATAGCGCAATGGTCAGCTCTAGCAAAGGAAGGAGAAATAGAACATGTTCATAGCTTCATAATCTTGGGTACATGAGGGACTAATCTGCTATTTGATGTTGCATGAGTTGTACAGAGAATCTTTGAAGGACTAATCTGCTACTTGATGTTGCATGAGTTGCACAGAGAATCTTTGATATTGCAATCCATTCATAGTGACAGGAAACGGCCGGAACGGCCCCCCGGCACGCGGAATCGCTGTCCTCGGAATGTATCCGTCATGGACCGCGTTTCCAAATGATGGAACGTTCCCTGACCCGTTTCAGACAGGGAACGCAGCGTTCCCTGTCTGAAACGGGACAGGGAACGCCACGTGGCAAAACTTACCTGCGCTCGGTCGCGTCCTGCTCCCACCTGCATCCTGCCCCGAGCCACCTTCATTCTCTTCCTTCTTCTTCTTTCTTCTCTTCCTTCTCTTTCCTCTCTTCCTTCTTCTTTCTCTTCTTTCTCCTCCCACCTCCAACCTCTTTCTTCTTCTTCCTTCTCTAGGTTTGGCGTTCCCGTTCCTACTTACTTCATGAATTTTGATTTTTTAAATGCCGTTCCCGTTCCCACGTCCCCGTTCCCTAGGTTTGGCGTTCCCGTCCCCGTCCCCATCCCCGTTCCCCATTCCCCGTTCCCATTCTCCGTTTCATGTTTCTATGAATCCATGATCACCTTCATGGATTGTTATGCCCCAGACCTGTCTTGCTCTTCGTCTACATGCCCATGAAAGGAGCTTTATATCACGGTTCTACCACTAGTGAGCTACCCGTGAAGCCAACTGCAACATTGGCCGGTTTTATCAATCTATGTTCATCGGCCGTGTTTCTTATCAACCCCATGCAGCTACATAGGCAATCACATTTGTGCCATGCTACTAGCATGATTCGTATTCTTCTTCGTCTCTAATCTACACCTCTTTTTCCCTCCTTTTCTTCAGTGTAGTAGCCTATTGGATGGACTCCTCCTCCTTGTGCATGCAGGCTAGTGGTCCATGCAACGCCACTTCTAGTACCCTATCAACTGTGTCTTCAATAGTCTCCCAGCTCTACGAGAGAGTTTGTTGCAGGAGATAAAGAGAACACGAGAGCCCTCCTCCCTTCCTTGTTGAACACCTCAATGCAATCTTCACTGATGCTTGTAGCTTCTTTCGGTTCACTCCTCCCTTTTATTCATCCTCCACCTTCGAATGCATCGACTCGTGCAATGATATCTTCTTCCTCATGGCTTCATCATCTTCATGTCACAGAGCTCCTCTGTCCTTTCAGTCCACCGTTTGGCTAACGTCAATTCAGCTTCAAACTTCTTTTCTTGCCTCACGTTCCTCTTCTTCAACTTCGCAACAGCCTCGTCCACACCTTCGTCACCTCGTTCATAGTACCATCCGCTGATGAGTTCCCTTCCCTCTGTCCGCGTTCACCAAGCACGCCTGTCATAGTAGTGTTTGCCTCCAATTCTTTGCCGATAATGTTATCGTCATCTTCTCTCCTCCCCTTTACTCGTCTTCTGCAGGTTTGTCATCTTCATCAGCCTTCAGCAGCTCCAGACGTCCTCCGATTTTGTGTCTCCGTCCCTCTTCACCTCCATCGTCGTCCCCTTGTTCATCTTCTTCATGTTCATGTCGACTTCTCGCCTTCTGCTCTCGGCTCACAGCAACGTGCACTTCGCACTTCCTTCCGTCCGTATCAAGCTTCTTCTTCCCTCCCTCTTATATAATCAGCACCACCCCCCCTCTTTTTTATTAGCTACTCTTTCTCTTCTGCGGCTCTCTGATAATTCGAGATTGGAGCTTTTTCCTCTAGAAAAGCTTGAAAAAAAGCTTTTGTTTTTATTGTTGTCATGACGACAGTGAATTCATCAATTATGTTATTACAAGCTTCTGATTTCAAGGATTACATCAACCGCCGCCCATTGTCCACATTAGGCCCAAAGGCGTTATTTAAGGCTCTTAGGCCTTAGCCTTTCTCAAAGGGTTTTGTATAAAGTTTAGGTCTTAGCCTTGCCAAACGGTTGTTCTCGAGCCTAATTTTCCCCTCGAATTGCACATAGGCCATAGTTCTATTCAACTCATGGGCCATTTTGACCTTGCCTTTGGGCATGTGATCTTGTCCCAATAGGCCAATTTTTACCTTTGACCTTTTGTTTGGCTTAAAGGTTGTCTTAGCCTTTATGACTCAATGGCATGGTTGATAGGTCACTGTCGTTTTGAGATGATGTTGATAAATTGTAGTAGTAATTCCAGCTTGCGAGCATTTTCAATAGCTTTCCAATTTGCATGGCCATCTTGAGCCTATGTAAATCCTAAAACAGGTCCCCACAATAGAGTAGGATAATGTCCAATCCCAAACTGATCACAAAGAGGAGTATTTAACTTTAGAGCACAATCAACCTTTGCCAAGATGACAATGCCATGATGTATAAAAGGTAGAGGGACAGTGGTCATAGCACAAGAAGTCTCCTCCATCTCCACAAAGAATGCAAGTGTTGGTTATAGCATTACTCCACTTAAATGTCCATAATATGAGCATATATCCTTTAGCTTTCATAGATTGCTAAATATTGTTCCAATTTTGGTTATGAAGAGTCATATCATCTTCACTGGCAACATCCAAATTTTGTCAAGTCCGCGAGTCTTCTTCATGTGATTTGTTTTTTTCCATGAATTGTGCCCTATCAAGAACATGCTTTAGAAAAGAACTACATTCCCAATCACTCGTGCAGTTTGCAAATTTGAGTCCATGCTTTGCAATCAATCGAGCAATGCTCCACACAAAAAATTATGAATGCACTGAAGTTTTTGTGCCTAGCCTAACTACATGTGCTTGTGCGTCATGCAAATGCAAACACAAAAGAAACACACAACGGAAATTAAACTCATAATGATGCTAACTAAAGAGTCCAAAATCTTGGCAGAAAACTCTGCCCTCAGGTTTGCAGTGGTAGACGCGCAATGTCGCGACACCGTAATCAGAAGAGGGTGTTCACATGCTAAGAAAGAATAGGCCATGAGAGCTTACAACTCCCAGGTACACACATATTTGCTTTGAAAGTTTTCACTTGACATGCAATAGCTTTGATCCAAATGCAGACTGACCACCAGCAACCTCTGTAATGTTTGCTATCACTGCCCAATGAAAACAACCATCCCATTTGGCCTCTCTTTTCTCATGGTGTTACTGATCATTGGCTTTATCAGGTTTTATACTTTAATGAAGAACGCTATGCCAAAATAGTACTTTTATGACCACTGGTGTATCTATGAGATCTCATTTCAGTGTTGGATGTCTCTTTTCATCTCAAACTTTGTTATATGTCTATTACAATGGTACCAAACAGTCTTTATAAAAATTGCCTAGCTCTATGTGTACTAGGTTGGCATTGAATGGAACACCTTGATAGCTACAAGATATCATAAACGGAGTACAGTGGTTGGGAATCTGGTTCAGTTTTTGCTCGTGTAACTTGAATTTAATTTCTTATTAACAACCTTATGCAGGTGCACCAATCGCTGGTTCAGCCATAGACGAAACAGAACATGTTGTGGGTTATGTAGCTTTGGGCTATCCCTTTGGACGCCTGGCATCAATTTTGTTTGGTAGGCATCATAAAGCTGTTTTGGAGTCCAGTAAACCAAAGCTTTTTGTTATGGGAACAAGTGATGGCTTTACGAGTGTCAAGCAGCTAGAGAACAAGTTAAAATCTGCTGCAGGGCGAGTTGAGACACACCTTGTACCTGGAGTAGGCCATTTTCAGATGGAAGGGCCTGATTATGATGAGCAGATGGCCATTTTGATCTCAGACTTTGCAGCTACTCTGTGAGCAAGATGATCCTTTTCAAAGAAACATATTTCAGGACTCTGAAGATACATATTTCAAGACTGGTGCTACGTGTATTCTAAAATTGAGGTTCACAGAGCAATGACTGGTCATGAAGATATATCTTTCAAGACTGGGAAGCTACCTGTAGAGTCAATTTTATGTTTGTGAACTTCAATGCACCACTTGACCATCTTGTTTAGCATTTTTTGGGTATTCCTTGCTGACAAATTGGCACTGTAGCCACCATTGTAGGTCTATTCACAGATCGTGTCATTTTTGATACTGTACTATTTGTTGTGTTAGATAACATACACAACTGCTTAGTGCTTGCATGCGAAAAGTGCCAAGAGAATGATGCCATCACTTTAGTGTGCTGGTGGAGGCTCCAACCAAAATGATGTTACCGTAGCCTGCCTCACCTCCTTGTTAATATTTACATCACTTTTGGCTAGAGTGGTTATTAGCAGCAACCTAAGAACATGTGCTATAAATTATGCAATTGATCTCTCTCCAATGTGCGTTGGTGTTGTTACTAGAGACTTTAGGATTAAACCTGGTCCTTTCAAATGAATGGATTATTACAGTCAAACTCCTGCAATTTTTAGGATAGGTTAGTTGTGATGGTTTCATTCAACAGGAAGTCCTACTCCTTGAGGTAGGAAATCTAGGTCAGAGGTGCTCCATTAGGCTTAGGGCGAATTTCTATAGGAGTCTAAAACAGCTTAAAAGTTTAAATCGATTGAGATGAGATTGGAAGTTATGTAGTCTAATCATATGAACTCCAGAAGATTTAATTGATGTTTAATGCAGAGCCTAATTGTTCGGTCTTTTTCACAAAAAGCAATGGCCTAGAGTTTATCCTCATGCATGAACCTTCAGTAAAGTGTTCAACAAGCATCTTTTTTAACATATCTTTTTTTTGTCTAGTGTGGGGGATTTCAATCCACAATCCTTGCGAGTTCAATTTAAGAGAGCCCAAAAGCCTATGTTATGGTTGTTGACTTGCAAAGCAATCCTAAGATAAAATAGAGACTCCTACCTTAAGATGTCATGTTTGCATCAAATCTCGTATGATGGCAAGTATGTTAATTTCTCCATTCAATCTTGCTTGTGTGGCAGGCATGTGGACTTCCCCCTTCTCTCTTAGTAGTTGTCTTTCCTTGCAATGTCCAATTGATTGCAACAACAATCTAGGCTAGCGCAAACTTGCATCAAATAAACTAATTAAAAGGGTGTTTACATCTTGTAGTTGGGGTTTCAATGGAGAGACAAAAGGTGTTGGGTTTTCATTGGGAAGGCTATTTCCATGTGTTCATATCATTAGCAAACGGGAATGGGTGTTGGATTTTGTTGTGGCTTTTAAAGGACACTTGGCATTTGCACTTTATTGTACACATTGCATAGTGTTGCCTTGGCGTAGTTGGTAGATAGACTTCTCCATGTATCTTTGATATCTAAAAGAGCTTGTATTTATTGGGATAAGTGTGTGGAGCTTAAGACTAGCCTTCCTTGGATAGGGTGGTAGATGACTAGATTAATTACAATTGTGGCTTAAAATTCATAAATCTAAAACCAATACTTTATCAAAGTAATCTTGGACACCACACTTAATTGGCCCCAACAATTGATATCCCTTGCAGCAGGATCCCTCTACAAGTTCCAACATTGTCCGTTGTTATAAATGACTAGCAACATGAAGAATCAATTCGGCCCTTGATTGCTCTAGTTTGTGCACAAATTGGTCCTTGACATTTTGGACATGGGTCAAATCAATTGTAAATGGGCAAATCCTTTAGATTAGTTGTGAATTTTTCTATCACAACTACTATACTTCTCACAAAATCTTCAATGATTGGACATGACTCATGATGATTGAGAAACCCTAGTTAATGTTGGAATTTAGGATTTTTTACAACAAAAAACGATGTTGTCCCCTTAAATCTAATATAGTAAGAATGTCCTAGAATTTAAATTAGGTGAAGAAAGAATCTTATGAATGATTGCTTTGTCGGCACCAATAGCTTTAAAAGAGGCAATAAAAACTTAGTGTAACATGCAAGCCCTTTTGCTCTACCACTTTCTCATTGAAGTTGAGAACATTTGATGTCTTCTCATCTTGTGTGTGTGATTTGTTATGATGGCCTATTTAAAAGCCAATCTGATAACCCTAGGATGCCCCAATAATAATAGTCGACCTAGTTGGAATGATTCTTCTTTAGCCTTAATCAGGCCCCATCAACTCTTGCATGGCAAGTTATCTCTTTTTGTCAAGTGGTACACATTTTAATGCAATCTTAGTCTTCGAACTTTCATTTTGAGCAATAAATTAATTGTGGAAATTGAAAATCCACATCCTTGCCCATCGGAATGTGTTGATCCAAATTTGATATGCTAAGCCCTTCAAAATTAAGTCATTTTAAATTATCATTTGGCCTCATTAAATGTTTTTTTTTTTTTTTTTTTTTGCTTAGGTAGCATGATACCATAAACCATTTCAATTGCCCATTTAATGCTCTAGGCCAAAATTGTCATTAGACATCAAAAGTACTTGTCAAGCATAACTTGACAAAACTTTTGCCTAGTTTCCCCATTGCCAATTTAGGGTTTTACATTGTCAATATGCCCCAAAAGTAACTTACAATGCATGAATACCTCACGTGCACAATTCAAAAATTCCAAAGCTAAGCTATAACAATAAAAGTCCCCTGTGAGATAGATTCCCCTTGAAATCCTTAAAAACATCTACAATGTGACAAAAAGAAAAATACGTAACTAGAAAAAGCATAAGGCACCATATTCAAACACCACCCATCACTATTCAATCATGCTACCATAAACCACATGCTAAACTTTCTAGTCAAGAAAATTGTCATAATGCACAAGAATGAATCATAACTACTACCAAAACTACATGGGATGCATAAATAAACCATAAGCCAAAACTTGTTTGAGCATCAAAGCATAATAACGCATAAACTAAGCATAAGCCATACATGTACTCTTACTTGTATCATATGACACTATTGTCCAACAAATCTCAACTAAAAGCCACTAATACTCAATACAAAAGCAAAGTCTCATACCCACGGTGAAAATTATACTCATTTGCATATACCAACTAGTACACAATAGTAACCTCGTGGCAAAAATAATGTTAGCAAATAGTACCTTCAATGCAAGTTGAAGACATACATGATCCACTATACATATGACCTATCCAACACTAGAGGAGCGAAAGTGCTACCTCCCCCTTGAGCATTAGTTGTGGTACCCTTGACCTTTCACTCTGCAAAATCTAAAGGAGCCCTCGGCTCACGCTAAGATGCATCAAGGTAAAGCTACAACATTGGAGGATACTCTGCCAAGTCACCCTCTTCCATCCATTTAAGATCCATTAGTGAATAGTTCTAAAACTTCATTAGATAGTGTCTAAAAACTTTACTTCTTATCATTTTTTTCTTTATGTGGCGAAATTTTCTTAGGTATTAAAATCTCATCCAGCACCTGAACCTCTAGTTGAATTTCAACAAATACATCCTCTAGCACATCTCTATGAAAAGGTCTTAATAGGCTTGTATGAAAAGCATTACTATCTTTAACTTTTAGCCTATATGCAACATCAACTTTTCCAACACTTGGAAGAGCTCATAGTAATACATATTTAGCTTACAATATAAATGCTCCTTGCCTTTCATCTTTTTCAACTCTCCTTCTCAAAATGGAGCAATACCCAATCACCCTTTGCAAACTCTAATGAACTTATAAGATGATTGATTGCTCTCTTGTGTGCTTCTCTTGTAACTGTTAAATTCCTTGCTTGACCTTTTGATAGGCTACATTCGTATTCTCCACAATTTATTAGCTTCAAAGATCTTATTCTTTGTGTGAAAGATTGGTAGAACATTCTTTCCACCCTTCACAATCTCAAAGGGAGTCTTACCATCAATGGAACTATGCACTATATTGTGATATTGTAAACTCAACTAGTGATAGAAATTGTTCCTCTGATGTTTTATGCTCAGAAACTAGTAGCTCAAAAGATCCAAGAGTATAGACTTTGTTTCTTTTAACTATCCATCAATTTATGGATAATTTCAACGGGTATTCATGTTCTCAAACAACCCCTTTCAAATCAAACTAATCATATGAAGATCTTGACCACTAACAATCGACTTTGGCATGCCATGAGAGTTAAAGATGTGTTGCATAAAATGATGGGTAGAAGATTCTAGGATTGTTACATCCTTTGCCTGCTCCTGGACGGACACATAGAGAGAAAATGATGGGATATTGTGGCAATTTTATTCTTGTACAGAAGAAGATTAAAATTAATCATATAGCACAATTTTTTTTGGAATTCGAACATACTATGTATGTGGACACAAATTGCTCAATATTGTGCCTCAAAGTTGACCAATAAAGGAAATGGTTCACTATCCTAACTATGGCATCAATGCCACTATGTCTTCCATATGGGGGAACATGACTTCCAATCATGACTTTAGGCCTCAATTGCTTAGTGACACATAACTATCCGTCTCATAAGAAGCCATCTCTAAGCACGATGCTTATGCCTTTGGCCATTGCAAAGCTGATCATACACATTCCTAAAGTCTATATTAATGGCATACTTCTCTTTCATGACATTCAACTCAGCGTGATACACCGTAGTGGTTGCTGAAAATTGAGACTTTGTAGACAATGCATCAAGCCTCACACTTTTCTTACCATCTTTATGCAAAATTTAAAAGTGAATAGTCAACACATATACACCATGAACCATCCTTTTGCATGAACACTAGAGAGCAAAAATGAGATGTGCTAGATTGAATCAGCCCCTTTTTCGATAACTCGTGTACCTAGCTTATAATCTCCTTTTGTTGAGCTTCACTCACCCTATACGGTGGCTTATTGGGAGGACCACTTCTTGGAATCAGATCTATTGCACGATCCTTAGGTCTTTTAGGTCATAATTGCCTTCGTAGTGGCAGTGAAAAATAATCAACATACTTTTAAAAATGCCATATGATCTTTATCCAACTCTTAGATATCGCCCACAATTTCATTATCATCTTTATCCTTAGTAAATAGTAAGATCATTGAAAGTTTATTTTTCATTACTTTGGAAATTGTTGAAGTTGACAAAACGATAATAAATTTCCATTTTTAAGTGTTATTTTCAAAGTATGGGCCTTGCACTTATGCTAAAGAGTAATAACTCTTACTTGGGAGTTGAATACTGCATGCACACAATGAAAACAAGGCATTCCAAGCAATATGTCACAACCCTCCAATGGAGCAATGGAGAACTCTTTGTTGTCCATGTAACTCTGAATGTGCAACTGAAGCATTCCAATGAGAGGTATGATGGGCTCTACATGAACCTTACATGCCATACCAATCTCTCCCATGGAACCCATTTCATCCTCTCTAATACCTAGATGGGCAATTATGTCTGCAAGATGAAATTTGCATGTGCTCCAAGATCAAAGAAGATCAAATCATGATCGTCTCTTATTTTATCCCCCAAGCATGATAAAGCTTTGTAGCAACATCATTGAGTTGACCACTAAGCATGCTAAGGACTAAACTAGTAGATATTTTAGGCTCTTCCCCTTTCAATCACCTTAGTTTTAGCCTTTACAAGCTATAGCTTGTTGCCTTTTGGGATAGTCCTTTGCCAAATGTTCTCCCCTCATCACAAACAGTGCATTTATTTGTAGTCATTAACAACCTCAGATGGGTATCATTTTTCCAAGTCCCCCCTTGCTATTTTTGCATTCTGATAGTCTTATTTTCATACCTACTCCTCTTTTTAATTTTAAAAGTCTTCTCAAACTTTCCATCCTCAACCTTGAAGCCCATTAAACTTACACACGTCATAGAATCTATTGTACATTCAATCTCCATCAATTGTGACATGCTAGTCATTGTGGCCTTGATGCGAAAATCATGAATTTCCTTAGGTAGCCCACCATGCTACTTCTTTATCATCTCTGAAAAAGAAACACCACAACAAGAAGTGATGAGCCACAATGCTTCCCATAACTTCTTATTGTTTTGCTCTAAATTCTTGCATGTTGTAGCATAAGTAGTCATGACATCCACCTCAAAGGCACTCATAGACCAAGAAGAGGCAAAAGATTGTGTAAATTGAATCCAAGTTAGCAATTTTTTACCTTCCATAAGAAGTGATCACCACCCTTGCAATGTATTCCACTTCAATAAAGTGGTTGCCTTTTGAATCTTGATAGCTAAATGAAGTTTTCCCATGTGTATGCTGTGTTAAAACCACTAAATGAAGGTCAAGGCTCTAAATCTATCTTGCACACCACTAAAGACTCCAAAACTTTGCACATTTTTCACCCTCATCGTAATCTTTAACTTTCCCTTTTCATGCCAAGTTATCATAAATAGGTGGTTGAAAGAAATACGCATTGGTTGCATTTCCCTCATGACTAGCATTAAATGGAGCATTTGCTTAACTAGCATTCATTGCATGAGCACCAAACACATCAAGGTTAGCAAATGCATTACCATACATGCAAGTTTGTGCTCCAAGTTCATGTCCAAGCAACTATACATGGGATTAAGCATTCCACTTCCCACTCTCAAATACATAGGTTTTTGCATTCCATCAATTACTACTTGCGTATCATAAGGATTCAAGCCATACATACCCATAACTAAACCTTCACTAGCCATTCAATGGAAAATGGATCCTCCATCAAAGTATCTTGGATGCCCAACATTTGCATGCATGCCTTGCTCTCCAAAATTGATTGGGTTGGCCCTACTAATATGGCCTTGCAAATACAATGATTTTGCAACTAGCATCACTTGCTTTTGCTCATTTTTAGCATTGTGCACATCTTAGTACTAAGCTGCCTATTCTTTTATTGGCTTATGCTGTCTTGAAGCTCTTAATGATGACCTTGCCGTTGTCCTTCTTTGGGGCATTCAAAAAGCACAAAAACCAAACATTTGCCAACTTAGTGGAAGATAGCTACTACTATCTTCAATTGTGCTTAAAAAGACCCAACTCTTGTTCAAATCCAATATTCCCATCATGCTACCCATGTTGCAAGGCAGTTGGGCATTGCATTTCTAACACTGCTTAATGAATTTTCATTCTATGATGCATGATGCTTGTTGGAACCCATTTAATTAGAGTAAAATGATGACATGCTTATTGTTTTGTACTCAACTCATAACCAATTGAGCAAAATGTAGTCACACTAGCTTGCAAATAAGTGCATTGGGCCCACCTCCTCAAAAGAGTCGATGCGTCTCAACAATCTAACCATGAAACAACCTTCCTCCTCAAATGAGATGGTATATGACCTTGTTAATCACAATTTATAGCAAGCATAAAATTCACAAATCTAAAATTAATGCTTCACCCAATTAATCATGGATAGCCCACACCCAATTGTCTCCAAAAACTTGCACCCTTTGTGGTATTTACTTAGCGTGTATTCCTTGAACTATAACTAGAGACTCGCAACTCCTACAAATTTCAACACTATTGGTTGTCACAATTGACTAGTAGCATTAAGCATCAAATTTCCCCCTGAATTGGGTACAGTTTCAACAAAATTGGTCCTTGAACTCTTTTACACATGCCAAATCAAACATAAATGGAAAAATCCTTTGTCATTTGTGAATTTTCTATTATACTTGGTGCATTGATCATCACCTCTCCAATTCATGGACATGACTCCTCAAGTAGTTGAGAAACCCTAATTTTTCATGTAAATTAGGGTTTGATAGCAAAAGTACTAATGTCTACCTTCGATCTGAGAGAGAGAGAGAGAGAGAGAGAGAGGCATGCTAAAGATAGAATCTTTTGGACAATATCTTTGATAGCGCCAGTAGATTTGAAAGAGTAGTAAAACCCTAGTACAACTAAAAATCCCTCTTCTATCACTCTCTCTCATTGAAGCAAAGAAGGAAACATATGGCCCCTATCTAGTTGCATGTGTTCAATCTACTGTGACTTCTCCTTACAGTTAATCTAGCCACCCCATAATGCACCAACAACAATTGACCTCACTAGAATAATTCTCCCACAACCTTAGTCGACTCCACCAACTTGCATGGCAAGGCATCTCCCTTTTTGCCAACAAGTGGCACACATTCTAATGTCATCTCAACATCTACACTTTAATTTCCAACAATAAATTGATTGTGAAAATTAAATGTTCAATTTTCACCTAGTCCACAGACCACCACAGAACTTTTGCCATAGTCCCCCATTATAAACCTAGGGTATCAACTATCATGGCACCCCAAAAGTAATTTGCACTTCACATATGCACAATTCAATAACGCCAAAGCTAAGCATTAAATAGACAATGCCTTATAGGGCAAATTGTAGTGAGGTGATTGCTTCATGTCACATGATGATTCATATTGGATTAGAACTCAACTCTCTTCAACAACTTCACATGGAGATGATTGCTTCATGTCACATGATGATTCATCTTTAATGTTCATAGGATATACCCATGCTATTTCATGACTGAAGGGGAGGTAATAGCCATGTTATTTGACCTTGGTGGTAACACATGGCTAATATTTAAAGGGAGGTAATAGCCCTATTATTTCACTTTGGTCTTCATCATGAAGATACATTCTTCATATTGTTGGATTCATATATTAAGATACTTTTGGTCAATTAAACAAGGCTTTGAAATAATTAATTTTTGGGAGCTTTAAAGACTTGATTTTAGTGTTAAATGAAATAAATTGTGTGATAAATACATTTGACGAAGTTGTGTCACTAAAGACAATGTTGATTTTTATAGTAAAAATTATAACAAGGACAAAGCTTTGTCATTAGAGTTGAATTTAAGAAAACCCTAGGAATTAGTATTTTGGTAAGCTTTACACTATTGGAAAGGAACTTTAAAAAATCCAAGGAATAACATGCTTTTTCAAGCCTTTTTTTAAAAGGAGTCTTCTTAGGATTTTTCATTGTTAGGATGATTTTTTCCTATGTCATTACTTTCAAAAAATTTGAAGCGTACACTAATAGATCACTTATAAGTATGACTATATACATTCCCTTAAGATTTGAACACAAAGTGAATATGTCATTGATAAATATGGATATAGTTTATTTTCTTGAGATGCTCCCACAAGTCTAAAATCATAAAAGATATCAAAACATCCCATCTCAAAAGAAGAATTCCTAACAGTTTTCACTACAAAGATTATAAATGGTTTAATAGCATGCTTTATAAGCCTATAAATATGTGCCTTGCTATACATCAATTCATTTGTGCAACCAATAACAAATAGCAAGCTTAGTCACGAGAAAAGGATGACATATGCAAATTAGATGGGCAATGAGATTCACCATAAGCTAGAAGCTTTAAAGAGCCAATCATTTTTGTGAATTTTGCAACATTTGAGGTTATGGAAGACCAACAACATCAAGAAAGTAACATAATACACCAAATAAATGTAGCATTTAGCCTTTTAGTATAGATGATTACTTGAAGGCTAAGTAGTTTTCCTTTCTTTGATGATTAGATCATAGCTTATCTAGTATGCTACTTTCAATATTAAATTCAAGCCCAATGTGTGAAACTTTAAAAACCCAATACCCCACAAGTCCTCCAAAGTTGGCATGATCATAAACTCACGTGATCCAAAGCCATGGCTACAAAAAGAAATGGGTGGACATGAATATGTTTTGGTATGATACATTATATAATCCATCATCGAATATTTCTATAAATAGTAAACTATATGATTCTTTAGTAACAATAAATGTACCAAATCATAGCATTAGACAATCAACAAGTGTAGGTTCTAAAGCCATATCTCATCTTCTTGATAAAGTCAAAATACCAATAGGATCTAAGAGACTTCAAAACCATGACAACTTCCTTCTCATTAGTTGCTCTAATCAAGTTGCATTCAAGAAACATAAGGTAAACAATGCAATCTACTCTCTTAACAAACATTTAAACTTGAAGAAAAATCTATAAGAAAAACATAAACACTTTACTAACCAAGATTGCAAGATTGCAACCACCTCATGGTGGACAACAATGACATTTAGAGCATACATAGTTGAATGTTAAAACTAGTAGACATTGTCACGCTATTCTTTCTCATGACCTCACCCACAACTCTTTTTTCAAAGCAAAAAATGAAACAAGTATATTTGCCAACATTTTAGACAAAGACAAGATGGTGTGTTTCAACTGCAAATAAGCATACATTTGATTTGATTTCTTCAATAATCCATGCACACACACAAAAATGAATAAGACCTAATGGTTTGACACCAACATTCACAAAACACAAAAACATATGCCTTAATTTTCAAAATTGACGCACATTTGCTTAGATATTTCTTGGTGAGATCTTTCCAATGCCAAAGTTGCCCTTGGAGCAATGAAGGTTCTCTTCGAACTACTTTCCCTAGAATATAGATCTATACTCAAGAAAATTGGTATTCAACTTTTGCTCTTACTGGCATTTAGCTTTTCCACGCTCTTTTGGACCTTAACAAAACCATTAGTTTTGGAAAATGAAAGCCATCATGAATTGAAAAAATTAACATGATTGTATGCTTTGTTATTAGTCATGCCCTATTTTTATCCAAGTTTACATAACCTTAGAGCATTAAAAGCTATGCTTGATTTGTGTTTGGTTGGCCGTATGATCACAAAGGCAAGCCCCTTTAACATGGTATGTCCTTCCTGAAAGCACAATCTCATCCACCAAATAGTCAAGTGTACATCCATACAACATACCTAGGATATCTTACAAGGTATAGCTAATGAAAACCTTGACACATGATTGAAAAACCTTATGACCATAGTTCCCTCTCCACATGTGACTTCTTTTTTGTGTTCTAGCACATTAAAATAAAAAGGGCAAACACACATTTGTCATGATAGATCTTTTTGGAAGAATTGGGGTATCATGTCCAAAATGTCACCATAGTCAAAATCCCCTTACAAGTAAAACCTTAAGACCATGTCTTGAAAAGAAATAACACTTTTTCAACTTGAAACTATAAGATATCCAACTTGCACTAAGACACAGCTTCGCATTTGTTCCTCTTTATGGCTTGTCCCCATGTTGGGTTACATTTGACTTGTTTTTAGTTTGGTAGAATGCTCCATTTGTCGAGTACACCAGATTACTTAGCTTCCATACATGTTACTTTGAAAACTTTATACTTTTGTTTCCTATAATTTGACCAGCTCCCTAAAAACTAACAAACCATATATTGAGAACTCCTTTTTATGAATATTGCCCAAATTGGTAAACATAGTTCTATTGGCACCAACTTGAGGTTATGAAGCTTTTTAGCATATTTTAATCTTTACTCGATTTTTCCTTTTTCTTGTACCTCTTTCCTCAAAAAGATGATTGCTTGATCAATTGTATTGATGCTAGCAAGCTTTGCTCATTCTACTTTCCTTCTTGGCCATCTTTCAGACACTGTAAAAGGCTGGGGCGATTTACGTCACTGATGTACTTTTTAAGTCTAAAAAGATCACTGATGCAAAAGGCTGGTGCGATTTATGTCACTGATGTTTCAACTTCATAAGAACAGTTACCTGGCTGCACTTACATCATATGCACCAGAACCGTAAGGGTGAAGGATATACAATAGAAGTTAATGCCCAATAGGTACATCAACTACAAGGCTTCCTCAACTTCTAGAAATGCATGCATAGATTCACATTTCTCTCGCTGTCATGAACAATTAGAGCCTACGAGTAAAAGTATCTACTTGGAAAGGACATACAAACATTCAAGTTTCTTCATGAGCATGTTATCAACAATTAGATTCCGTGATTCTGTTGAGTCTAGGATAGGGCACATCTGAACATAGCTACATTCGATTAAATCAAAACATTGCACAATTATGCTTAACGCATTCGAGAAGGTTGATCAATCATGCACACTATTACTACAAAGAGAATACTTAAGGTAGCATAAGGACCACACTGGCTTTACAATGCAATACACATGGCAAGAAAGAGATGCAAGTCCTCCAACTATGATTACCCCACACCTAGGGTAGTGTAAGGAGCGCACCGGCCATGGCGCGATGTGTGCTGAGACAAGGGACCTGAGTTTCAGGGTGTTTATGAATATCCCAGTTGCAATGTATTGAAATTTGATATGAACATTGCATTGAAATTACAGGTGGAAAGACGCAACTTTCAGCAATATGATCTGTACATCACAATCAATATGTTTCAAGACAGTATCATGAAATAAGTTTGCTCCATTGGAAAGAAACTACTTACCTAAAAGTGACTCCTAGCAACAGAACAGGAGAGCAATAGGATAATGACTTGATCCATATTTATGATTCCCCCATGAACTGAAACCTTGTGTCCTGCAACCTAAATTGCTGGAGCTTTTTTCATATTTATGCAAAGTGACTCTTTACAAAATCTAGATCATAAGGAGGCATGACACGGACAGCATATCAAATGTAGTAACAGATAGCTTGTTGAAACTCCTCTAGGCCAAAAGATACTCCTTTAGACTAGTACACATCCAATCAACAAAAATGTACTAGTTGCAATGCTTGGCTTTAATAGCCCTCTTCATATAGCCTCCGTTCACAGGTCTAACCATCAAGGACTTTGAGAAATTCTGACTATTTGCATCTACATATGGAGTGAAAAAGAAGTGCACCAGCAATTACAAATGACTTAAGTTTCAAACCTTACAAGACCTTGGTTATGTATACTCAGCGGCACAGTCAGAAAGAATTTGTAACCCTTCCACATTGTATTTGCCACCTGGAATCAACATTCCACTTATACCATTGAAGTGGAATACCACAACCCACTATTTGCATCAAACACAAGCTCTAGATCAGTCCATCTCGTGCAAGGTCGCCCAAACATTTGCACAGGGAAAACGAAACATTAAAAACAGAAATGTTTTGATTTGGCAAGATCAAAACCATTAAACATGAGATCCCATGAATTATTGCGTGCATGACAGTTCTATTTTGAGATTACGAGGACCTTACCCATCAATTGGAGGCGGGACTAATGTCATTCACCAAAGCATGGAGTTTGATTTAATTATATTGGCCCTCAGATGCACCCAACACAAACAGCTCATGACAATTTCAAGCACACAATACCAGCAGCCCACGCTGTTTACAAAGGTAAAAGGGATTCTCAAGCTCAATATCAAAGAATATCACATACACCAAGGTCCAAGAGACCGACCGGAAGTGCCCTGTAACCTCAGAAATAAAACTGCGATTGAAGAATCGAATATCCCCTAAGCCGTACAGGATTGATCAAAGAGCCCTGAATTTTGACATCAAAGGCAACTAAAGAATTTGACTTTTCATTGAAGCACGGGATGATGCAAATATGAAGCATGTAGCCCGGCTACCCACCCTCATCCCCCTCACAAAGGAAAAAATTATGCTAACACTCCCAATCTTCTAACTAAATTTACCAAAAAATGATGTTGGTAACTTACAGGATTGAAGACCCTACATGAGCTATTTGGTGCGAAAATCATGTCGAAAGATGGTTAAATTTTGTGTGAACTTATCCCTATTTTTTGGTTCCAATGTTCGTGTTACATCATTCATCAATTTGTCGAAGCACCCTGCCAGACGCTGCTGCTGATCCGGAGTCTGCAACACAAGTCCCAACGACTGTGTGATCAGAGAGTAGAAGGCCATTTAAGGTTAGGTAACCACCTTGATTGAAACACCTAGTCATAATAATAATTTCCCAAACTCTATTTGAATTCAGTCTACCCACTTATAAATCTGCTAAAATTTTTGCATCATGAAAACCAACCTGAGAAGCCAAGATTTGAGCCTTCAGATCATTGAAGATCTGCACAAGAATGGCAAACACAACAGGAGACAAAGCATCGAATTTTTAACTTTTAATTACTGAAGCAGTGTTACACAGCCATTGGTAAAATCACTATACTGCATCAGCTGATGTTGTTAGCCATTGATGTTTACTCTTATTACAAGACTTATCACTGCAACAGCAGATACATTGTAGATTCTCTAATTAAGTAGAGACACTTAATTGAATAGTTTAGCCATGAAAATAAGAAGGCATACCTGCTCATTAATAAGGATGAGACTAAGCATTGGTCTACTCAAGCTCCACTGGTTAGCACAATCTTCAAAAAGTACAATCTCGAAAAGAGATTTCAAAATCTGCATCAACATACAAGTAAAAAACTGCTTAGGACCAAGGTAGAAGCAGACCACACTAAAAGATACCTATATTTATTAATACCATACTACCTCAGGGAAAAGAGTTGGGCACTCAGAAATGTGCCTTGCCATCTGTATTGCAGATGGTGAAGATGGGTTCTCCCCAGAAGTAATGTTGTTGAAATAAAAGGCTGCCAGATTGTCAACAGCAGAGGCACACTGCACAAATAGAAGGCTAGCAATGCATTATTTATGTGAGACTTGCATGGAAAATTCATTGCATTTAATCATCTGCTTTTAGGTAGCATGTGTTTGAATTTTCTGACAGGACATCACCTGCGTGGAAATGCTGACATCAAGACATTTTAGTCCAGCTTCCAGGGAGCCCAAGATACGTGCAAACGTAGGTGTTTCCAGAATCACTATCACACTCGTGTGATTGTGGCACAATACCTCTAAAAGAGCAAAATAGGACCTTGCAAGCTGAAAGTTTCAAACCCATCCCACCACAATAGACACACACGAACAAAAACATTTAATCTGAAATCTATAAAATACCCTGGCATGAGTTAAGCATTCACATGACATATGTAGTATGATTTCACTAGACAATCCCAACTACTGTAAAAACAGGTGTGCTCTAAAGTAAGAATGCACCACTCTAAAATGTGATGGACAGCAGTAACAGAGCAAAAATCCAAACAGATATCTCAAAATGTGTACTCCAGCCTAAGAATCCAAGAAACTGGGAGATGGTCAGATGGTTGGCCATTAGCATCCTTCCTGGCAAATTCCATGCGTAGACAATTCGATCTCCAAAAAAAGGTTCAACAAAAAGTGTTTCAGTTCTGGGCGATAGCAAGTCCTTAGGAACATGCAAATTAACTCTCAAAATCATGGTCATACCAGCCTTCATTATCTGGTCCTCTTACGGAAGAAGATATTCAGTCTTGTGGACACCCCACAAGAACTTTCAAAGTACCAGTAAATACTGATGCAAAGAAAGCTTGTTTTTGTAAGGTAACATTCTTCAGAAAGTTCATGCCTTTGATGGCCTAGAGAGAAAGGATGCCTCACCATGTAACTAATCATCTAGTAAGAGACAACTGTACACATTGCTATTTGAAGTTCCTATTCACTCAATTTCCTGGAAACGACACTGGTACAAAATATAGGCACTAAAATTTTATTCCCAATGCAAAATGTTCATGGTCAGATCAGCCTTCATTATCTGGCCCTCTTGCAGAAGAAGAATATTCAGCCTCATGGACACCCCACAAGACCTTTCGAATGGGCTATTAATGCAAAGAAATCTTGTTTTTGGAAGGTTACCTTCTTCAGAACATCCATGCCTTTCATGCCCTTAAGAGAAAGAAGGCCTCACCACCCAACTAATCATCTAGTAAGAGTAAGAGACAAAATGTACACATCGCCATTTGAAGTTCCTATTCACTCCCTTTCCTGGAAACAACACTTGTACAAAATAAAGGCAGTCATATTTTATTCCCAATGCAGAATGTTGTCCCCAGGCTCCTTTTATATCTCTAGGACTCTCAACTTGATCTCTAGTATATGGATTAAAAGGCATTTTTTGTTAACCGAAATCCCTTGGCAGGCACAATAGACCACTTAAATGGGGAAACTCTCGTCGTTCTGGATATAGCAAGGGTGCCTGAGCATGACGTCTTACTCTTTCAAGGTGGAATTCTAGTCCATAAGCACAGCAGATAAAAACAGCTTTTCTAGATTCAATGACAGCATCTGTCATGTGTGATTCACTGTATAATGTCCATATAAACGTCACCGAGCTGAGACAACTCATCCAAGATATTGCATGCAGTGGAGAGCACTTAAGAAAACTTTTTAAGGCTAACATATATGATCTAACAAAGTCCTAAAGAATTCTCTCAGAATCCACACACCTTGGCTACACAATCAAACATAACTATTAGGCTCTTCTAATACATATGCCCACGGGAAACCCTTCTGCACAAACCCGTGTAAGTGACCCACATAAACCAGATTATGCCCTCATTGATCCTTTAGATTGGTTAGATTCTTAATAGAAAATACCACGGCAAGAAAAACAGCTATCAAGATGCTCCAGGACCTACATGTACCTGTCCACCAGTAGGAAAAAATCAAGACCAAAAATGTTCTCTAAAATGCACAAGGCATTCCATGATAAAGGTGCTATGAGAGAAAATGTTTGCCTTAGTGTTCTGTGAAACACACCCTATAAACAATTATATTACCTTCCAAACTGAGAAAAATTTTGAGTTGTATTTTTATGAAAAGAACACAGAGAATTGCAACATTTCCTAGAATGGAATACAGAAAGCTCAAAGGAAACTAAAGTTCTTTTCTTTGCAACAGCCATTATCTTTATTTTCTAGAATCATTCTGCAGTCACCAATTTTAGAAAATGACCTGTCCAGCTTATCATTAACAATTTTAATTCATACTCAGCTCTAAAACCAAAAACACAGTTAATACAGGCTGCAAAAATGAGTATGTATCTTGACTGCCTTGCACATCTGGAGGAGCTTAAAAGGTACATTCAAACCTTCCGGAAAGCCATTATGTCTTCAAGCGGAATCCACAAAGAGATTTTTAGCCCAATGTCCAAAGCATCAGCAAGTGCTCGATCACCATACAGCTCGAACACGCTAAAATTTACATAGTTTCCTGCTAAAGCTGTAAAGAGAGAACCAGAACTGCTAAGTGGTTATTTGCAACACACGGGCCGAAGCATAATCACACATACAAGTCTTTTTTTATGATATCTGCAGTTCTGTGAACATAAAACGGATCCCATAAAAAGCCGTTGAAAGGGGGATGAAATTTGAATATAAATAAGATTGTTTGTTCAGTCAAGGGAAGCCAACCAAACTTTTGCTGCACTTTCATACCCATACATATGCATATGGAAAATGTATGGAAAAGACTATGACACCACATTTAGAGCAGATATTGAATAAGTTCTTTCACATACTAATATGCAAAGTACATCTAAGTTTGATTTGTACTTTTGTAATTCAATTCTAACTAGTTCTAGCAATTTCTGACCCCTACAGTCATTATTAAACACCATTTTTCAACTCCAACAAAGTAGCTATGTAATTGGAGCCAGTCGGCCATCACAATGTGAGCTTAGAAACACAAACAAGCTTAAAAAGATAGCATCCAAACTTCAAGAAGGAATGACAATTGAAAGACTTTTCGCTTGACCTCATCCATATGACACCACATTTGATAAAATTAATTTGTTCCACCAACGTATTGACAGAAGAGGCAGAGGCACTATTAAACAAAGCTATTAAGGAATATACAGAATTTTTTCTACTTCAAGAAAAGTAATTTGAGATTGGTCCTCGATTTAGTAATATAGGGGACCCCACATAACTTATTTAGGATAAAACAGATATTGAATGAGTTCTTTCATATACTATTGTAGTTCCAACTTTGTCAGTGGCAAACCAAATGTAATATGCAAAAGAACATCCAAGTTTGATTTGTAATTTTGTAATTCAATTCTTACGAGTTCTAACAATTTCTGCCCCCTACGGTCATTATCAAACACCACTTTTTAACCCAATAAAGTGAAAGTGGAGCAAGTTGGCCATCAGAATGCAAGCTTAGACACACAAACAAGCTTAAAAGGTAGCATCCACACTTCAAGCAGGAATGACAATTGAAAGACTCTTCACTTGACCTCATCCTTGCTCACCTCTGGTGAGGATTGTCAATGTAATCCAAATCCCTTTATATTTGTAAGTATAAGGATCTGTTGGAGTTTGGAGTGCCATTACACCAGTACCATAAGCCACAATCATTTTGCTAACTTCGCGAAATAGAAGTATTCCATTTGGTGAAGAAGAATCAAAAGTCAAGCGTTGACTCTTATTGTACACAAACTCTGCCATGAACTTCAACAGTGGAGTTGTAACCTATTCAAGTGAAAAATATAATATCAAAAAATGCACCAATACACGTTAGAAATAAGGGGGAGAAACCAGATGCGGTAATCTTTTGCTATCTATGCAGATGAGCAGTAAAAGGTATAAGCTACATATACACGTTTGAACAAGCTTGAAAGAAACCATTTTATGTAGGTGGAAAATAGGAAGAAAAGGACAAAGAAGCTTTTAGTGTTCTCTTACTTCAGGTGTGTCAGTCCAATGTCCAACAGCTCTTAAAAGCAAAGTCATGTGAGCTGGATATAGCCAGTCAAATAGCAAACCATGTGTTCGACGGCTGGAAGAAATATAAGAACAAAAGAACCATTATACATGGACAGTAGATGTAAAAACAGCTAATTTTGGAAAGGTGCCACAATAGACACCTGTTTGTGGCCATTGCGATTCCTCTCAGATCACGTGTCAGGCCAATCAAGGCAAATTTCACTGCATCTGTCCTGAAGGAGGCATCTGGCGTTGCTTCCAAGGTCAACAATACCTGAGAAAACAGGAATTTGACATTTGAATGCACAAGCTTTTTTCTCAGACTTAAAGAGTGCTCTTAGCCTGTTTAATGGTAAAATGCATAACAATATTATTTCATTTAGCCTTGCATAGGAAGATGGTGGAAACATAGATTGCATGTCATACAAAATTCTGGGAACATGCCCAATTAACAGAATGCCCACCTATCTTTCAATCAATAACATAGTCAAAAAGCGTCCATTGGTTCAGCAGCTGTTTTTACTAGTTCAAACTTGAATCTCTTGTTCTATTAAAAGAATGCAGTTGGAAGAAAGACTAAGCCACAAGCTTAACAAGAGTTACCTGTTGTATTGGCTCCATAGATGCTTTAAACTTCACAGGGCTATCTTCTGTAAAAAGCAGCCTTCCTAGAGTAGAATAAAATGTTGTTCGATTGCGAGAACAACTAAAATCGTCCAAAAAAGGAAAGTACTCCCTCTGTCAAAATTTAAAAAATAAAACATGAGCAAATATAGAGGACATACCAGTTGTGATTCTTCCTTGAACACAGAAAAGTTAGCAAATAGTAATGTGACAGTAACTAATTCATTAACATGACTTAATACAGATATCATACATACTGAAAAGGTTGCACTTGATCTAGAAACTCAAACACCATCAATTGCCAAGGACTACCTTATCTCCTCTATATACATTCTTATTAACCAGAAGTGAAGCTTGTCTCAAGATGTCAAGCTTTCCCTCCTTGTATTCTTTCATCTTCTTGTAGAAGCTATGACAAGCTAAAGACAATACTATAATCTCAGTCGTGACAGGTGTCATGTCCTGAAGACAAAACTTCAATTTTTCAGTCTTGACATGCGCGGTGTTTCTCTTCACACCAGCATTTTGCTTGCTCTCATTTTTCGTGCATGGGCATGTGTGCACACATTTGCAGCCTCAGCCTCTCTCTTTTTTTTTCGTAAAAGGTAATTGTATTAATTACGAAAAAAAAAATACAAGATTACTGGATTACAAGATACATGACGACAATACAAGTCATCATGTGAAGAGGTGCTAAGTACTACAAGTTACAATTTCATGGCAAGGATGCGGAGGAAATTGCCATATGCCAAGGACGGAAATCCTCTGTAGAGAGCAAATCAGAACGATGGAGAAGATCTAACTGCCAATACAAGAGGCCCTTAAGCCTCACAATATGCCGCTGAACATTATGGGCGGAGTCAAACAGAAAAGCATTCCGAATCGTCCAATTATGCCAACAGCCCCAGTATCGAAGAAAGTGATACATGAGCTTCATATGTGGCTGTGCGGGAGTAGGGTATTTGGGCTGGCCCAAAACCCAATCAAAGGGGCGCAGTGTGATGCCAACCACCCCTCGCCAAATGGCCGACAAAAGTAACCAGACTTTCTTAGCGACGGGGCAGGAAATAAATCGGTGGCGGGCGGATTCCATAGCAGTGGTGCAAAAGAAACAGGTGCCATTGGAGATTCGGCGCTTGGAAAGAGCCGAAGCAAGCGGAAGACCCCCAATTATCACTCGCCAAAGAAAGACTTTCTATTTAAAGGGTGTCTTGTTGACCCAGCCCTCCATCACAGTGACCCTCCACCACGAGCTGGATTTACGCAATCCCCATAAAGCATTCGCTTTAGTAACTAGCCATTGATTATCTTTAATCAGGAGATGATATACTTGATTAGCAGAAGCTTTGCTCAAAGGCAGCCGGCCTTGTAGGTCCCAATCCTGCCAGGGATGATCCAAAGCAAGAGCAGGAAAGGGTTGTCTGCTCTGGAGCACCGTCACGAGCTGTTCCCATAAAGGCCTATATCCACGAGGGATCCGGAAAATCCTCCTAGCAGTACGAAACGAGATAAGCACATTGCACCTGGCAAGGGTGGCATCCGCAATTGAAGACAAGCCCAAGCATGCAATCCGGTTGAATTGCGGTCTAAGCTCGTGTTTACCTTCCCACGAAAGCAGACGTGAGACCGCCAGTAATTCCAATTGAAAAGAGTTAGTAGCCAGACGATCCTCCGTTGGGTGCCACTGAGCCTTTCGAAGGACCTGTTTCCAGGAACACACCAAATGAGTAAGCAGCGATGAAGAAGAACTGGAAAACCGTGAATCCGCGTTAAGGACGTGCCACCAAGAACACCGGAGTCGGGTATTGCCATGCCGAAGCCCATGACCCTCAAGGAAAGAACGGGCAATAGCGACCCACGGATGATGATCATCCGAGCACATGGCGCGGAAGAGGGACCAACGGAGTGCCTGCATGTGAGTTTGAGCATCTAAAATAGCTCCGCCACCCATGCTTTTGGGGCTGCACGCATGTGACCACGAGATCCAGGAAATGCCTGCATGCAATGAGTCCTTCTTCCAGAGCATGAAGCGAATAGACTGAGTGAGAGCATTCAGAGTCGTAGGAGTCCAGGGCAACAATGGCAAGAAATATGTGATCATTGGCAACATAATTATCTGGGCTACTTTGAGGCGAACATGAAAAGGCCAGGCCTGAGACTTCCAATACATAAACTTGGCCACCATCTTCTGAGAAATCCACTGCAGAAGCTGCTTTGGGGGAATATCAACACCCAATGGGTATCCAAGATGCCTGACAATGGAACCTCGAGGAACAACCAGACCCTGCCAGTCCAAGGACGGCAAATCCGACTCCGTGCAGCTTAGAATGGCTGATTTGAGCGGATTGATACGAAGGCCTGACGCCTGGCCAAAGAGACCCCAAACATCCAATGCTTTTCGAAGGTTATCCTTGTCCGCACGCAAAATCATAAAAGTATCATCCGCCAGGGATTGGCTAATGAAATGGTGTCCTGTAGGAAGCGACAGTCCGGCCAACTGGGAAGAGGCGGCCATATGTGATAACATGGAAAGAACTGGATGTGTCGCAAGGGCAAAGAATAAAGGGCTCAACGGACACCCCTGTCTGACAGAACGGGCAAGGACAAATTGCTCAGTAACACCTCCGTTCAGCATGACTCGCGAAGACGCCGCAGCACTAATGGTGTAGATCAAACGAGACATCCGAGCACCAAAGCCCATAGCGGACATAAGGTCAGCAACAAACGACCAGTCCAAATAGTCAAAAGCCTTTTCCAGGTCCAGTTGAATCAACACCACCTCCTGATTAGAATGCCGGGCATAATCAATGGCCAATTGGGCATTCAAAACATTGTGTAGGATATTTCGGCCCTTAATGAAACCGTACTGGAGAGGGTGTACAAGGGCAAGGAGATGCTTATGGAGCCGATTCGCCATTACTTTGGAAAAGATTTTGTACATGGAACCCATCAAAGAAATGGGGCGCCAGTGTGTCAACTTAGATGGCGAAGGAACTTTTGGAAGCAGTTTAATAAGTCCTTGTTTCCATGAGGGAGGCATGATCCCTGTTTCCCACACCTGCTGAAATAGAGCCTGCAAAGGTTTTGCCAGTTGGGTAGCAAAAGCTTCAAAGAACTCATTGGTGAGACCATCCCAACCCGGACTTTTATCTTTGGGCAAGTGTAACAAGACATCCATAACCTCTGCTTCACCAATATCTGACTCCAGAGTAGCTTGCATGTCCTGCGGTAGCTGATTGCGGACCAGGTCATAGAAGACCGAACGGGCCTGAGTAATTTGGGCTGAAGGAGGAGAAGCGGAACCGAGAAGGTCACGAAAATAATTGCTGCACATATGCACAATAGTCTGTGGATCCAGGATAAGGTGGCCTTGTGCATCCTCGAGTCTGGTCAAATTCTCTCGAGTAGGAGAGGCATGGAGAGCTCAAAAGAACTTATGGGTCTGACATGCACTATCTTGCAAAGTCTCTGTTAGATGTTGCAATTTGGCCTGCTAATATGATTTTAATTGGAATTCTTTAACAAGATCGGCCACCCGCAGGGCCAGTGTAAGCAGAAATGCATCATCCTGAGTGTCCATCAGCAAGGAGCGAACCAAAAGCAGCAGGTCCTCTACTGCCTGTCTACGGCGCCGACAAAGAGAGGCATGATAGATCCCATATTGCCGCGCAACCTGCTGCACATTAGAGAGCAATCGGTCAAATGACGCAGTGCCCTGAGAGGAAAAGTCCAAGGAGAATCTGTCAAGCAATTGCTGCATATAGCCCTGAAAAATTGTATGCTTTTAAGTAAGAGGAGTTGAAACACAAAGGGAGTCTCTCCAGAAATTGCTTGAAGGGGGCAATGGGTTGTGCAAGCAACTCGAACTGCAGAGGGAAATGGTCCGACAAGACATATTGCGGCAACACTTTTATTTCGAGCATCTCAGGCAGAAAATCATCATTATGCATGATATATATGCGGTCCAACCGCGACCATGTTGTGGCATACTGGGCCGAATGGAAAGTAAAGCCTGGAGAAGACGGGTGTAGCCAGGACCAAAGATCTTGCTTAAGAACAGCAAGAGCCAAGTCTTGCCACATACGACTTTCTGGTGCATCCATGACCGAGTGCTCCGATGTAGACTGGGAAGAATCAACACACATATTGAAATCCCCCATGAAGAAGCCGCGTCTGCCAAGTGACAAGGAGGTCTGCAAAGTCTGCCAAAGCTCCCGGCAAGATAACGAATCATTCGGAGCATAGAAGCCAAGTAACCATAGGATTTCCCCTTCGAATAAAATTTCAATCACCAAAAAGCGGCCATGAACATCATTTTTAATAAGAACAGGCTGATATTTGGCATGTACAATCATGAGCACACCCGAATAATGCCTGGCCTGTGTTCCTGCATAGAACAAACAAAAGCCATGCCAATCCACCACTTTACCGGCGTCACTGTGACTCTTGTGCTCAACAGCACACAGGACATCCCACTGATTCTCATACAATGCAGTCCACATGGCATGTTGCTTGTGACGAGAACAAATTCCTCGCACGTTCCACGTGGCTATTTTCATGTGTATACAAAACACACTTAGGTACAAGGCACAGCTTGCCTCGATTTGACTTTGTCGGCGAGAATGTCGAGGACTCCCTCGTCCAAGAAATCTGCCAACACCGCAAAAGAGTTCTGAGGGCCAGATTTGGAAGTTGACGGCATATCTGCTTGCCTGGGGTTGGAACGTGGGTAACGACGGTCCCACAGAGTAATGACGTTGCCTCTGGTATCAAAAGCCAGCTGTGCAGGTGGACCCTTGAGACGATCCGAATACATTTTTCTGGCGGGCTAATGACGGGGAACTGAAGAAACCATAGCAAGAGCAGAACGCTCGGACGACATCATTTCCTTCCTGCGCATATATGTTCGCATGGAATCGTGTGAAGTAGTAGGCCCAGTACTGTCCATGCCTGCACCAATCCTGTTGCCTTTTTTGGCACGGACTTCAACCCAATCAGTAGCACGGGAATCCTGTCCCGAAACCTGTTGTTTACCTTTGGCCAGAACTTGGGGCGGGTGGGTAGGATCCAGCGACTAGGCATCGCACACCATATCTTCCATGGGCGGAGCAACATGAGCTGCATCCGAAACGTGTTGTTGCTCGGGGCATTCAGCCATAAAGTGCCCCAACTGTCCACAGGAAAAACAATGGCCAGCAAAATTGCCCCATTTCAAACGAAAGTGTAACGGATGCATTCCAGAGCAATTGAGGCGTAACCATGCAGGCCGTTTCCGTGCGGTATCCCATAACATGCACAAGCGGTTGCGATTCACCGCCCTGAGACTGGGAGGGACCAGAACCATGCCCACAACGGCCATAGCATCCTTTAATAGCGGCCAATAAACAGCCGGACAATTTTCCACTTCTACCCACACAGGGCATTCACGTTGCAGGAGGCGCTGGAAGTCTGCCATCGGGCGCCATGGAACCACATGTACCAACCGACGATCAAAAAACAAAGGCAGTTTAGACAGAAGAGCACGGTGCATCTCTCTTTTCAAAAGGACCTCAAAAAAACCCCGGGATCCAACAAAAATCTCTTCAACACATTCCCCTTGTAGCAGACTCTGCAGCCATTGGCGAATACGGGAAAGCAGCGGGATGCGACCAGTGAAGAAGAGTATCACCGCGCGATCATAAAATACCGAAAAGGAGCGTAGGACAGTTTTTGGCTCGACGGTAGCTTCCAAAACATCGTCTGGAGCAGAGGCAGAGAAGGCTTCCTGGTTATGTTGAACATATTCACCAAGCAGAATGTTGGCAAATTCCAACAAATGCTCCCAGTCCACCTCCTGAGAGTCCACCGGATCCGAAGCGACCTGCGCATAGGAACGATCCGGAGAAACGCCTATCTCTTCCGGGGTGTGCTTGGTACGTTTGCCCGCAGGCTGGATGTCAGGACCCGGAGGCAATTCTTCAGTACACGGAACCATATCCTCGGGTTCCTCAGCATCCGAGTCCGGGCCAAGTGCTGCCACCGTTTGATCTAGGAAATCCAAATCCAAACCAGCCATCGTGTATGACGAACTGATCTCACAGAAGGCCTGACCGACACTCTTTCTCTCGCTGTCTCTTTCTGAGTACAGAGCAGAGGGCACGCGATCCCGGACGCTGCCTAACTGACGAAGGTCAGGTTTAGGGTTTTCGCAGGAGCTGGGCGCCTGGCGTCAGGGGTAGGCTACTGTGGATAGGGCGGCAGACCTGAGGGTGGAACACAGGTCTGGCAGTCGTCGGCAGGGCGGGATGATCGAGGGCGCAGGGCAGAGGCCTCGCCAGCAGAAGCCCTAAACGCAGAGGGCAGACGAGCAAGGCGCTGGTGCAGAGCCCGCCACTCAGGCGGGCGACAGCAGGGCGGGGACCGCTGACGAGGGCTAACCAGCAGCGGGGCGGGGGACTTAGTCACGTCCGACGGGGCGTGAGAGATACGCGACTGGGCGCCAGGGAGCTGCAGCCGACGGATCGTCAGGGGCGGGCGCCAGGCGACAGGCCTGCGGGCGGCGGGCAACGGACGACGACCCTGCGGACGAAGGCGGCGCGGCGGCTGCATGCGACGACGTGGAACAGACAGGCTATGGCGGCGCGACCTTCATTTTCATCTCTCTCTCTCTCTCTCTCTCTCTCTCTCTCTCTCTCTCTCTCTCTCTCTCTCTCTCCACAACCCTCTCTCTCTCTCTCTCTCTCTCTCTCTCTCTGGCCTTTGATATTGTTCTGTGCTAATGTAAGTTTTGAAAAGAACATCAGTGAACACACAAGTTAACTAATCCCTTTACCTCCCAACCCATCCTTGTGAAAAGTCGTCTACCTCAGCCTCTCTCTCTCTCTCTCTCTCTCTCTCTCTCTCTCTCTCTCTCTCTCTCTCTCTCTCTCTCTCTCTCTCTCTCTCTCTCTCTCTCTCTCTCTCTCTCTCTCTCTCTCTCTCTCTCTCTCTCTCTCTCTCTCTCTCTCTCGTTACAGATCAACAATCATCCAATTATACCAACATCTCCAAAAGCGCAGAAAATGGAAGACTGCTAGTGGCCACATGGACTTGTAAATTTGGGGTTTCCAAAAACAGTCCTCTCAATACATATGATGCCAAACTCTAAATAAAAGCAACCAGACAAGCCAGAACCACTGTATTACAAAAAGGTAGGAGTCATCTGAAATTGTGCATCTCGAGAGGGCCTCTGAAAGTGAGAGACCACACCCCAACATTCTACAAATGAATGCTTTGCAGTTAAAAGGGGTTGTATTGATCCAACCCACAATCACTATAGATCTCCACCACACTCTGCCCTTGCAAGATCTCATAAAGAAATACCCTTATCCATTTAGCATGCATGATTCTTGATAAACAAATGAAATATCTGATTTCAGATGCTTGCCGTAGGATCAGCTGATTAATGATTTATCAACATGGGAAGGAGGCAAGCCATAACTCCTTGCATAAAAACATGTCCTTTTTTTGTTACACACTCTTAATCTGTGCCTTGGAAAATGTTGATGTTAATTGTATCTGAACCATGGGTGGATAGTTGTGCATTCCTTCATGAAGACTATTGAGTATGAAGGAGCCAATTATGTCCCCTAAAGAGAGTGTTTGTGTTCTCTATCCCTAATGTCATGTCTACTCCTCTGAAATTCCTTCACGATGTTAAAGGTGTCACATTCTTAGTTGAATAGCTTGTAAGATAGACTTGCCCTTATACATTGAGTCTGCTAGTTTATGGTCAATAATAGATCTCGATGTTCTTACCCTATTGTTGAGCCATGAGGGACTTGCCTACTCTTGTATTGGTTTTATGCTTATACGATCACACCTATTTCATCCCATATATCTTGTTGGGGTGTTTCTACTGTATTGCATAGTTACTCAGGTTCATTTTGTATCGAGCATCACAATGTCAAAAGATACGACCCTAAATCATGATGCTTGAGAAGCGTGGCCTGTCAAACTACCCCGTGGACACTTGTTTGGCGGCTGGACTGAATGCCACATCAATTGCATCTTCTCCCAGCGACTTGTGTCGTCTCCACTATCCAACACCCAGGCATTGCCCTGTCTGCTCATTAAACTGAAAGATCTATCACGTCCTTGCTCTGTCCCCTACCTCTCATGAATGCATGGAAGAAACGAGCACATCAATAGGTGTCGTTTTCAGACCTGTCCGGTCCACACGTGCCTATCATGAAACTGCCACCGCCAAAGCCCTCTGTGTGTGTGTGTGTGTGTGTGTGTGTGTGAGAGAGAGAGAGAGAGAGAGAGAGAGAAACTCAAAATGGCTGGATTTTTTTGAGATAAATTGAGAGATGGCTATAGAATGAGAGAGAATGCTATAGAGAAATTTCGGAGTTTCATCTTTCAAAAAGCCTAAAAAACTACTGCTACCTGCTCAAATAGCCATGGGAGTTGTCACCTACAGCTAAGAACCGCCAAAAAGGCGGCTGCCCCCTCCTATATGCCATCACTTGCACCAAAAGGACCTTGGATTGCTGTCACCTATACCTGGAGGGTCACTTGCTGTAGAACCAATCCTTGGTGGCTGCAAATCACATCAGCAACATCTCCTTGCTCTCCAACAGTCTCCTTCTCTCTCACCATGGCCGGAGTAGACTTCCACCAAACCCCAAAAACGTTCTTTCCACTTACATGGGCAAGTTTTACCAAGTAGTAGCCTTCTAATCCCATTTTCCAGTATCATCCAACTTATTAAATTAATTTTCAAAATATTAAGTTTGAAAACTAATTTAATAATTCTTCTAGTGCCCCAAAAAAAAATTCCACTAGTCAATAATTAAATTAGCTAGGCCAATTTGCTTTCCAAGTATCCTTGAGCAGTTATTAGCCCTTGGACCAACATTAATTAATTAAGTAATTCCTGATCTCTAATGTCACTGCTAACATTAGTGGCCAATAAATTGGCTAGGCCAAAATCTGGCACCAAGTGCCATCCACTACCTATCAAGCATAACTTATTACAACTTTTGCCTTTCGCATCAACTCATATTTCAAGATCCCAAGTCCCACATTGTGAAATAACTAACTTGCATCTCACAGGTGCAAGTCACATTAGCATATTTGAAATGATTCGTTCCTAATGTATTGTTGTGTACGACATGACCTAAGGGCTATGCTATGAATGTTGTCACAATGACACAAGATGAAGTCTTAGAATTGTGAATGATGCAGTGACTCTGACTCTCTAGGTGAGCTGAGAGCATTGGAACAATTGTGACCTACAACAATTGTGTCTGAAACTCTGAAAGTGCAACAGTGACAAATTAATCATGTCTGAAGCTCTACAATGCAATAGTGACCAATTAATCACTATCTGAAATTCTGAATGCAATAGTAAGGAACTAAACACTACCATGACATCTATGGTTTGATGCTGTCAACCAAATTCTGACCTGCAAAGGGTGACCTTGGTATTAACGTAGTTCTGAATACTCTGAAAATTGCAGAAATCACAGACTTTGCTCTGATTTGACCTATACAAAGTACGAACTGAGTGGCTTTGCACATAGTGTGTGACTACAATTAATTTTGAGGGTGAATAATGTACACAAATGTAAGCATCAAACTATGAAAAATGAATATTTCGGAGATGAATCTGATCAAGAACTGACACAACCTTCCATGGAAGCAATGTTCCACACCCCTTCTAAAAACACATAGTACAAGACGTATGGTTGTAGGATCCGTGATTAGACTGTCTCCCTAGGATGTGAGATGCATGGACAGACATCACGAACCATGAATGAAAGAGGAAGTATAGAAATTCATCTCCTGATTCGCTCTGAACTACAAATTATGAGACAGGAATTGGAAAAAGAACTACGAGAGCGGGTCAAGGCCGAACTAACAACAAACCAAAACCCAATAATGCAAGATATGAAGATAAAGATTAAAAATGAATTGCAAGCACAAATATTTTCTGAAATGCACATACTGAAAACCAAAATGCAAAAAGTGGTAGATGCTTGCAAATTTGAAATCTTGGAATTGAGGAAAGAATCAAATACATTTAACAAAAAAGAAATAAATGTGCAAGAAGAACTACAACAAGAGAAAGAGGTGTTGAAGGCATGTGAAAAGGAGGTTCACTTATGGGTAGAAGTGGCAAAGACATCACAAAAGTAGATAGAAGAGACCAGCCCATGGATTGAGGTGGTACAAAAGAACAAGGTAACATCAATGAACAAAATTGAGGTAATGAATGCTACTTTGGAAGAAGAGGCTAGGAGAGGAGCTAGGGTATTGCATGTACAGGTGGTAGGATGGCAAGAGAAGAGCAGCCCATAGGAAGATGCTAAGAAACTTGCTAAGGACCTATAGTTATAGTGTTTGGAGAGTTGGGAAAGAGAACTTGTCCAACAACTTAATAATTTGCCCTTGGGACATATAGAAAAAGAAAGTCTTTCTCTCTAAGAGAAGAGCCCTCAAAGGTGAGAATATTTATTTGGATGAGGATCTTGCTCTAGCACAAATAGCACTTCATAGAGAACACGTGCAAAGTATTGGAGGCTTGCATGGAGGGAAAATGGGTTGTTTACATTGACGGATGTGTCATCATCACTAACACAAGAACTACATGACGATACGAGGCCTATGAGACACTTAGAATGTCATTATAGAATTGTAATGGAGCCCTACACTTGGACACTAGTACAATAGGGAATGCCCATTCTGACACTTAGGAACAAATTAACGCATTCCCAAAATTTTCTCTCCACAACCTACGTTTGTTGTTTTTCTCTCTCTACAGTCTACATTTACTGCACACTCTCTCTCTAGACTGCCGCATGCTTCAAGTCCAACCATACACAGGCTGCGTTTACTATTGTTCGACATCCAAAGGCTGCCTTGCTACGATTCGGGATCCGTTCGAAGTACGACACACACTCCAACTCATTACCCCTGCCCTAATACTTGAGATTCAGGAGTTTGAGGTTCAATATTCATTCATTACATAGTGTGTCTGCTGCATGAGCATTGTATATTCAGCAATCATATCACTTCATTTATTTTTTGTGTTAATTGTCTCTAAGTTACCCTAACCCTAACCGTGTTCTTTTATCAATCTATGCTTTGTCGTATGGTTTCTTTTTGTGTTTCTGTGTTAGGGTATTTCTTTGCATTGAGTACCTATGGGACGCATCTATTGGCTTTGGGAAGTGCACATAGACTAGCCAACTTCAACGGTCTACCACAATGGCCAAGATCTAACATTTTTGACATGTTGGAATCACAAAGGAGAGGCTAGTACTATGGACTACTTGATAGGCTCACCAACATTGATACTAGACATCCAAAACTTTAAGATAACTAAGAGACCAATTAAACAAATCATGCTCTCTTCTTGACATATGAAACATGGAACACCATACCTCTCTAAACATCACAAATACTATGTTTTAGAAGGCACTTCACACATCTACAATAGCTCTCTATAGACTAGTTTACATACATTGGACTTGAGCTGATCATTGGAGGAATGTGCAAGGGACTTGGGAGAAGCCATACATAGATTGGCCATATATGCATTCCCACATACCCTGCCCTGATGTAGACCCACACACTCCACTACCCAAAAATAGTTGGTGTGATGATGAGTGCAAAGTTACTCGAGCTCACTTACACAGAGAAGTGAAGCTAAGCACTCAAACACATTGTCAAGTAAGGACATTCTTCAAATGCCTTTTGCGCAAAAAGAAGTGAGACTACTTGGTGAAAGCAGACGCAGAGATCTATCAGCTATTTTTGGGATAGGATAGCAAGACTCCATGGAAGATGTTTCATGAAAGACAGCCCCCCATACAAATTACATTACCAAATGCTTGCTTGACTATGGGCGACAATTATATGATCTGCTAGGACAGCCATCTATGCAACCCCTACAAGCCTGTAGGCCAACACAATAAGTATTTCATCACCTGGAAAATGATTAGGCAAGTGATTTATAGATTATAAAATGGCAGGGCATTGGATGAGGACGAGCTAGTGGTTGAATATTTCTAACATGTTTGCGACATACTAGCACGCACATTCAACAGAACAATATGTGAGGGCTTTTCTATGAGCTAGTCAGACAATACTATAATTCCACTCTTTAAGAGTGGTGATCATTTGATCCCTAGCAACTACAGAACTATCATGATCAACCATACTTTGGCTAAGATATATGGATCTATACTGGAGCATGAACTATATGAGTAGGCTGAGATGCAAGGCAAGAGAGTACAAGGACAAGTACGTTTCACATGCAAATATACCAAACAAGACCATAGAAGGTATATAATGGTATATCTATGCATTATATGAGACAGTGGTAGGTCATGTACAAGCACCTAGGAGGCTATCAAAGAGGATTGACAATATCATATGAGTGAAACAAGGATGCCCACTCTCAGCCACATTGTTTGGTTTATACAAATGAAGTGTATGATTATATTGACCGAGGAGAAGTAGCATGAGCTAGCCTAGCAGGGGTGCTCGTACATCACTAGCCTAGTAGAGACACAGCCACCCCACCAAACACCTTCCATTCCACACTATAGAGTCACATTGAATAGAGCCATTTCAATTCGTCGAGCACCACAACCCCGTGCCTACCAAGACCATGTTTGAGGAGACTACACCATATTCGAATTAGAGCCATTATCATGAGACACCAAGCACTCACTACTAGGCATATCAATGGAGTAGTTAGGGACCGCATCATAGTTGAGATCATGCGTAGATCTTGAGATCAGCTACAGCCTATAGTCTCCACCACAATTTCTATAAATAATTATGTCGGATAAGGTTTTCTTCTTCTTTCTACTGATGGGACAACACTAGACATTGTTCCACTCTAGGATAGTCCCATTGTACACTCATTCTCAGCATTGTTTCATAGTCCACTTACTTAATTTTAATGTCATCTTCACCTTATTGATGAGATGACATTAGACATGGATGTACTCTGGATTTTGTCTCATAGGCCACATTGCCCTTATGTAGATGTTAATATTTCTTTCATTCTTCCTTTCTTTCTATGGATTCAAGTAACTATCTCTAATATCCTAGTTGCATCCCTTGCACCAAGTCTTATGGTATCATGTGGCTGCCAGCTCCATCACTTGCTGCTGCCCACTTTTCTCCAGCTGCTACTATGGACATCCTTCAGCTGCTCTTCCATCTCCACTGGACTATGTTTGTCACTCTCAGCTCCTACAGTGGCCATCCTCAGCTGTCGCCTGCTACTCTAGAGGTGCATATACTGGCTGTGTTTTGCCCCAGCTTTTGTCCTCATCAGTTTCCAGCATCATCACGACTGCTGTCAGTCTGCATTTCTGCTGTCCCAACTCACACCTAACTCCTGGTCGCTTGCTGCACCCATTGAACTGCCTCCTCAACATCTTCAACACCTGTTCTACCTTCTTCAGCCGCTGCCCTGCTGATCTGCACTCAAAGAATAGCTACGCTTTGCTCAAGTTGCTAATCTGCAATTGGAGGACAGCTCTGCCCTTGAGCATCCTGTACACATTCATTCATGATTCAGTGCTCCTCATTCATTCAATTATCTTAATTCTTCCGTTTTGCATTATTGTTTGAGTTCATTGTGTTTCAATCATCATTGTTCAATGTACAGTCAGTGTTTTCTTTTGCAAGCCCTGGCATATCTCCTGATATCATGAATCACAAAGCATTAAGAAGAGAGAGCCCATGGCACCCTATCCAGATGGAAAACATGTAAATTTTGGGAATAATGGCCATCATGAAACATCATTATAAATGCCAAGGTCTTGCACCAAGAAATGTCTCCCATATGTTGTGATATTTGCTATATCATGTAAGGTCCTTGTAAGGGCCAAGGCCCACCTCCTCTACATTCAGAATCCTCGAATGCTCATGTATGGGCTTGGATGTGTCAAGCATCAATGTGGTTGAAATGTAGACAGCCATGATGCCATCAATAACATAAGACTTCTTGAAGACAGCTCCAGAATCTAGCGACTCTCCATGTGTAGTACAAGATCCTAATTAAGAAAGGTCTCTCTAAAAAATCTTGCTTCTATCCTCATTGATGAACCAATGTAGTTCTATATTGCAAACTCTAGAGTGGTCTAATAAATACACACCCCTCTTTTCACCAAGGGTTTGGTTTTCTGTTGCAGGGGACTTACCCATCTCGGTAACCTACCCATTTGTGCTACTCTCGCACTTGTCTCATCTACTCTTATAAAAGATCTTCTATGTATGACCTCATCTTATGTGATGTCATTATATAGATAGATCTTCTTCATGTAGTAAGAAGGCCATTTGTCAAAGAAGTACTACAGGGGATAGGAGAAAACGAGCCATTATTTATCAACGCTCTAGCAAAGCAGCCCAACATTATCCAACATTTGTGAACCTTTCAAGTCCATACCGACACATATGCCTGCATGAGCAAAACTCAAAAGCTTACCTTCAAGCTTCCAATCAAACTATCTATAAGCTTACAAGGACAAGCTAGAGGGCTTGGTAATTTGCGAATCTTTGTTCTAGGTCCTTATTGGCATGCTGTGTTGATGATTAATTATTAGCAAGCGTGTCCTTTCATAGACCAATTCTATCACTATAGCCAGCTTATTAAAAAAGCAAGGGAATTATGAACATTCGCAACATTGACAAGATGACACATCCAAAGACACACAACTTATTCCCTTGATATGTAAGCAACAACAGGCAACTATGCTACAAGTATATCATACATAAAAGGAAAACCATGCTAATAATTCCAAACTCCACCTTACCGTATGATGCCCAAGTATAAAGTTTACGGCATCAAGCTTTAGAAGCAGTTTCCCACTCATGTACCTACATTAAACACATACAGGAATAATTATACACTCAATTGGTACAATAGTCAAAGTGACTAAAACACGCGAAAAATCACCCTGCTGCCAGCTCTTGGAACAGGTTCAAAGTCTGCTCAATAACATCACTGGCCTGCATAAAGAAGATCAGTTACATCAACACATTGCACCTCTGGTCTGCCTAAAGCAGTACTGTTTTTGAAGATTGATATACAACACCTGACTGTAGCATTTCAGGTTTGTAGCTATTTTCCCCACAATAAAATTTAGCACTAGTAGATGGTCCTGTAGCCCTAACAGCTCTGATAGACGAGTGTAAAGTTGCTGCAAATTCACAGCACACACTGAGTACCTCAAGTTAGAGAAGAATCCATAAGGTGAGGAGGCTTAAAGCTAAATACCTGAAATAGAATTCCCATGTTACCTTTGAAGAGTGCATGGCTTGATCTCCAACATACACCTTGCGGAAATTTTGGAAGAAACATAGAATTGCCAAGTCCAGTTGCTGCTTGCTTCTTTGGGCATAACGCTGTAAACATTATGTACTGTCATTACATTTCCAACTCTGAACTGCTTAACACAAAATCTAAAATGAGGAACATGCCAGTAAGACAGCAGAATCTGGGTGTTACCTGAGAATGTGAGCCTGTGTCTGTAACTTGAATAAGTTGAAACACGCGAGCTGCTAGCTCTCCATCAATGACTTCTTGAGACTCTGTCCTGCACAAAAAAGTTTCAATGGTTAAATCATAAGAACAAAAAAACACAACCTTAGAATTGACCACCTGAGATTGAGCATTATTCATACCCGCTGCTGGAACTTTGTCTCCCCTTTATGATGGCCCCTATTATATGGACCAGCCAAGTCAGCTGCCCTTCCATCACACTAAGCTCCTCACTTCCCCCTGCTGGCGTTAATTTTGAAGCTTCCTACATATAAATGAGAATTCAGTGTAAGCTGTAAATAAGGAAAAAAGGCCCCGTTATAATTTGTTCATTGATTTACCGTGTATGATTGCAAGATTGGCTCCATAAGTTTGATTATATACATACTTGTCTTATCATACTGCAAGACATGTCAAAATAAACATACTTCCATTTAGTCCATACTTCACTTTACACGTGCTCTTTTTCTGCTCATGGACGAAATTGGAAGTTGGATGTTTAAACCTGGAAACGGCATAAGTATGGAAGACTGTCCAGTTGGTCTTGTAGGAGCTCCTCATTTTCCAAGGGATCCTCTGCAAGGTCGTTTTGCAGCACAGCCTGAACAAGTTTAAATAGTAAGCATACAGAAATCAAGCATCTTCTCCAACTAGTAAAGGAAGGATGACTTGATTCATGTTAACGTACCTGTACAGAATCAAACCTTGATGTGATGTAGGCTTCTGTGATCTTTGGAACATAACCATCCAGTAGTGTTGGAAAATTACTTTTCAAAAAGGGTACAGATGAGACTAGCCTTGACCAGAGGCCCAAAAGGTAATAAACACTGCTGCTGGCCCACTGCATTCATACACATACCACAATTAAACCAGAAGAACCAACCAAAATGATTCCACTCCACACAGACATTGTGTGTGCAGGCTTCAGAATCGGAGCCTGGGTTCTCTTACCTCATCTCAGATTGAGGTGCTCTCTTCTGACACATACTATATTTTAAGGTTTTGCCATTGATAAAACTATACGATGAACCATTGATTATTTTCCATTCTTGTTTTTATGGCCAATTTCTGCCTAGAAAGCTTTTGAGGATCAAGCACATAGTCCTCACTCTTCACAGGCTCCTATTCAATATGAATATCTTTCCAAAACTGGGCACATCATGATAGACAATTACAAGCCAATTAAGCAATTTGAACTTCTATGTGCAGTCTACTGGTCAAAGTACCATCAGCTCTCCCAGCTTTTCCTAATCCTTTGAATTCAAATTTCAGAACCTTGGGGTGCCCTAACAACTCTCAAAGTTGGAGGTGATCTTTGCTATGTCACAAAACTGGCAAAAGTTAAAGCTATAGCTCTCTCTGAGCTACTTTCTTTACTTGGATAAGTTAAGCACTCTCTCTTCCTGGACACTCTCTTGATAAATATCTGAAACACATTTAAAGTTAATAATGCTCTTAATGCAGTGGTTTCCAAATTACATTGGAATGCACCTTGTCCAATAACCTAATCTGCACCAGATTTGGCTGCTGTGTTAAGATAAAATTCAGAAGGGACAGACAGTTACGTAAGCTCATGCACTGATGTGCATAGATGTGTGCACAAAAACACACGTGCACATGTGCGCATATGTGGATGAAGATATTCTTTTCTGTTGTGTGTTACAGGAAGAGGGAGAGACAAACAGACAGATGGAAGGACAGACAGATGGAGAGAAACTCAGGATGCTAACCTGCCAAGACAGCAAAGATTTGATCGTGAACTCTGCAACTAGACGAATCCATTCAGCATAACTTTCAACACTGACAAGCTCATTCAGCTGCAAATTTAGAGCATTCACATCAGGCAGGCTATTAATGAGCATTGATTATAGCATTTCAAAAAGAATAGACACAATACCTGAAAATTTATTTTAAGCCGATCCAAGAGGCGACAATACTCATGATAGTTCTCATGATCACCAAGACCTAAAAATATCATAGATGAGACACACAATTCTGAGACATAATTATAGTTCTTCAGTAGAGACTTCCTTACCTTGTGCATTCTGGAGAATATCTTTGGTACCATTCATCAAATGAGTGAGAAACCGGGTGCGCTCAGTCTCGCCAGCAAACAAAGACCTTCGGACTGATGCAAGCCTTACCAGACACTCTAATGCCTGTCCATGTAAGGTGTGGAAACAAAACTGCTATAAACTTAACATTTATCCAAATTTTCTTAATGAGAAAATCTAATCTGCAACAAAACAAAGACACCACCCAAATTCCAAAAACAAGCTTGCACTTTGGTTGAGCTAAAATATCATCAGTACATTTCAGAAGTGTGGACCTCCTTCCTGACAAAATGAACATGTGCATGTATATAAGACCACCTGCTTGGCACAATAAGTGGTCCCTTGCTAACACATTGTATAAGCCAAGCAACCATCATCAGCACTGATAATGTGGCAAGTGGTAAACCTGATGCAGCAGGCAGACAAGAGGTCCAACAGCCGCAGGCAGGTAGCCCCATAGGCACACAAGCCAGACAGACAACTGCCAGCTCAAACTGCCACAGGACCGGCTTGGTGAGCAGCAAGAAAATGAGCTGAAAACCTTAAGGCTTACAGTATAAACAGGCTACCTGACTTCACTCCTTGAAATTGTATTGAGGCTTTGTACTGCCACACCCACATTGTACCAAGCACTTGCACTCTCAGATTTCAAGATTCAGACTACAGATTCCGTTATTTACAGCAGATTCTCCCCTTCTGTATCGTATTTCATCCATCCTTGAATGCAGAGATGTCCTTATGTTTTTGCAGATACTCACTTTGTACTTCAGCATATTAAGCATTCACTTAATGATTCTCTTTTTAGCCAACTTGCCAGTTCTGCTGTTTTCTCTAGGTTTTGGCTCTGTGCTAGACTTGATAACAGAGTAAAGTATCAAAAAATGCAAACAGAAACCAGATATTCCATGGGAGGAGAGAGATATATATTCCATGTTATGGGGAGATTATTGTACCTCATGCCAACATGATATCCAAGAGGAGCTTCAGTTGATGCTAGTAAATCAAAGACACCACCACCTGTTGACGATTCACTTGTACAGTATTCTAAGAGTGACAGTTGCAATGGGGGTAAGGCTGATGGCATTGAGTCTGCAGATGATGAGATGGATGTGGATGAAGATCTCAATACTGATGAGGCTTGACTCGAGTCTTGTATCGATAGTATGATTAGAGTTTTCAGTTTGGGATTCATTGTCATTTGAAGCTTGATATCATTTAGTACTATGTGATACCTTTCATAATTCATGTGACAAGCCACATGTGTCGGGATAAAGGCCCTTTATTCACCTCCGTGTATAGTACACATGTATTATATAGTTGTACATGTGAATGCACCCTTACGAGCCCTAAGTATAAATACATCTTATTCTTTGTGTAACAACACATTGTTGGTACACCCAAAATCAAATCATACTCTCTCTCTCTCTGAGTCACTCTCACTCACCTGCTCACTCCTCGAGCTGCTGCTTACCCCTCCAGCTGCTAACATCTCCGACGACTGGTATCAGAACATTGGTTGTGCGCACTTCCCGAGACCATAGGCATTAGCTGCCAGTTGCAAGACTAACAAGCGACATGCAGCACGCGAACAAGTTGAGCAGAAGACGGGCTCATGACTAGGCAGCGTGGTCCAGCAGGGAGCAGGCAGGTGCACGTGCCGCATGCAGGTCAATGAGTGGGCAAGACTAACAAGCGACATGCAGCACGCGAACAGGTTGAGCAGAAGACGGGCTCGTGACTAGGCAGCGTGGTCCAGCAGGGAGCAGGCAGGTGCACGTGCCGCATGCAGGTCAATGAGTGGACCAGCTGCTGTCGACGCTGGTCAGCACAAGGACTGACCTGCATCACAACTAGGCGATGGCAGCTGACGGGGTCTAGCACGTGGCGAGATGGGCAACGGAACGAGACAGGCAACGAACGAGACAGAGTCCAGCATGTGGTGAGGAGATGCAAGCGGCACGGTCACAACACGACGGGACGGTTGGTCAGCAGAACCCCCCCCCCCCCCTTTCGGGTCATTTTTTTTCAAATAGAAATTTCCTTAATTTCTCTCATTTCCCTCCTTTGATGAGAGTTCGCACATGGAAGCACAGGTCTCACACTTGTGCAAATTTGAGCCCAAAAATTTGGGGCTTTTCCCAGATTTGATCACGTTTGTGCCTGACAGTGACATTCGTGTCAGAAATTGCAGACATTGTGTGTGTTGACCTCAATCAAATTGGGGATTTTGCCAAATTTGTCGGAATTTCGTTCATTCGAGTAAAATTTTCTAACATTGGACCTGGAAAAACTGGGGTTTTTCATGTATTGATGAAATTTTGCTCAGCTCAGTCAGATTGGCTAACATTTATGTAGTGTTGGACCTGGAATTTTGGCATTTTGTGCAGAATTTGGTAAATTTCTGCAGTATTTGCCATGTGCTGGCTGGTTTATGTAAAAACAGCATAGATTTATTACTGTTCGGGCAAGAACAGCAATGTATTTGCTGGTTCAGCTTGTGCTTCTGTAGTTCAGTGCATTTACTCTTGTGTTCGTAATAAAAATGGCTGCAACTTCTTCCAGTTCTAATATTAAGAGTTTGATGGAAATCAAAAGGTTTGATGGCCAGGGGCTTTGACCTTTGAAAAGACCATATGTAGGGCATATTGTTCTTAAAGGACTGTGAGGATGCTTTATAGGAAGATAAACCCACACAAATGTCTGATGCAGATTGGGCCAGAGTTAACAAAAACATTGTGGCCTACATAAAGATGGGTGTCACTGATGACATTTGACAAACATTACGAGTTTAGATACTGGTTATGCAATATGGGAGAAGCTTAAAACTACCTATCACATCACCAAACATGTTAATCACATGCATTTAATGCGCAAGTTCGTGAATATGCAACTAGATGAGTCCAAGCCTACAGCTTAGCACTTGAGCATTTACTGGCATTTTAAATCAGCTCAAGGATACAAATTTGGATTTTGATGATAAGTTGAGGGCAATCTTTCTGATCATGGCATTGCCTAATTCTTGGGAGACCTTGGTATTTTCTCTCAGCAATAGATATGATGGTGTGAGGGGTTCAATCTTGAATGAAGAAATTAGACATAAGATTTGGATTTTGATGATAAGTTGAGGGCAATCTTTCTAATCATGACATTGCCTAATTCTTGGGAGACCTTGGTATTTTCTCTCAGCAATAACCCCAATCTATCATATGATGGTGTGAGGGGTTCAATCTTGAATGAAGAAATTAGATGTAAGTCTAGTGGAGAAGGCAGCAACTCAACTTATAATGTTAGAGGCAAGGCTGAAAAGAAAAATGAAAATGTTGGACAGAGAAACAGAACCAAAAGCAAAGGAAAGAAAGAGAGTGACATAACTTGCTATCAATGTGGTCGAAAGGGCCACATTGTAGGTACTACAAGAAGGGACAAGAGAGAAAGAAGAATGCATGAGACAAAAAGAAGAAAGAGGATAAAACACATGCATCTAAAGCAGCCAAAGACAAGGAAAAGACCAATATGGCCTCCAGCGTAGTCACAGAAGAGCTCTCGGATACAGAGGCTGATATAATATGTGCAGTTGATTGTGATGCCCTTGTATGTCACTTGCCAAATATACAGATTACCAAGGCTGATGTGATTGATGCACTTTTGTCACTTGATGATGGTGTCACTCAAACTTGGATTGTAGACTCTAGTGCCTCTTTCCATGTAACTCCTTGCTTGGAGTGTTTCGCTATGCACAATGCAGGTATTATGGAAAAGTATACCTTGGAAATAACCATACTTGCAGCATTGATGGGATTGGCACTGTACACTTGTCTTTAGATAATGAGCAAGAGCTAGTGTTGAAAGATGTCAGATATGTGTCTGCCATCAACAAGAGTTCACTATCTTCTGGTCAGCTTGACTTGCATGGTTAAACTACACTGTTTGGTGGTGATTTGTGGAAATTGAAAAAGGGCTCCATGCTAATTGCAAAATGAACCAAGAAGGGCACTTTGTATTGTTTCCGCTGTAAATCTTTGACTGGCAAGTTTCTTGCAATTGCTGAAATTGGCTGTCATTTGGAGTTGTGGAATAAGAGATTGCGCCATATGAGCCAGAAAGGAATTGATGTCCTTATCTCTTTGAAGAGAGTTGATGAAAAAGACTCTAAACTTGACTTTTGTAATGAGTGTCAATTTAGAAAGCAAATGAAATTTTCCTTTTACTCTCGTGTCTCTCGTAAGTCCAATGTCTCGGACTTAGTGCATTCTGATGTATGTAGTATGCCCCTCAAGTCATTGGGTGGTGCTACATATTTTGTTTCTTTTATTGATAATTGTTCCAGGAAGATTTGGGTTTATCTATTGAAAAAGAAAAGTGAAGTGTTTGCTGTTTTTAAAACTTTTCATGCTTTGTGACCACTCAAACAAGTAGAAAGCTAAAATGCTTGAGAACCGATAACCCTTCTTCAAATGGGGTGGTTGAAATATACAATAGGATTTTACGTGAAAGAGTGCAGTGCATGCTGTCCACTACTAATCTCCCTTATGAATTTTGGGAAGAGGCACTTAAAACCACAGTTCACATTTGCAACCGCTCTCCAAGCAGGTCCTTAAATAATAGAATCCCTGAGGAGGTTTGGTTTGGCAAATCGGCCTCATATGACCACTTACGAATATTCAATTGTGATGTTTTTGTGCATGTTGAAGATGAGCTAAGAAACAAACTTCACCCAAAATCCACCAAAGGTATTTTCATGGGCTATGGTGATGAGGGTGAATTTGGCTACAAAGTGTGGTTACCTTAGTCCAAGAAAATTATTTGCACCCGTAATGTTGTGTTTAATGAGGCAAAATTGCTCAAAGGTACTTTAGCCTCTAATGAAGATATGAAAAATGTAAAATTTCAAAATTTGCAGCCACCTATTACTTTAAATGATGAGCCTCATAATGTTATACCACAAGCTGAAACTAATGATCAACCAGTTATTTTTTAGCCAAATGATGATGGACAGTAAATAGAAGCACAAGGAGGTCATGGACCGCAAGGTAGGCTTACTGATTATAAAAATGCAGGTGTTGGTAATGAAAATGAAGGTGTTGTACAGCATGAACAGCATGTTGAAAATGTCAAAAGATGACGTACCAACGAGACAGTAGGGTTGGTGAGGAGGAATACGGAGTGAACTCGACAAACATGGAGAAGAGAAGAGAAGAAAGAAGAAACTCTAATGAATGAAATGAGAAGTTCCGAATCATGAAGTGAATGTGATATAAGGGAACAAGGGTGCCGTAGCACAAGGAAGATGATGAAGACAGCCACAAACCACGAACCACAATGTCCTCCTGAAGGGGTGTGAGGGTAGTGGAGAAGCTGGAGAGAAGAGGTGACGGACTGAATGAATCAGCCGTAGTGAATGAATGAGAGAGTGGCCTATAAATAGACACAAACAGTCTAAGATGGCGCCCCTTTTTGGGGCTGCAAACCCTAAATACAAAACGCAAAAATGCAAACTGCGGGTGAAGGGTTTCTCAACACCCCCTCTCAGGCCCAAAAAGAGGAACAAGAGAAGAGTGAGGTGGAGATGGAATGCTACATGCTGAAGAATGCTCATGCAGCAAGTGCCACTTGGACAATGTTCCTCGTGGGGAAATTGTTGACTTGCCCAAGAGCCCGAGTACAAAGATGATGAAAACATGCAATGCATAGCAGGAATGTCGGACTTTGTGTGGTGTTGAGAACCATAAGGATATGTCCGTACTCGATCTCGAGAGGTGGCTCCATGCTAACCAAGTGACCAAGGTAAGAAGAGAAGAGAAGAAAAAAGATGTAGAGGATCCCTAAGATCCAAGATGTCCACCGGAAAGGGAACCTGCGGTAAAGACTAGTAGACAGAGTGAACTAGAGAACCCGAAACACAACCTTGGGAGAGAAGCCACCAGCTCTGTGCATCCATGCTGGAAGGAATACGAAGGCGGTTGAACCTCCGAGGTCCCGATCTAGGTGGTACCTGAAGATCCTGGGTATCAGTAGAAGAGATGACTGGTCGAAAACAGCCACCCCAAGAAAGTAGAGGATGGGTGAAGAACTTCATGTGGAGTAGGTTCCCCCTCTGAGATGGGAGGTGGAGGGGCCCCCGCTGAAGTCGAAGAAGAAGTAAATGCCCCTTCTGAGAGCAAAGAAATAAAATCCCCCTTTGAATCCCCCTCTGAAGTAGATAGCGAATCCAAAAACTCATGGATCACGGACTCCAAAATGTCTAATGACAAAGAAAGTGTCGTCGGTCGTGCTGAAGAAGGTATCTGGGGTGCCGAAGACCTCCCAGAGGTAGCCTCTCGAACCTGAGTAGTCGAGGGTGGGGAAGGGTGGGGCTCAAAATGAGCAAGAGGTGGGCAACAGTCGTTGTCTCTCAGTGGAGCAAACTGGGTAGCCAAAGAAAAGAAAGGAGTCGAGCAACCACTGTCTCTTGAAGGAGCGGACTGACGAGGAGACGGTATCAAACAATCACTCTCTCTCAATAGAGTGGACTGCAAATCCATAGGTCGTGGAAGCCACTGTACCTGAAAATAAGTGGGAGAAGACTGCTGCTAGCATTGCGACAATATCCAGGAGGTCGTAGCGCCAATCCATCCTCCACATGCTCGAAAGGACTTAGTGCGCATCGGATTCGTCCTATTGCCTTGAGCATAGTACTCTGATAGCTGATGTAGAATGATCTCTGTGGCCCAGAAAGGAGAGATGACACAAGGAGTGCCTGGTGGAAGACCCATATACTCCGGGGGGGTGGGGAGCAAGGGTCGAAGTCGACAAGTATTGGTGGTGTGTCCGGTGATGCCACAATAGAAGCACCTAATAGTCTGGTCATCTATTGGTAAAGAAGCCATGGATACCAATGTGCCTTGTTGAAGAAGGAAGAGGTCAGCTACCATGAACTACGAACCGCAATGTCCGCCTCAAGGGATGTAAGGGCAGTATGAAACACAAACCGTAATGTCTACCTCAAGGGGTGGAAGGGCAGTGGAAGGGCTGGAAGTCCGCTGCCTGTGGGAGGAGGATGCGACCAGCACAAAGAGATTGCAACCAGTAGAAAAACGCAGGTGAGGAGAGAGAAAGACTAAAAACGCAAGCAGGACGACCTGCAGGAAAGAGAAAGACTAAAAACGTAGGCAACAGGTGAGAGAAAGACTAAAAACGCAGGAAAAAAACAGCACAACAATCAGTATGCTGAAAACAGCCCTCTATCACGCACAACCATGAGCACCTTGGGGTATCATTTTCCATAGCTATGTTGTGAAGCTCATGATCATGTGTGGAATACTCCAAATCTGTCCATCTGCACCAGATCTGTCCAGTTCAGCCATCAGCTCCAAATCTGTCCATCTCAGTCATCTGCTGTTTCCAGCCTGAGCGCAACCCTGAACGCAATCCAGCGCGCAATCCCACACGCAATCCTGCACGCAGCCCAAGGAGCTGCTGTTTTGGAAGAGCTGCTGCTGTTTTCAGCTCTGCCTGCCATTTTCTCAGTTCTGCCCGCCAATTTCTGCAAACCCGAAAAAGTGCAGAAACCCTAAATTTCAAATTTGGGGTTTTCTTGAAATTTCTGGAATTTCCAATCTATGTTAGCCATCTCTTCTCGAATCTCGGCTCGTGTTGCCCAAAAATTTGGGGCTTTTGCTAATTTTTGCTCCCAGAGTTCGAACTGACAACTAAGTTGAAGAAATTTCTCAATTTCTTGGACACTCCCACCAAAAAGTTGGGGCTTTTGCTGCCCAATTGGAGGCCCTTTGTGCAAATTGTTACCAAACTCGTAGACATTGCGTAATTTCTTCCACATTAGCTCAAGAAAATTTGGGGCTTTTCAGTTTTTTGGATCCGGCATGCATCACGAGGCAAATTTCAGCTGCTGTTCACTACTCACATGCATCCCGATGCAACATTTCTGCAGAAATTCCAACTGCAAGATACAAATTTCTTCAATTTCTTTGAAATTTTAGAAAGAAATTTAGAGCTTTTGCCCAACATGCGCTCCAAGGCAAGCAACAAGCAATACAACAGCATTAAATTGCTGTTATAGTCAGATTGGGCAAAGAATTTTGAGAAAATTCAATAAATTTTGGTAAGAATCAACAGTTAGTTGTTGTATTTGGTACTTTTGTGGGCACACATTTCGAGGCAGATGTGGTACAGCAGTATAGTGTTGTAATTTACTAGCTGAGTGCTGATTTGGGTGGCATTTGTGTGGTAGTTTGGTACTTGTTTCTTAATCCCGTGGGCGATTTTGATACTTTGAGGAGTATACTCTATACTTCAGCATTGAAGTATTTGGCTGCAAATTTTTGTCTATCATTAACGGCATGGCACATCAAGGGAATAATGATCAGAGCAACATCCTTGGTGTCCTCACTCAGGAGGTCAAACTTAATGGCTCAAACTACCCACTGTGGAGTTTTATGGTACGTAATCTTCTTGTGGCGAAGGACTTGTGGGACGTTACAAGTGATTTGCAGCGACCAGAAGGTCTTGCACCTCTGACACCTCAGCGTATCGCTCAAGGACCGGTTGTTGGTGCTGCTACTGGTGGTATTGGTGCTCCTATTGCTGCTGCCCCTCCTCTCCCTCCTACCGAGGATCAAAGGAAATGGGACTCAAAAGATGCACAGGCACTTTCTTTGATTGCCTTGTCAGTAAAAAGGGCAATTATTCCACGCATTCGGTCTTGTAAGACCTCAAAATCAGCATGGGATGTACTTGAGCATATGTTTGTAGCACGCAATAAGGCCAAGATATCCTATCTCCACAGAGAGTTGGCCAATATGACCATGGATGAAGGTGATAGCATGACAGAGCACCTTTCTCATATACAGGATTTGCATGAGCAGCTACTCAATGTTGATGAGATCATTCAGGATACTGAATTGGTAAACATCACACTGAACTCTCTTCCAAAGTCATATCTTGGTTTCTACACCTCTTTGATGTTGTCTTTGAGGAGGGGACAGCAGCCCCTTATATATGTGGAGTTGGAACGCCTCTTGCTACAAGAGGAACAGACTCAAAAGGATGTGGCATTGCGTTCAGGTGATGTAGCTATGCTTTCCAAATTCAAAGGCAAAGGAAAAGCCAAGCAAAATGTAAAAAATCAGCAAAAGGGTGATGTTGGACAACCATCAAATAAGGTTGTCCAAGACACAGAAAAGACTAAAAAGAACGAGAAATGCCATTATTGCAAGAAGCCCAGTCACTATATCGATGAATGCAGAAAGAGATTGGCCAAAGAGAAGAAAAAGAATGGTAGGACAGCAGACTTAATACAGCAAGCTGTTGCTACACCATATGCTCCTGAACAGCAGGGTGTCTATGATGGTTTGCCACATGCAATGGAAGAAGCAGTACAGCATGAAAGGGCTGCTGTAAATGCAGCCAAAACAGTCCCAAGAAGGTTGTTACAGACTCTCCAAGAGAGTAAAATGGATGCTCCTATACCTCAACGCACTAGAAGGGCTGCCAGAAATGCAACAAATGATGCAGGGGGGGCACATTTGATTGATTTTACAAAAGTAGATGATTGTGATGAGCATGTGTTTATGAGCTCACTATTGGATGATGATGAGCCTACTTCCTTGGACGAAGCTCAGCAAGATGTACATTGGATGCAGACCATGCAGGATGAGTTAGACTCTATTACCACTAACTTTACATGGGATATTGTGGATTTACCACCTGGTAAGAAGACCATTGGCACAAAATGGGTTTTTAAACTCAGTCACAAGGCTGATGGTACAATTGACAAGTACAAAGCACGGTTGGTAGCAAAAGGCTATGCACAGAAGAAGGGCATAGATTATGAAGAAACTTTTGCTCCTACATCCCGTATGAGTATGGTCAGATGTGTGATTGCTATGCTTGCAAATTATGTCTAGAAAGTACATCAATTGGACATTAAGACAGCATTCTTGAATGGGGATTTGCATGAGGATGTTTGTGTCACAACCTCCAGGGTTTGTGGTTAAGGGGAAAGAGCACATGATATGCAAGTTGTATAAAGCTCTTTATGGTCTCAAACAGGCTCCTCATGCATGGTACTCCAAAATTGATGCTTATTTGGCTAGCAAAGGGTTCAAAAATAGTCCAGCTGCTTCCACTCTATACATTAATAATGGGGGGGGAAGACTTACTGATTATCATTCTTTATGTAGATGACATGCTGCTCACTAGACCTACAGAAGAAAAAATTGCAAATTTCAACGCTAAATTAAAACATGCATTTGCTATGTCAAATATGGGCTGCCTACACTATTATTTGGGGATTCAATTCACCCAAAATCAGCATGGTATCATCATGTCACAATCACAATATGTGAATAAGCTATAACATAGGTTTAGTACGCAAGATTACAAACCTATGTGCACTCCTATGGAGCCACGCTTAAAGCTATCTATGCATGATGGTGAAGAGATGTCTGATGTTGCAATTTACACCCAAGCTGTTGGCTGTCTTATTATTCTTTGCAACACACGCCCTGACATTCAGTATGCAGTATCTCACGTGAGTAGGTATATACATAGCCCACGGGCCATACATTGGCAAGCTATTAAGCGGATCTTCAAATATTTGCAAGGTACTCAGTCACATGCAATATTATTTCCTAAGGGGGAGACTTGCACAAACAGGCTTATAGTGATTCAAATTGGGCTGGTGATGCAGACGCTAGGTAGTCTACTGGTGGACACTGTTTCTTTCTAGACCGTTCATGCATTTCATGGCTAAGCAAGAAACAGCCTACAATGGCTACCTCGTCTTGTGAGGCTAAATACAAGGCAGCCTTCAATGGCAACAGTGGAATGTGTATGGTTGCACAGATTGTTGGTTGATCTACATTTACCATTGGAGGGTCCTACACCCATTCTTTCTGATAGTCAAAGTGCTAACGAAATCCTGTGTTGCATACTCGCATGAAACACATAGAGGTACATTACCATTGTGTCAGAGAGAGATGCTATGCAGGAGAGATCAGCTTGATGTATGTACCCACACAGAAAAATGTTGCTGACATTTTCACCAAGGCACTACCACGCGAGAAGTTTGAGGCTTTTCGAAAGTCCTTAAACTTGTTACCCTTTGGTGATTGATCATCCTTTTACTCCATCACATTGGCACTGCAGGGGGGGTGTTAGAATTTGCTGATTCTATGGGCAGCGCCCAATGTAATTTGTGTGGTGTGGACACTTATTAAAGTGTCAATGTAAGGTGTATACACCTAGTGACTTAGAAACTTAAAGTAGTGACACTAGGCTCTAGAGTAAAATAAACCTAACTCTAGTTAGTTGGTGGAAGGCTGGTTAGGTCAACCCTTAACCTAAAGATAAGTTGTACTTTCACTCTATCTTTCATTCAAGCAAGTACACTCTTCTCTTTTTGCTTGAGCTCACTCTCTTGCTGACATTGTCTCTCCTCTCTCTCTCCATAGCTCGCTGCCATTTTCCAATAGTACAGGCAAGACCAGTTGCCAAAGGGTATGCACAGAAGGAAGGGATTGACTTCCAAGAGGTCTTCTCACCTGTTGTGAAGATAACCAGCCTACGTGTGCTTTTTACTCTCACTATTGTACTGGACTTAGAGCTGTACCAAATGGATGTGAAAACAACTTTTCTGCATGGTGACTTTGATGAGGGAATCTACATGAAACAGCCCGAGGGCATTGTAGTTCCTGGAAAAGAGCAAATGGTGTGTACACTAAAACACAGTTTGTATGGGCTGAAGCAAGCACCACGGCAGTGGTACAAAAAGTTTGACACTTTTATGCTCTCTCATGGGTTTACACACAGCCATACAGATCATTGTTTGTACATGAAAAAGGATACAGATGGCAGCCCCATCATACTTGTTTTGTATGTGGATGATATGTTACTAGTTGGGAAAAGAAAGACTAGCTTGGATGCTCTCAAAGATCAGTTGAAATCAGCTTTCTCCACGAAAGATTTGGGGAATGCATAGCATATTTTGGGCATGAGGATTTGCAAGGATAAAACACAGAAATTGTTGTTTTTATCTCAAGAAAAGTACATTGAAAAGGTACTAGACAGATTTAACATAGCTGAAGCTAAGCCTTTTGGGGTGCCCTTACCTCCATATCTTAAGATTAGTAAAGCCAACAGCCCAAAACATGACGTAGAAGCAAATGCTATGAAGGGAGTCCCTTATGCATCTACTTGTGGCTCTCTTATGTATGCTATGGTTGCTACTCATCCAAACATTGCTCATGCAATGGGAGTTGTCGGTAGGTTTATGTCAAATCCTAGCAAACCACATTGGAAAGCTGTCGAGTGTATTCTTCGATACCTAAAGGGTACACAAAGAAAGTGTATTTGCTATGGACAAGGTACACTTAGTCTACAAGGTTATTGTGATGCAAACATGGCAAGTGACTTGGACACTTGTAGGTCCACTAGCAGATATGTCTTTACAATCGCTAGTGGGGCTGTTTCTTGGTGCTCCAGGTTGTAGAACATCGTAGCACTGAGTACTACTGAAGCTGAATACATATCAGCTACTGAAGCTTCTAAGGAAGCTATATGGTTTAGCAGACTTGCAAAGGATCTCAGCATGTCTATGGGTATCGCAGTGTTGGGATGTGATAGCCAGAGTGTTGTGTATATCGCTAAGAATGCCATGCATCATTCGCACACAAAGCATATAGATGTGCGATATTACTTTATCAGGCAGATTCTGGAAGATGGTCTAATTATATTGACCAAGATCAAAACACAAGACAACCCTACAAATGTTCTCACCAAAAGTCTAAGCAAGGCTCAACATGAGCATTGCATACAACTAGTAGGAATTGGTTAGCGGTTCACTTCGGACCTTTAAGTGGGAGGTTGTTGGGATAAAGGCCCTTTATCCACCTCCGTGTATAGTACATGTGTATTATATAGTTGTACATGTGAATGCACCCTTACGTGCCCTAAGTATAAATACATTTTATTCTTTGTGTACCAATACGTTGTTGGTACACCCAGAATCGAATCGTACTCTCTCTCTCTCAATCGCTCTCTCTCACCTGCTCACTCCTCGAGCTGCTGCTCACTCCTCAAGCTACTAACATCTCCAACAACATGATCCATGTGACGTGGTAGCTTTCATAATTCATGCAAAATCATTTAGTACTATGTGGTGACTTTCATAATTCATGTGACATGTCACATGATCCACGGACTCATTTAGATGTCCAATAGAGACATGGATTATTGTTGCTATATTGACATCGATTGCACTTCGTATGTTTCAGCAATCTTTCTTTCAAAGAAAATAGCATTCTATTAATAACACCTCGAAGAAAATCCCCCTCAAGTTAAATTCAAAGTAAAAAGAACCATACAAAGAGTAGCAGGTATCTAAGTACATCATAAATGCAATCATTGTGCAAACAACGAATTTGGGGGGCTATAATACCAAACCATCAAAGGGGCTATATGAAAAAAGGTGTTGGGAATCCTATGTCCCCAAGAAGGCATCTCTCCTCCTCCTCCTCTTAGAGCCACCTTGGAGCCTCCCCCATCACTTGTGAAATCTTAGAAAGAGCCTCTGCAGTGGAACATCCTAGAGATCTATAGCATGGTTGCACCTCACAATCCAAATGTACCAAGAAATCCTACTAGCAATCAGCTCCTATCTATGACAATAACCCTATGTCCACTATACTTGTGAGTAATCTAGATTGGGGACCCTACTCAAACATTGATGAATGATTTAAAAATGGAATGGCTACCTTGAAAATCTTTATATTCATATGTTGGGCTTCTGTCTGTGACCCAAGCTATAGCCCTACAAAAGTGACAACCATGGTCTCTCTTGTGCCATGAAAGACCATTTTGAAGGCTCTCCTCCGCACCTCCTCATCCCTAGGACAGTCCCATAGGCAATGTCTCCACATCTCCTCTAGCTTGCCACATCTCACATATGCCATTGGAACCCTACCATATCCAAGCCATGTACCAACAACTAAAGCTCCTATGAGCTAATAGCCATAAGACAAGGGATATCTTCATGGGGCTAAAGTTATAATCTGACCTATTCAAAAATTCTAGCACCAAATGGTAAAGGATGACATGCATGTGTCACTCACTGCCGATTGTGCTTTGGTCTTGCTCATCTAAATCCTCCTCTGTGTTCAATAGTGTAGCCAAAGAGGGCCATATTGCATTGCCTCAAGTAATGGATTCCTCCAAATCCAATCCCATAGGCTTCATCGTAATCTTTGAAGGGACCTCCTTTGATAAGCCGAGTATCTCCTCTATCTAGAGCATCATGTGAAATCTGTCTAATCCAAATCTACTTGTTGAAGGCCATTATCCTCTACCTGAAAGTGAATGTCTTGTCTTTGTTGGTCGCAATGATCCCAAGGATGATGTCCCATCTAAAGAAGGGATCAATCCACATCTAAGAAGTGGTTATATCTATCCTCCACTCAAGTACTCAAGTACTCCCTTTGTTACAGCCTCTATCATAGCTCTAGCACCCTTGAGATTACATAGTCTCTACATTTGGGTCTCATGCAGCAACTCCTGAAATGCAAACCAATCTCCAACTAAGGTGAAACTGCAAGAGTGCGCAACAAAAAGGAAAGTGAGCCCACAGTGAATAGAGGAGGAGGAGACTAAAGAAATGCAATGCAATGAACAAATTGACAAAAAACCCAAATGATGCAAGACTGCAACAATCCACCCCAGCATGCAACTCATAGCAACATTCTGGGTATTAGATGGAAACACAAGATGAGACAAAAAGATAAAGGGGGATGGAATCTGTAAAACTCCCTCTCCTACCAACCTATCACAAGAATGGTTCTTGAAGTTTCATAGGTTTCTGAAATGCCTAACTATGAAACAAGTTTTCTAACCTTATGAAACACGTTTCTTGGCAACTATCTTATGGACAGCCAAGCAATAAAGGCAAGGTACCAACACCACAAATAGACACTAATGTATGTCACTAAGAGAGATAGTACCCTTCTATGAATGGAGATTGTAGAGCCAATCGCCTTATGGAGTCATATGACTTGATGCAGTGCTATCAATGAGATAAGGCCTCTCACAAGACAAGAGCCGAAGAAGACTCCTCCCATTGATGGATGTGAAGGAAATTGACTCGATACTAATCATGGATGTAGAGGTAGAGATAGAGGAAGCCTCACATAGCTTCATCCCTCACTCCAAAATAAAGGTAAGGATAATACTTCCAACACTTCTCCTTACAGTGTGAGGTCTTCCTACAACATAAACACTTGGGATATCCTTTGTCCTTCCCCTTACTATCTATATCAAAGTCAGAAGATGCTCCAATTGCTTGGATCCCTTAATCTACAACCCCTATATATGTGAAAACATTGTGATAGCATGTGAACACATCTCAATGTATGTGTGAGCCTAGGGTTAGGGTCTAGGGGAACCCCAAAGCTATATAATAATAGCCTATGCTAGTACTTTTATATCATCAAACTATCACAACAGTCCATCTACATTCTCTCTCTCTCTCTCTCTCTCTCTCTCTCTCTCTCTCTCTCTCTCTCTCTCTCTCTCTCTCTCTCTACCATGGAATGGGTCCTCACCCACCTTAGGTCCTCTCACATCAACCTATAGTGGTTTCATAGTTGTTCACTGTTACTAACGCCATCAAACGAAAGAGCTGCCCAACTGAGTTTATTTGCATGTTGCCACGTCTTACCTACCACACACATTGCCCACCATTAGAGGTCTTTTGCCCACCAACTACTCTATCACTAGTCACCCTTTCCATTAGGTGCCTTCAACTCGTCAACTACCCACACGGCTCACTCTCTTTGTAGTGGCAAATGCCTTATCTTACCTCACACACGTCATTGACTACACGGACGCCCTACTTGTTGGTTTCACTACTGGTTAATCTTGCTACTGCCCAAAAATTGGTGCTCCACGAGGCAAGCCCATTCTACAAATTGTGTCAAGATCCAACATATTGTTCATAATCTCCTTGCCTATCCATCACCTCTGCCACCAACCCTGAGGTCATCCATCTTTAGGTGATGCCTCACAATACCACCACCTACCACTTCTCACTGTAACCTTGGATTATGAGCTTAATATCCCTACTGTCAAGATACTAGATGTGTAGAAACCACATGGCACTGTAAAAGGCTCCAATGAGTGATCCAATGGAGCCCCACGGTCTAGTAAAGTCAAATCAGATGTTAAGAGATTTGGTTTTAAGGGTTACGCAGCTCACCATTATGCTTACATGATAAAAGTTATTTAGATTGTAGAGTCCACATGTTTTCAAGAGACTATTGATCGTGCACATTGGGATGCAGCAATGGTTAAGTAGATGGCTCGCATGGGAGGCCACCAAAACACAAGAGTTAGTGTTATTGCCTAAGGGCAAGAAAGTCATAGGTTGTAAGTGGACCTATAAGATTAAGCACAGTGCAAATGGTTCTATTAGAAAGTATAAGGCAAGCCTAGTTGTTGTAAGCTATGCTTAAACATGTGGCATAGATTATGAGATGTTTAATCTAGTTGCTAGAATAGCAATTGTTAGATGTGTCAGTACTTTGGCCAACCAAATGTTAGAATTTACATTAGATGGAAAAATATTACCTTTTTGCATGGTGATTTACAAGAAGAGGTGTACATGGGGAGATGGACAACTTATGAGAATATAAAGTATCCCACATATGTGAGCACGTTGAAGAAGGGGCTCTATGCGCTAAAACAAGCACCTAGAGCATGGTTAGACAAGATCACGAACTATCTTGTTAACTTTGCTTTCTATGCTTCGGATGCAAATCACTCACTCTTATGTAAGGAAAGATACCATAAGTTTGATCATCATAGATATCTATGCGGATGATCTAATAATTACAAGTGACAATAAGAGTGGAATTTGCTATGTTAAGAGCCTTTTGAAGTTTGAATTCCAGATGAAAGGCTTGGGTATATTTGCTTATTCCAAAGATTATAGCTTGGATACGTTATCCAAATATAGTATGTTAACATCTAAGCCCATTTCAATATAGTGTTGATACTTAAGGTGAGATAGAAGCTCCTATAATGTTCAAGAGAATAGGAAGGAGTCTAATCTACATAACTATCACAAGGCCGCACTTGAATAACGTTGTTGGGTTTGTGAGTCAATTTATGTAGATACCTTAAAAGCCTCATTTGGATGCAATCAAATGCATATTGAGGTATGTAAAGTCCACTTTACACTATGGACTTCTCTACATGGCAATTAAGAATATACAAGTACTTGGGTACACATGCAAGTTCAACTAGTAGCGCATCAGATAGAAGGTCTACCAATGGCTTAATGTTTTCCCTCCAAAGTGCAACAGTTACTTAGAGCAACAAAAAACAACCTACAATTAGTTTATCTAGTATAGAGCTTCGTACAAAGGTGCTACTATGGCAGCATGCGAGGTGGTATGGTTGCAAAGATATTGGCTGATTTGGATATTCAAATAGATAGTCTAGTTGTCATTCATTGTGACAACATGAGAAGTATACCATTGCCTAGGAAATCTATATTCCATTCCAAGACAACATTTCATGAGAGAAAAGATACTTGCAAATGAGGTTGACTTGGTATATATTAACATACACGACCAAACAACTAACATTTTCGCATCGGATAGAGAAGCTTCAAAGATTTTGAAGCTTACTTGGAGTTGCAAAGATACAATTTAGCTTGAGGGGAAGTGTTGAGATGACAAGCTAAACATGTGCAAACATTGATAATGGACCACCTAACTAAATTGGTTTGCGTCTACACTTAGCATGTCAATATTCATCAAGACTTTCACATGGCCACTAACTCGTTATTCATTATAGACTTAGCGTATATTTACAATATGGGAGAAAGAACAACAACAACAAAGCATTTTTGCCTCCATCTCTCTTCTCGCATGATTTGTGAGCCTTCCTAGATCTACAAGAATAGACCATTATAGATACTAAGAATGGAAGTTTCTTCAATCCCATAAGTAGGTTGCAAAGATACAATTGAGCTTCAAGGGGAGTGTTGAGATGACAAGCTCAACACGTGCGGATATTAATAATGGAGACCACCTAGCTAAATTAATCCGCATGTCTACACTTAGCACGCCAATGTTCATCACGACTTTCACATGGCTACTAACTAGTTATTCATTGTACACTTAGCATATATTTACAGTATGGGAGAAAGAACAACAACAACAACAAAGCATGTTTCCCTCCATCTCTCTTCTCACATGATTTGTGAGTCTTCCTCGATCTACAAGAATAGACCATTATAGATACTAAGAATGGAAGTTTGTTCGATCCCATAAGTAGGTTGAAAAGTTTCACAACATTTGACTCAACCTCATATGGTATCCAAACGTGCTCATTATTCTCAGTGGTTTCGCAACCATTTCAACTTCCATTATAAATCTTATAGCCTAACATTATTTAATTTCTTGCAACTAGAATATTTATTATTATATCAGCCTCTTTTTGTAGAACATTAATATAGAAAGAGCCCTATGCTCTAATACTAGACATAATATTAGCAAAACAAAGAAAGATGAAAAGTATAAGTGATATGCTTAATTCCCCCTCTTCAAATTTCTTGGAAGAGATTATAAGCCCATAGTGAAATGGTGCATGAATAAACACCTTATGTTTATATACATATTCCTTTTACACACCTATTTGTGTGGCCTACCATCTCCCTACACTACAAGCTCAATCCTCCTCAGCCTTGGGACACTAGGCACTTGCCATTAGCCATACACAATATCTGGCTATCAACTTCAATCGATTGTCTATCACACTCAACCTTCTATCCATTCAACTCCCACTATAAAACTAACCTTGATTAATATTTTGATTTGAAAGGTTGCCATTTTCTGCCCAATAAGAATTGAGATTCTTCATACTACTTATACACCTCAACATCTTGCATAAGTTTCACAGATCCATAGCACAGTGCTTATAACAGCAATCAGATATGCTGTTGCAATTAGATATGCTATTGCCTTAACTCATCAGAACAGGGGCATCAGTTTTGTAAGGCATTAAGAGTAAGGAAAATTACGATTACAATATATTATGGAAAATTATGATTGCAATACCTCTTTTGAAAGAGGAGGTTTTGTTGAAGAGTAGTAATCAAAAAACAATTGCAACGTTGCAGTGTCCTCTAAAACAGGTCTCCACGAAGAGGGAATCTGCAGAGTGTGAAAGCATAAGACTGCTGGGAAACCGAATCATTCACCAATTCAGAGCTGTTAAAGTCTTTATCTACCTGTATTGTCCCAAGATCTTCAGAGCTTTCATCTAAAGATGTTCCAACAAAGTCATAAGATAAGCATTTCAGTGCTAGATTGATTGCTTGCTCCTTCAACTTTTCATCAGCTGCTGCAAAGAAAGAAGTTCGAGATCATGAGATAACACATCCTTAAGCAATCTATAATGTCCATTTTAGTATATCTGAACAAACAAATTTGATAAATGTGGAGAAGCAAAGCACGACCTAAAAATAAGGAACAGATCCCTAACTTGACAACCCTTGAGAGTGGAGCTAAACTCACCACCATCTCCTTTAAGTTGTCGTAAGGACGTGAGTGATATTTGAAAGACCTGAAACAGGGCCAAGTCTCGAAACGAACAAGCGATTTTTCGATGGTGCATTAATGGAAGACCAACATTTACCTAGGGAGAAAAATAGAGGTTTTAGATTTTGAATTCTTAGCACACCGGAACTGCAATCACCATGTCATATTTTCAGGACTAATGACAGTGTGCCCATGGAGTGAGAGGAACTAATATCCAAATTAGGTGCATGAGTGCATGTGTACTTATTTATTTTCTTTATTCAGGATAAGGAGATACCCCTGCCTTAAAGCTTTCATTCTAGCCATACCTGGTTCATTTCTGCAACAAGTTGGTTAAGAATCTTTAAACCTATATAGAAGTGTTCAGTTGTACCCTGAAAAACAGTGAAATTTACATAAGTGAAAATATTAGAGCCATCAAATTGAAATGATGGACCTTTATATTAATTCCGAGCATCATATACAGTTGAAACGTGATCATATATTGCTCATATAAAGGAGACCATCCCAGGGTGCAAAAAACAAAAGCAAAAAAATGAAAAGAGAGGTACACAGCATCCTTCTCACAAGCTTAGAGTTCATTCATATTGTAGACACTCACCCCCATAGATATTCCGGATACATGGAGCTAATAATCAAATATCATAATACATCGGCCTTTAAGAACAACAGTAAAAACAGTGAATAGCTCTAACATCACTGCCAACTCAATCAAAACATATATTCATAGATTCCATCAAACCCTTCCAGAGAGCACATCACACACGTCCCTTTTTCAGCTACCCTGGACATTAAACCCATGAAAACTCACATCCTCTACTTGAAGCTATGGAAAACGATCAGCAAAAAACTTTGGGGGAACACAGCTCAGTGCACAACAAACAGAGTACACACTATTTATGGCCTCTAATAGGATGCTATTTGAACAGGAATTAACAGGCACTTCGAAGGTTTGTCCACCAAAACTAAGTTTGGGAGTGATGCATCTACACAAAAATATCCATTCAACCACAACTTTCAATTAACTATTATTCAAAATCAACAATATTTTGCAAACCCCAAATTCTTAAACCTGAAGCACATCTAGAATGAGCAATATAAGCCTTTCAATGTTGCTCCTAAATTAACAAACCCAACTTGGACAAGTTGTTTCTCGATATAAGAGACCTGTGTCAAGAACGTCATTGCTTCTTTCACAATATCTCGGAACCTGTCATCGTCATACCAAGACAATTTTGTAATGCGGCACAAAAGTTGAATCAAAGATGTCGTCACAAATGACTGCAATTCTCTGCCTCTATTTGCAAGGTATCCAATAACATAATTTCCTGTGTGTGGACCAAAACAGGAATCACAACATGGAACAGCTGAACATCGGGGATCAAGGGAAAAATATGTAAGACTGTTCAAGTAACAAGGTGCGAATATGCTTACGAATGTCAAGGCGCAGCTGCAAAGAGAGTGTATGCTCAGTGACCTGCTTTAGTAGGCTAGAGCTAGCAAGCATCTGTGCATATGGGGATGAGGTGCTGTCTAATATGTATTGACACTGTGAAATGTAATCTGTATTTAAAGAAAAACATTGCAGAGTACTTTCAGCATGAGCTCGTTCTGCTGAATCTTGAGAATTATACAGTCTCTCACAAAGAGCTTCCAGCTGTGCAAGGCTCTCCATGTAGGAAGAGTACAAACAAGTTGCCACTATTTTGTGAAAATAATGTTTGGTTTTGCTAGGAGTATCCTCTGCTGATTTTAACCATTTGGCCCTAGAAGGCCAACAAAGTTGAAAACTGACATGCTACCCTCCTGTGCTTCTACAGAGATCAGGAAGCAAAACACTCAAGACCTCAATCAAAAAGTCAATCCAAGAAATTTTGCAGCAGCCGAATCTGACAAATACAGCTCTTTCCCTGCGTTACAACTTCAAGCTCTCCCTGTGTCACAACTTGTGGAAGACACTGGTTGACCTCCAGGCAAGTGGCAATGCTCCAACTATCCAGGAACTGCAGAGACAAATCTGCAAAAAATCAAGAGAGCATTCAGTGTCACTCAAGCCGTGCCTGAGCATTATTAAAAGCATAATTACTTTTTCAGAAATTTAACATGGAGTGTGTGTAAGTTTAAAACACTCACAAAGACTTGTCAAAACCAATGGATAACTGGAATCATCACATAGGATTTCCCACACATTTCCACTAGGCACACATGCATACATGTACAGCAAGTATAAATATGGTTCATCGCTCCAGAAAAACATACAGGACCATTATATGAACCAGATTCTCAAGAGACAAAGCATAGGAAGTAAATTAAATAGTTCTACCATCTGAACATTCAAAAACACATTGTGAACAATATATAAGTTCACAAAACCTGGAAAATTAGTATGATTAATCAAACATCTTCCTCTTTACGATTAACAAGTTGGTAAGGCTATTGTGAAATAATACTTAATTTGGTATGGTTAGCAGAGTATGAACCCCAATGTTGTACAGATCACATGTATTAACTGGCAATGATCAGAGATCTGGAAAGCTTAGCTATTAGTTATAGCTACAGAGCTCCCAAGTATCAACATTCATAGCTTTGGGGGGGTAAGAAGAAATCAGCCTGAAGAGTAAGGAGTTGGAAATGAACTTCTGAAGCCTAAAGCTTCAAATCTACTCCAGAAAACTTTCTCCTAGTCTTTTTCTTCCTTGTCCTCCTCCTGCACAAAGTTTGAGGAAGAATTTTATCATGGCCATTGTAATGCATCATCCTGTGAAACTTCAACGCTTGTGCTTTTGCAATTATTTTGACCCACTACTAGTGGAGGCCCTTCAGCTATCTCCAACATTTACAGGGGTGCTAGCTTTTCATCATCCCTCTCCTTGGTACCTTCATTTTCTCATAACACTCATCCTTTAACTTGGAGATTGTCCTAAATAGGTATGTATGTAGACCAACATCTCCATGTGGGAGGGACTTCAATCATTCCTTCTTTTACTAAACATGAGAGAGAGTGTCAGTGATCCAATCCTCTCACAAGGGGATACACAACTTTGTTAAGAGATCACTGAAAGTGTAAGGTGCTGCAAAATTTGGGAGGGCTTGTCTCCCATCATTTGGCTGGACGAAGTATCTATTGTCATCTTTGCAATGGGATTAGCACTTCCCTCTCCATAGAAGATGCAATCAAAGCATGTCAAATGGAAAAAAACATGCATCCCATACAAGATCTTCATTTCCCTGTTGAATGTGAAAAAACCATTCAACTTTAGCAATGCATTGCATATTTTTCTCTCCAAACAGTTTACTGGCACAATACCATTATCAAATAAGATAATGCTCCACTGGTTGAATGTGCAAAAAACATTCAAACTTTAGAGATGCATTGCATATTTTTCTCTCCAAACAGTTTACTGGCACATTACCATTGTGAAATAAGATAATGCTCCACTGGTTGCTATGTAGTAGACACACACAAAACTAGTATTAGTGTGCTGTGAAAGACAAATAAAAGAATGTAAAGTACAGCTTAGCCTATTGTAGCCTAAAATAGCCTATGGAGCTGATGTAGCCTAAGAATCTAGCTAGACTGCCTAAGAAAAGATGAGCCTAAGGTAGCCTTCAGGATGGTACCTTGACTAGCCTAAGGATTCTACAAGTAACCCAGGAATCATAAGAATCTAGCCTAATGGTAGATAATAACCAAACTAATCAGACAGGCCATAAGGCACTGACTGAGAAGGAGATCCATAATACACCACACTAAGGGCCAGCCAATGATGAACACACATACTAGAGGGTGGAGAATCTAACTTACCTTCCTGGTGAAGATCCCCTCTCAACCTCCATTGAGAGGTACTACCATCGCTGAAGGAGCTAAGGTTAGTGTGAGGCTTGGTAATGGATTTAGCTTAGGAGTGGGTAGAATACCCTTGGTTGTGCATGGTTTCATTGTGGGTGTGGATCTAAGACCCTTGGCATTCATCTAAGATCCTTGGCCTTTGAGTGGCAATTGTCACCTACGTGGCAAGGCTTCTAACAAAATGTACAATACCTATTATTTTTACAAGTAATGCCAAAAGAGTCTTTGTGATGTTTTAACTTTACCACTCCCTTTTTCCTTCAATGGAGGAGGCAAATCATCCACATGCAATTGGGGAGGCTGGGATAGGGTCTTAAGTGTCTTAGGTGATTTCTTTGCACTCCATGTTTCCTTCAATGAAGGAATCAAAGCATCAACACAAGATCATGGTCCATGTTGAGGATCATCCAAGAAGGGTGGGATAGAGTCTTGAGTGATTCCTTTGCACCCCATGTTTCCTTCAGCGAAGGAGGCAACACATCAACACAAGAAGGGGGTCCTTACTTTTAAGCAACCAAGCAAGGTGGTACAATGTGCTGCAAGTAGCATTCACAACAACAAGCACTATAAAGCAAAGTGGTACACATTTGAGTATCTAATGATGGCTTGAAGCATAAATGAGCATCAAAACAATCTGTACTATGACTGGATACCCTATAGTTCATCTAAAGTAGGGTTCTAAGTTTAATGTGAAAGAACTGAAGTGTGTTAGAGATTTAGTCATCCCCTGGATGAGCATATGCCATAGGCAGAGTATAGTCACCCTACGGCAGATTTCTGCATTTCTAGATCTGATCAGATAGATTCATACAATCGCCAGTGTTGAGAAACCCTTCACCCACAGTTTTGTGTTCTACTTTTTCCGTTTAGGGTTTCACGGTGGACAGCCCCAAAAAGGGGCTGGGCACCCACAATGGGGCGCCACCCTAGATAGCCGGCGCCCTTCCTCCAAGCACCACCCTAGACAGTTTCTTGCCTATATATAGGCTGCCTCTATCACTCATTCTTCATGGCTGATTCATTCAGTCCGTCACCTCTTCTCTCCAACCTCTCCACTGCCCTCACACCCCTTCACGAGCACATTGCAGTTTGTGGTTCGTGGTTGTCTTCATCATCTTCCTTGTGCTACGGCACCCTTGTTCCCTTGTATCACATTCACTCCATGATTCAAAACTTCATCATTCCATTCATCAGAGTTTCTTCTCTCTTCTCTTTTCTTCTCCGTGTTTGCCGAGTTCACTCCGTGTTCCTCCCCGCAAACCCTACTATCTCGCTGGTATATCACCTTTTGACATGGTATCAGAGCTGGATCTACTCAAACAGTGGCAAAGATCCTCCACTCCAGTGAAGGCAAAGACTGATGGCCAGTTCGACATCCACTTCTCTTCTTCTTCTACTACATTAGCATCCTAACTGGCTGCTTCTCCCTCCTACGTTTGATGTTTTCCAACCCACGTTCATCACAACTGTTGTTGCCGCCTCCACCTCCCAATCAGTTTGGCGGCTCCTCCTTGTTGTTGGCAGCTCGACCAAACTGCTAGTGGCTCCTTCCCGTTACTAGCAACTCAACCAAACTGTTGGCAGCTCCTCCCCGTTGCTAGCGGTTCAGCCAGACTGGTGGCGGCTAATATATGCTGCTAGCGGCTCAGCCTAAGTGTTGACGGCTCCTCCCTACTGCTGTTCTCTGCAACCTGGCGGCTCAACCAGTCGGCTAGCAACTATTCTCTACAACCCGACAGCTCCACCATACTGCTGTACCCTGCACTTTTCTACTGGTTGCAACCTCTTATTGTTGTTGGTAGCATCCTCCTCCCATTGGCAGTTCACTTCTAGCCCTTGCACTGCCCTCACACCCCTTGAGGCGGACATTGCACTTCATGGTTCGTGGTTGACCTCTTCCTTCTTCAGCAAGGCACACTGGTACCCATGGCTTCTTCCCCAACAAATGACCAGTCTAGTGGGTGTTCCTACTGCGGCAAGAACGGTCATTCCACCAATGAGTATCGACATCGAACTTTGCTCCCACCCCTTCAGAGTGCTCCATCTTCCACCGGGCACTCCTTGTCCCACCTCTCCTTTCTGGGCCACAAAGATTGTTCTGCATCAGCTATCAAAGTATTATGCTCAAGCAATAAGCCGCAACCGACATGCACTAAGTCCTTTCAAACACACCGAGGCTCTAAGACCTTATGAGGCAGCCCTCTTGGAGACCACCCCACTACGCGGAGATTTCCCCCACCTACTTCCGAGTACAGTGGCTTTCACAGCCCATATCTCCTCCACAATCCACTCTCCTAAGAGCCCACAACTGTTCCCCACCCTTGGCTCACCTTGAGCCTCCTTCCCCACCCTCTTCCACTCAAGTTTGAAAGGCCACTTCTGGGTGCTTTTTGGCTTCTTCTTCCGAGCCCCAAATGCCTTCTTTAGCGCGATTGGCGGAACTTCCTTCGTCATCAGATGCTTCACAGCCCATGAGCCATGAGTGGTTGGATTCCCTTTCTCTCTAAGACTCCGATTCAGAGGGGGATTCTCTTACTTCGCTCTCAAAGGGGGCTTCCAATTCTTCTTCGGCTTCAGAGGTGGCTCCTACTTCTACTCCTTCTAATTCAAAGAGGGACCCTATGTGCCATGAAGTCCTTCACACACCCCCACCTTTCACTTTCGAGGAGTGGCTCTCCTTTGAGCAATCATTTCCTCTACTCATACCCAGGATCTAGAGGATCTACCTAGATAGGGACCCTTGGGTCTTCAGCAGTGTCTTGGTGGCTAGGCCTTCGTATTCATTCCAGCATGGAGTCACAGAGCTAGTGGCTTCTCTCCCGAGGTTGAGTTTCAGGTTCTACAACTCATCCAATCTCCTAACCATCTTCAAAGGTCTCCTTTCAACTGGTATTCTCTGATTACAAGGTGGATCTTCTTCGTCCCTTGTTCAGCATGGAATCAACTCCTAAGATCGAGTACAAGCATATCATTATGGTTCTCGGCACCACACGAAGTCCAACATTCCTCCTATGCATTGCATGTTTTCATCATCTTTGTACTAGGGCGCTTGGGCAAGTGAACAATTTTCCCACAAGGGACACTATCCAAGTGGCACCTGCTACATGAGCATTCTTCAACATGTAGCATTCCATCTCCACCTCGCTCTTCTCTTGTTCCCCTTTTTGGGCCTAAGAGGGGGTGTTGAGAAACCCTTCAACCACAGTTTTGGGTTCTGCATTTTGCGTTTAGGGTTTCGCGTTTTGCGTTTAGGATTTCACAGTGGACAGCCCCAAAAAGGGGTTGGGCGCCCACAGTGGGACACCACCCTAGACAGTCGACGCCCTCCCTCCAAGCGCCACCCTAGACAATCTCTTGCCTATTTATAGGCTGCTTCTGTCACTCATTCTTCACGATTGATTCATTCAGTCCATCACCTCTTCTCTCCAACCTCGCCACTGCCCTCACACCCATTCAGGAGGACATTGCAGTTCATGGTTCATGGCTGTCTTCATCATCTTCCTTGTGCTACAACACCCTTGTTGCCTTGTATCACATTCACTCCATGATTCAGAACTTCATCATTCCATTCATCAGAGTTTCTTCTCTCTTCTCCATGTTTGCCAAGTTCACTCTGCATTCCTCCCCACAAACCCTACTGTCTCATGCTACGTCATCTTTTGACAGCCAGCTGTCTGCAGCAGTTCTGGGGCAGTCCGGGCAGTCTGGGCGGTCAGTCAGGCAGGTGCCACGTGGCACACAGGCAGCAGTCGCAGTCATTATTAATTTCTTTAGAGCCGACCAGCCTGCAGCCTGTCGGCCAGTTGCAGGAGGGCTGACCTGATTATTTTATTGTTTATTTGGCTGCCTATTTATTCAGCCCAGCTCATGGTCACAGATCATTCAGATTTGGTGCTTTGCAGGTGAGACACTCCAGCTGGCATATTTTCACAGCCTTTTGTACAGATCTGCCTCTTTATTCAGGATTCATTCCCTGCAGATTTCTGTGTTCCTCTCTCTCTCTCTCTCTCTCTCTCTCTCTCTCTCTCTCTCTCTCTCTGTTCCACTCTTTCTTTTAGTCTGTCTTTTGGAAGCCGGCTCAAACTTCTCTCTCTATTTCTTCATGATGTGAACATAGGCATCACACCCAAACACCTTAAAACAAGACACATTTGGCTTTAACCATAGTAAGCCTCAAAAGATGTCATTACCAACCACGGCCAATATAGAAGATCGATTAAGGATGTGAACAACGGTGGCCACTAGTTCAGCCAAGAGACACTATCATGTTTGTCAATGGTCCATCATAATCAGCACCATCTTGATCACGCTATAATTCTTCTAGGCCATCTCATGGGCTATGCATTGATCCCCTTTGATCCATGATCCGGGCTGCTTACGCATTCAAACTATCGTTAAATGCAATTGTTACCCCTAGTCTCCTAAACACTAAGTGATACTAGAGTTAGGGTTTTATTTAGGATTTCCTATGACGGTTAAGCCATTAGGAATTTATTTTATTATAAAAAGACACTCTGTGTATCATTTGCACATAAGTGTGGCATTTCTCATTGTAATCGCTTTGAGCATTGTATTCTCTCTCACTCATTAATACATCACCTCTCATTTTGTGATTGAGTTATTGTGCATCAATTAATTCATTGATCATGTTTCATTCTCTATCAATTAATTGCACAATTACTTCACACCTTGGCCAACAATTCTTCCACTCAAATACGGCATTCTCCTAAGGTGCGTTCATGTTGGCAAACTCTTAGTGAATGCCGCAATCTGCACAAAACCTAGCTAGGTCATTGGAAACAAACTCCCCTCCTTTGTCGAATCATAGGGTCCTAAGTTTCCTACCAAACTTGTTCTCTTCAAAGATCAAATGTGCAAGGTTGTTTAGCACATGTGATGCACGTGGCACTTATTTCATGGTAATAGGCCAAGGACCCTGAGGATGCAATGGATGTCAAAGGCAAAAGTTGTAACAAGTTATATCTAATAGGTACTAGATGATGCCTAGTGTCAAATTTGGGTATAGAACAATTTATTGGCCACTAATGTCCATGGTGACATTAGTGAATAGACATTAATTCATTAATTAATGCTAGCTAAGGGTCAATAACTACTTAGGGATACTTGGAAAACAAATTGGCCTGACCAATTTAATTTTTGGTTAGTGAAATTAGTTTTTTAAGCGCTAGAATAATTTTTAAATAATGCTCGAAAATGAGATTAGAAGCTTGCTACTTAGCATTGCCCATGCAAGTGAAAAAAACGTTTAGGGACTAGTGGAGTCTATTCCAACCATTGTGAGAGAGAATGATATTGTTAGAGAGCAAGGAGATGTTATTGATGTGATTTGTAACCACCAAGGATTAATCAACATGTGACAAGGACAACAGTTGCTTAGAATTGAGGACCTAGGACTTGAATTCCAGCAACTGAAATGAGGAATTTCATGAAGATTCAAGAGACCCACATGCCAAAATCAGATTTGGGATTAAATTTGTCTTTCACGGAATAGAGTGAAAGCCAATCCCCAAGCAAACCAAAGGGCAAATTGGTTTGGAGACATATTGGTTAGTTTTCACAACAAGAGTCACTTGGATTAGTGGAGGAGATCAAAGGATCTTAGTTGTATTGCTTCCATTTGCAATATAAGATAAAGATATACTGCAAGGGGCCCTAGTTTTGGGGCCAACCCAATGTCCAATGTCCAAGATTAAAGTGATAAAGCATGCATTTTCAATTTATGTGAATTTTATACTCGCTATAATTAATACTTAATCAAGTTATTTACCACCCTATCTGAGAAGAAAGGCTGGTTACAATGGATGGCTCACCTCAATCTCTGACAATCCACAAACAAGATAACTATAAACTACCTTCCTAAGATACTCAAAATTTAGGTGGCCAAACCAAGCATACCATAGCCCAGTCTATGTCTCAAAAGAAAAAAGAAAAGTAAAGGATGTATGAAAATCGACCATTAAACTTCCACACTCTTTGTTACATCCCTTGTTTGACCGTCGTTGTACCATTGTTCTTCTTGACATCAAAGGATCTGAGAAATTTATGGATTGATTGATATGGAATTTCAATGTTGTGCTTAGCCCGGAGTTGGTTGAGAAATCCCTAAGGTTAGTGGACAAGCCAAAAAAAAGGCCAAAAAGAGACGTGTACGACATGCTAGGGATAAATAAGCAACAACTGTACACAAATGATGGAATTAGCCTAGCAAACATCCCCGAGCCCACCATTAGATTGCAAAATAAGATGGTGCATACTCTCTTTTAGAGCCAGAGGTACAATGCACTCACAAACAAAATAAGGGTACCACTGCTCAATAGTACTAGAGTCAAGGCATTGAACGAAGTAAATCTGAGCTCCTATGTCCGAACGACAATCCAGGTATCAGCTAAGGTATTGGCGTCAACTCCAAGAGCCACGGGCGAAGAATCCCTAGCAACCAAGGCGAGTAGAGATGGATAGAGAAGAGCAAGTGGAGAAAACACCAAAATAATCGCCAATCCAAGTATCAGCTAAGGTATTGACGTCAGCTCCAAGAGCCACGGGCAAAGAATCCCTAGCGACCAAGGCGAGTAGAGATGGATAAAGAAGAGCAAGTGGAGAAAACATCAAAATAATCGCCAATCCATGAGCATCATTCACCCATTACAGTGAGCCCTCAAGTCTCTTTCTCTATAGGGAACCTTGGGCAAGAAGAAGAAGCTAAAAAAGTTTAGCAGGAAGAAGTAGAGCAAGCGGCTAAGAAGAGGAAAGCTGACCATCAAACTCAAGAACAAAAAACCTCAAGTGAGAGAACGGTCAATGAGCAGGAAAAGCAAGGCTCCTGCCATCCAGTCAGTGAGAGGGGTAAAGAATTATATCGAGAATTCCCATCAAGAAAACCAGAACCCACTAATGAAGAAAGTAGAGACTTATAAAGGGCTCAAGAAGAGTCAAGAAAACCTGAAGAGGAATATAAAAAGAAACAAAAGGAGGAGAAGCAAGTAGCCATTGCCATCAAAAGATCAATAGAACAAACCTCTCGATCCCAAGAACTAGCCATGATTAGCTCGACACGTGAAAACCTGCCTAGAGCAAGTGTTGTCGCAGAGGAGACTAAACAGAGACCAGTGGTAGAGGGTAAGGAAAAGGCCCCTATGCATGCACTACCATCAGTCATGGCTACCACAACCACCTCAACACAAGGAGCCACAGAAGTAGTAGTCAATGAAAGTAATGTAATGACATGGGTGCAATACCTACTAGGCAAAGTACATGAGCTGACACCAACAGCATCAGAAGGCGTCCCAACAATAGGAGCCAAGAGACCAACAGCAGCTGATGAAGAGTCTGACTAGGGTCCTAAGGTGCCACACCTTGAGATATCAACCACATCGGCACCATCAACAATGCACAACACGAAGGAGTATAATGATCTAGTGAAAGAGCTCCAAAGTCAGTGTGTGAATAAATATGAGAGAAGCTGCACTTGCTAAGCTAGAAGCTGAAAAGGATGCTTTTGCAGCCTTCCAACTAGAAAAGACAAGGCAAATGATGGTATTCACAAGGGAAGTGGCAGCACTAAAAGAGACCTTGAAGGCAAGACACGGTGACAGAAATCTGCGGGGCCTATATGAGAAAGAAATAGAAAGCCACATGACATTAGAGCAACAATGTGCCTTTAAATCCAAAGAAAACAAACGCCTAAAGTTAGAATGCAAAGATGCCACTACATAGTCCTTACTCCCCTCTGGTATATTCTTCCAATGGTCCAAATGTTGTGCCTAAATACTTGTTGACACAACTCTCTTATATGAGACATCACCCTCCTTCCCTCATCATTCAAAATCATAGCACCTCTTTTCTCATCTAAGAGGTTTCTGTACTCTATGGGGCAATGGGGTCTTTGTCATGTGCTTCTACTTGCGACTCTAGTTGTGGGGGTGGACTTGGCACGTTGGGCTGCTCTTCCTCATCATTCTCTTGCTCAAAATCAGACCCTTCTTCAAGAATTGTCTCTACACGAACCTTAGTAGGGGGTTGTATTTGCTGCTCTTATTCCCTAAATCCCAACATGTCAAGCTCATGCCTAGACAACTCTGCCTTGATCAAATGTTGCCTTTGCTCTTCCACACTTAGGCTGGTATAATCCCTAGGTGTCTTTTCATGGAGATCACATCTTAATGCTCTCCTTGTGAGTTCTTATTTCCTTTTGAGCCCATTGATTGTTTCTTCTTCTTCCACTTGAGTGATATTCAGCACAATGTTTAAAAAAGCTTGTTGTTGTGCTAGCATTCTCGTCTCTATTGTGGAAAAACCTCTCGTAAGGAAAGTAAAATGTGCCCCAAGTGTCCTACTGAGGATCACCGACACTCCTCTGTGAGCATAGGCGTGAGTCAAACCCAACAATCAACCACATTGCATTTGGTATTTTCTACTACCATCTTTGTCTACCACGTCATTGCCCAATTGCGTTTTGCTATTCCAAGTCCACTGCCAACTACCACATCATCATCAGTTCCGGCATTTGCAATTCTCTCTCCTTTGCTCGTCTATAATTGATCCAGCATCCACTGTTGCATTTGTTGTTTCCATACACCTCATGGAGGCTGTTGCTACGTTTCGAGATCCGTCAAAGTATAACACTCTCTTCAACTCATACTCTTTGCCTTGATCCTCAAGACACATAAGTTCAAGGGTCTATATTCTTTACTACATAGTGTGTTTGCTACATTGAGCATTGTATTCTATTCAATATTCATTCTTCATTATTCATTGTGTTCACTGTCTCTATATTACCCTAACAGTAATTGTATTTTGTATCAGTCTGTGCATTTGTCGTACGATTGTTTTTGTGTTTTTGTGTTTTTGTGGGAGAGCATCTCTCTACACATATCATGGAGGGGTTAAACTATGTTTAGATAGATCCTTCAACACCTTGAATGAATTGCCTAGGGGGCAAGTAGCACTTGCCACTATGAACCTTTTCCACCACTTTTTCTCTAGATCTTGTTCACACATTTAGACAAACCCAATGCACATTGTTGTTGGCAAGGCTAATAGCTATTTATCTTGTGCTCATAATTGATGCACACTTGGGACTGTTTCTTGAGGTCCAGAGCTAAGACATTTGAGAAGTTTCAAGAGTTGATGCAGTTGGTAAAGAGAAAGACTATGTATCATCTTTAGACTAAGACTTGATCGTGGTGGTAAGATTAGTACATAAGGCATGAAGTAAACAAGTATGATGGGGCTGCCATCTGTATCCTTTTTCATGTACAAACAATGATCTGCATGGCTGCGTGAAAACCCACGAGAGAGCATAAAAGTGTCAAACTGTTTGTACCACTGCCGTGGTACTTGCTTCAGCCCATACAAGCTGCATTTTAGTTTACACACCATCTGCTCTTTTCCAGGAACTACAATGCCCTCAGGCTGTTTCATGTAGATTTCCTCATCAATGTCACCATGCAAAAAAGTTGTTTTCACATCCATTTGGTACAACTCTAAGTCCACTACAACAGTGAGAGCAAAAGGCACGCGTAGAGTGGTCGTCATCACGACAAGTGAGAAGACCTCTTGGAAGTCAATCCCTTCCTTCTGTACATACCCTTTGGCAACCAGTCTTGCCTTGTACTTGGGTTTCCCATCAACCGTCTTTATTTTGTAAACCCATTTGTTTGGAAGAGGCTTTCTTCCTTTGGGCAATGACACAAGATCCCAAGTATCATTGACATACAGAGATTTAATCTCTTCCTGGATAGCGAGCTCCCACTTACTACTGAGTTTGCATGACTTGGCCTCTTTATAGGTAAGAGGCTCACCCTCATCTATAAGCATCACATAGTGCAAAGAGGAGTCGTACCTATGTGGCTTCCTTCTTAAACGTGTAGACCTACGTACCCAATGATCTACATTTTCAGAAATTGGATCTACATCTGGAGGTATGTTATTTTCAGCATTTATTAGTTGTTGTAAGCCATTTTCAGCATGCTCTTCTTGCTGTACAGCACCTTCATTTTCATTACCAACGCCTACATTTTCATAATCAGCAAAATCTATCGTGCTGTCCATGACCTCCTTGTGCTTCTATTTGCTGTCCATCATCATCTGGCTCAAAAATAACCGGCTGATCATCAATTTCAACCTGTGGTACAGCATCATGAGGCTCATTATTTGAAGTAATAGGTGGCTGTAAATTCTGAAATTTGACCTTTTTCATATCTTCATTAGAGGGTAAAGTACCTTTCAACAATTTTGCCTCATTAAACATAACATTACAGCTGCGAATAAATTTCTTGGACTAAGGTAACCACACTCTGTAGCCAAATTCACTCTTATCACCATAGCCCATGAAAATATCTTTGGTGGGTTTTGGGTCAGGTTTGCTCCTTAGCTCATCACTAACATGCACAAAAGCATTACAACCGAATATTCATGAATGGTCATATGAGGCCGATTTGCTAGACCAAACCTCCTCAAGGATGCCATTATTTAAGGACCTGTTTGGAGAGCGGTTGCAAATGTGAACTGCGGTTTTAAGTGCCTCTCCCCAAATTCATAAGGGACATTAGTAGTGGAGAGCATGCATCGCACTTTTTCACATAAAGTCCTATTGTATCTTTCAACCACACTATTTGAAGAAGGGCTATAAGGAGTTGTAAGCTCCCTCTTGATTCCATGCAAGTCACAAAAGGACTTAAACCATAGTTACCAGGAACAGGGAACGGGAACGGGAACGGGAACGGGACCCCCTGGAACGGGGGGAACGCCCAAAGCGAGGGAACGAGAACGGAGTTGAAAGTTGAAACTTGATTATTATGTCTCTAGAGTCTAATTTCATGAATTATAATTCATGGTTGATAATAGATATGATCTCTCTCTCTAGATTCTAAGACTAGCGTTGACTCTCTCTCTCTAGAGGATATATATATATATATATATATATATATATATATATATATATATATATATATATATATATATATCCTCTAGAGAGAGAGAGTCAACGCTTATATATATATATATATATATATATATATATATATATATATATATATATATATATATATCCTCTAGAGAGAGAGAGTCAACGCTAGTCTTAGAATCTAGAGAGAGAGAGTCAACGCTAGTCTTAGAATCTAGAGAGACAGATCATATCTATTATCAACCATGAATTATAATTCATGAAATTAGACTCTAGAGACATAATAATCAAGTTTCAACTTTCAACAATAATAAAGATTCAAAACATTGTAACCAGCAATGGATTGTCGCATTCATAATTCAACACTGTAATCAACAATGTTGCATAAGTCCAACTGGCAACAAGTGTGCATTGCAAAAACACAAAATATGCACTAAACAGTAAACTTTAAAGCCTAAATAGTAAAGATCCAAGTTACAAGAGCTCCAATTTCCAAGTCAATACTCTAAAGTTCCAAAAGGCTAGCTACTAAGTGCTCTGATTCATGGAAGATGGCTCCACTGTGCCTGAATGCTCATCCTGCTGAACAACATCCTGCCCATCATCATCACCATCATCATCATCGTCATCTTTTTCCCAACATATAAAAGAATCAGCCTTTGCAACTGATGTACGAGCTAGCAAGCGAAGATTGGAGCTCACATAAACTAGGTCATTCGTCTTCATTGTACCAAGACGATTTCTCTTCTTTGAGTGAATGTGATTGAAGGAGCTCCAAAGTTGCTCTAAACAAGAAGAGCTAATTGTTTGGCTAAGAATACGAATAGCCAAACTCTGCAACTCTGGAGCTTCTGCCCCGTAGTCCTCCCACCATAAAGCAGCCCCAATATTTGTCCTGTCCCCTAGTGCATCCTCTGTACCAAACATCCCTAATGTTTGTCGATATACAGAGAGCTGATTTTTAATTTTGCGTTGCATTTCACGGCTAGGATAAAGCCTTGCAAGCAATGTGTTCCAAGCCTTGACCACCTCTTTCTTGCATCTTTTCTTGAAACTCAGGATCAAGCACATATGCTGCAGCATGCATAGGAGAGTCATACTCATTCCATCTGCTGATGCATAACTCCTTGATTTGCTCATACCTATCTGCATTTGGTTCCAAACTCTCCAACCTCTCAATCATGCGATCCATACCTTCATAAATCTTCCCAATGCATGGATCCATGCTATCTGCAAGCCTCAATATGTGCATAATAGGATCAACCATTTGGTTGGTGCGATTAACCTCATCCCAAAAATCTCTATCAGAAACATATGCATTACATAACACAGCAGTAGCAGTGGCAGCCCCAGTCCAATTTTCATACTCATCACTAGCAAATAGCTCCCTAATTGCACCTTTGCAATAGTGCAATCGACCAAGCATAAGAAAGTTATATGCAAATCGTGTATCCGAGTATTTAAGAAGTTCTTTGTCACTTCTCTTGCGAAACTCAGCATGCAAGTACTGATGATTACATATAAATGTGATAATCTTGTTGCCTTTCACAACAAGAGATGCAATCCATGGCAAGTCCCCAATATCCTTCAACAAGTTATTCAAGCAATGCGCCATGCATGGACTAAAGGTGATATGTGGATACATTGCCATTAAAATGTTTCCTGCTGCCCTGTTTGTAGGTTCACCATCTGCCACAAACTGCACTACATTTTCTGCCCCAACAGCCTGCACTGCCTCGCACCACTCGGATGCCAATACATCTGCACTCTTTCCAGTTTCTGAAGCATCATGACTACCAATGAAGTATACATCTCCACGAGAATATGCAACAATACCATGTATGGACCTATGGCGTGTGTCACTCCATCCATCTGCTATCAATGTCACTCCATTTCTTACCCATTGATTGCGAATATTTGCTGCTGCAATCTCTATGGCTACTTTCTCCTTTTGAAGCAATGTAGTCCTGATAGTTTCTCATGAAGGGGGCTTATATGTGGGTCCATACTCTGCAATCTTTGTCACCATATTTAAAAAATAAGGTGACCTGGCTGATTTGAATGCAATAGTCATAGTAAAAAAAGCGTGCCACTGCTGCATCTGTTTCCTCTTTTTTCTTTGGTTCCAATGAAGTGTGCAATGAACTCTGTTTAGCACCACGACCTGTTGCCATTGATGGCCCACGAGAAGGCTGCGTAGCCACTAATCCTGGTGGTCTTCTGCATGAAGCACCATGCCCTGCTGGTCTTGGAGTCCATGTTGTTGGATCCACTGCTATATTTGGCGTCCTCCTGGCATGTGAATTCCCCATAGATGTGGCTATGCGGTCAAGTAACTCCTGCCTTTTCTCAATTGATACATTGGTGCAAAAGCGCACCTCTTTCCCCTCCTCATGTAGAAGATGGGCTCTCACTTTATCAGCCCCACTAGTGCGAGCATAAGGGCAAAGTTTGCATTTCCAAGGGCGAGCCCCTCCACCTCTCAATGGCACCCCTACATCTACCTCATCCCACCATGACCAAGTAGTGCTTCGACTTCGTCCAGTTGTTGACGAAGTACCTGCTGAGGATGATGAAGATCCCATAGATGTCAATGCTGCCATCTATATAAAAGTGACAAATAATCAGTAAAGTTCAATAAAATTGCAAAAATTTGCAGCCAAAATTTCAACATGTGTGTGTTAAATTTTTAGCAATGCTAAAAATGCCAGAACTTTGGTGCTATTTCAGCTTGCATTCCTTTTGCTGAAAATGCCACAAATTTGGGGCATTCTAGCCTGCATTGAACATTTCCTTGCTGAAAATGCCCCAAAATTTGGAGTATTTTCAGCTCCCAAACTTGGGGCAATGACAGACTCAAATGGCATTCCAGCCTACAATTCCTTGCTGAAAATGCCCCAAAATTTGGCGCATTTTCAGCTCCCAAATTTGGGACAATGACAAATTTGAGAATCGAGATAATGATCCTCAGACCTTGAGACTTCACCTGATCTCGGGGAGAAGTCACGCCAGGCAAGAGAGGCGGGCCAAGCAGGCGGGAGAGGTAGACGAGTCCCAAGAGCAGGTGGGAGTAGGGCCTAGGCAGTGGGGGCAGGCGGGGCAAGCGAGATAGTCGGCGGGATAGTCGGAAGGGCAGGCGGAGCAGGCGAAGTGGGCGGGGACAGTCGGCAGGGCACGCGGAGCAGGCAGAGTGGGCGGGAACAGTCGGCAGGCGGACTGGGCAGATCAAGTGCTCAGCGGACTAGGCAGACACGCGCAGGCGACGTAGGCGAAACAGGCGCAGGCGAAACGGGCGCAGGCGACGGACAGAAGGGAGTGCAGCAACGTAGGCGAGCCTCGAGGACAGACGGGCGCGAAACGGGAGTGCAGCGACGTAGGCGAGGACAGAGGTAGGCGAGGCGAAACGGGCGACAGAGTCCAGACAGACGGGCGGGAAACGGGCGACACGCGGGCAGTTCGAGGCAGCGTGGGCAACGACCCAAAAAAAAAAAACTTAAAAGTTAAAAATTAAAAAAAGACTCTTGACCTGGAACGACCGTTCCAAACAGGGAACGGACCTGGAACAGGAGGGAACGGACTAGGAAACGGGCTGGAACGTTTCGCCAGCGTTTCCTTGGCCCGAACCCCTCGGAACGCGTTAATCCGTTCCTATGTGCCGGAACGGGCGTTCCCTGTCTCTATGACTTAAACTCAATAGATATAAACTCACCCCCATTATCAGTTCTCAAGCATTTCAACTTTCTACTTGTCTGAGTGGTCACAAATGCATGAAAAGTTTTAAAAACAGCAAACACTTCACTTTTCTTTTTCAACAAGTACACCCAAATCTTCTTGGAACAATCATCAATAAAGGAGACAAAATATGCAGCACCACCCAACGATTTCACGGGCATACTACATACATTAGAATGCACTAAGTCCAAGACATTGGACTTACGAGACACACCTGAGTAAAAGGAACTTTTTATTTGCTTTCCAAACTGACACTCATTACAAAACTCAAGTTTAGAGCCTTTTCCATCAACCCTCTTCAGAGAAGTAAGGACATCAAGTCCTTTTTTATATCTATCTCTAGTAGAACGCCTCAACCCAAGCTCTGCTGCCTAACCGACATCCTGTCTAGCATCAGCATGTCTAACATCTCCTGACCGTTTTGCGCCATCTATGGATTATGTACTGGTTACAAATGTAGGAGAGCCTCTCACTTATGATGAGGCTATGCACAGGGGTGATTGTCACTCTTGGGAGAGGGCTATGCAATCTTAGCTTGACTCATTGCATAAGAATCAGACTTGAGATTTGGTTTCCTTGATGCCAGGCACATATCTGACATCTTTCAACACTAGCTCTTGCCCATTATCTAAAGACAAGTGTACACTGCCAATCCCATCAATGCTGCAAGCATGGTTATTTCCAAGGTATACTTTTCCATAACTACCTACATTAAACATAGCTAAACACTCCAAGCAAGGAGTTACATGTAAAGAGGCACTAGATTCTACAATCCAAGTTTGAGTGACACCATCATCAACTGACAAAAGTGCATCAATCACATCACCCTTGGTAAGTGACATACAAGGGTATCATAATCAACTGCACATAATACATCAACCTCTATGTCCAAGAGCTCCTCCGTGACTACACTGGAGGCCACATTGGCCTTTTCCTTGCCTTTGGCTACCTCAAATACATCTGGCTTATTCTCTTTCTCTTTTTTGTCTCCTACTTTCTTCTTTCTCTTATTCCTTCGTGTAGTACCCGTGTAGTACCTACAATCAGGCTTCTTGTGGCCCTTTCGACCACATTGATAGCAGGTAATATCACTTTTTTCCTTTCCTTTGCTCTTAATTCTGCTTCTCTATCTGGCATTTGCATTTTTCTTTTCAGCCATGCCTCTAGCATTATAAGCTGAGTTGTTGCCTTCTCCACTAGACTTACATCTAATTTCTTCATTCAAGATTGAACCCCTCACACGTGACACCATCATATGAGAGATTGGGGTTATTACTAAGAGAAACCACCAAGGTCTCCCAACAATCAGACAATGTCATGATCAAAAAGATCGCCTTCAACTTATCATCAAAATCCAAATTGGCATCCTTTAGCTCATTTAAAACGCTAGTAAATGCACTCAAGTGCTCAACTACAGGCTTGGACTCATCCATTCGCATATTCACCAACTTGCGCACTAAATGCGCACCTGATTAATAGGTGTGGTGATCTCATCGGTAGTCTTCAACTTTTCCCATATTGCATTACCATTAATCTAAGCCCTTAATGTCTGTCAAAATGTCATTACTAACACCCATCTTAATATAAGCCACAGTTTTATTATTAACTCTTCCCCAATCTGCATCAGACATTTGTGCAGGTTTATCTTCCTGCAAAGCATCCTCACAATCCTTTAAGAACAATATGCCCTACATACGGTCTTTCCAAAGGTCAAAGCCCTGACCATCAAACCGTTTGATTTCCATCAAACTCTTAATGTCAGAACTGGAAGAAGTTACAGCAATTTTTATCACGAACACAAGAGTAAATGCACTGAAATTAAAGAAATTCCTGATTTCTTCCTTTTTTTTTTAAAGTGACCGAGGGTGGGTGGGTGGGTGTTGAGGGGGGAGGGGTTTGTTCCGGTTGACCCTCCGATCACATGACTGACACGACCACCTGGCCGTCGCTGCGTGTGCGGGTTGCTGCCCACTGGCATCCACCCCACACCTAGTCGCTGCCCGCTGGTGTCCATCCAACCGTATGCGCCTATTGACACCTGGTCGCAATCACCTAGTTGACGCCCGTTGGACCTACCACCTTGTTGGTCGCCACGAACTCCCATCTAGTCCACGCTGCATGCATCTACACGTGGCACCTAGCCTCCATGCTGGTCACTCCTGTCGCCACACATAGCGCCCATTGGTCGCTCGCCCTTGCTGGTCTTCAGAACGACCTATGCTCCACAAGCCTTTTGGCTCGAACTACCTGCACAACCTATCAGCTACACCTTGGTCTCGGGAAGCATTCAAAGCGTTGGACTTTGATACTAGTGGTTGAGAGGATGAGCAGCAACTGAAGAAGTGAGCAGGTGAGTGAGAGAGAAAGAGAGAGAGAGAAGAGTATGATACAATTTGCGTGTACCAACAATGTGTTGGTACACAAAGAATAAAATGTATTTATACTTAGGGCATGTAAGGGTGCATTCACATGTACAACTAAATAATACATAACGAAGGTGAATAAAAGGGCCTTTACACCCCAACAACTATTGTACACAGCTATCTCATATTTGGTATACGGATTCCATTTCTTGAGCATATCTCTGAGTTCTTTGTTTACAATGTTCTTTTGTTTTTCTTTTCTTGCATGTTGTGCACTCTACAAAAACAGTCTTCCATACATCCGTTGTTGCACCCACTTCTAAGTGATATTAGGCGTCCTTGTTTGGACTACGGGTGTGCTATGGACAGTTTGTCCTCATATTTTTCTAGTGTTGATCTGCTTTCCTTTGTCTACTGCATCTGGGCAACCAGTTTCGAAGGATTTTCAGCCTGTTTTTATGCTGATACTGTCAAAAGATGAGGTACCAGCAGCGAGAGAGTAGGGTTTGCGGGGAGGAACACGGAGTAAACTCGGCGAACATGAAGAAGAGAAGAGAAGAGAGAAGAAACTCTAATGAATGGAATGATGAAGTTCTGCATCAATGGAGTGAATGTGATACAAGGGAACAAGGGTGTCGTAGCACAAGGAAGATGATGACGACAGCCACGAACCACGAACCGCAATGTCCTCTTTAAGGGGTGTGAGGGTAGTAGAGAGGTTGGAGAGCAGTGGTGACGGACTGAATGAATCAGCCATGAGGAATGAATGAGAGTGGCCTATAAATAGGCATAGTTAGTCTAGGATGGTGCCCCTTTTTGGGGCTGCAAACCCTAAATGCAAAACGTAGAAACACAAAAAACACAAACTATGGGTGAAGGGTGAAGGGTTTCTCAACACCCCCTCTCACGCCAAAAAAGGGAAAAAAGAGGAGAGTGAGGTAGAGATGGAATGCTCATGCAATAGGTGCCACATGGAAAGTGTTCCTCGTGGGGAAATTGTTCATTTGCCCAAGCGCCCTAGTACAAAGATGATGAAATCATGCAATGCATAGGAGGAATGTGGACTTTGTGTGGTGTCGAGAACCATAAGGATATGCCCATGCTCGATCTCGCGAGCTGGCTCCATGCTGACCAAGTGACTGAGGCAAGAAGAAGAGAAGGAAGAAGATGTAGAGGATCCCTAAGATCCAAGATTTCCAGCTGAAAGGTAACCTGCAGTAAAGAGCAGTAGACAAAGTGAACTGGAGAACCTGAAACTCAACCTCGAGAGAGAAGCCACTAGCTCTGTGCATCCATGTATGAAGGAATATGAAGGCCTCGTCACCAACTCGCGGCTGAACCTCCAAGACCCTGATCTAGGTAGATCCTCCAGATCCTTGGAATCAATAGGTGAGATGACCGCTAGAAGAGACTCACTCCATCCAAGGGTAGAAGGAGGAGTAGTAGCTCTCTCAAAGAGTGAAAAGAGATCATCCCTCTAGAATCCCCCTCTGAGATAGATAGGGAATCCAAAAACTCATGGATCACACACTCTGTATCATCTAATGCCGAAGAAAGTGTCGTTGAGCATACCGAAGAAGGTATCTAGGGGGTCAAAGAACTCTCAAAGGTGGCCTTTCGATCCTGAGGAGACAAGGGTGGAGGAGAAGGCTCATGGTCGAGGGAGCAAATCGCAGTCCCCGAAGCCAAGGATAAGGGATAGCCACTGGCTCTCAGTGCAGCGGAGTGTGAAGCCGAAAGAGAGGAAGGAGTCGAACAACCATTGTCTCGAGGAGCGGATTATCGAGGAGACGGTATCCAACAATCATTGTCTCTCTATGAAGCGGACTGCAAGACCACAGACCGGGAGAGCCATTGGACTCAAAAAGAGGTAAGGGAAGACTACCGCTAGCATTGCGGCAATCTCCAAGAGGTCCTAGCGCCAATTGATCCTCCCTGTGCTTCAAAGGACTTAGTGCGCATTGGATGCGCCTTATTGCCTTGAGCATAGTACTCTTATAGCCGATGCAAAACGATCTCTATGGCCCAGAAAGGAGATGTGGCACAAGGAGTGCCTGGGGAAAGACACATATACTTCGATGGGATAGGGAGTAAAGATTGAAGTCGGCAATCTTCGGTGGGATGACCATTCATGCCACAGTAGGAGCACCCAATAGTCTAGTCATCTATTGGTAAAGAAGCCATGGATACCAATGTGCCTTGTTGAAGAAGGAAGAGGTAGAAGAGATCAACCACAAACCACGAACTGCAATGTCCGCTTCAAGGGGTGTAAGGGCAATGTGAAGCACAAACCGCAATGTTCGCCACAAGGGGTGGAAGGGCAGAGGGCTGAAAGTGAGCTGCCAGTGGAAGGAGGATGCTACCAACAGTAAGAGGTTGCAACCAATAGAAAAACGCAGGTGAGGAGAGAGAAATACTAAAAACGCAGGAAAAAACCAGCAATAGCAGTCAGCATGCTAAAATCAGCTCCGAACAATGTGTGATAGGCTGGAAACAAGAACCAAACTGTTGTAGACAGCAACGGCCAGCTTGGACCACGATGTCCTCCGCATCCGAGGTGTGGGCAGCAAGCTGAAATACCTCAAATCTACAAAAACGAGATTGTTTTCTGAATGGAAAGTGATCAGCAGCAGTCTCTCTACTATAAACAGCTGCAAACTGGGGGTTGAAGGTTGGAAATAGACGCCAAACTGTACATGACAACAAGAAAAAGCTGAGACTGCAATGTCCTCCGCGAAAGGGGTGTGGCCAGCAAGCTGAAAACACCTGAAACCTACAAAAACGAGATTTTGATGCAACGGAAGAAGAAGAGAAGTGGATGCCTTGGTCTTTGCCTTCACTAGAGTGGAGGATCGTTGCCGCTGTTTGAGCAGACCCAGCTTTGATACCATGTCAAAAGATGGCGTACCAACGAGACAGTAGGGTTTGCGGGGAGGAACACGAAGTAAACATGGCAAAACCATGGAGAAGAGAAGAGAAGAGAGAAGAAACTCTGATGAATGGAATGATGAAGTTCTGAATCATGGAGTGAATGTGATACAAGGGAACAAGGGTGCCGTAGCACAAGGAAGATGATAATGATAGCCACGAACCACGAACCGCAATGTCCTCTTAAAGGGGTGTGAGGGTAGTGGAGAGGTTGGAGAGAAGAGGTGACGGACTGAATGAATTAGCCGTGAGGAATGAATGATAGAGTGGCCTGTAAATAGGCATAGTCTGTCTAGGATGGCGCCCCTTTTTGGGGCTGCAAACCCTAAACGCAAAACGCAAAAACACAAAAAATGCAAACTGCAAGTGAAGGGTGAAGGGTGAAGGGTTTCTAAATGGCTACATGCATTTTTCATTTTTTGCATTTTTTTATTAACTGCATTTAATGTTGGCTTAATTTCATTTTGATCTGCAACATTTGTGTTTGTAACATCTTGTGCTTTTCTAAGCTAGGCAACATGGTTTTCAGCCTCTATCCATCCTTGATTGGTTGATTCTCCTGTTTTTTTTTGCCAATTTTGTGATTAATTACTTTCGACACTGCATGTGAACTCGTACTGTGTGCGATCTATGTTGTGTTTGGCTATCCTCTCTATTCCTTATCTCATTATTGTACACAATTGTCTAGTACTTGGTATATGGATTCGATTTCCCAAGCATATCTCTTAGTTCTCACTTCAAAATGTTCTTTTGTTTTTTTCTATTTTCTCTTCTCAGTCATATTGTGCAATCTATTACACCAACCTTCTACACTTCCATCCCCGCACCTACTTTTGACATTGGTTTGAACAAAACTATCTAAAAAAGAGTCCTTCAATTCTACTATTGAGAATGATGGAGTAATAGATCTAGAAATTCACATTGATATCATCTTTCAAAATGACTTGGTTTGATATCACCATGAGTGTAGAAAAATTAGGTTCTAGGCAACAAATCGCATAGATTTTATGAGTCTTTCTAGTCAAGATAAGCAAGTACTGAGACTCAACAAGTCACATTCACCTTTGTCTTACTCTTTATCAAGGAAATGCCTCAAACCCTTTGTTTTTATATATACCATCCTAAGATGCATGCCTCCTTCCCTTTTTGTGGAAAAGGGTCCCTCCAATGGAAAAACACTTGAGAGCATTTTAGATGAAGAGATGGAGCTAAATGTGCACTTTCCAAAGTAGAGTTCTTACAAGGATGGCACAAGCATAGATATTATGATGTTCTAGTTTGCTTTATGCATGGATAAAAAAGTATGATAATGCTAGCACGGTTTTGGTCACCTCAAATTAAGAAATGCACAGCCATGCAGTACAAAATTTGAACCATGTAGATGCGATAAATATTTCCTTCACATTCATTTGCTCATGGACAAGACTTCTTAAAATTGGGTGATGCTCCAGCATAGAAAAGTTGGGGATTTAGCTGCTGTTTGGTCCATTCAGCTATGTGGAGATATTTGAGCCCTCTGCTTGAGGCAGTTAATGTTAGTTTAAGTTTTTTGTTTTTGTATGTTCTTCAACCTCACCTCCCATTCGTTATTATTATTTCATGTTTCATTTGCTCATTGGCTGCTGTTTTGCAAGTTCCACGATGGCAAATTTGGGAATTCAGCAGTTTTCTGTCCACTTAGATATGGGATGTTTATGCCTACAGCCTTCGAAGTTTTTTATTTTGTGATGCTCCCTCCATATATGCAGCACATCAGTACCACCTCCCATGCATCATTCATTGCTTTATAATTCTCATTTGCAGAGGAGTTAGCATCTAGCCTTGGTTGATCATCTACTTCCAACATAAGCCTGCACCCTGCATTTTGCATCTTAATCTGCATTTCCCTCTAATGAGAATCATTATGCAGGTCATTCAGGTCTCTAAGGTACAGCCAGATCAGAGCTCTATCTGAGCAGTCATTGGCAGTTTAGAACTTTCATTCCCAAGTAATAACTGTGGTGCTCAGGATCCCATACAATGTAACCTGCCTTTCATGCAAAGCCTCCAAGTCAAGTCCCCACCAAACAACCATACAAATGCATTGCCTGTCTTAGGAACAGAGCTTTTGCAGAGCATCAACAGTATATAGCTTCATTCTCCAAGCAACAAAGCTGTGCCTGAGAGGCCCAAACAATACTCTAGAAAAAGCTTGAAATTTGTATCCAATCTCCTACACTTGTCTAGTTGGTTAAAGTAATCACAATATAGCTAGACCCAAGCATCAATCCTCTGTCTCTTTATCCCAACCGCTAGAAGGGACAACCTTTTCTAACTATTGTTTGGGGAGGAAGAAGACATTTTCTTACTCTGTGCCATATTGTTCAGATGTGTCAAACATGATACACAATGACTTCATTGTTGTACGACCATTCAAACTGCACTTAATGAGCAAAATATGAGTTTGAGGCCTGGATCCTACAAGCACTGAGCTTGTGAGAACACCTGTCATACATGCAAAGCTGGCTCCCATTACACCTAACACTATCACACTTCTACTTGCAATCCGTGTATTAAGGAGCTAATGCAAATCACTAACACAATGTGGCCACATGTACCACGATCATCTGACTGATCAAGCATTTCAAGTACCTGGCTTAAAATGCATTGTATAGCATTTCCAGAACATGCAGACTTTTGCCCGTCTATTGGAAGGCAAGACGTGTTGACATAAAGATGAAATGCAATGCATCAAGCTTATTTATATGCCTTGCCAGCTGCAGGGAAATGGAAAACTGCGCGAGGAGTTCCTCAACTTACTTGAATATTGATTCACGCTCGGTCCTTCAACACGAAATACCTTAAAGGTAGCCGCTGAAGCTAGAGAATCTTTTAACTATGGATTCAACAGTACAGATCGCATCTACTTGCAAACTCTTCGTTGATCCTTTTTCGTCTAGACAGCAGGTCCATTACAGGAGAGCTGAAGCGCTTGATAGGAGGTGTTTCTGCAGTATTGACAGTCCAGACAAATGGAAAGTGAGTTAAACACTGATGATCCCAACCCTAAACGGACAAAAGTTGCCATGGAAGCTGGGATACTCACCGAAGAGAGACGGGAAATCAGATAAACGGCCTGTTTTCGCACACAGGCAGGAGGAGGACAATAGTCGGAAGACAAGTTACTACTGAAATGGTAGAAAAGCCGACCTAAAAGGAGGCCATCGCCATAGCCAGCTCCAACAGCGCACCTGAAGGTCCTCAAAGGTACTCACATTGACATTATATTTTCCATTCTGGGTTTTTTCCCTTTTTTTTAGGGGGGTTTTGATGCTTTCATCATAATAGCTAATTATATTTTTCCATTTTGGGGTGTTATTTAGCTTCGATCCTTTCATCAAATTGCTAATGTTTTGTATTTTTTATTTTGCATGTAAGGGATGCCATAGTGATGGTTAAGGGGCTGCCCTTGGATGCAATGCTTAAGTAATGGTTAAGGGGAAAAAAGTTTCCCCTACGTTTTTTCCTTCTCCCTCTCTCGTTTTAAAGGGCTTCATTATTTCCCTAATTACACCTCGAGATTAATAACACAGGGCAATGGACGCATCATGTATGTTATTGTTAATCTGTGCATTTCATGTGGATGTTAGGAAGCAAATTCCCATTCGGCCCAAGTGGAATGCGTGAAAGCCTCTATTCATTCTTTGCTACCCATGTGCAAATGATATAATGATCATACTTCTTGCGAATTAATATAGAAAAGTCAAAAAGATTTAGCACTAATGAAATCTAGATCCAAAACTTTGGAAACACTTTAAGTAAGACTAAGTACCTTTTGTGTGTTTGGTGAAGCAAGAACCATGTCTAAGCAACACCACGTCCTTAAAATCTACATGTGAGCATGTGTGTCATACAAATATTATGCACATTATACTTTTTTTAGCAATATACGAGAATTGTTTTGAAGATAGTGAATAAATATAATTTACGACATGAAGCCATAGACTATGGAAAACTATAATTTCTTGGCTATAAGAAACGAGTTTAGATGCAGCAAAATCTCCAAATACACATAGTTTGAAAAGTTAAACGGACATAGCCCATAATTCAATCTCATAGGAGACATAACCAACTACGAGTGCTCAAGTGGAAACCTACACAAGGAAGCACATTGGATACATGATGATGAGATGAATATATTACCTACAAACCAATAACAAACATAAATTAGTAGGAATTAAGATGCATTTTTGGAATTTTTAGGCATCAAAAACTTGACTTAATTGTCATTTCCTTTGTCATCATGTAAAGGATGACAACCTAATTGTTGTTTGTTTTGTCGATCAATTGTGGATATGAATCATTGCATTGAGAGGTTGCCACATTGTTTATGTCGACAACTAGTTAAGCCATTCCAAAATGAGACCAATTGATTATTAAAGCAAGTTAAAATATACAATATGAGCACTTTCAAAATATAGACCTTAAATATAATTTATGAATATTAGTTAAATATTAAATTAATTATAGCTTTTATTATAAGACATTGAGTATTTCCAATCTTTAAATTTTATTATAAGACATTGAGTATCTCCAATCTTAAAGTCATCAAGAATGTTGAAGGAACACATATAGTCACACCTATGAGAAAAAGTACAATTACAACTTAAGAAATCCATATACATAATAAACTTTTGTAAAACAAGTGCCACCAAACCTTAACTTTTGTGCGAAAGTAACATTCCAAAAAAAAGGGTTACAAGAGCTATGGAGCTAAATCTTTATTAAGCAATTATTAAAATCTTAATTTTTGATCCCTATGTCTATTGATCCAAAATTTCAAAGCATTACATCCCTCAAAATACCATAAACAATAAGGTTAAGACCTATAGTAATAGAATAATAGGTTAAGACCTATAGTAATAAGAATAATAGGTCAAAAATAGTTAGTCTTAGTTATAAGGCATTAAGCTTATGCTTTTTTTGTAAAGCCTTAGTTGCAAGGATTTAAGGTCAAAAACTTGATAGTAGGCCTCCATAATAGGTAAAAAATAGTTAGTCTTGGTTATAAGGCATTAAGCTTATGCTTTTTTTGTAAAGCCTTAGTTACAAGGCTTTAAGCTCAAAAACTTGATAGTACGCTTTCATAATAAGGCCAATGCCATTTGTAAGGTCACCTTTGAGCCTTTGTGATAACATCTATTTCCTTATAAAGGCCACCTAGTTTGATGGTAGCCCAACTAAATGTCACCAAACTATTAGCAACACCACTTTGGCATGAGATTCAACCCTCAAACCATCACAAGAGGATGACAATTTTATCCCATCATGAAGGCAAGTCATTGATATGGTTGTAAAGGTGATGTAGAGAATCCATCCTCATCTCAATGCTCTACACCAATATGTGGGGCGGGGTGAGTCAACAAGATCATAGACAACCTCCCTCTCATCCTAACACATCATCATAAAGTAAGTCACCCAAATTACGATAATAAGGGAGTCTTTTTAAAAACCTCATAAAGGCTCGATTGTTAAGCTCTCTAATTGGCTTGGCTTCTCCTTTGGAGGGACCTCTATCTCTAGAAACTCTCACCTTCCCTCATTTAACCTCCTATTACAAAAAATTAATTGGCTTGACTTCTCCTTCGAAGGGACCTCTACCTCTAAAGGCTCTCACCTTCACTATTTGGCTTGGCTTCTCCTTCAAAGGGACCTCTACCTCTATAAACTCTCACCTTCACTCATTTAACCCCTTAGTACAAAAATTCAGGAGATAAGGATAATTCAAGACTGTCGTAATCTTTCCTAAAACCTTCTAAAGCATGCCTCTTCCTTCCTTGAAAATCTCAAAAGGTGGAAGGCTTCTCTTTCCTCTTTTGCATCACTCCCTCGACTTCTAAGGACACTCACAAAAAAAAGGATACCATGTTTTGCATTGTTTGTGGTAAAAAGGGAGCGATCGTGAATCTCCTAAACATAAGCTCATGAGGAGTGTTAATAAATAAAGGATGCCTTATATGCATTGGTTGTAGCAAAAAGGGAGGGATCATGAATCTCCTAATCATAACCTTATTGGGACTACTCTTGCATCATGGTTAGAAACACCCTCTCTTGCTTCTATGAGCTCTAATGAAAGGATAAATGCTAGGCATCATTTCTATCTCAATATCCTTAGAGTTCTCTCTCTACCTACAATTTAGCACAAGATCGAATACAACCTCCCTCCATGGGATCCAAGACAACCATACCTCAAAAAATACACTTAAAAGGGATGGTTCCTATTGATGCCCCTTCCCTATACATCGAGAGCCTCTCTAAGCACTATCACCCTACCCCAAATTGAAGCTCAACTACTCAACCACCAAGAGAAAAGAGAGGAAGGGGGTAAGAGACATAGGGTTTTCCTAACCTCAAGATAGAAGTAGTCTTGCTAAACTTATAATTAGGAGAATCATCATTCCTCCCTTTTTTATATAACCAATGCAAAATTTAGGATGTCCCTATTTTCTTGTGAGGTGATTTTCTTATGGAGGGAGTGAGGTGAAGGAGGAGAGAGAAGCGTTCTAGCTTTTGAGATTTTGTTATTAAAATTAGAAGGAAATTTGCTGCGATTTAAATTATTTTTGTGGATTTTCAATATTATTAAATTGTTGCATGATTATAGCTTGTCATGCATAGGATTACATATAACACTACTTCTCATGCTTGGTAGTTAAATGGCAAGGACTAATGTGATTTATACTTGGTACAACATATTATTAAAGGAATATATTATTTTATCAAAGAGAACTTATAGTGTGCAGAGAATTTATTGGCCATTGACTAGCATGGATTTATTTTATTTTGGATGCACACTTCTTAGCACAATGGTTGTATGCACACAAGTGCTAGTGATTATTTGCAAGCTAATTTATAAAGGCTTGGAAGTATTATTTTATTGATGTACATCTTGATTAGATTAGGATTGATATTTTAGATATTATCTTTAGGAAAAATAATTCACTTTGGAGAAAAGAATTGGGAAAGATGAGCAATGTAAGGAAGAGAAATGTGTGGCCTATTTTTCATATGTCTTTTGTGATTTGAGTACCAAGAGAATAAAATTAAAGAAATGCATGCATGGGGAATGTGCTCACCCATGGATGGGGGGGAAGATTGTACCGAATTACTCAATCCAAATGGCATGATGATATAATCAAATACTTCCCATTTGGTGGTAAAGCCAGTTTTTGGACTATTGTCCAAATGGACTTATATCTGATTGTAATTAAGAAGTTGTAGGCTTCCTTCCCTGCTACCTATTCCATCATGTGACCAGTCTATGGCAAAGCATAATGATCTCTATTGATTGCAAAATTTAGCTTCTTGTGATTGATCCATACTCAAAATTTTCCATTCTTCTTGAGTACCAAGATAATTGATGATACCCAATCAGTCCCTCAATGGGTTCTCTTCTTTGACTTCTATTGGTCCCTCACTGGGTTCATTAGATATACCTTCATACTTTCCAACAAGCAACACAACCACCCAATCATTATTTTTTAGCTTTGTAAATCACGAGGGAAGGTCATGTGGCTTTTCCTAACTTTGAATTTCTAACTCATTTTTATGGATATCGCATTTTAAGTGCTTTCTCATTAGATTGATTAGGAGTTTGGTCTTAAACTTAGTAGATTAGGTTGATTGGGAGATTGGGAAAATTCAGGATCTGAATCACTATCTCCTTCTGTATTAGATTTAGAACTTGTTGTAGTGCTCTCCTGGACATTATCTATCTCATTCTCAACTATTAATACGTAACGATCTGAGCATAGATCATTGAGTTGATACCCTATTTATTAGTAGTTAAGTACATTTGAATATTCGATCTAATTTTGAAATTAGTTTCACAATGCCTATGTCAATGAGAAGACTCTTGATTTGAGAGGGTTTGTGGTCCATATATGTTTGCTCAATTGTGTGGCCACATCAATGTCATAATCCGTTGTGTCCAAATCAAAGTCATCATCACCATCCTGAATTGAGTGGTTGTCCTTGGAGTCATTCATTTCCTTAATGTCTATGCCTTGTTCTTGCATAAGCAAGATGAAGAGTTTACTACAAAAATTGAATAGGACTTGGTGTAGCAAGTCCATTGCCACATGGGGTCTCTTAGTAATTCCTCAAAGATGGTTACCTTAGATCTGATTGATTACTGAAGCATGGACGCCATTGGCTAAGGATTTTGTGTAATGCAAGCCTGTCCATTAAGGTAGGATAGCCATGGAAAGTTGTGGTTGTTGAGTCAAGAACTAAAATTGGTTTCATGCAAGGGTCCACAATAAGGACTAAAGTGTATTGTGTACCTTTTTGACTCATGCATCCTCCAAACATCAAAGTTAGCATCCTGCTAGAAGGTGTCAATGGTGGCTTGTAAGTCACTTGAGGCTCTTATCAAGTTTTTGGTTCTTTACATCATGCTAGGTATGGTATTTGTGGTCTCAAGGTTGACTAGTTGAATAAAATTGATTTGAATAACTAACCAAAGGTGAATTAGGCTCCTTGAGATTATCTTGCCCTCGATGGGCCTTGAGAAAATATGGGGAAAGGGGAAGAAGAATTAGGGTGTAGGGATAGAGCTGGTTGATTGAGACCACCTGATAGCTCTAACTTGAGGTCCCTTAAGTGGAGTATAGTGATTGTGCATGCATATTTGTTTCTTTTTCTTATCTTTTTACTTTTTCATTTGCATATCTACATAGGTGTAATTGAACTAATCATCAAGGGTTAAGAGGTCAATCATGATGGAGATCTTAGCTTTCACATTAGAGAAGCTTGATGGGGTGAGTAACAAATACATAAGCATATCATGTAGGTTCAAAATAAGGGATTTTAAAAATACTATTTTTACATATAGAAGGATGTCATATAAAGGGGTCATTTACAAATTCAACAGAAAAGGGGTATGTTTTATTTATTAGAGATTCATAGAGAAGGGTATTTTTAAATAGGCCTTGAATGCATGTGATACAGAAGGTTTACATATAGTGAAACCCCCTAAGTTGAGAAGTGTGGTGTTGAGATGCTTAAAGCATAAACCTTGATGTTGGGGTACTTGTTGTCGATGAAGAATCATTCTAATGGTTTCTTGTATTCCCTTGAGGTTAGTTGAACCTTTCACATACCCATGCCTCTTCAATGTTTCATGTTCTAGGGCTCTTCTAAGGGATTGTTGCTTTGTTCCTTGTTGACATCTTTTGTGAGCTAGAGCTTGCTTGTCTCCTGTTTTGTATTGCATTCACTTGATAAAACCTAAGAGTACATGTAGTTTGATCCTAACATAAAAATCAAAGATTTAAATTTAGATTTATACCATGTTGCATCACTCACAAAAACCATAATAGCTCGTTAGTCACTTATCTTGTTGGTTGCTTTGTGCCCCCTCACATGTGAAATGTGTTGTTATGCTTTTGAGCATTGTAAGGTCAGGTCCTTGTGGTGTGCATGGATTTTCTATTTATCAATTAAACATGTATTTATATATAGAAAATACAACAAATTAATGATATATACAAGCATGTGGCACACATATGCTAGTTGTAGTAAATCAATAATTGGCTCAAGATTGGATACTTGAATTTCCTGTATCTTTTTGTGTGACTTCTCATAAGAAGTGGTTCTATTCATATTATATCAGCATGTCAAGATTGTGGGAGAGAAGGAATGAGTCTCACTTGTAGCTTTCTTGCTTGCACAATGGGGGAATACACACATAGGTGGAGGCTGAAAACAGTTTTCCTCTTCTTAGTTGTGTAAGCCAAAAGAACTCTAGTACATAGAAATAGAAGAGCCCTATATATGGGTCTCAAACCAAACTCAACTAACTAAGGTGGCATACTAACTAAGCCACGAACTAGAGTACATAAGGATAGCCGTCATCTAGCTATTATTCATGGGCGGTGTATCAACCGCATCTGCACAACTGACAAGTTGGTGACATAAATGCACAACGGTCACCATGGCATATCGCGAGTGGAGCTCGATATCTCAACACTCCCCCTCGAGCTCAATCCCAATTCCTGCACACCAAGCAGGTCTCTAAACTTGCACAGCTTCTCTTCGCCCAATGTTTTTGTGAATATGTTAGCTACCTGATCCTCTGTGCTGACATAAACTAGATTAATAAGACCTAGTAAAGCCCTCTCCCACACATCGTGATAATGCACCTCAATGTGCTTTGTTCTAGCATGATAGACTAGGTTATTTGCCAAGTGTATACTACTCATGTTGTCACAATAAATGACAACTGGCCCATCTGTAGGCTGATGCATATCATAAAGTAGCTTATGCAACCACTCTACCTCACATGTAGCCATTGCTACGCCTCTGTACTCAGCCTCTGTGCTCGACAAAGCAACTGTAAGCTGTTTCTTGCTGCTCCAAGTGACTGCAGCACTCCCAAAAGAGAACACATATCCACTGGTAGATTGTCTATCAGAAATACTACCAGCCCAATCAGCATCAATGTATCCATACAATTGTATCTGAACCCCAGTCTCATAAAGTAGTCCATACTCCAATGTGGACTTCACATACCGGAGTATGTGTCTAGCTGCATCCAAATGCGGTTTCCTTGGAGCCTGCATAAACTGACTTACCAATCCAACAGCATAGCTCAAATCTAGCCTGGTAATAGTCATATAAATCAAACTTCCTACCATGCGTTTGTACATAGTAGGGTCTTTCATAAGCTCACATGCATCTGCGCTCAGCTTCACATTCTGCTCCAAAGGAACTGAAATAGGCTTACAGTCTGTCATCCCATATTTGGACAGCATGTCCAATCCATACTGCCTCTGCAAGAGCCATATCCCATTTAGTGATCTAATCACCTCAATGCCCAAGAAATAACGCAGCTCTCCCAAATCCTTCATCTCAAACTTCTGCTTCAATAGCATTTTCACATGAAGGATATCTTCATCACTATCACCTGTGATAATCAAATCATCAACATAAATGACAAGCAACATAATACATTTCTGTGTTTTTCTCACATAAAGTGAGAAATCTGCCTTGGAAATCTGAAAGCCAATAGTAACAAGATACTGTCCTATCTTGTTGGACCATGCTCTAGGTGCTTGCTTCAAGCCATACAAGGCTTTCTTCAACCTGCTCTAGGTGCTTGCTTCAAGGCATACAAGGCTTTCTTCAACCTGCAAACAAACTCACGATGAATAGCATGCACATAACCTGGTGGCTACTCCATATAAACCTCTTCTTGCAAATCACCATGCAAGAAGGCATTCTTTACATCCATCTGATGTAAAGACCATCCCTTTGATGCAGCCCTAGCAATGACTGCTCTTACGGTTGCCATCCTTGCAACCGGGCTGAATGTTTCTTCATAATCAATGCCATATGTTTGTGCATACCCCTTGACTACTAATCTTGCCTTGTATCTGTTCATAGTACCATCTGCATTGTGCTTCACCTTATAAACCCACTTACAACCAATTGCATTCTTATCTTTAGGCAAAGGTACCAATTCCCATGTAGCATTTGCTTCCAAGGCATCCATTTCTTCATCTATGGCTTTCTCCCATTTTTCTTTTCCCATGGCTTGCTCAAAAGAAGTGGGTTCTGGTTCCTGTATCGCTTTGACCATATAGGCATAGTGAATGGCTGTAAATCCATCATATTTCAACCTATCCATAGGATACCTAGCTCTGGTAGACCTGCGCAAAGTAGGTTCACTCCCAGGTGCTCTCAAAACATCCCTGGTCTTCCTTACTCCAGGTATAACAATAGAAGGAATATCCAACTCATCATCAATGCTCTGTTTTGAGCCACTGGATTCACCATCCACATAAGAGTGACCTACATTCACATCAAACATGGGCTAATCTACCTTCTCTTTTCCTTTTCGTGATACCTGCATACCACTATCTGCATTGCTTTGAGAAGATTCTCCTGATCTCAATCTGCCTGTCCATGGCGAAGAATGTGAACCATTGCTAGAGGACGCTCCAAGTCCACTAATATATTGTGACTGCTACTGTGAATTCTGTGCAGCATTACCATTTTGTGCATCTACATTATCAATCACATTTATTGGTTTATACCAACTACTCATCTCATAAAAAACAACACCTCTGCTCACTGTAAACTTACGAATAGAAGGGTTATAGCATCTATACCCTTTTTGCTGCAGAGAGTAACCAATAAAGATGCACTTCTCAGCTTTTGGATCCAACTTGGATCTCAAAACATCTGGCACATGAACATAGGCAATGCAACCAAAAATTTTCAAATGAGAAATATCTGGTTTCATACCGGTATACCTCTCCTCTGGAGTCATGCCATGTATTACTTCAGTGGGAGTCCTGCTCATTATGTAGATTGCTGTAGCAACTGCCTCAGCCCAATAAAAATCTGGCGGGTCTTTTGCATTGAGCATGGCACGAGATACCTCTCCAATATGCTTGTTTTTTCTTTCTGCAATTCCATTTTGTTGTGGGGTATGACTACATGAATATTGCTCCTTTATGCCATGCTCCTGCAAAAACCTTGCAAACTCATTTGAGAGGTACTCTCCCCCTCCATCTGACCTTAGGTATTTTATTTGCAGGCTTGTTTCTTTTTCAACCATAGCTTTAAGAGTTTTGAAATGGCCAAAAACTTCACTTTTCTTTTTTATAAAATACACCCAAACTTTTATGCTATAGTCATCAATAAAAGTGACAAAATAATGACAGCCTCCAAGAGATGCAGCTTTAGTAGTCCACACATTAGAGTGGATTAATTCCAATGGCTTTTTACTCTCTTGATCATGTCTAGGAAATGGTTTCCTTGCCTGTTTTCCAAATTGACAGGCTTCACATACCTTATGTATTTCTGCAACCTTGAATTTAGGCAATCCTGCAACAATATTTTGGGCTTGCATTGATTTAAGTTGCTGTACATTAACATGACCAATGCGTTTATGCCAGATATCAATATCTGCAACTACACCGGTCCCATGTGCAAACATACTCAATTCAGGCGTGTTTGCATCCAACGTAAACATTCTGCCCTTCTTCTTTCCTTTTGCTATCAAGGGACCTTTATTTTTCATATCCTCAACAAAGCATCCATGAGAATTAAATCTGACCTGCAAGCTCTGCTCAACCATTTGACCAACAGAAACTAGGTTCTTGGTGATATTCGGGACATGAAATACATCCGATAGGTATTTCTTTTTCCCATCCTGCATAGACAAATGAATTTTTCCAATCTGCACAATAGGATGTGCAGTATCATCACTAGTCTCCACAAATCCTGGTTTTTCCATTTTCCTTGCATCCTGCATTCATTCTGCATGACCTATCATGTGGTTTGATGCACCTGAGTCAACATACCACACATCGTTGCTTTCTTCTGCACTTGTCACAGAATTGGTCATGTGTTGCACCATAAACAAATGCTCATTTCTATCATCACCATGTCTACTAGAAGATGCCTAATTTCCTTGTTACAATTTTCCATTCATGATGTCATTCTGCTTTTTATAGCAGTCTTTAGCCATATGACCCATTTTACCACAGTAGTAGCATTCAACATTGCTGTTTGCATTTTGGCCTCTTTGCCATCCACCACGACCTCTTTGGCTCCCCCTGTCTCTAGAGTTACCACGTCCTCCTCCATAGGACTGGTTTTCTTGAGTTTGCTGTATATTCTGATTTCTACCACGGCCTCCAGATCGGCCTCCTCTACCTCTGCCTCTACCTCTTCCAACATTTGAGTAGAAGATAGCTTCTTTTGAAGTTCCTCCTGAAGAAGATGCACCACCATTTCTCTCCTCCTCAAAAATTAAAATAGCAATCAACTCCTCAAAATCAGGAAATCTTTCACGGACGGAAATGGATGTTCGAAAATGTGCATAATCCTTTCCTAGACCATTCAAGGTCACATAAACTAAATCATCATCTTCCACTGGCGACCCAATGGAAGCAAGTGCATCTGCAATCTTCTTCACCTTCATGTGGTAGTCATTGATGCTCATACTTTCTCTTTGCACATTGTGCAACTCTTGCTTGAGCTGCATTTTCCTGGCTTGCGTATTTGTGATATACATTTTTGACAAAGTATCCCATGCCTCATTTGGCGTACTTGCATCTTGAATATGCACAATCATAGAGTCTGAAATGCTGATAGACAGCCAGTACATAACTTTCTTGGCTCTCTCATGCCATGCTTTAAATGCATGCATTTGCTGTTGATTGGGAACATCAAGAAGAACTGGTTCTTCTTCATTTCCTGCAATGAATTTCCAATATCCTTTTTCCATAAGGAAATTCGTCATTCTGAACTTCCATGCTTGGAAGTTGTTCTTGTCAAGCTTTTCAGTGACAATCTATGAAAGAGAATCGGACACCATTACAGAACACTGCAAAAAATTCTGTCACTGTAAAGAACACAGCTTCAGCCTCACAAGGGCAAATCTGCAAAAGTGACGAAAGTGGTATTTGTTCACGTAGTCACTTCCTAGTGACGATTTTCCATCAACAGGCAACAATGAAGATTCTGTAACTCCCAATGTCTCTACGCACAAGCATACGATGCAATTTCTACAGTAACTTTTCACCGACCTGTGGAACAGTGGTCACACAGCATAAAACTAGGCCTTTTCCTGAGTGCGTGCAGAAAACTTCCGCCTCCAAAACAGGCCCTGAAATGGCCTCGAAAATGAAAGCAACACTGGTCCTCTTACCAGAACACTGCGAACTTGGTTTGCTTTCTTGAGCTCCTTACCACGAACAAGGCTCTGATACCATGTCAAGATTGTGGGAGAGAAGGAAGGAGTCTCACTTGTAGCTTTCTTGTTTGCACAATGGGGGAATACACACATAGGTGGAGGCTGAAAACAGTTTTCCTCTTCTTAGTTGTGTAAGCCAAAATAACTCTAGTACATAGAAATAGAAGAACCCTATATATGGGTCTCAAACCAAACTCAACTAACTAAGGTGGCATACTAACTGAGCCACGAACTAGAGTAGATAAGGATAGCTGTCATCTAGCTATTATTCATGGACGGTGTACCAACCGCATCTGCAACTGACAAGTCGGTGACATAAATGCACAACGGTCACCCTGGCATATCACGAGTGGAGCTCGATATCTCAACACAGCACTACATACATTAATCCATATTGGTAATGACTATATACGTGACATAGTTGGTGCATGTGATGTGTAGTTTACTTTACAAAATGGGTCGACCTTTACCCTTCAAAATGTACATGATGCGCCCAAGCTTACTAAGAGCTTCATATCTACTAGTTAGCTAAATGACTTGGGATACTTGAGTGCTTTTGGGAGCATGGAAAGCTTGCAAGGGATTATTTGTTGTAACTAAAGGAGCCAAATGTGATGCTTTGTATTCTCTTCATGGATCTTCTGTTAAAAATCATGTGATTGAAGTAATAAGTAGCCAAATGTATCTTTTTAGTATTATTGGCTAGAAAATATATATCGAAAAGTAATGAAAATGCTATCTTATATAGGTTACTCGCCTTCTCTTGAATTTTCTAATCTTTCTTTTTGTGAACATTGTGTATATGGAAAGTGTGAATTTTCAATCAGTAGGAAAAACATGAATAGAAAAACAAGTGAACCCACTTGGCCTACTACATTATGTTATATGTGGATATATGTCCATGAAGTCTAACATAGTGATATATGTGGGTATATGTCCATGAAGTCTACTTTAGGGCATCCTATTTCATTACATTCATCAATGATACAACTAGGAAAGTGCAGGCTTTCACTATGGGTAGGAAAGATGAGACTTTGTCTTGTTTGTAGAAAGTCAAATTGGCAAGAAATTTAATTGCCTTAGAATTGATAATGATGGAGAATATGTCCATCACAAGTTTAGAAATTTTTGTGAAGCATGTGGGATAAAAAGAGAACTCACATGTTGGAGATTATATGAATAGGATGATAAATGAAAGTTAAAGTAGGAATATCTATTGACTAACAAGTTCTACTTTAGAGTATGGTTCAAATATGCAAGTGGCTAGTATTCTGATGGAGCAAGAAGTAAATATATTAACAAATAACTGAAGAATGATAGGAAGAAGGAGCTAAAGATAATGAGGATTTAATGATGACCAAGACACAAAAACTATTCCTTTTATGGAGAACATGTTGAGTATTGATCTTATAGTGGAGGAGAACGTAACTCGTAAGGATATGTTTGTTTATTAATATAGTAGTGGTTTACAAAGCTATTGATTCAAGAGTCAATGTACAAGCCATTCAAGCTATCACCTCATGAATCTTTTTCACATAGAAATCTTCAAGATCCATGTCCTCATAAGTTGGGGGCTTCTCTCATATATGGCTAATAACAAAATTTCTCAAGGTACTTCCACATGTCCACAACATCGACTTTTGAAGAGAGGGTTCTTTAAAATAATAGCCAATTTTTTGTTTGGTACTATCTATATCATGGGTTGATAGACCCATAATCTCTTAAGTAGTCAATGCAAAGCAATCGATCCTCGTGTGAATCATATAGATAATACATGCTAATTATATTTGAACTTTTTGACTAGCAAACTCTCCATAGGTCATGCTAGAAATGGCAAGTCTAGTTTGCATAAATCCCCAAGCGTGTTTGTGTGAGGCCATAAATCAAGCATATACCATCTAGCTCAAGCATGTAAAACAATTGGAGGAATATACATCTTCTCCATAATCTCAAACATAGCTTCTCGGTACAAATAGTTATTTGTGATCTACACGACTAGTACATCCTAGAAAAAAATAATTGTCAACTAGATTACCTCCTTCCAAAATTTTAGTTTGAATAAATCTCAATTGTTCAAGATTCAGACAGCTATTTTTATGTTAGTTAAGTTCCTTTTAATCATTGATTTTCGTGTGACAAATACCTATCACCTTGCAAGGTATGGGACCCTCATTCCAAAATATGAAAATTTTTGGCACCTTGAAAGATACTTAAGACTCACTGGTGTGGGGATCCCACTAGTCCTTTCCATATTTTTCTCTTTTCCATGTGGGTATCACAAGCACGAATCTAAGGTAAGCTAACCACAATCACCACAAAAAAAATTCATATCATAAACAAGCAACATCATATTTCATTAACAACCCATGCATGAATATATATGCTTGTTCCCCTTTATATCCTTTGTAAAGAAGCATTGTAATTCAAAAGCTAATTTTAAGATTTCTTATTTTTTGTTCTAATCAATGCTCAACTCTTACTAGCTTTAAAGATTAAACTCTATTTTTAGTGTATTTTTTCTAACACTATTAGTTTCATTATTTATTACCTAGAAAAATTCATTTGTCTATGCAGGATGGGAAAAAGAAATACCTGTCTGATGTATTTCATGTCCCGAATATCACCAAGAATCTGGTTTCTATTGGTCAAATGGTTGAGCAGGGCTTGTAGGTCAGATTTAATCCTCATGGATGCTTTGTTGAGGATATGAAAAATAAAGGTCGCTTGATAGCAAAAGGAAAGAAGAAGGGCAGAATGTTTACGTTGGATGCAGACATGCCTGAATTGAGTATAGCAATGCTTGCACATGGGACCAGTGTAGTTGCAGATATTGATATCTGGCATAAATGCATTGGTCATGTTAATGTACAGTGACTTAAATCAATGCAGGCCCAAAATATTGTTGCAGGATTGCCTAAATTCAAGGTTGCAGAAATGCATAAGGTATGTGAAGCCTGTCAATTTGGAAAACAGGCAAGGAAACCATTTCCTAGACATGTTCAAGAGAGTAAGAAGCCATTGGAATTAATCCACTCTGATGTGTGGACTACTAAAGCTGCATCCTCATCGACATTAGGTTCTCTCCGAGGCACCTTGAGGTGGCTTGATCACCCACTGCTTGGGTATCCATGGTTCATTATGATGGTCACTGTTATGTGTACTATGACGAGTCATTATCATTGTATCTTGTATTGTATTAGATCATTGATGATCGGAGAGAGAATGTTAGCAGCTCATGTGTGCGTCTTTGCATGTTTGTGGGATGGGCACATTTTCCAGTCATGATGTGGTCAATTTTTATTTGGGCACCTGATTATTTTGTTTATTATTTGATGGCCGACCTGTGCCTTCTCCATTGTTGAAGGGCTCAACTCCACCTCTACTTGGCGAGCTTCTTCTCCTCTTCTCACCGTCACCATGCCACAATTTCTTTTGGCATCAAATCTCCTCAAAATTCTGCACACTTGCTGTAATCGACAACTTGTTTAACCTTCTCTACATACTTCTGTAGATTGCATTTGTCCAGGAGTTGTTTTATGGCTGGCTCCTCCATGATGGTTTTTTCTAGGTTTAGGGTAAGCTTGAATGTGAATTAGTTGAGACCCCTTGTTTCTACCATCAAGTTGTACTTTTCTTGCTCTTTCGTTGTGAATGGGAGCTTGCCACGTTAATCTTGCCCTGGACGTAGAGTTTGGCCAAAAAAGTGAGAGTAGCCAATGACCATGCTTTTGGCCAAAAAAGTGAGAGTAGCCAATGACCATGCCCAAATGCAATGTGTTCTTTGTACAGGGGTGATTTTCTTGTCCAACAAGCGGGGCTTCTATCATAGCTCTTTGCCCTTGGTATTTCTCTTGCTTTCTCCATAATGGTTCTTTGTGGGGTTGGTGGTCTTGTGGTGACTTGGACATTGAACGCTTTCATACCAAGACCTGTGTCATCCTACATCTACTTGACAACTCGTGAGAGTACATGGAAGTCATATGCTTCAATCATAATGAGCAGGTGTAGCTCAAAAAGACATCACTTATCTGAATCCCATAGTGTTGATTTCGATGCATATCACATGCGCTTGATTATCATTGCTTGTGTGTGTGTGTGTTGGCCTTGCTTTATTTGGGTATTATCTTGTATGAGTCTACTGGCAACATGTAGCTTGTCCTTAGTCATAATTTGATCAATTAGACAGTTCTCTTGGCTAGCTTCACGTAAGTCCATACCCTGAATGGTAGTTGGTACTCAAAAGGAAGTTGGAGCCACATAGATTGGGTCTCTTTGAGACCGCCATTTGGCCAATCGCTCCTCTAAGACTGTCATAATCTGGGCTCCAAGTTTGGCCATTGTAGCACGGTTTTCAAACCAACGTTTTTCAAATTGACTTGACCCTCTAATTGTCTCTTTAGTTTCTCTATCTCTAGAGATTTGGTTGGCAAAGCACTTCATTGAATGTCAAAGTTAAGCATAGTTCATCGGCTTCCTCGTCAGAGATGAGTTACATGCCTTCATATAGTAGTTTGTCGTAGTGCTCATTAAGGTATTCTTCCTCTTCTTAGGATAGCGTGTATGAAAAATATTTCTCAAGCTGCTTTCTAGGGAATGTGACCATGTCCGCAAGGACGTAAGCATGTGCGAATAATTTGAATTTAGCCTCCAACTCGGTCAAGTACTCTGTGACACTTCTATGTTCCATGAAGGCTTGCTCAGTTGCTATCTCATCATGCAAGGTTCGAGGAGTTTCCCTAGGCTTTAGCATAACTGGGGGCTTAAGCCTAAATGAGCAAGATTGGTCAATGCTAGGATTGCTTATGTCCTTGAGGTTTTCATGTTTCTCCTAAGGCTTTGCTGCTACTGTGTCATGGTTCTCCTCGAATGTGATTGGTATAGTTTTGTCAACCTGTTGTGACAGTGTTGTATCCACTCTTGATTGGTCAATGCAAGTTCTGTTGTTGTCGGTGGATTGAGTGTTGCAAACAACCGTTGATGATAATGGTTGCTTTGACTTATCAGAACACACAGATGTGTCTAAGGTTTCACCGCTGTTAGGAGAGATAGCAATGGGTTTATTCGTGGGTGGACTCGATGCTTCATTTCTCAGTTCTTTAGCACCCTTAGTCTCAATCTTATTAGTGTCTACCACCACTTGCAACTGTCGTTGTTTTTGTTGTTTTCTTCTCTTTTTCCTGGGCAATTGAGGCGTATCCTTTAAAGACTTAGGACCCTAAACTAGATCAGTCGGCCTTAACATTCTCTTTCTCGAGTGTGTCCTCATGGGACATAGTTGCGGCTTGCTGAACAACCTTGCTAGGTTGTGAGGGTACAATTGCCTCTCTTTGTGGAGAGTCTAGCTCTTTAGTCAATTCTCTTTCATTTAGCCCCTTATCGGATTACATTGACAGTTGCTCCTAGTCGGGGGGTGTTTGCTCTTGGCTCTTGTCCTTACCCATTGTTGGAACATGCCTCCATTGCTTCTTATTAGTGTAGGTGTTGTGTTTAGAGCTGTATTTCTCTTGCTCGGGAGGTTTGGGTGACACTAGTGTAAAACCAAGAGATAGTTTAGGATTCCTGTCATGTAAGCTTGGACAAAACCAGCTAAAGAAGTTAGGGTTGTATTGATGGGAAGAATAGAGATCTAGGATTTCAAGGACTTGAGTGAGGCAGAAGATATATGCAATAACATCAAGTACCATGCTCCCAACTCCTAGCATGCTAGCCACGTGTAGATCTTCTTTTAGAAGCAATTTATAGTACAAGGGATGTTTTTGGATAGTGGCAGAAAGCTAGACCTCATGGACCATTGCCAACACTCTTAACGAGGTCAGGGCAACATACGTGGGATCATGTATTGATGTCCAAAGGGCTTTCCTTTACTCAACGAGTGTCTTTAGTCCGTGGCCAATTTTGGCTGCCAAAGAGTACAATTTCTGCACAAAGTTGCCTTGTCTTTTCCCTTTTCGTTTGATTGCTTCAAGCTTTTCCTTGTTTTCTCACATTGAGCAGTATAGAGTGAGGGTATCAAGCACAAATCTCTAGCTGTGGCCCTTAGGATGTCCTTTATGACTTCTTGAGTGTGACAACTACATAGCAGTGTTGCATGGGATTCATGCAGGGGGTTTGTGAATGTCACTCGTCACATGGACGCTTTCCAAGATGGAAGCAAAAAGTTATAAGTTCAATTCCAAGTAATTCAAGAATCAAGATCAAGGCGAATAAGAACAAAATAATTTTTAAATGGAATGATTGAAGTACGTGTTAAGACTCGTGGTCAAGGAAAAAAATTGTAGAGATGATCCTCATAGTATATAAGTTCAAGAAGTGTTCAAACATAATTGGAATTTCCCTGAAAGTGTGGTGTTGGGCCAGTGTAGTTTAATATGGCAAGAAACTCCTTCATGATAGAGGTGACAAGCAGGACAACTTTGTAATTGAGGATTTGACACTCTTATCTTCTGAAAGCTTCTATTTCGTTTGGGTCTTTAGGTCACTAGAATCTCAGCTTTCACAAAGAAGCTTTAGTGAACTTGTTTGGAACAGGATTGAAGATTAATGCTGCCACACTTTGTCACCTTCCTTGCACTTTACAGGTTGACCAGCTCACTTATCTTTGATGCCTTCGTATTACGTGTCGATCTTTATGCAGAGAAACAAGAATGCTTCCTTCCTTGAGAGCAAAGACCTTTACTCTACACTGGCAACATCCGAATTACAAGCCCCATGTGGAAAATCCAAAGCGAAGGATCATTACAATGTTTTCCTCAAGACCTTAAATCTTCAAAATAGAATCCATTATGTGGATCGATTTTCCCATGCATTGTGCCCTCTTCAAGAACATGCTTTGGGAAAGAACTTTGTGCCCAATCACTCGTGCAGTTTGCAAATCGGGTTCCATGCAATGTAATTAATCGAGTGATGATCCACACAAAAGTATGAATGCATTGAGGAATTTGTGCCTAGCCTAACTACATGTGCTCATGTGTTATGCAAACACACAAAAAATAAACTCATAATGACACTGACTTAAGAGTCCAATATCTTGGCAAAAAATTCCACCCTCAGATTTGCAGTGGTAGACACATAGCGTCATGACAACGGGAGTAAACATGTTGTTGCTTTTCCCAAGTCAGGGGTTTGGCTATGAGCTTTGTGTACTCTGGTATTGGGCTTCCAATGTCCACATGGACATATGCACGTGTGATGGCTATTAGCTTTTGATCAAGCTTCATCATGCACTTCATCTTTGGTTCATTGGTCAGATGTGCCATCTCCTTGGCCAAATCTTTGAGAGATTTCTCCTCAAGCCTATGCTTTAGGTACTTTGGAAGTGCTGGAGGTGTCAAGGATGTTGGTTGTGACACCTCTTCCACATGTGAATCGCTAAGGACACATTCAGCAAGGGACACCGTCATGGCCAAAAACTATGACTATTGTGATTCCTGATTGGAAGTAGTAGCAGCTAGTTCACTGGACTAGCAACTGTTGGTGGATTGCAGTGTCGAGTCCTTAGGCAGATCAGAAGTGGTCATGTCTTTTGTTGCCCTTTGAGCATTCACTTATGCAGATTGAGCATCAGTTGAACTAGCCACAGTGAATTGCACAAACATATCTCTAGGTCGAGGATTAGGGGTGCTGTCATGTCCCACCCCTTGGAAATTTGGAAGCTTACATGGGGATAGAGATTGGGATTGAGTAGCCACACTTGACAATCATTGTTGTGCTTCCTGTGTCCATTTAGGGAAAGAGGGTGTAGGAGACTTGGGACTCCTAAGTGGACTTGACATTGGTTGGAAGATTTGCTTGTTGCTGTTTGATGATTCTGCCATTTGCTTTGTTGAGCAATCAGCCTTATCATGAGCAACATTTCCCCTGTGGTGCTCATCATCCTCTTGGGAAGTCAAAGGCTCCTTGGGCACTAGTGGTCTTTGTGCACACCCTATAGTTATATCTAATATATGCTTGTTAAGCACGCTAGGTTGAGGATCTACCTTTCGAGTAGTCATGCTTGGTTTCTTGATTTCAATCATGAGGGGCTCAGTCACTCTGATGTTGCTGACTCAAGGCTTGGATTTTTGTTTAGATTTCCTCCTTTGCTTCTTTGCTTTTGATATGATTTGGCCTTTAGCTAATAGAGGTGGTTTAGTAGGGGGCTTTGGTACCCAAATCCATCAATTACCTGCATAATACCCTTAAGCATGTAGCAACACTTTAAATATCCATTGCGGCATTGTGCTGGCTCTCCATCAATACCTTCGCTTGTAAGGCTTGGGCTTCTTTTGTGGTCTTCTATGATATTTGTAAGTCCAAAGCCTATCCTTGGCATTGTCTCCTGACCTTCTTATTTGAAGCATGGTCTCACTCACTCGTTCTCTCTGTTCAACATGCGCTTGTATCAACTCTTTCAACAAGTCCTTGCTCTCGTTACTAGGCTTGCCTGGTATGTTAGAACATTCATTATCTTTCCCTTAAGGTTTAATGAGGTCACCCTTACTAAAGGTTATGATTATCCTCACACTTGATAGTGTCAAGTGTATCCTCTGTGCTACATAATTGACCTTACACTTCGTCACCCTTTTGAAGGGTCTTCCTAGGAGGGTTTCCTTTCCACAATCAGTACTATTTGAAGGAACATGGAATAGGATAGGCAAGCTTCCAGTTTCAATAGCTACAAGGATTTTGCACTTCCCTGTAAGTGCTTGTGGATGTCCCCCGTAAGGACTAAGAGTTGCATTAGTCGGTGTGGTTGGCCTAGTAGGGTCCATGCTTCATAGGTCAAGATATTAAAATATGCTCCTTATCAATGAGAGCATCTACATTGTGCTCTTTTTGTGGTGAGTATGACCCTAAGATAAGTAGGTGGTACTATGTCTTCATCTTTCGGGTCTTGGCTTATAAATTCAAGCCTTTTGATATGTGCCTTTGAGTCTCCATCTGCACAACCATATGTGGATTCTCCACTGATGCCTTGGGTCATCTGTGAAGTGCCATTCAAGGTGCATCTATCATTAGGGCTATCATATCTAGTCATCCTCGTAGTTGTAGCTTGATGTTGTTGCATTCCGCTTTGACTAGATGCAATCTGAATGCAACCTATACATGTTTTTGTGGTGTGGCCTTTTTGTCCTTGTTGGCTAGATTGGCCCACTGAGGTTCTAGGGTCTCTATTTGTCTTTGTTCATGCATGTGCTTTTGGTTGCTATTTTGCAAGTGATAATCTATACTTGTATAGAGCCATTACTACACTAGGATCTAATTTGGAGGACTTGTCATAGCATGCATTTTCTCTTCAACCTACTTAGGGGAGGTGCGGAGGGGCCCCCCTTTGCAGCAGTCCCCCTCAGTCTGCAGGGTCGTTACGCTAAATACCATGCGCGATTTGAAGGACTGTTCGTAGCTAAGTTGTGAACTACTTACTCTAGATTTCAGCCCAGTGATAAGTCTATTATGTGCTTTTGGCTCTATATGGTATTTGGATCGATTTCATGGGTAAGATGTGTCAAATTTGTATTCTGTTCACCTGTCCAATTTTTTTAGTTTTCTGTCCGATTCTCAGGAGCCCAATTATCAGAATTGGACATTTGATTTTGGGTTGGTCTGATTGATTGATCAAACAGTCCGAGTCCAAGTGGTCCGATTTTTTGGGAGTTTGATTCTAGGAATTGAACGTCCGATTTGATACGTGTCTAATTTGGAGTGTCCAATTCTGGTTGGTCTGATTTTCATGTCCGGTTATGGGATGTCCGATTTTGGTTGGTCCAATTTTCATGCATCTGATTCTAGAATGTTTGATTTTAAAAATCGTACAAGTTACGTCCGAACGGACAGGATGGGTTTGTCTAAGTCTAAAAATTGGACTCTCTGATTCTGGAAATCGAACTATGGTAACAGTGTGTCCAATTCCTACAAACGAGTTTTCAGGGATGTTGAAAATCAACTCAGTTCTAACGATTTTGGTTGAGGGGTCACACAAACTTCTAGAATGTAAGAATAGACTCTAATGAAGGATTGTATATACCTATAATAGCAAATAAACTCCAAAATACAAATCAACAAACAAATCAAACCCTCTTGCCCTGTTATGATAGTAGAAACCCTAATTCTTGTTTTCCCTTTTTCCTTATGTTTTTTCCTACCCTAATGCATCCCAATCACAAAGCAGACACCTACACTACTCCAACCTACTTTTCCAAATCCAACAAACCAAAAACTTACTTGCTAAGGAAATCGAATACCTCTTTAAACTCCCTTGCTTCTTATCTATCTAGCTCAAGCACCAGTTTGGGAAAACCCCTACTTCAATGCTCTATTCGGAGTGTACAAGCACTCAAGGCTTGAATCATTTGGTCTCGGCAATAAAACCAAATAGAAGGGAACTCACGCTCAACTGCCAAGACCCATGGACCACTTATTATTCAAGTGTTTCAAGCCAAGCACTAATGGCTACCCCTCACATAGCCAACGTGCTATCTCTCTTTACAAGTGCAGTGAGCTTACCTCCATGTCTGATTGAGTTGCCTCCTCTCCGGAGCACTCCGCTGTCGGAGGGGGTTTTGTCAAAAGGTCAAATCCACCGGGGATCAGAAGTAGAGATAGGAGATGGAAGAGAAGATAGAGAATACCCAAGTGATAAACACTACAAAGACAAAGCACAATGAATTGAATCAATATGTATTGAAAGAACCTGGAATCTTCGCACTACTCAGAAGCAATCTCCAGGCATTAGATCTCTTAGAGCTTCTTCGTAGATCAAAACGTGCATCAAAATTATAGCTCCTTCTCTGTTACTCGAAACCCATATCTGATGGCTCCGTTGGCTCCAAAAGGGGGGTAAAACCCCAAGATACCTAGTCACGGATCTCCCAGATCGCTCCTTTTTCTTCTTTCAGTTCAATTTGCAGTTTTCAGCCTGTTTACAGAGATCGCGAGACGCGCAATTTCATCAATCTATCCCTCTTGTGAAAATCCCATAATTGGTTGAAAAAGCAACTAGATTTTTGCTTGCCATCCTAATTTAGAAGCTTTTTCTAACTTTTTCGGATTTTTATAATAAAAAATATAAAAAATATGCTAAAATTATTAAAAAATCTAGTATTTTTGGATAATCCATGCAACTCACACTAGTACTAATGCCTCAGATCTCATTGACTCTCTAGATCAGTAAAGAAGTCGGATGATGATGCATTCCATACTTTTTCACACTGCATCCTCATAATATCACGACATCCACCCCCTCTGAACTTGCACATCCTTCAGTATGTGCCAAAATCCTAGTTGTCACCGGATTATGAGTCCTCCTCATCCTGTGCAACCATATTCTTTGCTTCTTCATATTCCATATCTTCCTGGCTAGCCCTTGTATCATGACCACTATCTTCTTCCAATTCTGGCAACTCATAGGCAGTAGATTCTCGCATTCTAAATAATTTGATTCTTTTTCCTACTATCGGAAGTTTGATGGCTATCCCATCTAGCTCATTTTATGCATAAGTAGCATTATCAAACACCTGTCTTACCACATAGGGTTCAAACCATCTTTTGGAAACTTTATGCTTGGCACTATGGTGGTTGTCTAAACTGCTATCATAAACCAATACCCAATCCCCATCTTGTATGGTTCTTGGTCTCAGTCTCTATGTCTTTTGTCAAACCGTTTCTTGTTTAGTATCCTTGCTGCCCTTAACTTTGCAATTGTTGCCTCTCTGTCTTCTGACTTTCTTTCCAACTGTCTAATGCGTAAGGCCAATAACTCCTCCTCCCAAGGTATCACACTCCATGTGACTGTCATCTCATCTATCTTCGGCATGATAGGTTTTTAGCCAGCCATCAATTCTGTAGGCATATATCCTGTAACAGCACTATGAGTTGTTCTGTCAGCCCACAAAGCATAAGGGAGCAATCGTGGCCACTCTTTTACCTTCTCTCCACATGATTTTGCCGATGCCTTCACAATAGGTGGATGATCTCTTTCATTTTTTCCATTTCCTTCAAGGTTATAGTCTGAAGTTAAAGCAAGCTTTATCCCCAACCGTGCAAAGAAATCATGAGCTTCATCTGTATCAAACTCACCCCTATCTACTATAAAATTTTCCACACAGCCATACTGACAAAAGATCTCTTCTAAGAGAAAAGTACACCCATCATTTGTTATCTTAGTATGTAAAGATTTCCCTTCCACTCGATTAGTCAAGTCTTCACGAGCAAGCACAAGATATCTCATTTGCCAAAGACCTGTAGGTATTGTGACCAAATCCACCACCCACTTAAAATGAAGAGACAATGGATATGTGGGTTGCAATCCATCCCGATGTCTCACCGATGAATACATTTGACATGTCGTACATGTTTCCACAAAGTGAGCAACATCCTTATACATACCTTGCTACAAATATCTTTCTTTGATCTTTGTAAAAGTACCCCAAACACCTCTCTAACTAGCCCACAAGCTTTCATGAAGTTATTGCATTACTTTTACTTGTGAAGCTCAGTCACCCAAAACTCGCAATGGCATACCCTATTTCTTTGTAGCATGTTTCCATAAGTATCCATCTTTTAAGAAAAACCCATACGCTTTCCTCTTGATTTTCTTAAACTCCTCATTTGACCATTCATCTCTCTTTGTTAATATATAGAAGTATTGACTAATTCTCAGCCACTCTCATGCATATTTGTCTTCCAAAAACACTTCTACACAAGATGCAAAACATCTAAAGTGTCTCCTCTTTGTTGTCCAAGCTTCTATTAATGCTGTAGCAACACCTTGCATTGCTGAATTCACTCTTGCAACATCATTTTCAGCCATAAGAAAGTGATCTTCTTCCTCCTCATCCATCATCCCATCTTCATTCTCATAACGTGCTCAAGATAACATGTCTGCCACCACTGGGTTATCTCTTCGTGCAATATGTTGAAATTCATGGTTCAAAGATTTGATGTATGCAATCCACCGGAGCATAGCAATGTCCAGAGTAGCACGACCAGTAATCATACCCAATACCGGCAAACAATCGGTCTCAATGACTACATGAGCACCCATAAAACACTCCTTGTCACATTTAAGGGCTATCACAATTCCCCATAATTCTCATTTAACCTATGGATACATTCTCTATCGTTCAGTCAATACTTTAGAACCAAAGTCAATTGCATATCTTTGCCCTTCCTCATCATCTTGCCCAATTGCCCATCCAATCTCGATTGGGATTGTATCAACAGTAATAATGATAGGCTTTCCATGTGAATAGTCAGCCTTTCTCAATGTAGGAGCAGATTTTAAGAGTTATTTCAATTTCTTCATTGCTGTCTGATGCTTCCTTTCCCAATGAAAAATTTGAACTTTCCTTAGAAGCTGATAAAGAGCATCAACTACATGTGCAAAGTGAGGAATCCATATCAAATAGAACACACATGCACCCAAGAATCTACGCACCTCTGATACATTCGTGCATACATCTTGCATTCTATCAATCCCATCTATTTTTGCTGGTGATGGTCTTCGCCCATAGGCCCACACATATGCCCAACAATCAAAACCTCTTCAACTCCAAAGATAGACTTTTGTCCAAAAAGAGTTAAATGCGCCTCTTCTAGATGTGTCAAAATCCTCTCACAATCCACAATATGGTCTGCAACGAACTGTATGCATGCATGAGCATCCATCTATTCATTCTTTTCATCCATTGCACACCCTTTGATTGGAACATCATCCAAGAAGGGCATAGTCAATTGTGGTATAAAATCCTTGAGTACCCTATTCATAGCATTTGTCATGTGTGCCACTAAGTTTGTTGCACCCTGTGGGAGAGTACACATCCGTACTAACCCCAAAGGAGTCTTCATGGTTGTGATATCCCTGCTTTCAATTGCAAGCTGAAACTGATCATAACCCGAGTAAAGATCACCCAAAGAATAGATCGCTCTACCTGCAAAAGCCTATGCAAATTCATCAACCACAGCACCTGCACCCACATTTCTTATGGTCACTTTATTGCCGGTTGCATGTGTTGAATAAATCTCAAAGCCCCATTCTTTTTGGGCATAGTAAACCAACGATTTGAGTACGGGGCTGAAGAAGGCTCCAAGATCTTCATGGGAATATTTTCATTTAGCAAATCCATCAACTTTGGCAAGTAAGCTTTAGGCACGGGAATAGGCCTTAAGTTCCATGGTACATGTGGAACAGTAAATATGACAATAGGAGAGACAACATTTGGATCCACACAACCTATTTCACTTGGCTGAAATGCAAATGCCTTCCCATGTCTAGCCAACATCTGCATAAAACAGTCTCTCTCAGTAGGCAAAAGAAACCCTTCTGCACCAACTTTCAATTCCTGTAATGTTTCAGATGTAAATTGATGACCTATATCTTTAGGATCCCGTAAGCTTGGCTGCCTTGACACTTTTTCATACATACCCTCACCCTCTGGTGGAAGTGGCAAAGCAATTGGTTTCACCTTTTTTTCATCTCTATTATACTTTGTCTCTACAAGAGCTTCAGTCCATTGTAATCCTTTCTACTGAGCAAACAATGCTATAACATCATACATATCCAAAGTACCTACTGACATATGTTTTCAGCCTCATTTTCTGCATGTATAGTTGCTGAAATTTCAGCCATAGTGTCAGTAATATTCAGCCCATAAAAGATGCCCGAAATGCCATGATTTTTAGCTACATGGAGAGGATCATGAAAGCATAGGCTCTTCGTGACACCTCCATGTCCAGCTACATGTCTAGTAAAAAGACTATGGAGATCAACCTTGAGAACCCCATCATGAAGGAATGTCCGCAGAGTGTTCATTATGGACAACTCTGAGGAGCATATCACTGAGTACCTGAGCTTTGTAAAGGGTGTGGTCGATTTTGAAGACCTTCCTCTAAACATTTATTGTGAGATCAGTAGAATAAGATCCTGAAGGTCATTAAGAAGAACCTGGTGAAGAAGTGCATCGAGCTGTTCTTTGACATCGCTGAAAACAAAGAAGACTACAATAAGTTCCACGAAGCTTTCTCCAATAACATCAAACTTGGAGTACATGAAGAACAGCCTGGAGCGACCTTGTCCAGAGAGCCATCGGCATGGTTCAAAAAAAGCTCGAGTATTCGAGAAGTCTATGATTTATTGCATGGGACAGGATCAGAATTCGAAGCAATTGAGCAAGCAAATAGTTGACACTCTGGTTTATGTTCTTTTGTGTATCAGAGCGTAGCAATGCCACAGCAAAGTGCTTGATTTAAGTTGATAGGTACATTCTAGTTCTGTTGGTCCTGCTCGATGCTGGAGGTACAACTAAGTAAACACAGCAACAAGCAATTGTGAAGAAAAGCATCGGGGAGAGGCTTTGATCAGATCGAGAAGCTTTTTAAATTAATGTGGAAGAAGCATGTTTTGTATTACTGCGGAAGAAGCATGTTTTGGGGAGGCTAGGAGGATTATGGAGGTTGTTCAGTCTGAATAGCAGTGTCAGTCAAGGTACTACGTTGATCTAGACGCATCATCATGCAAGATTCGGAAAGCTGTTAAGAAGCAAATGCAGTGTCAGAGGTGATCAAACAAGATTCAGAGGTTTTTGATGTGGGAGAGGGGATCACCATAGACCTGGAGTTGATCCAGTACAATGGTGCGGAAGAGATTCTTGTAAATTGGATTTGCCAGTCATTCCCTTTTCTTGCCAGCCTATTTTACAAGGAATGTCACCACAGAGTAGCCAACAGTGGAGAGTATAATATCCTTGATGCAATTGCTCGTTTGACCATGTAGTATCATGCTAATTAGAGTTCTGTATTGGGTAGCATCTAGCACCTACAGATGTTTCTCAGATTAACATTTAGTACTAAACCTCTTCAAGAAGGTTGGAAGGCCAACTATTTCCCGCATTCTCATGTATGTTGGAGTTTATGACGTTCAATATTAATTAGCTTTGCAAAACTTACAAGAGCCATGTGTGGATGCCATAATCCATTCGTATTGTAATGCTGTCATGAAATCTGAAGGATTAACCGACTTTTCCATGGAAGATGCTCCCCATAATCACATGTCCAAGATGTCTCTTTGCGATTTACAGTGGAATGTACTGGTTTAACAGGGTGAAAATATGCCATGTGCTTGAAATGTTGCTAATATTGATGGGGAGGAAGGCGCTACGTTTGTAGAGGCAGTAGCTCTTTACGTATTACTAGAGGAAGAACCCAAAAGGATCAGTGAAGACCTTGTAGTTGGGAGCTTGGCAGATCTATTACTGCTCACAAATCCTCTCATCTTGCTTATTCGTATGATTAATCTTCTATCCTGAAATTAGTCAAGGTCCTCTGTGGTCGTGACTTTGCTTTTGAAAACCCTTCGATAGCGTTCAGCCCTGCACATAGCTTCCATAGGCTTAAACCAACATGAAATGTTTGTTGTAAACTGAGAATTACCAAGAGTAAATACATGCTTCATTTCATCAAGAGGTGAGTACACCCTCTGAACAACACTACTGTAGCCCCGCATTACAGCAGTGCTTAATGAAAATCTAGGTCTTTGAATTCCCTTACATTTGGAGCCAAAGGAGACTCTCAAAGCGTATCCCGATTTCTTGGATGATTAATACAAACAGTAAGAAATTGAATTGCTTTTCTCCCATTCTTGCTTCTAACTCTTGCATAAGCAGAACCATCATCAAGCACCTTTGTTTCCATACACACTCTTGTAATATAGGGCTGTCCCAAAATCATTGCATTTGAGAAATTATCTTGCACAAATAAGTGTTGCTCTTCTTGTATATCACTAATTGTCACATGCAGCATAAAGCTCTCCCGAAGAATTATTTGCAGCTCTCATACACCATCCATTGATTAGTATCTATAGGCCATGCACCATTTTCATACAATCCACGCTCAATGACATTTATCTCAGACCCATGGTCAAGTAAAGCAACACAAGGAGTTTCACGTTCCCCTATTTTCACTACTATTTCAGTGGTAGCTCTAGCCCAATGATTCCTTGTGTAGTGACTTCGAGGAATAAATCCTCGAGTCTCTTCTCCATATTGTTGCATTTGCCTTACTCCACCATGCATATTGCTACAAGACAATGAATTTTCAGCCACTTTCTTCTCTTTTCCACATGCTGTCCATTGATTAGTAGCATCCTGCATAGACAATCATGTACTTACTTCATGCTCATATTCAGCCTGAATACCCAACAAACAAGTTTCCTCTTCAAATTGTAGCAATGCAGTAGTGGTGTCACCAAGAAATTGACACTTCCTTTTAATTATGTCAATGATCTCATCATGAAATTCTCGCTTGCCAAGCACCTCTCCCAAGGTAAATTCCACCCGATTGTTTAAGATCCGTTCTTCAAGAAACTTCTTAAGATCTGTGGTTGTCTCAATGTCAGATTGCAACTTATATCCTAGCTGCTTGCCCTTCTTTTTGCCCTCTTGTTTGTTATCTTGTTTTTGCTCCTGACTGACCTCTTCCATAACATGCTCGGGAGGTGGCTGATTTGCAGCTTTAGGCTGATCCACACTTCTTCTTGTCATTCTTTTAGATGTCCCTACAATATCTTCATCTCTTTTTCGTTTTTCTACCACAAGTACATCTGTATTTTGAACCTTTGCTAAATATGCATACACTGAATATGCATCTACCGGTGATTGCCAACCAGTTATGCCACGAATGTCTTGCCTTGCATGAGACATTTCACTATCAGTGACCTTTCTCTTTTCAGCTGCATGTAAAGCATGTGTCCATATTTCAGCCTTTGGACCAACCATCACTTGGCCATGCATTCTATCCAATTGTAGACCAAAAGTAGAAGCATATATCATCGCATAAGCATTTCGGACAGCCAAGTCTTCCAACAACTTTTGCATACCTCCCTTTCCAAAATTCAAAGCAAGAGGCAATCCCGTTTCTTGTGCATGGATCTTGCCATCTTTCCAAAAGATCAGCTATCGTGCCAAGGCCTAATGATAGGCAGCACAATCCTTTCTCTCGTGTTGCAAACTGTCACACCACATACATCCTTTTCCAGGCTTAGGGGCTATTGCCCATCCCCTTTCCTCTTGTCCTTTTTCATCCAATTTTACAACCTTCAAGTGAAGATCCCACATACCTTTGACCAATTCATCTAAGACATCTTCCCTAACAGAGGGAACAAGAGCAAGTATAGCCATAGGGTTAGCTATAAAAGTAGGTGGCTTACTGGATACATCAACTGTCTTGCCCGTAATAGTGGGCAAGCTAGAGGCATGCAATCTTTCTCTTCTTCTATGCTTCTTCACAAGTGTAGTAATAGCTTCCTTGACATGTCTCCACTCTGTTTTCAAACCTGTCTCTATAGTCTGATCCTCCAGCAAATCATCAAGCTTCTCTTGAAGCTTAGGATCAGCTACCTGTAGAAACAATTCGATTTTTTGACTTGTAAGAGATTGTTGTTCTACAAGATCCAACTATTCAAATCGACTTTCAAATTTTCTTAACAATTCCATATCCACAAGACCCTTATCAGGTTGTAAAACCCACTCTTGAAAAGTCTTGTGCGTAATCAAACTGGTGTCCTCAACATAAAAATCTTCCCTAAGTGTCCTCTTGAAGGCTACCCAATCAACATCCTGCAAGTATAATTCAGTAATCCGTGCTTTCAGTTCATGAATAGTAACACGTACAAAATACCGACTCCATGCAGATTGAGCCACCCCAAAGAATTCTATCATTTGAGCATAGGTATGTACATGTGCAAATACATTCCTGCCATTGAATAACTTCACCTCACGCTCAACTGCTTGCAAAGCATTCATCACAACACTTTCTATTTGAGTTGAAGCTTACATCACCTGTTGTTGTTGTTGTACATGTATACGCATATTCATATTTTGCACAAACTATTGCAAAACATCACTGGAGATTGTATTCGAAGATTCTCCCATCTTGTCTTTCCTTCTTCTAACGACCTTTTATGTCGGGTTCACCAATGTCGGAGGGGGTTTCGTCAAAAGATCGAATCCACTAGGGATCAGAAGTAGAAGGAAGTAGAGATAGGAGATGGAAGAGAAGATAGAGAATACCCAAGTGGTAAACACTACAAAGACAAAGCACAATGAATTGAATCAATATATATTGAAAGAACCTAAAATCTTTGCATTACTCAGAAGCAATCTCCAGGCATTAGATCTCTTGGAGCTTCTTCGTAGAACAAAACGTGCATAAAAATTACAGCTCCTTCTCTGCTACTCGAAACCCAAATTTGATGGCTCCCTTGGCTCCAAAAAGGGGGTAAAACTTGAGGACACCTTCTCGCGGATCTTCTAGATCACTCCTTCTTCTTCTTTCAGTTCAATCTGCAATTTTCAGTTTGTTTACAGCAATCGCGATACGCGCGATTTCGTCAATCTGTCCCTCTTGTGAAAATCCCATAATTGGCTGAAAAAGCAACTAGCTTTTTGTATGCCATCCTAATCTAGAAGCTTTTTCTAACTTTTTCAGAGTTTTATCATAAGTAATATCAAAAATATGCTAAAATTATCAAAAAATCTAGTATTTTTTAATAATCTATACAACTCACACTAGTACTAATGGCTCAGATCACATTGACTCTCTAGATCAATAAAGAAGTCGAATGATGATGCATTCCATGATTTTTCACACAGTGTCCTCATAACATGACGACACCGCTAGCTCCACGATCCAAGTGCAAGCTTTAAGCGAGCTCGATCCTCAAGCTTCACGCTCTAAGCTGCATTGCCGCAAGCAAGAGAAGAGAAGATAAGAAGAGAGGAGAAGATGGAGAGCTTCTCCACCATTGTTCCTCACCCTCACACACTATCTCCGTCACACTCTCACACTTCCTCTCTCAAGCATAAGCTCAAGCAAGCAAGAACAAGAAGAAGATGAGGAAGATGAGAGCTACTTTTGGATTTACTTGACCATGGGTCTAAGATAAATGTCATTGAGCATGGATTGTATGAAAATGGTGCATGGCATGTGGACATTGATCATGGTTGGCGTATGAGGGCTACAAATAATTCTTTAGGGGAGCTCTATGTTGCATGTTTTAATGTAAAAATGACAATTGGTGATGTACAAGAAGAGCAACACTTCTTTGTGCAAGATAATTCCTCATATGCAGTGATTTTGGGACAACACAGTGCCATGCATAAAGTTTCCAAAAGATGGTTTGGATCCTATTGGTAAGACATGCATTTGATAATGCTACTTATGCATTAAATGAACTGGATGGGATAGCCATAAAACTTCTGGTAGTAGGAAAAATAATCAAATTATTCAGAGGTGGGAATCTAATGCCTATGAGTTGCTGGAATTGGAAGAAAATAGTGGCCATGATACAGGAGGTAGTCACCAGGAAGATATGGATGATAAAGAAGCAAAGGATATGGTTACAGAGGATGAGGAGGACTCAGAATCTGATGATAACTAGGATTTTGGCACATACCAAAGGATGTGCAGATTTAGAGGGGGTGGATATTGCATCACTACGCGGACACAGTGTGAAAAACTCTAGAGTGCATCATCATCCGACTTTCTTATTGATCAAGGGAGTCAATGTGATTTGAGTCATTAGTATAGTGTGAGTGGCATGAATGGTCCAAAAATACTAGATTTTTGGACAATTTTAGCCTAATTTTTATATTATTTACTGTAAAAATCCAAAAAAGTTAGAAAAGCTTCTAGATTAGGATGGCATGCAAAAAGCAAGTTGTTTTTTCAGTGGATTTTTCATAAAAAAGAAAGAGGGACGAAATCGCGCAAGTCGCGATCGCTATTGACAAGCTGAAAACTGTACTTCGAACTGGAAGAAGAAGAAGAAGTGGACTAGGAGATCTTGGACCAGGTGTCCTTAGGTGTCCTCAGGTGTCTTGAAGTTTTACCCCCCTTCTGGAGCCAACAGAGCCATCAGATTTAGATTCCAAGCAGCATACAGGAGGCTGTTATTTTGGATGCATGTTTTTGGTCTACAAAGGAGCTCCAGGAGATCTAATACTTGAAGACTGCTTCTGAGTAGTGCCAGACAAGGGATTCCAGGTTCTATCAATACATATTGATTCGATTCATTATGCTTTGTCTTTGTCATGTTTACCTCTTGTCTATTCTTTTTCTTCTCTTCCATCTCCTATCTCTACTTTCTTTTACCTCTGATCCCCGGTGGATATGACCTTTCGACAAAAACCTCTCCAACACCATGGCCTAGGACGGTTTTCCCATTGTCCTCCTATCTTCCTAGCTTCCTTTCTACCATCCACCTATCTTTACAATTTGCATAGATGAGAGCCCAGCACTCTTAAAATAAATCATGGTGTGCCTTACGTTCTTTTACAAAAGTATTGACTTGCGCTTTTTCTTGTGTGCCTCTCTCCTTGATTTAGGACTTTTTTACACTTATTGTGTTTCCAGATTCTTCTTTGGTGCACCTTCGTCTTCTGTTTCACTTTTGCCTTGGTCTTGTCTTCTGCTTTAGATTTTCCAGATTTTCCACCTTGTTTCATTTGAGGGTTAACAACCATTTGGTAGTAGACCTTGGTACGATTGATGCGATCCTACATTGCATTTGGATTCTATGAGTGTTAGCCAAGAATCTGGTTTTCCATGCAAAGACGAATCACATTGAGATGTGGTACTACTTTATCAGAGAAGTCATTGAGGCCAAGTATCTTGACCTTGTCAAGATCTCAACTCGCTAAAATCCTGCAGATCTGCTCATGAAATGTCTCTTAGTAGAGAGTTTTTCTTTCCTCAGGAAGTTGATAGGCATTAGCTGAGATGACCTCTATTCCTTATCCTATTATACTCTATGTACACATTGTACTTTGTCATTTTTTTCTTTCTCTCTCTTCACTCAAGGCACATTACCTTTTAAGTGGGAGGTTGTTGGGGGTAAAGGCGCTCGTGCCTAGCTACCCACGTATTACTACACTGACAGTACCTACTCTTACATACTATAGAAGGCAGGCGCCCATCACTGTCACTTTATTGTTTATTCTTTCTATAACATTTGAATAAAGGTAAGGCCGATGTTGTGACACTGTGTGTCTACCATTGCAAATCTGAGGGTAGAGTTTTTCACCAATAATTTGAACACATTAGTTAGCGTCATTAAGAATTTATTTTTCATTGTGAGTGTCTTTTTGTTTGCATTTTGCATGACGCACAAGCACATGTAGATATGCTAGGCACATTTTCTGTAGTGCACTCATAAATTTTTGTGTGGAAGCATTGTTTGAATGATTGCATTACATGGTTTTAAATTGTAAACTGCATGAATGATTGGGCACGGAATTCTCTTTCAAAAGCATATTTTTAATAGGGCACAATGCATGGGAAGACAGGTTCATAAGAAAATATCCATTTTCAAAGCTCAAAGACATGGGCTTTACCTGTTGAGAAGACCACATTTGAAGTGATTTTCTACTCTAGGAAATCACCATCCATGGAAATGGAAACAAAGCCACACCACTTCTAACCATTGAGAACATGGATCATGAATTACCTTCATCCTTTTATTGTGAGACATGCTGTATTGAAATTGAAGATTGTTTTGTGTTACTCTCTGCCATCCATTCCTACCCACCAAATTGACAACTTCTTCCATAATTCCAAGGTAAGGACGTGAATATATTCTTGCAAAGCTGCGGAAGTTTGTTTCAAAAGTAACGAATGCTTGAGAAGCTCACAAAGCAATCAGACTGAGTAATGCCAACCGACTATGCCAAATGATTACCTTTGGAGATCAGTGCTATGATGGATGAAGAAGCATTGCAACTTTATTCTCTTATTTAGAGGCTTTGAAAAGAGCCGGTGTATGAGTGCATGAAGGTCATAAAGTAACTCATCCTTGGGATCAAGATGGAGTACAATTACTAGATTGTGTCATCATTTCAAGTGCTATTCCAAGAATCAATGAGGAACTTGTTATGGCATAGATAATGGGTTGTGAAAAGAATAAAAGGCTATGATGTTTCACAAGTGACATGATGATGTCATCTTTGATGTCAATTAGAGATGCTTTTTATAAAGCTTTTCATTTTTACTAATGGTGCCTCATACAATAGTGTAGGACAATAATATTGATGATGCCTACAAGCATTCCAAAAAATGTCATCATTGATGTTATGAACGATACTTTTTTTAAAGCTTTTTCAAGGTGGCAGATGGTTCTAAAAACGACGGGGAGGCGACAACGCTTGCGACTTGTGATGGAGTGTAGCATCAAACGAGTCTTGAACTTGATGACCTCTCCAACGACCGGACGTCCTGCATTCAATTGGACGGTGGAGTGACGACAAGGAAGAAACCATCTTCCCAGCTACCTGCCTATGGATGAGGCGTTATGACCGTCTTCTTCAACATCTATAACGTCTGATTCTTGATTCGGTCACCTACTCCTCTTTGACAATGAGAAGATACATGCTGGAGCATAAGCACATCATTCAAGCCATGTCGAGGCCTCTTATGTAGTAGCACAAAGTCAAAGTCAATTAATTACCTGTGGAAGATGCTAGTGAGTTAAAAGAAAAAGCAACCCTTTGACTTCTCCATCGACTATTGATCAATGGCCGAATGCCAACTTGGATTTGACGTGTTTCAAGTTGGCAAGTCGACGAATCTCATGACAAAAACAGAAGTTATATTGAAGGAGCATAGGAGGCTACCATCCTCTCGAAGTGGTAAAACTACATATCATCGATTACAATGTGAAGAGATTGATAAATAGGAAGTGATAATGGTTATGTGTCACTGTATTATAGATAGAGTAGAAGATAGGGACCGACCGATTTCTTTTTCTCAAGGAAATATGAAAATTTCTCGAGCTTGGATTTTGATTGTATAAATTTAATCTTTTCTACATAAAGCACGCCTACCCACATGTGCATCTCTAGTTCTCCCCTCTTCAAATTTTTTGTAGCTCTACAAAGCACCATTGTCAAAGTTTTTCTAACCACATGAGGTGTTGACATCTAATTGGACTGGAATCTTCAAGGAGTTGTATGCATTAACAGTTGGATTGCCTTCCATGACCTACTCAAGCCATGCTTATCTTGCCCTACTCCTTGTAAAGTTTCTTGTATCTAGATAAGTGTCACTTGCCTTATTGAAGATATTGCCTTCTTCGAAGTTTTCTATCGAATCCAAAAGTAAAGGCTTGAGGTCAAGCTTAAAGTCCCTCGCCTAGGCTTGAGATCAAGCTTTATGTCCTCGCCTACATCGAAGTTTCTGAACCTGTAACTTGCCTATATTGATAATCAATAAATTGTTTGCACATTTAAAAATTCTTCTAGATAAGTTTTATTTTGTTGAATTCTCCCATCTCAAAGCGTTGTCAGAGGGGTTTTTGTCAAAAGGTCGAATCCATCGGGGATCAAAGGTAGAAGGAAGTAGAGATAGGAGATGGAAGAAAACATAAAGAATACACCAGAGGTAAACACTATAATGATAAAGCACAATGAATTAAATCAATATGTATTGACAGAACCTAAAATCCTTTGTCTGGCACTGCTCAAAAGCACTCTCCATACTTTAGATTTTCTGGAGCTCCCTCATAGAACAAAAACATGGATAAGAAATAACAACTCCTTCTCTGGTGCTCGGAACCCAAATCTGATGGCTCCGTTGGCTCCAGAAGGGGGGTAAAACTCCAAGACACCTGGTCAGGGATCTCCCAAATCACACCTTCTTATTCTGCCAGTTCAAACTGCAGTTTTCATCCTGTCAATGGCGATCGTGACGCGCACGATTTCGCCAATTTGTTTTTTTTATGAAAAATTCCATAACTGGTTGAAAAAGCAAATTGCTTTTTGCATGCCATCCTAATCTAGAAGTTTTCCTACCTTTTTTAGATTTCTTACAATAAATAATATCCAACATATCTAAAATAGGCTAAAATTGTCCAAAAATCTAGTATATTTGGACTATTCATGCCACTCACACTAGCACTATTGACTCAGATCACATTGACTCTCTTCATCAATAAGAAAGTTGGATGATGATGCATTCCATGCGTTTTTCACACTATGTCCGCATAGCATCACGATAGCGTCCCTACGGTGAGTGACGTTCATGAACTCCCACGCGAATTCCGTGCGACATTGGTCCCATATTGTGACAATTGGAGTTCCCACATATGGAGTCTCTCTCTCTTGCTCTCTTGCTTCATCCGCCATAGTTCACACCTCTCTTGCTTCCACTTGGGCTTCTCCCTTCACACTCTACTAGTAGGTGGTTCTAGATGTAGTGTATGCAATATCTCTACAGTCAATATGTCATCATCTACTTTATGACTTCCATGCTTTTGATGAGTTCTAGTTGTTGTTGTTTAAAGGCAAGAAGGAGCTATCGTGTTGCATTAAGCTCTCCACTGCTTTGGCTCAATTAGGGTTCATGAGTTTCTATTTCCTTTTTGTCTTACTCCTCTCTTTGAAGAGGTCATCTACTTTGGTTAACTCATTCAATGCATCACTAATATTGGATCAATCTTGGGTTGAGTTGTTTGCCATAGCCTCATAGATTCTCTTATCCTCTTGCATGCCCTTGATGAAGCCTTCAGTCACAACTATTGCACTCAACCTTTCTATAAGAGGGCTTCTCTTGTATAAACTCCACACCTTAGCCATGCAATCCTTCATACTCCCTTATTCTTTTGCTCAGTGTCCATTAGTCATACGGTGGGGTTATCCCCATATTTAGCTTCAAGAAAGCACATTATGAAGAGGTCTTTAAGAGATGAGAATTGTGATTTTTCTGCACCATCCAAGCATATTAACCAAGTTTGCCTTCTCTTGTCTAAGCACAGTCCAATTGCTTGTGCTTTAAAAAAAAAAGACTTGGCATAAGGTTGATAGCCTCACATGCTCAATTTGCTTTATAAAGCTATAGAGATCATCTCTTGCTCTATACTTCTAGAGTTTTTAAGCAAAATGAGGAAATTTTGGGTTAGCTCTTCGATCTACTTGGAGCATGTTAGAATTATCATGAAGTCCTCATTACGGTAGGTTCAATAGGGAATCATTGGATGACCTTTCGGACCCTAGATTCAAGGTTGACCTCTTGATATTTTCAAAATTTCTTTACATTCTTGCTCATTCTTTTTAAGCCACCATGTTTAATTCTAACAACTAGTTGAGGGTATCTTTGAATTGGGTATAGAGAGTTTGTAACTTCTTGGGTGCGACTTCTTCTATTAATTGGCTAATGTCAAAATTCATGGCATTTTCAAAGCTTTGGATTAAATTTCATAGGTCTTGTAGGTTGTTCTCCCTAAATCTTGTTGCCAGCATCTTGCTTGCTAGCCTTTGGCTTGCTTCTAGGTTTACTAGATGTACTATCTTATCAAATGAGTTGCAAGATGGGGACATTCTTGATTCTTAATGGATCTTCTATGTGCTTAGGTCTAAGAGATCTCAAAGTTCAAATCTCTTGCTTGGTGGGCTCACAATATGTATATCCTCTACATCACATGCATTCAAGGCCTATTTATAAATATCCTTATCTTTGAATTTTTCCTGAATAAAACACAACCCTTTTTTATTCAACTTATAAATAATCCCTTTATATTACACCATTCTAAATGTAAAAAATGATATCTTAAAAGCACCTTATTTTAAACCCACATGATGCACACATATATTCATGAGTGACCTCCTCGAGACCTCCTGTCCATTTTGTAAGCATGTCAATTAAAAGCTAAGACCTAGTTAGCCTAATAGACTTCTTTAGTTCTTCCCACAAGGATTCTTTGTGTGCTCTAGGGTCTTCATTTTGCTCTTATTGGTTGTTATATGGTTCTCGAGAGTTCCTTTTTCTTGGTCTTATGGTGTTTGTTCCTTTAAAGTTATCCATGGTGCTATCACTAAGTTTTGCAATCTCTTGGTTGACAAGTATATCGACTTTGTCCATTAGTTCAAAAACTAGAATATTCTCAATGTTTGGGTTCTCTATTGGTCCGAACAGGATCTCTTGACCACTATGCAAGCACATGCGCTTGCACTTTTTCCTAGGCTCTTATCTAGTTGGATAGATTTTGATAGGGCTTAAACTATTGAGGTCTTGTCTTTGCTTTGTGGCTTGCATCTTGTTTCTTAATTCAAACTTTAATGTGACACATTTTTTCGTTTTAGAGTTAGGTTCTCAATCTTTCTGTGTGATTTTATTTTCAATCAAGGTGACCTCATCAATAGTTAAGAGTCAATCAATTCTTCTTTTCCTCAATGTGCAAAGTGAATCTTGTGCACAAACAAGCTTTCCTCTTTTTGACCCTATCTTATGAACAAAGGCTAAATGTGTTCCTAGGGTTAAATGCAAAGAATATCTAAGATGCCAGAGCTTTGAAATGAGTGCAATGCAATGAGATTCCTAAGATACGCATACTTGAGAGTGCCTAGATTAGGCCTAGGATGATGCACGGTTCCTAAGGAATTATGGCTTTAAGAAGAGTGTGGTTTGTGATGACTAATTGAGTGCTCGAAAGATCCACATATGATGATTACTTGGAGGGGTCTAAAGTGGTGATGTGAAAACCCACAGGTTTTGTGAGTGTGTGGAAACCTCTGAGAAGTCGATCACAAATTTATAAGCATATCACATGGGCTCAAAAGAAGGGATTTTTAAAATAGAATTTTTTAGGTGCGTTTTATTTCACAAAAATTCATAGATAATGGTTTTTTTTAATAGACCTTGAACACGTATGATATAGAGGGTTTGCCCCTAAAAGTGGAATCTAAAAGTTTGTGTATGCTTAAGTAGAGGTCTTGGCGACTACCCTAATACTAGGGCCTAATTGCTTGTGTATGCCTAATGAAAGGACCTTGAAAGCTACCTTAAGACTACGGCCTCCTACAATGCAAGGATTGTGGTCCTAAGGAAATATGCATAGAAGGACAAGTGGGTGGCTCCACACTTAGTGATTGGAACCAAGTGTCTATGCATGAATGCAAGAGATTATTTCTAATGAGGACTATGATTATAGGTTGGAAACCCACATGTGAGAAATAGAATGATTGCAAGTGAATAATCAATGATGGTTGGAAGTAAGACTTATGATTGTAATTAGCCTAACATGATCAATGCATGAAACTGCAACCACTTTGATTACAAGTGAGCTAACCTAATGCAATGACTTTAAGTGCGTAAGGTTGTAGAATGCAAGTGGCATGGTCAATGCATGCAATTGAACTTGATGATGATTGTGAGTGGGTGAGTGAGCCGATGATTGTGAGTGCAAGTGGATAATGATTGTCAATGCCACTAGATAAAAATTGTGAGTGTAAGTAATATGATAGATGCAAACAACTTGGGAGTGAGTGATGTCGCTAGAGGGGAGTATGAGGCAAGGACTTGGTGATGTGTGCAAGTGCTAGTAATGATTAAGAGTGGCCTTCGTGAGTCAAATATGCAAGTTCAACCATGCCCTAGGTAGTGCAATTTAATGTGTGTATAGAGAAAGGTGCAACCTTAATCGAAGTGGCTTGATGCTTTCAATGTGATCTCGTGCAAGTTTGAGGGTGCACACCAATTTGTGTTATTCTTAATTGATGCAATAACATGAAGCAAATGCATAACAAAACGTGCGAGGAAGTGCATCACCATAAGTTACTATTGTGCAATAAAAACCAAATGGACCCATGCAATCTAACCTTGCAAAGTAATGCCAACCTCAAAAAATTGATGCTACGTGGTTACCTGGCAATGTTGTTGAGCCATTGGTGATCACTTTCCTACATAAGCTCAAATCCACAGTGATGCAAACCTCTTCTATTTGTGCATAACAATAGACTCAATGCTAATGCAGCCTCTTCAAGGTGGCTTTTCTCTTCCTTCAAAGAAGTCGATTATGCACTACCGAGTTGGCCAAATAATCCCTAAAAGTAACAAATGCTATGTTTGTGGCTCCATAATCACTAATGCCATGTAAGGATCAAAAAGCTACTATCCTCCACCTATAAAGCCACTTGCAAAGTAAACAATACTCGCATTTTATTTTCCTTCAAATCTTTATCTAGACCCAAAAAGCAACGTGTCTTGCATTTGTCCTTCTTCCCAATATTATAGTCAATGTAATGACAAAGATACAGGTGCAATTGCATGCCAAGCCCCTCCTTTGTATCCAAAACCTAGCTTTTTTCCCTAGGTTGAGTAAATGTATGATCAATGAGTACACTCAACTTATCTAGTGAGTGCACAAACATGTTTGATGAGTGAACCTCTCACTTGGTGGTTTCTAGAATTTGGTGGTTCAAAGCTTAAGAACTCACCCTGGTCCTTCTTAGCCTAACATATACCAATGCCAATGCAACCCATGCAAAAGTATGTATGATCTAGCAAAAATAAGAGATGTGGGGTTGCATTTTTTGCTTTTTTGTGTTTGTATCTTTGGGTTTGCATTTCTTACTTTTTTGTGTTTGTATCTTTTGTTTTCCTTTAGCTTAACATGTTCTAGTCTCGTCAATCTCTTCGAACAAACTTGTTTCTTCTGACTTGCCCTTTGTAAACTAGTTGTGGGTCTTTTGGAGTAAGCAAGTTGTAAGTGAAAACTATTGGCTCCTCACAAATCCACACCACACTCAAGTGAATGAGCCTTCTATTCTGTCGCACAATAAGAGTATGAGAATCTTAGTGGTCAATTTTACCCTAAGTATTAGAAATGAAACAAATATCTTGGGCTAAATGCATAACAATCAAGACATTTGATGAAATTTCTATTCTTTTAGAATATTCAATCTCCTTAGCCAACTATATCTCACGTAGTCTTTCCATAGTCCACTCTGAACCAACCATGCATTCTTTCTTTCTACCCAAGAAAGCAAAGAACGTGACTAGCTTTAAGGTATATTGAACTTGGCAACTTACCATCTTGCATTGTAGTTCAGAGTTTGAAGGCCCAAATATGGTTCCACAATCCAAGTGATACACTTTCCACAAGCAAACACCTCAACTCCTTCATAGTTGCATCATTGAGCATGCCTACCATTGAGAGAACAACATAGAGAAGAAGTAGTAGTAGAGAGCTTCACCTCATTAGGTTCCTCACTCTCTAACAAAATCTCCCTCACACAACCTTAAACTCAACTTCTTGCTAAGATGAGATGAAGAGAAGAAAAGTAAGAGATGGAGAAGAGCTTCAGTATCCCAATTTGTGCACATTCTTAGTCTTTATCTCCTTCATTCTCTAGCAATGGTTGCATAAGATGAAAGAATGAAAGCAAGAAGAGTAGAAGCTCTAATTTTTCACATGTGAATGGTTTATTCCATTCAATTTCAAGCCTTTTATACATGAAAATTAGGGTTTGGATTTTGGCCTAGGTGAATCAGGATTAGGGCTAGGGCTCGTGATCTTAGGGTTTTCACTACTTTTTGGGTGCCCTATTTACTTTGTGGGGTCATGATTGGTCCTCCTCTTAATGCACTTTCTATCTTAGGTTATTTAGACCTAGTATAGGCTAAAAATGAATAGAGCACTTCAATGCAACCCTCAAATCCATTGTGGTTTGACCAATACATCCATAAATATTACAATTTGCACATGTGTAAGCATGGCTCTCACAAAATAGTACAAACATAACAGTGATGTGACATGGAATAAATTACAAGTGCCCAAAATAATACGTTGAAGCTTTAAAAAATCATTTTTCCAAGGCACTCATGCTTTGATTGTCTTAGACTTTGTCTTCCACAATTGCAATCAACATGCATAAGTAACTTTTTGAAGCTACAGTATGTAGATGTAGGCTCCATGGCAAACTTAAAATGAATCCTAGAGTTTTTGAGACAACATTCCCATTTACTACATTGTAATGTTTTAGTGTATCTAATATCGAAACGATGTAACGGAATAACCTCTTTAGGAGGAATAGCTTGATTGCATTTTTCGCATGGTTGTAGTATATACAACCAATTTTATGGACAAATGGACCAACAAATATATGGGTTCCCAAGCATCATGTTCTTTACCCACAACAGATGAAATAATTTATTTGTGGAAATTCGTTTGCCTATTTTCCCACGTGATAATGACTCATTGTAGCTATTCATGTTTATGATAAGTCCCTATCATGTGATGAACAAATAAATGAAAATCCACACACGTGCATAAGTTTAATGAGTTGCTAGCATGTGGAGAATAGACAAATGAACATCCAAAAAACAAACTAATAAATAACATCACATTTTCATAACAGTAAAATAAATAAATTATCGTAATACACTTGACCTAATTACATGGTAATTGAAGGTCGATTGCATCCTTGAGTGCAAATCTTGTTTGAGATGTTGGTGGAGATGTTGGACAATGTAATAACCATGTTGATTTGAGGTTTTGTAACATTCCATTCAAGTATTGAAGTTGGCAATCCTAAATATGGTTAGTGGCAAGAAGTACATGCAAATAATTTAGGAGGCTTAATATATTGTGCACAACATTTCCATGGGTTATTATGGAGAGAAAAGGCTAGGAGTATATGTTTTCCCACAATTGGTAAGCATGGTCGTAGGAACGACAAAGTGTCTTTGGTGCCCTATAATAGCCACATAAGATTTTGCAAGCACTCTAAAGGGTTCCCATAAACATAGCCTTGATCATTCTGCCCTTAAGCAGGATTGGGCACCCAGCTCAAAAAATAAAAACAAAAACTTAGAAAATGGTATAAGGATGTGGAATCATGCATTTTTCTTTATCTTGATAGGTGCACATGTAGATAGGATTTTGGGTTGTGCTAGACATAGACACACTTTTTGTATGCATGGTCAATGTATCACCATATTGGTCCAAATTGTTGGGGTAAGGGCCAATGACCAATGGCAAGGGTATTCATGCACATTATACATCAATAGTGAAGATAACAATGAATCAGAGGAGTGATTATTTTTAAACCCACATAACTCCCTTATGTTCTCACTCAACCCTCTTAGACTCCATAGCTTCTACCACGCGTTCTTCTCTCTCTCTCGATCCTCTTAGACTTTGTGGCTTCTACCTTGCATCCCAACATTGCTTCCCTCTCAATTGGTATTAGAGAGACATTTGGTGTTTGTGGGAGCTCATGCTTGGAGTGAGAAGTATAAGAAGTGAAACTTGTGTCACAAAGTTTGAGGAGTTAGTTTTCTTATTTGACATTGATACTTATTGCTCGCATCTTGTAGAGGTACTATTCTCATCATGGGGATCTAGATTTGAGTCAAGCAACCAATTGAGGCTTGATTTGGGGCTATAATAGCCCATTTTAACATTGATTTGGTTAGCCATTAGTGGCTATGATTGAAGCAAAATAGCATAGCTTTGAATGCTGAAAGAGATCTTGGTATATGGTTTTGATGTATGCAAGCACAATGCTTGCAAAATCAAAGGGAGCAACTTGTCTCTTGGAAATAGAGGGATGTGGATTATCATTTCATGTCCCTCCATATAGAAAGTGGTTTACCACCTATGATACTGAAAAGAGAGGATGTGTCTACCTTGGAAATAATTGTGCATGCAACACATGTTCCAAACTTGACGAAAAGTTTACTTAGTAAATGACAGCTTAATGATTGTGTTTATAGAGTGATCTTTGGTGATCTTGTGTGAAAGACTTGCAAGGGATCTCTTTTTGTGGCCAAAGGGCTAAAATTTGGTACTTCGTATTCTTTACATGTTTTGGGTGTTAAAGACCATGTTGTAGTTGTCACTTAACATCCATTGGTTTCTTTATGGCATCGTTGTTTGGGACATATGTCGATCACTAGAATGAAATGTTTGTGTACTGATTGAACTATCTTCATTGTCTTAATTTTCTTAATCTTAGTTTTTGTAGGCATCATCTCTTTGAAAAGCAAGTGAAAATGTTGTTTTAAAGAGGTAGTGGGAGTAGAATATCAAAGTATCTTAATTTGGTTTAGATTGATTTGTGTGGGCCAATGCCCATGATTTCATTAGATGGAGCATTGTACTTTGTCACCTTTATGAGGGTAATGCCACAAGGAAGGTTTGGGCTTGAGGACCAATAATTGGGAAGGGTACTACTCGCATGTCTTTAAAAACTTTTTTGCAAGATGTGATATTAAGAGAGAGTTGATAGCTCTTAAGAATCTTGCTCAAAATGGTGTGGTTGAGAGGATAAATAGGATCATTCAAGAAATGGTTCATAGTACACTCTCTAATGCTAGTCTCACTAATGGATTTTGGGTTCCATGTTTTTCTCTATCTTCAACTCTATGTCTTCATGATTGAGTGAAATCCATTAGTGATAGAGTTGAAGATAGAATGTCACACAAGTGAATTAGGTTCCAAGATTGAGACTTGGACTCATAAACATAGTCTTGTGTGGTTAGAAAATGACTCGGACACTTGATTGAAAGGACAAAGGTACCATCATATTGCTTTCAAAATGAAAGGAAAGTACAATGCTTTACAGCTTCAAGATAGGTCCACTTTTATGCTTTGTGCTTATGGCATTCTAGATAGCCTATATATCCTTTACCCAAACTTCTCCATACAAAGAGGCTACACTAGGTGTAATTTCCTAAATCTCAACACCCCTCCTCAATCACAACATGAAAGGCACAAAGTGTGTGGAGGCTTTAGAGAGTCACCACCTGTAAAGTGTGGGCACACCACAAACATGGAAAACACCAGAGGTTGTCACAGAAAAGGCTAAGTGTGGGTACCAAAAACATGGTAGACATTTAGAGGCTATACTAGGGGCCTCACAAAGTGTGCAGAGGTTGTAATGCCAGGTTACATGAGTAGTTTACAAAACTTATGACAGAAGCATTAGGGCAAGGTTATAGAAGGCTTCAAAAAATTCTATCAAAAAATTGGGAATAGAAGGAGTGGTGAGGCTTGTCCTTCTGCTCATGATGGTCTTCTTCTTCTTTGTCTTCTTCCTTTGCTCCATGATCTTCTTCTTCTTTTTGTTGAGAATAGCAAATGATGCTTGCCCATAGAGGCTAGATGTATGCCCCTGAAGAGGCTAGAAGATAGACAAATGATGTATGCTCTAGGAAGAGATGTTCATAATCCCATATGCACAGTGAGGAGAGTGGTACCATCCAAAAAGCTATAAAGGCATGTACTTGGTTGACACTCATGACAAGGTAATGGTACTACCGGTTTGAGTCATTGTCAGTGTCATTGTATGAGTCCAAGCTAATCTATCTTGGAACCTAATTCGCTTGTATAATAGTTAGTTTATCTAAGTCTATGTTACCATGAGTTGTGTATTCATCTTCCATCCTCGATAGCTCCTGCCATGCTCTAGATTTGTGTTTTTGACATGGTATCAAAGCTTAGCTGAGCATGGCATAGCTCCATGCATTGCTTCTCTAGTCTCTCTTCACCTCTGGTCATCTCTGTCCAGCTCACATCCAGGTCATGACTCCATCTTCAACTTCATCTTCATCTTCTACCTTGTGTCTGCCATAGCCATAGCCTACACCCTACACCCTGCCTCCTTTGAGCTCCTAGATCTCTCTATACAAGGCATATCTTCATGCGATTCCTTCTAGGGATTTGATCCCTGACTCTAGGCGCAACTATTGGCATGTTAGAGCTCGACATTGGCAGCTTCCTACTCCATTATTTTGAAAAAACACAGCTTGTTATAACTTTGCACATGTCACTGTTTTTACGGTTTGATCTACCTTTGTGCATCGTGATACATCCTACGAATATAGGGAATTTGAAGCCCATTATATGAGCTCTCTCACCACCAGAGGGTTCTTCAAAAGATGTACTACAGCTCCTACTACAAGCAAAAAACCAGTCGGCCTATTTGCAAGGCCTATTTGCAAACCATAATAGAGACTCCATAGCCACCAAGCTCAAGCTCTCTCCCACTTCAATTTCTCATCCTTCTCAGTTGATTGAAGCCTCTTACACTCAGATTTGATTGGTTCTAGCAAAAATAGACCTTCAAGAAGAAGATTTGGAGCAATCGTGAAGATCAAGCTACTTGCCCGAAGATCAAGGAGCCCACCTTACATCAAGCATCATCAAGCTTGACATCAAGTACTTCAAGCTCATTTTTTTCCCTTAATCCCTTCAACTCAAGCTTGTCAATGCCACTCAGTATCTAACAAGGAAACCATAACAAATCAGCAAGCAAGTGCTCCAATATCAAGATTCAACTTGGAAGATTCAAGAATAAGCTAGTATCTCTTGATACTAAATAGTGTTGTTTAATACTAAAGTTTATTATGTCCTTTAACACAATCTTTTCCAACTCATGTACCAATTTATCTCAAGCGATTCTCAACCATGGAAATGCCAAAACATAAAGAACTATAAATGGGTACTTCTCTTAAAGAGTAACATGGCTCATGTTGCTTACTTACACTACATGTAAGACTTGGTTGACCCATTTGTAGGAAGACATGGAGTTGTCTACATAAAAGAGCAATCAATGATCTTATTTGAAGACCTTGACAAATCTGCTACCTCAAAAATGATGATACCTTTGCTTGAGGGGGACAAGAAGAGCAAAGTCAAAGTCAAAGAAGCTGCAATAAAAATAAAGAGTGACAAAGCAAGCAAAATGAAGGACAAGATGCTGTATGATCCTAGAAGAAAACCCAATGTAATGTCAAAGCCATATGAAATCCCAAAAGATATGTATCCCAAGATTTATGAAATAGTTCAACAAGTCATGTCAAGTCATAACAATGTACCCATCTCAAAACTCACTAAGAAAGAAGACCAAAAGGACCTCACAAAGAAGACTAGAGCACAAGATATTAAAGAATAGTCAAAGAAGAAGAGCATGAAGACCAAGAAGGAGTCCAAGAAGATCAAAGACACCTAGAAGATCGACAAAAGCAAAGGATGCCAAAGAAGCATGAAGAAGATAAATAAATTTCTGTTGCTAACAACAAAAGAAATTTCCACTGTTACAACAAAGAATTTTTTCCATAGTGGATCTTTATTTCTTATAGTGGATCTTTATTTTCCATAGTGGATCTTGTTTCCCATAGTGGATGTAAAAGCCCTTACCCAAATACGTAAAGTTTCAAGCCTTAACTTGACTAGGTTGCTAGTCTCTCGGGCCATGTCATCGTGTAGGGGGAGCAAAAGCCAGCAAGGGTAGAGACTTATCATTTGAGGGGGGGTGTTGAGAATAGCAAATGATGCTTGCCCATAGAGGCTAGATGTGAAAGGGAAATGGAACCCAGGAGGAAGAAGCTTGGTGGTGAGAGCTCTAGCAGATGGAGAGTAAGAGCAAGAGAGAGAGAGAGAGTGAAACTCAAATGGGAACTCCAACAACCACAATGTGTGGCCGGGCCTTCCTTTATTCAAACTATCACTAAAAGAATTAAGAATAAGTGATTGTGATGGGCGTCCGCCACCTGTAGTGTGTAGTGGCAATACTGCCAGTGTAGTAATATACGGGCGGCTAGGCGGAGGTGCCTTTACCCCAACAACCTCCCACTTAAAGGCAAATCTGCCCTAGTGAGAGAGAAAAAAGAAAAGATAGTACAACGTGTACACATGTACAACATGACGAGGAAAAAGACGTCATCTCATCCAATGCCCATCAATCTCCTGAGGAAGGAAAAGCACTCTATAGTGAGTCTCTTCATGAGCAAGTCTGCAAGATTTTGCTCAGTCAGAATCTTGACAAGGTCAACAGACCTATCCTCAATGACCTCGCAAATGAAGTGATACCTCACCTCAATATATTTTGTCTTCGCATGGAAGACCAGATTCTTGGCCAACTGAATGGCACTCATAGAATTTGAATGCAGTGTAGGCATAGCATCTGTCATACCAAGGTCTGCAATCAAATGGCCTAACCAAATAGCCTGCTTACAAGCCTCTGTGGCTGTAATGTACTCGACATTTGTAGTAGAAATAGCCATACACTTCTACGCCCTGGAAATCCAAGAGATAGCCCCTCCAGCATAAGTGAACACATAGCCAGAAGTGGACTTCCTACTATCTGCATGTCCTGCATAATTAGAATTAGTGTACCCCACGACTCTTGTATCCTGGTTGCCATAGCAAATACACGTATCTATTGTGCCCTTTAGGTACCACATGATACCCTTCACGGCATCCCAATGTTTCTTGCCAGGTGTAGCCATATAACGTGCCACAACCCCAACTGCAAAAGCAATATCTAGACGGGTGGCTATCATGGCATACATAAGATTACCCACGATGGGTGCATAGGGAATCTTGGCCATCTTGGCCCTCTACTCATCTATCTGCGGACAATCGGCCTGTGAAACCTTCATATGAGAAGGTAATGGACAGCCAATAGGCTTAACATCCTGCATACGGAAGCGCTCAAGGACTTTATGAATGTACTCCCTCTGTGACAGATAGAGTAGTCCTTGAGATCTGTCCCGCGTAATGCGCATACCAAGTATATGAGAGGCATGTCCCAGATCTTTCATCTCAAAGCTCTTCTTGAGCTGAGCCTTAAGAGCATCTAGCTCCTCATGAGTTGTCTTTGTTAAAAGCATGTCATCCACATAAAGTACCAAAATCAATAAAGAACTGTCACAGGCTTTCTTCGTGTACAAGTACGGATTCATAGCACTGCGGCTATAGCCCTGTGACTGCACGAATGCATCAAACTTATGGTACCATTCACTAGGTGCCTGCTTCAAGCCATATAGACTCTTCTTTAGCTTGCACACTAGGTATTCCCTACCAGGGTCTGCAAAGCCCTTAGGTACTCCATGTAAATCTCATCATGCAAGTCCCCATGTAAAAAAGCTGTCTTGACATCCATCTGGTACAAGTCCAGGTCAAGCTGCGCAACCAAGGCCAAGACTAAGCGTAGGGTGGTCGTCTTGACCACAGGAGAAAAGACTTCATCAAAGTCAACACCATGCTCCTACTTAAAGTCCTTAGCAACCAATCGAGCCTTGTATACCAGCTTGGGGTGTCCAAGGGTACTTTTCAGCTTGTATACCCACTTGCATTGCAAAGCCTTCTTACCCTGAGGCAAGGAAACCAAATCCCAAGTCTGATTCTTATGCAATGAGTCAAGCTTAGATTGCATAGCCCTCTCCCAAGAGTGACAATCATCCCTGTGCATAGCCTCATCATAAGTGAGAGGGTCTTCTACATCTGTAACCAATGCATAATCCATAGAGGGCATAAATCGGTCAACAGGTCGTCTATCTCTAGTAGAGCGCCTCAATCTAGGCTCTGCTGCCTGACCGACATCCTGTCCAACATCAACATGTCTAACATCTGGGCCATGAGCATCAAGTGATGCTACACGCTATTTAGCTGACATGGAGCGGGCTGAATGGGAGCAGGTGGCTCCTCCTAAAAGATAACTTTGCGTACCTCAACCACTTTCTCAGGTTGCATATGCATTTTGTCCTCATGAAAGATGACATCATGGCTGCAGATCACTTTCCGCACCTGCGGATCCCATAGACGGTAACCCATCTCTCCTGCATCTGCATAGCCAATGAAAATGCATTTGACACTTTTAGGATCCGGCTTATTGCATTTGTCCTTGGGCACATGGCAGAATGCCTCATATCCAAAGACACGCAAATGATCATAAGGAGGGGGCTTGCCTGCCCATACCTTCTCTGCAACCTGAAAGTCAATGCCACTGCTAGGTGACCTGTTAATGAGATGCACTGCAGGAGTAACTACCTCAACCCAAAAGTGCTACGGTAAGCTAGCCTGGCTAAGCATGCTACGGATCCTTTCTTGAATGGTCCTATTCATGCACTCAGCCATACCATTTTGGGGAGGGGTGTAAGAGGCAGTCAATTGACGCTTAATACCCTGCTTATCACAAAACTACTCAAAAGCACGTGATACATACTCACCCCCATTATTTGACCTTAGGCATTTTAGCCTTTTCCTAGACTTGTTCTTTGCCAATGCAAGCCATCGTTGAAATGTATCTAAGACATCGGATTTTCTCTTTATGGGATAAGCCCAAACCTTATGTGAATAATCATCTATGAAAGTAACAAAGTACTTGGCCCCACTGAGTGACTGATAGGGCATGGGCCCACATACATCTGAGTGTACAAGAGCCAAGGGCTCACCCATGTGTTTTTTGCCAGACTTTTTATGCGTATTTCTAGTCTGCCTGCTATACAAACAATGATCACAAGAATCAAAATGCGAAGAGTCAAAAGGCAAAAGATACTGCAAAGCACAGAGCATTTTCATTCCTTTAAGGGACATATGCCCCAAACGAGCATGCCAAAGAGATACATGGGGAATAGAACCCACAGACAAAACATGATCCAAGGTAGCTCCAGATATAAGTAAGGGATAGAGGCTGCCAGACTTGGCACCTCTTGCAAGCACACGCCTGCCACGAGTAATCTTCCATGCAGAGTCTCCAAAAGACGCAAAATACCCTGCATCATCAAGCTGTCCAGTTGAGATAAGGCAGCGAGTCAATGCAGGTACATGGCGTACATCATGCAAAAGAAAAGAACAGCCAAAAGGAAACTGTAGCTTAACATCTCTAATGCCTACAATGTCAAGAGACCTGTCATCACCAAGACGCACAAAACCAAAGATGGTACGATAGGTATGAAACCAATATCTATAGGGTGTCACATGAAATGACGCACCCGAATCCAGGAGCCAGCATTGTGCATACATAGAATGTATCTCAAAAGCGTGTAAGGCATCGCATGAAGAAGCTGCAAGTATGTAACCATCATCTGAATCAGTGGCCTGCACGACATTAACCTTTTCTATCTTCACACTGGACTTTACATGTACAATACTGCGCTCAGAAGACTTTTCCTACACTTTATCTTTTTCCTTTTCCTTGCGTTTATCATCGCGCATCTTACGGCATTGCGGCCTAATATATCCTGCTTTCCCACAATAATGATAGGCAAGATCAAACTTCCGTCCACGGGACTTACTGCGACCACGTGACTTGGACATGGACTTGTGAGAGTCCCTGCCCTTATGATCATTATCATGCCTGCCATGTCTGCCACCTCTAATAGCCAATGCATGTGAAGAGCGAGAAGCATAATTGTTTCTCCTATTGATTTCCTTAGTCAATAAAGCACTCTCAACATCTTTGTTTTTCAGCCCATTAAGCTTGTTCGTGCATATGGTAGTACGGAAGGCATCCCATGATTCAGGCAAGGTGCCGAGTTGAAACAATAGGTGCAAGTTATCTTTGAGCTCAATACCCTGTGACAATAGACTCTTCATGATAGCATGAAACTGACTGAAATGAGATGATAGGGAGGTCTTCTCCTTCATGTGAAGGTCCATTAAGTGCTTCAACCAATACATCTGTGATGCAAGACTCTGCTGTGCATAAAGCTCATGAATCTTCTCCCATAAATCCCATGTACTCCGATTCTCATCTTCAACAACATTATGATGGACCTCTTCTAAGAGTGACAAGATAATGATAGACTTGCATAGCTCATCAACTTCCATTCAAACATCATCATCCATATCCTCAAGTTTAACACCCTTGAAACGCAAGGGTTTAATCTGCAACTTCTACACCAAAACCTGCCATATTTGGGACTTCCAATACCCATAGTTGGTACCATCCAACTTGGCAATGTTAAAGAGAGATGTGTCTTTTAGATGACTAGCAATACTGTCCCAAATCAAAGCAAAAAAGTAAAATTGTAGGTTGCTGTAATTAGGAGAAAGTGCACTAAAACCACTGCTAAAACTGGTTGAAAGAGTGGATATCACCAAGAGAAGAACTTTCCACCAAATATGACCAAGATAACATCAAATAGTAAGCATTAGCCTCATAGAAGTGCTCAAAATCTGCAGATTTCAGCTTGCTATAATAAATGACAGCAATATGTAAAATTGTCCCAAAGTGAAGCAATCACTAATACATATGTCTGCAACTGCTAGGTAGCAAGATATATCCAACAGTGAGTGTCAAGAACTGTCAAACCAATAACCTGTTAGGCAAGAGACATCTCATAGGTCTAGAAGTCGTGCATGTAATGGGTCTTGAGGTAAGAGAAGAGACCAAGCACAAGCACAACTGATAGAGCAAGAAGCTCAATGCATAACCATCCAAGATGCATATAAAACTCACAAACCTGTGATAGAGATAGGTGCCTGCCCCAATAGGTGTATCAAATCAGCCCACTACAGACTAACTATAGACATAAAGCTCTCAAGAGAGCAAATGCATGTAACTGTCCCACAAGCTCAAGCTCAAGTGTAAGTAAAATTATTTGTACATCCGAATATACCAAGAGGCTCCCACTGGGAGTAAAGTCAAAAGCAAATAGAGCAAACAACGCTCTAATACATGGAGTACATAGCATCAAACATGCCAAATCCCACTAGGGTACATCCTGAGCATAAATCCCAAGCTATCTCAAACCCTTAAAGCATAAGCCTGAGAGCATTCAAAGAGCATGTAATTGACAACCAAATGTAATGCCCAGTAGGTCTAAAGTGCTCAAATACATCTAAAGACAAGCTCCAAGTAATTGTCAAGCATGGGCAAACCAAGTGGCATCCGTATCTGACCAATGCATAAATGCAAGAAGCCTAAATGTCAAGCAGTGACAATAGACATTAACCGGTCCAAAGCATGCCAACTGAAGCCAAATGCCAATGAATGATGACCAAGGTGGAGCCTATTCCAAGCTCAAAGGCATTCCGGAACCAAAAAGAAGCATTTGACAATCTCCAAATAAATCGGTATGATCATTCAAACCTCCAGTAAGCACCCCGTATCCAAGAACCAATGCATACACCAAGCAATTGAGCTTCAGCCCACTATATTACATTAGCATATTTACTATTAAATGAAGCTCAATTGGTGCCCAAATCTACTCCAAATCAGTCCCAAACCATAGACATAGAATCCCATAACATCCGAGCATCACCGAGCATCAATAGGTATCAAACGGGCAATGCCAAGAAGCATCAAATAGTAAATGTGACAATCTTGGGACTGTGTATACAGCAATTGGCTGAAGGGGGGAAGCACTTGAATTGATCACCGGGAGCGAAAACCTAATGTTGGGGAGTCCAATAATGATCGGGAGGGTCACCAAGAGTGCTAGAAGCCAGGGAAGAAGCGGGAAATATCAGGAGCAGATCAACCCAGCCCTCTAAAAAATGCGCCGCATTTTGTGCTAGCTATTCCTGGGGGTTGGGAGTCTTCAATAGTGCTCACGAGCACTTGGCAATGTCGAGGGGGCTCCGTTGCGGCCCTGGAAAGTGCCAATGAAAGTCTGGAATCTCGGGGAGGAGGCGAGAGATCAAAATATACCTACAAATGAAGGTGCCATGGCTGCCATTGAAGCTCGGGTTGAAGATCTTCAAATCTGGGCTGAAGAGAATGCCGAGCAAGCTCCAATGCCTTTGCTCTGATACCAATTGAAAGGGAAATGGAATCCAAAAGGAAGAAGCCTGGCGGTGAGAGCTATGGTGGATGGAGAGCAAGAGCAAGAGAGAGAGTGAAGCTCAAAGTGGGAACTCCAACAACCACAATGTGTGGCAGGGCCTTCTTTATTCAAACTATCACCAAAAGAATAAAGAATAAGTGACTGTGACGGGTGCCCACCAGGTGCAGTGTGCAGTGGCGGGTATTGTCAGTGTAGTAATACACAGGCGGCTAGGTGGAGACACCTTTATCCCCAACAAGATGTATGCCCTGAAGAGACTAGAAGATACACAAATGACGTATGCTCTAGGAAGAGATGTTCAGAATCCCATATGCACAGTGAGGAGAGTGGTACTATCCAAAAAGCTATAAAGGCATGTACTTGGTTGACACTCATGAAAAGGTAAGGGTACTACCGGTTTGAGTCATTGTCAGTGTCATTGTCCACCTTACACAAGAATGTGTTTATGAGTCCAAGCTAATCTATCTTGGAACCTAATTCACTTGTGTAACAGTTAGTTTATCTAAGTCTATGTCACCATGAGTTGTGTTTTCATCTTCCATTCTCTATAGCTCCTGCCATGCTCTAGATCCGTGTTTTTGACACTTTTACAATTGCAAGATATGCCTTTTGAGACCTCTTTCTAGCATGACAGAACTTCCCAGTGTGTCCAGTCCTTTTGCAGAAGTCACAAAATAGCTGGTCCTTTTTTCCTTTGTTCCTGTTACTGACATACAACACTTGTTTATCCTTAGAAGTACTTGACTCTTCTTTATTTTTTATCTTCTTTTCTTCTTCCAATAGAGAGGCATTAATGTCAACCAATTCAGGGTTTGGCATGTTAATTAAAGTGGTTGAAACATTATCATAATCAGGAGGCAAACTTTATAGCAAGACCCAATACATATATCTTCATCAAATTTTAAATTTATTCCTGTAAGGTAGGCTAGAAGACTTTCCATGTAGTTCAGATGAGATGCTAGGGATGTATTAGGCTTCATGTCCAATCTAAAGAATTCAATTAGCAATCCATACTTAGAAGACTTCTACTAGGCACTAAACAATGTGTCAAGTCTATCTCAGGTGTCATGAGATGTGTCATAGGCATCCACATGATGAATGTAGCTGTCATCCAACTCAAGCTTTATAATAGCTTGAGCCTTGTCATCTCCTTTTCGCCAAGCAATTGCAAGAGTTGCATCTCGGGGCTTCTTCTCTTGTCCATTGGTGATGGCCCATAGGCCCTTCTTCATCAAGATGAGCTTCATGCGGGGTTGCTAGGTGTGAAACCCAACTCCTTTGAAGCGACATGTCAACAAATCTTTGCCCATGTTGGATGGCTGGAGCAACAAAATATCAACACTAAATTCTTAGATTTGAGCAGCAAAAGGGTTGTTCTTGTGTTCTAACAAGCACAAGTACCAAAAAACCCTAGGTTAGTATCAAGAGATACTAGCTGTGAAGAGCTAGTTGTCAAGCTTGATGATGATTCTTTAATGCTTGTCTTGTAACTTGAGTCCCCTCCTTGCTGGTTTGATGACCAAATGTTTGGTGGGAACTGAGGTCAGAGTGGCAAAACTCCAATGGTAGGTGAAGTTGAAGTGTTTTATGAGCTTGAAGGAACTTGGCTATGACTGCCCCTTTAGGGTTTCAAAACATGGACCTGATTTTTCACTTATTGTAGCTCATAGAGATGTCCATTTTGAAAACCCTTTGAGGTCGAGAGCTCTTAGGTGTAGAGCTTCCAATGCCCTATGGTCTCGGTGAGAATCACACTACATGGAGAGAGAATGACTGTACGGACGAAACTAGGCACAGATCAAGTAACAACAAGTGACTGCAAACTCCCGCAATGTTAGAGGTGTAGACCATCAATGTCTATGTTTGAGGTATCTGGAGGAAGCACCCTGAGGTCAATAAGATATGCATAGAAGAAAGCTTTAGCTGAGATGGCTTGGTTAAAGAGATCCAGAATCTTCAAGGTGGGTAGGTGCAGTCTTGCTATGGTTGCCACAAGGTGGAAGATGAAAATAAAGTTGAAAATCAAGTCATGAGCTGACATTGAGCTAGACTGAGGTTGAGAGAGACTAAGAGAGTAGAGAGAAGAGTTGAGTTGAGCCAAGCCATGCTCAATTGAGCTTTGATACCATGTGAAAAACACGGATTTGGAGCATGGCTATGGTGGCTTGAAGACATAGAGTTGAAGATAGAATGTTACATAAGTGAATTAGGTTCCAAGATTAAGACTTAAACTCTTAAACACGGTCTTGTGTGGTTGGACAATGACTCCGACACTTGATTGAAATGACAAAAGTACCATCATATTGCATTCAAAATGAAAGGAAAGTACAATGCTTTTATAGCTTCAGAATAGGTCCACTTTTTTGCTTTGTGCTTATGGGATTTTGGATAGCTTGCATATCCTTTACCCAAACTGCTCCATACAAAGAGGCTACACTAGGTGTGATTGCCTAAATCTCAACAAAGCCATTGGATGGCAAGATACCAATGAAGTTATGGTATGATAAGAGACCTAGTTATGATTACTTGCTTGTTTTCGGTCGTGGGGCATTTATGCATATACCTAGGGATAAGTGGAGTAAGCTTGATCCTTAATGCATTTTTTTTGGCTATGGAGAGTCTCATGAAATGGGCTATCACTTGTGGGATCATGAATCTAGAAGTGTAGTATGTAACCATATTTAATGAGGATAAGATGCATAAAGTAGCCTATCAAAACGATTGAGATTTGTAGAGTGGTATTTCAAGAGGATGGGTAGCTAGCACACTATAGAGTGTTGGTGGGCATTTGACCAAATCTTATAACCCCATAAAGGTGCATTGGCCTTTAAGTGGGAAGTTGTTGGGGCAAAGGCCAATAGTCAATAGTTGAGTGGGCATCCCTTGTATACAAACACATTGCATAATCATATATATGTGAAGGTAACAAAGAATAAGTGGACCTTTCATTTTTGTACCCACATAACTCTCTTATAAACCTCTTGGACTTCCTAGATTTTACCCCGCATCCCATTATTGCTTCCCTCTGACAATATTGCATGACATAGAGAAACAATAAAGGCCCCAATTTTTGAATTGTACATGTATGATACCAAACACATCATCTTGTAACTTGTTAGAGGAAGTCCTAAAGATGAATATGTGCAATGTCTATGCACAAGCTTTTCACTCAAGTGGATATTTTTGGACTATTAGCCTATTATGGAGCTAGGTATAACAATTGTAGAAAGTCAATCTAGCTCAATGCAATACTTATTGTTGGTTTGCAAAATAAGATAGTTGCTACTATAGGAAGGATGGAGGATTGGGAATTGAAAGACTATGTGATAAAGCTATGGAACTATCACTCATTTTAGTGAAAAGTTTCGAATCAACCATGGTTTATGCTCCTACAAATTGGGCTCCCTAAAATGAAGTTGTTAGAAGACCAATAGTTTGAAATACATTAAGAAGATGCTCTACCATATAAAGGCCTTTGTATTAGGATTCTAGACTCATAAGCCATGCATATCAAATCCTAGAAGATTATCACTGACAACTCAGTGTGGATATGGATGCAAGATTGTAGAGGAGATCAATCTTTAAGGCACTATACATGGCTTGCTTCTCATACATATAATCCTTAGGCTTAGTTAGATAGCCCAAAATTGGAGTATCTCTAAACTCTTGCATGATAAAGGCCTGACGTATTTGGCAAGTCATTTGGGATAGTCATAGTCACAACTAGTGATAGGATTTATCGATTGTTTGAAAAAGGAACTAATTGACTAAGAACAATGCTAGCCAATAGGAAGGATGGTTGGTTGATTGACACAAAGTTAGGGAGAAATTTAGAAAAGTTTATTGTTGTGCCATTGGCAAGATTTGATGGAGATGTGTAAAGAAAACTAACTTTTTCAGACCCAATAATTCTCATTTTGGGGTGGCATGGACTAAGTGAAAGAAGTACTTTTCACTCTTAGAGAGAGAGAGAGAGAGAGAGAGAGAGAGAGAGAGAGAGAGAGAGAGAGAGAGAGAGAGAGAGAGAGAGAGAGAGAGAGAGAGAGAGAGAGAGAGAGAGAGAGAGAGAGAGAGAGAGAGAGAGAGAGAGAGAGAGAGAGATTGAATGATACATATACAATTTCTCATGGCAACATTCCAAACTAGAGATAAAGTTAGTAAAAGAATGGTGATATTTCCTCTCTTTCCCTTTTGTGAAGGAAGAAGGAAGACATTTTACATCTTTTTTGGGAATGCATAGGATCTAGGTAGGTTTGGAAGTGTATTAGAAATGGATAAGCTTGTAGGGCTTAATGAGAAGTTATAATCAAAGACAACTCTTTTTGGAGACACTCATGTTAGCTTGGATTAGAAGTCCTTGCAGGTTTGGAAGTTTCTTCAGGCCATTGCAATGAATTTTTCTTGTAAATACAACTCTTAGATGTAGGACAACATTGTGTTGGTTCTCAAAGGCTAAAAAAGATAGCCCAAGCCTTATAGTCTACATGGCCTCCCTAAAGATTACTATAGAATGTTTTTTTCCCTTATTTTAATGAAAAATATTACAGGTTTATGATGTATTTTTCATCGTTTTCAAATTAATTTCGGTTTGTACTCAAGCTCCAAGGCACCCTTGTTTCTTAAATGTGACTAGGACATTAACAACATTGTAGCATGTCTTGAGCTCTCAAATTAAATGTAATGTCATGAAGACTAATTTTTTTAAAAAATGCATCAATTTTGAAATGGTTGTGGTTGGTTGAAATTCATTTGAATCTTTGCAATCATCTTGCGGATGAGTGACAACTCAATTGTTAGCATGATGGTGTGAGAAATCTTTGGTCAAGAGTACTATTCTCAGATTGAGTGGCTTAGTGGCGCCTTATCCTTGAGGTAAGATGGATTTGCTATCCCTTTTTTTAGATGTATCACAAGTGAAGGGAGTTACATTGGGCACTTGTGTAAGTATTATTCGTTATGAAAAGGGCTAACGTGACTTATTGTACTTGATAGGAAAAGCCTAGTCATGCCTGTGTGTGGCGTGACCCTCAGGAACGATGGCCGCCATGGTGAGACGAAGCTCGAAGCACAGACTAGCACTTCTGCACGCTCCTCAGTACCGTCCCAGCCGCTGTGCCTCTAGTGTTGTAGGTGCGCAAAAACAAGAAGAGATACAGTTTCGGCAGCCGCTTGAGAACACCCGACCCCGAATGCCTCGTGAGACTTATCGCCCCAGGCCCGTCACAGCTGCTGCAGTCGTGGAACAGTGTGAGTTGAGTCGATAACTCATCAAGCTTACAAGAACGTTGATGTAACGTTTGAGAGAGAGAGAGAGAGAGAGAGAGAGAGAGAGAGAGAGAGAGAGAGAGAGAGAGAGAGAGAGAGAGAGAGAGATTTGTCTTTCTAGTATGCAATGTTTGGTATTTGTGATTCTAGCATGCAATGTTTGGTTTTTATCATTCTAGCTATCCGGAAGACGTGATATCATTTCATTTGCACCTGCACCTGAAGCACTACGCCACATGATGTTTTATTCAGAGGATGAAAAGGCACGTGCCATCATTCTCCATAAAGTGTCTTAGCTGTTATGATGGACTCAGGTTGATCCTTATAGTTCTCTAGTGTACCCTTTACCATGCAAGGCTTAGGTAAAAGGAGTAGTTTTAAAGTCTCTCCCATTGTACCTTGCGTACGTTTTGAAGCCCAATGGTGCACATAGCAAAAAAAATCAAAGCTCTGCTAACTAAACAAAGGTGCCAAATCGACCCTCTAAAAGGTTTAATGGGATAGATGTCAGAGGGCAGTGAATGCGGAAGTGTATGACTGGATTGAGAGAGAGAGAGAGAGAGAGAGAGAGAGAGAGAGAGAGAGAGTAGAATGCAGAAATCTGTGGTGATTGAATGCTGAATAAAGAGAGTAGATATGTCCCTCTTAGATCGTGGATGTGGCATGAGGTTTAGGAAGCTAGACTGCTGTGGAATAATGGCATGAGGAATAGCCTACCACATCAATAGTCTCATCCAAGATGAAGTGTAGTAGGACTTGTCTACGGACAGCCAAGCTTTTCTCACAACCTTAGAAGCCACACTATCTCACATGTGGTAGAAGATGTTGCTCCATACTCGGCCTTTGTAGATCATAGGGCGGTTGTGAGTTGCTTCTTACTACTCCAAAAGATAGGACTTGCGCCCAAGTAAAGTAATAACTTGTCGTTGACCTCATGGTCAACATTTCCAGCCCACCATCTAGCCTTGTAGAATATCTTGTACCTACTAGATAATAAATACCTAGGTTAGGGCCCCCCCTTCAAGAATCACAAAATACTCATAGTAGCTTGCCAATGAACTAGCTTGGGTTCACTCATGAACCTTGCAGGGAAGTCTACGGCAAAGCACAAATCAATCCGAGTGTTTAGGAGCCTTATCAGCACCTTCAAATCACCACCAAGGAAAGCAAACTTCACATCTAGCTAATAAACTAGTCATCTTCTATGGTTGGCTAAGGCAAGAATGACTCTCATGGTAGCCATTTGAACCATAGGTGCAAGGTATCATGGAAATCCGCTCTTGGTCACCACTGCTCAAAGCCTTTAGCAACCAATTGTGCCTTGTGCTTATCTAGAGTGCCATCACTATGGTATTTGATCTTGAAAACCTACTTGACCCTAAGTACCTTTTTGTGAACAGGCCGTGGCCCAAGATCCCAAGTGCTATTCTGCTCTATAGCATTGCCTTTTGCCAATTTTGACTGCAAAGTGTCCTTCTCGGAGGTGGGTTCCCTATCTTGTACAGTGTGAGTCATTAAACATGAATTAGTATAAACACGCTCAGTGGAATGTGCCTTGTTCCTCAAAGATTGCCGTGTAGGCCATCCTACAGTTGCCACTTTTTAGAAAGTCCCTTAATCCCTGCATCACGGAGTGTATCACTATCACGTGCCCAATGAGGAGGTTGGTACTCGCTTTGTCCCTTTGTGTCTGATGAAGTCTTTGAAGCATCTTGCTGGTACCGAATGGGTGAATTTGGTGGTGAAGCAATCTCCTCCTCTATTGATGGTTAAGCCTCAAGAGGCATAGGCTCCAAAGGCATTGGCTTAGGTGCCCAAATGTCACCCAGATCTTCAGATACAAGATGCTTAGCACCCCTCACTGAAGTTGGAAACTCCACGAACCAAACATCTTGACTTGTATAGGCCTCCTGTGAAATCATATAGCTTGTATCCCTATGATTGTGAGCCATATCCCATGAACACTTGTCTTTTGGAAGTCGGCTCGAACTTCTCTCTTTGTTTCTTTGGGATATGAATATAGGTATTACACTCGAACACCCTAAAATAAGACAAAGATGTGATTTTAATCAAAGTAAGTCTCAAAAGGTATCATATCAACCATGACCGATGTAGGTGACAGATTAAGGATACTTGCACAAATAATTTGTCTTGAATATCCATCAAAAACTTGGAAGGAGTCTTTATTGAATTTGACCATAAGACCGAGTGCACTAATTTTGCCCACTAAAAGTAGATGATATCCCAAACCCAATACATAGAGAACCCTCGATGTGTGAGCACCACCATACCGATTTGGAATCAATTGCATATCACCTTTGCTTTTTATAGGGATCAAAGAGGTGTCACCAATGAGAAATTGCCCATGCATCAGACGCATACGGCCAATACCATTTGTAAAAGGAGTCATGTGGTGTGAAGCACCACTGTCCACAATCCACTCATGAGGTTGTGGGGCCATTATTGTTGTTGGTGTCGAATCCTCAATCACCTCCAAATGGAGAAATATTACTGACGAAGGAGCAATCACTACCCTTGAGTCCTTCTTAGATTTGTTCTTCTTGTCCTTGTAAGGGAAAATAGACTCTTTGTCTTTGTTTTGGTTGGTTTCCTTTTCCGTCATCATCTTCTTGTTCTTTCCCTTCTTTTGAGAAGATCGACCTATTAGCACCTTTTTCTTGGGAGCGTTTTGTCCTTTGAGTTGTTTAACCTAATCCAAGATCATTGGAACCAACTCCTCCTACTTAAGGGTGGCTGTCCGCCCTAAAGCAATCATGGTGGAGTAGAATGCACTCAATTGGGGTGGTGAGTCTAAGAGAAGAGTCGCCATGTCCTCTGAGGTAATCACCTTCGTTGCGTTCCGGACTTGCATTTGCAATTGTTGAAGCTTATTGACATTCTCCGACATAGAAGCAGACTTGGACGGGTTTAATGTCCGCATTTGTACTTTTAGAGATTCCTACTTCATCACGATCATCCTATTTTACAATTGATCCAATTTTAGGCATATATCTCAAGCAACAATCAAATGCCCTATGTGGGCTATCATGGCTGATGTGCATGAGAGAAATAGGAACGATTAGATCTGTACATTCAACTTGTCTCATTGTGTATGTACCCTCATCAACTCATCTTTCTCATCTGAAGAAAGCTTGGATAGATCAAGGGTTGTAGAATGGTCTATGGCCTTCACGAGCTCTACCAAATCATAGGACTCCAAGATGACAAGCATCTTTATTTGCTAGATAGAGTAATTCTCCCTTTCTTTTAGAGGGGGATATCGATATCAAAGATGCAACTGTGTATTGCTTCGCCCTTTTATTAGTTTTTGAGGGAGATTTTTAGGATTAGTAGGAGTTCTTTTAGTAATGCGTATCTTCATAAGGCCTTTACAACATGCAATGACTACTTTTGCTCCTTTGAACAACCCTTCCTTGTAGTCGCTAGCATGCCCATACCGCACCCTTTTGTCCTTGATGTCTTTTTTTGACAATTGTACTCTATAGTGATTTTGGTTGCTCTCACTACAGTCTTTTAGTTAGATTAGAGACTTGGAAGTTGGCTTATCCATTTTGAATTGGATACATTTGGTTCAAGTCATTTGAGGCCTCTCCACCCCCACTGGCATCTTCTTACCACCCCTTTTAGTAGGGTTCCATCTAGAGAAGGGCCATGCTACTTGGTCGGACATCTGCATTGATGGCCTTCATTGATATTTACACAGTCTGATCTTCCATTGGATGTTTTTTCTTCTTGTACCTTTGGCCACACATAGGATTTGAAAGGGGGTATTCGTAGGAATGCTATTCATGGTCTTGTACTAATTATGTCTCTTGCTTGGAGCCTCAATTTGAGTCTGGTGAGGATATTAGAAGCTTTGTCACTACCATAGTTGGTCAATTAATCTTGTGTTCTAAACTTCTTCGGTTTAGGCACATTAGGTGGAGATTAGGATTTCTTCTTTAGTTCATCCACCAAATCATTTAGCATGCTCACATTGTAGATAGATCATTTAGTGGAATGCATTTTCCAATTTGGCCACGTAGGCAGCCAGGTGGCATTTCTCATCACCAATTCTCCAGTGTGGCAATTTTTAGTAGGCACCATTCTCTTTAACATTAGGTTAGCTTATTCTAGTACCCTTGCCTATAGATAGTCGGCTCCATGCCCATTGTCATAAAGAAACTTGCTAGGCTTTGTGACCTTCTCTTTAGATCCATCTACACTAGAGTAAGGTTAGTTTTAGGATTTCTCTTAGTTTTGTTGGGCCAGGTTATATATAGGTTAGGTTTGTACGAGATGGGGGACTTTTTTATTATTTTAGTAGTTTGTACCATTTTAGAGAGAGCTTGATTTCCTCCATCCACCATAGTTTCGGGTGCATATGAGCTCCACTATTCTTGTAGTATATTCTCGATCCACCATACCTTCGGGTTTGTTTGTGCTATAGTTTGTGGAGTTACTCTAGGCTTTGCAAGAGAAAATAGTGTATGACCACGATTGAAGCATAGGGAACTCAATCTCTTACACAAAGCATGGTGAACTCAAACTCTAACACAAAAACAGAAAAAACACACACAAAAAGAAAGAAGATAACCAAATAATGAATGAATAAATAAATGAAAATGTATAGGATGTTCAAGGGGAGAGTTGTCCAATGACCAATTACTCGTCGGTATAGATTGAGGGAGATGTCAATTGGTCCATCGGAGACAAATATGAAGTGTTGTAACCACCAGTTGGAGTAGAGGCTGATGAAGAAAAGTGCTGAAAATGCAAAGACGACCCGCTACAAATGATAATGACATTAGTGAGTTGGGGCAAAACATAGCTTTTAGGAGTCATGAGATTGAAGGGTGACAACTAGAGATGACCATGGCGGGAGGCTAAATGGAGACAATACCTGTTGAGCTAAAAATTGCATTACATGCTATTTGGCCTCTTAAACAGTCCCAAAACATGCTTATTTAATAAAAAACCCTAAAATAGGGCGCGGTTTGAGAGAGTTTCTATGAAACCCTAATTTGGGAGGGTCCATCCACGTCTATAAATAGATAGATTGCCTCATTCAGTCTTTATCTCTTCAGTGCAAGTTTCTCACCCTTGTATGTAGGTTTTTAGCCATCAATCTTTCTCCACGTGGTGGTCCAACCTTTGCTACTGCTGCCATCACTACATCTACCTCTCTAGTTGGCTAGCGACTTCTTCCATGTTGCCGCCTGCTGCCTAGTGACCATCCATTTGCTGTGTTTGGACCTTCATTGCCATCGCCAGTCCTTAGACACTTTGTTTTTGCTTTCATTTGCTCTCTAGCTGCCCAGGCGATAGGTGTACTTCATCAGGTAGTTGCTTCACACTTGCCTTTGGATTTTTTGGCTGCCGCTTGTCATCATTACCCTCTCCATTACTGCATTTGCAGCTTCTGGCTGTTGCTTGCCTTCTTTGTCATCATTGCTACTGTCGCCAACTTCGCTAACTCCACTGGGATCTGTGTTTGATAGTTTTTCTCACTCTGACACTCCGATCGGTGGTCATAGGACTTGGGATCCATCTCCGGTGGACGTTACTTTCTGACACTATTGCTCTGACCTTGGGTACTTATACACTCTTCATTCATTTACAGTTTTCATTCACTTCAAAAATTTTCTCTTTATCTCTCTCCTTTTGCTTGTGTTTGTTTTTGTGTTTGAGTTTTGAGTTTTGCTTTTAGGGTTTGAGTTTTACATGTCTATGTCTGTATCCTTGTGTTTTTGTCGTGGTTGTACACTCTGTGTTTCCTTAGTGCAAACCCTAGCAGCTACTCCATAGTTTTCTTCACATGGTATTAGAGCTAGCGCTCTTGTAAAGAGTATCCTATGGATATTGTGGATGCTTGGTTTTGTGCAAGACACACGAGTGACTCGAAATCGCATCGCAATGTATCCTCCACTAACCTTTAAGCCGCTTTGCACCATCGGGCTTTGTTACAGGGCATGCCACCCTTTGACACAATTTCCTCCACCTTTCCGTAAGTGAGTATATCATTTCCACCAGGACGACTATGATGGGCTTTCCTCTCACTATTCCTAGTCACACACATCTTGACCTTTTAAGATACAAGGATTTCCATTCTCTGCTTATGGTGCGTCATCACACTTTCCATGGGTCACTTCTAGGTAGGGATTCCCATCCTCTATTCCACATGTCCCAATCCCTTCACTATGGGATTCTCATGCGGATATGATGTCCATTTGTTGTACCCTTCTTCTTTTGCATTGTATGATTTCATCATCTTTGTTAAGGGCACTTAAGCAAGTGAACAATTTCCTTGTGAGGGACACTATCCAAGTGGCACCTGCTGCATAAGCATTTCACAACATGTAGCATACTTTTTGTACAGAGTACCACTAGACAGATTCTAAATTGTTTCCATTGGTAGTTTGTACACCACACCAGCATTACTTCATCACCCTTCTTTCATCATCGATACAATTATTTCAGTTTAACAAGGTAAGAATTGCGAGGATGCAGTGGCTGTCAAAGGCAAAAGTTGTAATAAGTTATGGTTGACAAGTACTAGGTGGTACTTGGTGTCAGATTTTGGCTTAGGCCAATTTATCGGCCACTAATGTTAGTGGTGACATTAGAGACTAGGCATTAGTTAACTAATTAATGCTGATCTAAGGGCTAATAATCGTTCAAGGATACTTGGAAGACATATTGGTCTAGCTAATTTAATTATTGATTGGTGAAGTTAAAAATTTTAGCATTAGAATAACTATTAAATTAATTTTTAGAATTAATATTTTAAAAATTAATTTAATAAGTTGGATAATGTTGGAAAATGGGATTAGAAGGTTGCCACTTGGCAAAACTTGCCCATGCAAGTGGAAAAACGTTTTTAGGGACTAGTGGAGGTTGTTAGAGAGCAAGGAGAGGTTGCTGATGTGATATATAGCCACTAGGGATCAGTCCTACATGTGACAACATTTTAGAGCTTTCCAGGAGTAGATGATAGCAGCCCAAGGTCCTTTTGGTGCAGATGACAACATATAGGAGGGGGCTTAAGTCTTTCTAGTGGTCCTAAGTTGTAGGTGATAGCTTCCATGGCTGTTTGAGCAGGGCAGTAGTAGCTTTTTAGTGTTTCTTGTGATGAAACTTTCAAATTTCTCTCTCTGCAATGTTCTCTCTTATCCCCTAGCCATTTCTCAAGGTATCTCAGTTTTTGACAGTAGTTTGAGCCATCAAAGGAAGATATTTCAGTCAATCTTTGTTGCAAATCCTAATTTACAGCAAAAATTGGGGTTTTGACAGCCGTCTTGTGATGTATGCTTAGGATTTATGGCCTAGGAGTTGAATTCTAGCAACTAAAATTGAGAAATTTCAGGGAGACTCAAGAGGCCAGCTAGCCAATATCAGATTTGGGGCTGAATTTGTCTTTCAAGGAGCAAGGTAAGGTTAATCCCCGAGCAAACCAAGGGGCAAATTGGTTTGGAGGCTTGTTGGTCAGTTTTAGCAGCAAGAGGCACTTGGATTAGTGGAGACAGTTAGAGGATCTCAATTGTACTCCATCCATTTGCAATAAAAGTTAAAGAAATATCGCAAAGGGCATCAGTTTTGGGGTTAACAGACTGTCCAATGTCCAAGATTGTATGGTAAAGTGTGCATTTGAGTTTTGTGAATTTGTCAATTGCTATACTTAAGTGTTTAATCAGGTTATTTACCACACTATCCGAGGAGATAGACTGATTCCATGGTTCCATCACTAGCATACCATCAATTCTCTTGACTTGGTGGGCTCGACGTACTTGATTGAAGGTCAGAAGCTTTGCTCTAGTGCTGGAATTGTATTCTGTTGAGCATTACAACAAGAATGTCTTCAGGTAGTGAGATGGGATCAAGTAGGGATGATGCCTCTCAATTTGAAAATTCACAAAGTGTTGGGAAAAATGCAATGCTTGATCTTGGATAATGTATGCAGCATGGACAACAAGCTGATAACGTTGGTTTAAAAGAAAAAAAGGAGAAAAACTATGTCAACCCTTGTGACGTGCTTATTATTGGTCCTTGTTTTGAGGGTTAGCTCAATGGGGCAAGGTGATTTGGATGTCCATATCCCTATGTTTTGTTCTATGCAAGTCAAGCTTGTGTTTATATCTCATGTGTAGATTGAATTTTGGGAGGACATTTCATTGATATCAAAGCAACAACCTTGGCCATCTCATGGATTATCAATTTATGCCCTTTGTCCCCTAGTTTGTGCTAGCCTAAATCATCACTTAGGACAATTAGGACAATTAGTACACCTAGCATAGTTAGTGCCAAAGTTTGCCAGGACACGTAGGACAATTAGTCGTAGGATTTTGTATTAAAGTCATTTTGTGCCTTTTAGTATACATTGTGGACATTTGATGTGAGATATTGTGCAATGGAAAGAGGAAAGTGAACATTGAAAGGAGGAGGAGACAAAGAGAGAATGCAGGATAGAGAAGAAACAAGGTGATTGCAATAGTTGAAGGTACAAGGTTACAATAGTCAACCTCGACATTCAGCTTTACGTGTCAATGTGGATGCTAGATGGTAGCAGGGGGATGAGAGAATGAGGAAGGCTGTTTGATCACGAAGGATCAATGATGAATAATGAAAGTGGGAGGGCAAGCTGCATATATATAGGCAAAAAGGAGGCAAAACCCTAACTATGATCAAACCCCTAAAATGGCCGAAAGTGTTCAAAAGGAAATGCTCTCATATGCCCTCCGTCTAAAGTGTCTAAAGCACACAAAATGATAGACAAATACAATGTTAGAGGCTCTAATGTCCTTGTTTGACTTAGACTGAGGCTCATAGGTAGGAGATGACCACCCAAGACACATATGATTGCTAATATCCTCTCTCAGATCTTGGATTTGGTAGAAGGCGAGAGGAGATGCGGATTCGAGGATGGCAAGAAGAGTGCCAATGCCAATGAAGTTCATTGTTGAAGAAAGCTAGCCAAGGAGTAAGACCCCCTCACTATAGAAAACTTTGATCAAACGGAAGGCCACCAAAGGGCAAGGAAATGGAGAGGCCTAGAACAGATCACTCTAGAAAAGTCCAGTTAGGGATGGGTGAGCCAAGCCTCTAGCCCAACTATGAGATGATAGTGAGAAACTTTCAAAGGCGCCATAAGCTACATAGAAATAGTAGGGACTAAGGGCCAAGCGAGAGGGAATAGGGGCCCAATGATGAAGAAATAAGGTTTCTGCATAAAGGAGAGGCCCAAAGTAAATCAAAAACCTTGAAGAAAATCCTCAGAATCTTGGAAAGCGCCCTTTGAAATACAAAGGGCCAGAAAATCCACAGCTGTATCACCAATATTGCCCTCCTTTGAAAGAGATGGGAGGTACGAGGAAACCACTAGAGGAGATGGTGGGGGATGGAATGGAACATATGGGATAAACGGTGCACCATTGGAAACGAGTGCGGCAATAGAAAGCTGCCTCAGTAGGCTCTATACAATGGAAGGGAAATGGAATATAGATAGCCTCCTCTCCTGCCAACTTGTTACAAGAGTGGCTCTTGTAGAAGAATCCTCAATAAAGATGGCTGGCTTGATAAGACAACCTAGATCTCGAGACTAGGAAGGCCATAAATTGAGAGGAGAGGGAAGCCGAAGTTCGGAATATGTAGGGCCTTAGAAACAGAGCTTGATGGATAGTTAGACAATAGAGGTAAGGTGCCAAAACCACTAATAGGCATCGAAGAAATGTCACTAGGAATGATGATATCCTCAAAGATCTTGCAACAAATCGCCTTGGGAAGTCATAGGACTTGATGCACCACTGTCCATGAGTCAAGGTTGCTCAAAAGATAAGATCGCTGAAGAAGGCTCCTCCACCTGATAAACGTACAGAAACATGGACTTGGTGGTAATAGCAGGTGACAAAGTTGTAACATGCCCGCCTATCGGCTGTCCAGGCACGCTTTTAGCGGTCCATCGAGAGACGATCTAAGCGTGGCTGCCCGGCACTCCCTTGGGATGTTACGAGGTTTGCCGCCTAGGGTTTCCCGAGTCCGCCTTGCAATAGAACGTTCGCAGCTGAACCTATTAGGATCAACTAGAAATCTAGGCTCTTAGTGACCAAGGTCTTTTGACAGCATTCTAGCGTCAAGTCCTGGACATCCTACTTTACGCAGAGATATCCAAGCCGAAGTTGACCCATACCGCACTTGGTTCAAAGAGAATGGGAAATGAGAGGGATATGCTGCTCAATCTCTCTGCCTATAGGGCATAGTTCCATTCCGGTCCCCTAAAACGGTATGAATCGGGTTCTAACCTAACAATACCTAAAGGTCGATAAAACCTTGTGAGAAGCCTCCCAGTTCTCTGGGACCACCTTGCCGTAGGATAGACCCGTCGGGGGTTTTGCCCACTTGCTTTCCTCAATAGGCGTTCTTTAGTTATCTAATTAGGTCTTATCACATTTGTGTGTGACACTTAAAATCAGCTTCCTTAATTAAGCCTTTTAGGGAACAGGGTTCGTTCGCATAATTTACAACACAGACACAAATACAAAGCAAGCAATCTATTGACAAACAAGTTCCTTAACTTATCTTCAAGTTAATCTTTGTCTCTTGCCCATACAGGAGAATTTATGTATCACTTCTGTCTAACAGAAGTAACTGGTCCAAATCACATGGTACCACAAATTCTATCCTTTATCTAGAATAGGATCTCTCAACATGCCGTGACGTTGGGGGCCATGGAGGTCTTCAACTCCATTCTAGACCTAGCAAGGGGTGTCCAGAGCTCCACCTGACCCGCAAGCTGTCTAGGAGTGAAACATCATTTCTGTGGTTGGCCTTTTCACCACTTGACCTTCAGCCCATGAATCGAGCAGTGTCCTTCTCGGGTTAATCCATGGTGCGATCATGGAGGTGATCTACCCGTGCAAAATATTATTCCTTAATTAATCCAGTTAAGAATCAAGCACAAACAAGGCATTCCGTCCTAATATTATTTTCCAAGAAAACATTCCTTTATCCCCATGGCAACTTGTCATCATAGACCCTTGCCATGCTTTTACCATAAATCACAACCACTTGGAATAATCATCCAAACCACAATCCAACAATCAGTTGAATGTACAAACATTTAGGGAGGAGTTCAATCAACCAACAAAAACCAATTGTGTCTTTTCCAAACAATACAAGAATAGACGCGATAACAATTTCATCGCATATTTGCTCTTCCCCTTGGGATCAAAGAGTGATTCCATGCAAAATTTACTTAACACTTGTATACACAATTTTTAATGCCATTCTTTTTACTATTATGCCATGCATAACCTTGACCGATTCTTCCTTGTAATTGCTCTATCAACGAATGAGCCATATGCAACTAGGTGCAATTAACTACCCTTGATACATGCACTTTGCAAGCTCCATTTTTCGAATATGTGAGATGAAATTTATCCTTTTCGATGATGTATACTCATGCATCATAGTATGGGGCCTAACGTATCTCATACGAGAATCAAAGTAAGTATCTATCAATTTGAAAATACATTATTTATGACCGGTACCGCAGTTGGATTGACAGTGATGCCTTCGCCCGAAGCTTCATTGCTGGTTGTAGGATTGCCATCCGCACGCGACATTTTTCACTTGGAGACCATCGTCCGCAAGTATATTCAAGAGATAAAGAAGGTGAAATAGATTCGAGATGGGAGAGCGTAAGAGAAGATGGCTAAGTCGAAGATTGAGATAGAGAGAATTGAGCTAACTCTCTCCCTTGCAGCCTCTCGGGGTAACTCCTCTCTCTCGGTGTAACTCCTTTCTCTCTCTCTCTCTCTCAAGCTCTTTCTCACAATCTCTTGGAGGGGTATTATTCTCTCTACCTCTCTCTTGTAGGCTCTTGGGGTCTCCTTATGCTTTCTTGTGCCTCCCCATACCTCATATTTATATTGAATTTGAGAAGAAGGGTTGATCTGATGTTCAAATCATAAATTTGATGGTTCCATTGGCTTCCAAAGGCAGGTAAAACACCCAGATATTTGGTTAGAAATCTTTCAGATCACTCATTTCTCTCCCTGTTTGAAGTGCTATTTATTGCCCGCAAACTGCGATCGCGGCGTGTGTGATTTCGCAAATCTCTTTTTTTTGTATTAAATCTTTAAAACTAGCTAGAAAACCCCTTGCTTTTTTTCTCATGACATCCAATTCTAGAAATTTCCATATCTCTTTAGGATATTTATAATAAGTAATATCTAAAATATGCTAGTTTTGCCCAAAATCTAATATTTTTGGACTATCCATACCATACACATTAATACTAGTGATTAATATGGCTCATAACTCTCGTTTACATTGTAACTTCTGTGAAGGGTGGCTACGGTCCTTGTCAATCTGAGAAAAATGTCGAATTACGACTCTCGATTTTTTTAATATATTTAATTAAATAAAAATGGTTAGTTATTAATGTTAGTTAGTCTTTAGTTAGTAATCTTACTAACTTATTAATTGGCTAACTAACTTTTGAACTAACCAACTAACTTTTACTTATGTGGAAATATTACAAAAGTAGAGGTAGTCAAAGGCTCCAATGTAGATCCACCCTTTGCTCTTACATGAAGGTGAGGGTATATTCTCTAGTACTTCTTCTCAGGGTGTGAGGTCTTTCCACAATGAGGACACGTGGGATATCCTCTACGTGTTCCCACAAAAGCTATATTAGATCCGAAAGATGATTCCAATTTCTTCCCCTTTTTTTTCTTGTGCCCTTGGCTTGTCTTGTACTTGGAGATAAAGCCGTATAAGCATGGTCATGTGCACGAGTTCCACAAGAATCTGGCATATTGCTCAAGCACCAATGGGACTAGCTCCTCTCAAGTGAGAGTCTCTTGGCTACGAGAAGTGAGAAGATTGGAGTAGAACACATCATATGTCGATGACAAAAGATGTGAGAGAAGTATCATAGCTAGGTCCTTTGAAAAAATGTCTGTACCAAGGAATGAAAGGTCATCGTGAATCTCCCCCATCCTGTGGATGTGATCCCTTATCGTAGGGGAATTTGCAAGACAGAAAGCTGTTGTAGCTTCAACTCAAGAGTTGATTGATGCCGGAATGTCTGGATCTGAAACAGAGATGCCAATCTCCTCCAAATCTTTGCAGTAGTGCGGATGCATCTGACATGTACGAGTACAGAATATGTACAACTCAAAAGGAGAGAAGAGCGGGCTTTGGCATTCAACCGATCCCATAAAGTCGTGGAATCCGTGGTCACATCATCGTGAGGATCCATGGTAGGTTGGGGTATAGGGGCAATAACAAAATCCTAAAGGTCACAATCGTCAAGGCGGCATTCCATGCGGCACAACCATAGAGGGTAGTTTGTCCCATCCAGCTCATCCGATGCGGGTAGAGTGGGTAGGATTGGCACCTGCTCAGGAGATGCTATCAATGCCAAAAGGGGATGGAAACCTTGGAAGAATAAAGTGGGAAAGAGAGATAGGATGGTCGGGGTCTAAATCATCTTGAACGACATGATCCCCGAGATCATACACATTGGCCATAGATGTCCTTCAAAAAATACTTGTGAGAAGAAAAGGAAGATGCTATCATTGGGATGTTCTCCACCTGTACAGGGTCCGTCGATATGCTAATCAGAGAGCAATGTCGACGTGGAGTATTGGAGGTGAGAGAGATGATGTGATGTTGAGCAAAGAGGGGCTGATTTGCAAAACACAGATATGGCTGCAACAGATGTAGTGAAACCGGTCAAAAACGTGTTGCCGAACTAGGAAAGGGTCCACTTGGCAAAGTAAGTGATTGGTCAGTAGAAAACACAACAAAAGAAGGCCTGCTTGCATGTAAAAACAGGCCGCCCAGCACATAAAAGGTGTCGCCAAGCCTGGAAATGTGCTGCCCAGCCTGGATAAGGTCTCCTGGGCGTATGTGAAGCCACCTAGAGCTGGAAAATGCCCTGCAGTAACAAAACGCAGGTTGGAGGTGGTTCAGCTGCTTGAAATGCAGAACGCATATATCGCATGTGCAGGAGAGGGAAACAAGAAGGCAATAAAAAGTCGAACAACAAGGAACAATATAACAAGAAGGATGAGAAGAAGTCAAAGCCCAAGTGCTTGCACTATGGGAACGGCACTCATTTGGAGAAGAAGTGTTGGTAGAACCCGCATTTGAAGCCAAAGGAAGGTTCGAAGGACTCAAAGGCTACCCTTGCTACTTCCAAATTTATCTTTGTGCATTTTTTGAGGTTGAGAAGACAACCGTGTTGGCCCAAGTGTGGATATATCGAGTGATTAATTTAATGGAAAATGAATGAGAACGAAAAAATTAATCAATGCACAACAATACTCAATCACGAATGAGAAGTAATGAATTAATGTGTGTGAGAGAGAGAGTACAACACTCTAGGTGATCATACTGAATAATGCCACAGTTGTGCAAAACGAGGCACAAAGTGTCTTTAAATAATAGAATATGAAACCCTAACGGCTTAACTGTCATAGGAAACCCTAAAATAAACCCTAATCCTAGTGTAGCTTAGTGCTAGGATACTAAAGGAAAACAATTGCATTTAATGACATTTTAAATGCCTAGGGAGCTCGGATCATGGATCAAAGGGCATCAATGCATAGCCCACAAGATGGCCTACAACCCCTCCATGAAATGGGTGGATTGATCTAGGAAAAATAGCAAAATCCTCAAAAAGGAAAGAAAATATGCGGTCATGGTTGCACAAGTTCATCTAAGTGGATATAGCCACCTATGGCATTATAGAGTATGATAGATCATGGAACAAATGGAATCAAGTTCAAGGCTTGCCGAAAAGCATGGAACTTTGGTCAAGGAAGAGCCTTCGTGAAAAGATCTGCCAAGTAGTGTCTTTAGTGGGTACATAAGACAACTCTATTTCTTTAGCTGACATTGGCTCATGAACATAATGATAATGAACTTTTATACGCTTTGTGCAGGCATGGCAACAGTGGGTTCCACACAATGGCCAAAGCAATTTGGCTGTTAGTGTAGATAAGTGTCGGAGCTATTTGCTGTACACGAAGATCTGCAAGTAACTTGTAGAGCCCAACACACCCTACTATGGCTATGAATGCTGCTCTGTACTTAGCTTCATAACTAGAAGTAGCAACTGTAGTTTGTTTCTTGCTGAACTAGGAAACAAGAGATATACCTAAGAAGAAGCAATTGCCACTATGAGAGACACGAGAATTTGAACATCTAGCCCAATCACTGCGAGAATATCCATGCAAAGAGAGTGAAGAATCAGCCTTGTAGAAAGGCCAAGATCTTGGGTGCCTTTAAGATATTGAAAGACATGCTTCATTGCCTGCCAATGAAGTATTGAAGGGTTGTGCATATATCTGCTCAACTGGGAGACAACAAACTGAAGATCGGGCCTCGTGTGGCACAGATAAATCAAGCATCCAACAACTTGGTGATATAAAGTAGTATCAAGGGATCCACTACCATCATCAGAAGCGAATCTAAAACCAAGCTCCGAGGGAGTGGACACGAGCTTACAATCCTCAAATTGGAAATGCTGAAGAAGCTATCCAATATACTTGGATTGTGTCATAATGATGCCCCCCTCAATGGTGGCAAATTGGATACCCAAATAATAGTGAAAGTGCAAGATTTGTCATGGCAAATGTATACAGTAAATTAGCCTTAAATGTTGCAATTTGACTAGCATTGGTCCCAGTGACAAGTATGCCATCAACATAAAGCACAAGAATAATAAAATCAGATCCCTAATGTCGTATGTAAAGAGTAGCCTCAGTAGGGCTATTCTGAAATCCAAGATGCAATAGATGGGAATGTATGTAGGCATACCAAGCCCGTGGAGCTTGCTTTAAACCATACAAAGCCTTCTTGAGACGACAAACTTTGTGCTTAGAGCCTTTAACTGCAAATCTTGGAGGCTGAGAAACATATGTCTCTTTAGTGAGATATCCATGGAGAAATGCTGTCTCGATGTCCAAGTGATGCACCTCCCAATGAAAGTGTGCAACAAGGGCAATAATACTAGTAAAGGTAGTAATGCGAGAGGTAGGGGCAAAAGTCTCCTCAAAATTGATTCCTTGTTGTTGGGCAACAAGGCAGGGTTTGTACCTGTCAATATTTGACTTACTTTTAATTTTATCAACCCACTTGGTACCTATGGCTTGCTTGCCGTCAAGCAAGTCACATGCTTCCAAGTGTCATTTTGATGGATGGAATCAATTTGTGTTTTCATTGTTTCCACCCAACGATCAGTTGAAAAAGCATCTTTATAACATAGAGGTTCTTCATTGCATGTTGTAGCCACCAATGCACGTGCAAGAAGATTACCTTGATCCTTGTGAGCAGAGACTCATGTGTAGGCAGCCAAAGGAAGAGGCTGTTTGCTGTCCCGAAGAGTGTCTAATAGCCAGCGAGGGACTCCTTTAGGTTGCTGAATTTCGGCCCTTGTATGCTCCAATGGATCAAGAATAGGGGGCTGCTCTTCAGACAAGGTATCGTGATGCTATTGTGGTTGTAAATCAGGCTGAATAGACTGCTGTAATGTATCATGTATCTGTAGATGGTGGAAATGAAGGCTAAGAAGAAGGATCAGCCATGGAACCATCATGGAAAAGTGTTAGTAGGCTGTCAAAGATGTCTAAAGCATCAATAATAGGCTGTTTTTGATAGTCTAGCAAGGGGTGAGAAGTATTTTCAGCAAAGATAACATCTTTGCTGACAATAACCTTGCTTGTAGAGGGTTGATAAAGAAGGTACTCATAACCCTTTACATTTAAGACTATATACGATAAATATGCAGCGAACAACCTTATCATCCAACTTATGCCTTTTCTGAGAAGTCACATGAGCGTATGCCAATGATCCGAGAGTCCTCATATGAGAGAGAGGCGGCTTGGAGCCAGTTCATGCCTCATAAGGTGTGATAGAAGGTCTATTCGGTTCCCATGGTAGCATTGTGGTTGAGACGGCTTTGCTCCTCTTGTAACAAAAGAGACACAAGCTGGTCAAAGCTGAGGTAACTTGGTTACCCATAGTTACCAACCGCAAGGTGGTAGCAAAACCTTGATATGAGTCTGATAGACCATTAAGAGTGATGGAAACAAGTTGGTTACCAGGAACTGCTTTATCAATATTTAATAATTGCTTAATAAGATCTTTAATGCCAGTGAGATAGGCATCCATATTACCATTTTATGTGAATGTCTTCGAGTTGCTTACGTACGTATGGAACACACGCTTCATTGCGCACTTGATATAATGATGGAAGCTTATCCCATGCTTCCTTGGATGTCTTGCACGATCGGATATGTGGAATAATGACTCTCTTCATGGATAAAGTGATCAGGGCATGCGCTTGGGCGTCATGCCCATCCCATTGAATGTGATCTTGAGTGGGAGGGGTTGTTGAAGAAGAAGATGATTTAGCATCAAGAGAGCCACCTTGCGATGTGGAAGTAAGAGGTGGTGAAGGTGTTGGAGAAGTTGACCTTTGCTCAGTGCCATTGGCAATATGCCATAGATTCTTCGTGACAAGAACATGTCGCACCATGTAAGCCCACATTGGGTAATTGGTGTTGTTGAGCTTGGCGTTGGTGCCAAGCATGCCCTATAAATCATTTTTATTGTTGGGCATGAGTGGAATCCAGCAATAAAATAATATTTACCAAGTGAAGAGAGAGAATAAATGCCCGAATAATAATAAATCACTGATAGAAGAATTGTTGTCTATTTCAATGAAGTCAAATAATATGGAGAATAATAATTTCTCTTGCTGTTTTCCTACTGAGGAGAGAGAAAAATATGCAGAAAATAATTATTTTTGGAAATAAATATTACCTGATCAAGGGGTGATTAGCAATATGCTGAAATCAAAGATTAATGGCTGGAAATGCTCCAATAATGCAGATAGTAGTAGAATATACTGAAAATTCACCCAATAAGATGCCATAGTAATAAAATTTGTCTTCAATGTCGGGAAAGAAACAAGGCCAGCAGCCAAATATTATAATTTTGGAGCACTTGAGGGTGAAGAAAATGAATTGAGGCAAAAGCCCCAATATTTGGGCGCTTTGGTGGTGGAATTGGGCAAAAGCCAAAATTTACCCCGAAATATGAAGAGAAATTGAAGAATTTGGGCAAAATTTTTATCCAATTAATGCCAAATGCCGCCCTCTAAGCTTGATTTTACACTTTGAGTGGACTTTTGGCTCCTCCCCACCTTGTGGTTTAGTGTATGAACATTTGGTTGAGCAAGGTTGATTAATGACTTCGACACTTGGTGAAGAGTCCGAGGAGATCTCAATTACATCAATATTCATGTTTTGACATAAGGCAGTGGTACTAATGTTACTAAATGCAGGGAGAGAAGAGTTCTCAAGTACAAGAACAAGTCTTGCTTATTTAGTTGCTCATGAAAGTACAACTTGGGTCACTCTCACTCCAAAGTTGATATAGACCCTTGGGCTGTTTATATAGCCCTAACTGGCTAGGGTTAGGGTTTCCTCTTCCCCTCAGGACCATTCACACCTGCATGCCTTTGTCCACTCTTGCATAAGGAGGGTTCATATTCCTATACTCAATAGATTGAGCTGCGATATTAATGAATTTTGATGAATTTCAAAAAAGGCTCAAACTTTTTGAAGAAATTGGGGTGAAATTGGGCTTGAATGACAAAAAGGCCTAAATTTTATTGGGACATTGAAGAGAAAATTGACGTTTTTTGCAAAATTTTTACTCGAAAGATGCTGAATGGGGCCCAATGATAAATTCTACCTCAATGTCGATGAGACGAATGCTGAATTCTCGAAAAGCACCAAATTTGGTGGCAAAATTAGAGAGAGAAATTTGGTCAAATTGTTAAAAAGCCCCAAATTCGTTGATGATTGATGACAGATTTCTTCAATCCAACAAAAGTTTTGGGAAAATTGATGGAAAGCCCCAAATTTTTGTAAAGATTGGGCACAAATTGAGTGAAATTTGAGAAAGCCCCAAATTTGTGCTTGGGAAGGGGCTTGTATGTGAACATGGGCTTGCTGTTGCGAATTAGAAAAATGAGTTGAATTTTAATAAATTAAAATTGAAAGTTGTCGGCGGGCCTGAGGTGGCTTAATGCCGTGGTGATGTGCTAGTCTATTGGTGACGCGAAGGCAGTGGAAGGTGGGTGATTTGGAGTGGCGTAAAGATGGCAAGTCGGGGGGGTAGGGGACTCGTGTTAGTGACGTGGAGCTGCGTGAACTTGTTGGTGGCAGATAGTTGGGCTACATTTGATTATGCAAAAAGAAGGCGGTGATTGGCATGCGAATTGTGAGCTAGAAGGTGGCAACTCTCAAGGCAATGTTATGGCGATCTGAGCATAGGCAGGAGGTTGCACAATTGAAGCTGCCAATTGCTTCCGTGGCATTTGCAAGTTGGGCGATGGACATCATGTCACGGACAAGGTGGCTAGCATAACTAAATGGCCGATAGATCTAGGTGGTAGCTGGCGAGAGCCTAACTTGGACAAGACCGTCGAGGCAACCAACAAACTTCGATGTGAGACCAAGGCGGTGCAATAGAGGTGGCAACTTAGGAGGATGCAAGGCAATTGTTGCAAAATGGCTATGATCGAATTGTGTGCGCGATTGTTGATGAAGAGAATAGAGCTAATGTAGTGGCAATGGCTTGGGGCAACAACTGGCCGAGGTGTGGGGCTCAATGGCAATGGTTGCATGGAAGGTGGCTGTGAGTGATGGTGATGGCGAAGAAGGTACTTTGCTTTGATACCACTGTTGGCCCAAGTGTGGAGTAATTGCGCGATTAATTTAATGAAAAATGAATGAGAATGAAAGAATTAATAGATGCACAACAATACTCGATCACAAATGAGAAGTAATGAATTAATGAGAGAGAGAGAGAGAGAGAGAGAGAGAGAGAGAGAGAGAGAGAGAGAGAGAGAGAGAGAGGAGAATCATACTGAATAATGCCACTCTTGTGCAAAATAAGGCACAAAGTCTTTAAATAATAAAATATGAAACCCTAATGGCTTAACCGTCATAGGAAGCCCTAAATTAAACCCTAACCCTAGTGCCACTTAGTGCTAGGACACTAGGGGCAACAACTGCATTTAATGACAATTTAAATACCTAGGGACCCTAGATCATGGATCAAAGGGCATCAATGCGTAGTGCACAAGATGGCCTACAAACTCTTCCTCCATTGATGAGAATCCATGGTTCATTGAGAGTGGGGCATTTTCATATGTGACCTTTTGATAGGATTTGCTTCAAGTTCTCTGCTCTAGAGAGGGTTTCGTCTCACCAGTGGTGACAACTCTTTCATACCGGTTTGTGGAGTGGGGACTATTCTCTTGATAGACATGTTTTGTCTGTTGAGCTTTTTATGTACTGGATTTGGGTTTTAACCTTTTTTTGTACATGGTTTGATGCAACTAGGTATTTGTGTGGTCTTTACCTAGGATGCTTCTACAGGTTCTATTCTTTGGACATGTACATAGGAGGGCGGGCTTTGCAAGCTCAATGCCCTTGTTGCGTGGACTTCCCATGAGCTTGGGCTGCTTTGGCATGTTGGCTATGGGCACTTGAATTTTAACTCCATCAGGTAGGCTTCTTGTAAGAAGTTAGTGAAGGGACTTCCAAATTTTCTTCTCATTGAGACGTTATGCCCTAGTTGCTTAATGGGCAAGCAACATAGGTAGCCTCATCCATAGGTTACTTCTTTGAGGGCTACTACACCGCAATAGTTGACGCATACTGACTTATGTGGACCAATGGGCACAACTTCCCTTGGAAAGGTCAAGTTGATGTTGAATGTTGATGATTTCAGCCGGTGTGTGTGGTTGCACTTCTTGGAATACAAGGATGAGGCATACTCCAACTTCCATGAGTGGAAGGTGTTTGCGGAAACACAAATGTCTTTCAAGGTTTGAGGTGTACAAGCTGACCTTGATGGCGAGTTTTGTTTTAACGTTTTTTCTAAGTTTTGTTGGGATCACAACATTCAGATGGAATATTCCCATCCAAACACACCATTTGAGAATGGTGTTGTAGAGCATGCCAAGGGTTGCATTTTGTTTGCTAATGGAATGGATCTATCTGATCAGATTTGTTCGATTCGTCCTATTTGGTTTGGACAAAAAAAAGACCTCGTCATTTTGGAAAAAGAAAAAGGACAAATTGAAAATCTTCCTCTACCTCTACCTCGCTTACGAACTTCTCTTCCTCTACGTGTCTTACCACTATCTACCTCATTCTCTTCCTTTTCCTCTACCTCTCTTCAACCACCTTCTCTTCCTCTATCCCCACCTCCACCCCTCTTACCCTACCTCCTTTATTAGTACTCATTGGGCTAAAGTATTTACATTTGGTCTTGATTCTCATTCTATTCACTGTTGAAGCAAGAAGGTCAAAGTTAGTATTGAATAGATAATGCCTTATGACATTCTATTTCTTGGGTCATAGCTCTCATGTTCAAGCAAGTAATATTTAGTAGATGAATCCTTAATTTTTTATGTATCTTTTAATGATTGTACGGAACACTATATTTTGTCTGACATTTTTTGTGTATGCTCGGTACTATACTAAGTCCACGGACGAGATGGATTGGACAGATCGTACGCAACTACCATGAGTGTGCCAATTGGACCATGCTTGAGATGGCTTGATTGATGTTGTAGCATAGGAATCTACCTCACTCTCTTGAGATGGCTTGATTGATGTTGGAGCATAGGAATCTACCTCACTCTCTTTGGGGTGAGGCGGTTGTTATAGTGGTGCATATTTGCAATAGGTCTCTAACTTTACTATTGTAGGTTATGGCTCCTTATTAGGCTTTCGTTGGGAAAGAGCCTTTTCTATCCTAATTTTCCCTTGTAGCAGGATGGGTCTATCACCATTTCTTGATGGTATCGACGGGCTCATGTAGGATACAGGAGTGACTTGCTTTCCTGCAACCCCTTCAAATCGACGTAGATCAACTAGGATAGAAGTCCAATGGGATAGTTTAGTTTGTGTGAACTATGCTCTCATGTCATGGATACTTCAGGATCATGAGCCTACTAAAATTGATGAAGCTCTTGCACAAGATGTATGGCTCTGTGCTATACATGAGGAGTTCGATGGGATTGAGCGTAACTGGACTTGGGAGTTGGTTTTGCGTCCACAGAAGTGGAAGGTGATTGGTGTGAAGTAGTTCTTTAAGATCAAGTAGTTGGCTAATGGCTCCTTAGACAAGCATAAATCCAGGCTTGTTGCCAAGGGCTTTGTATAGAGGGCAGGTTTGGACTATTTAGAGACTTTTGTACCTACAGCCTGTACATTAACTATTTGGGCTATTTTGGCTCTTCAAGCCCATCTCTGCTGGCCTACCTTTTAGATGGATGTAAAGTCTTTGGCATCAGAGGATTGATCAATTCTTCTTATAGAGTGGCTTCCATTGATCAAATCATGACTCCAACATTTTTTACAAGGTTGTGGGTGACAAGAGTATCTTAACCATCTTATATATGGATGATACGACTATCACAAGGGTGAATCACATGAGGTTGATCAGACTCCAGAGACCTTGCGATAGGAGTTCGACATGATGAACCTTGGAAACCTTTAGTTCTTCCTTGGTCTGGAGATCAGTCAGATGACTCCAAGCATGGCCTATCATCCATAAAAAGATGGACAAATTGAAAGGGTCAGTAAATGCCTAGAAGTCTATTTGAGATACTTTTCCCATGATACACATAGTATATGGGATCATCGGATTCAACTTGCGGAGTTTTGTTACAATAATACATATCACATGAGTATAGGCATTGATGGACTTAGAGGAGCACAACTGAGAGAGGTGGAGATCGAGCAGGAGTGAGCAAAAGAGAGAGTGTGACGGCTGAAGAGTGTGTGAGCAGAGTGAAAGTCCGAGTCGATTAGTGTGTACCAACAATGTATTGGTACACAAATAATAAAATGTATTTATACTTAGGGCACGTAAAGGGTGTTAGCGATGATCAGTCCCTCGTGGAGCAGGCAGCCATGTGGCAGTTAGGTACAGTTGGACTGTACCAGTCGGCTGCATTTAATGCAGCCGACCTGTCATATTTTTTGCATTATTTCAGGCTATTTATAGCCGACGTTCTGCACATTGTTCCACACTTCTGTTTGCAGATTTCAGGCTGGAGATTCGTGCAGACTGCAGCGTACTTCGAGGTGGACAGCAGGTTGCATCGTCGAGGTGGAGACACGCAGTCCTGTGCATTGCGCCCGTGTATATATCTGCATATCTTTGTATACAGCACACCTTATACAGTAGATCTTCATCTTCCACTGTCTCTTTCTCTCTCTCTCTTCTCTCTGTGTTCACTCTCTCTTTCAGTCTTCGTCCCACGCTTCCGCATCGCTGCACTCTGACATGGTATCAGAGCAGTGAGGAAGGGTTGACTGAGTGAAGAACCTGCCTGAAGAGGAGATTCCATCGCGACACAAGGCTGCATTTCCAGCGTTCGAGGGCGAGTGGGAGGGCTGCGCATCGGAACAAGGCTGAAGCGAGCGTGGGTGTGCAGGAAAAGAGTCTAGTTGGTGGATTTGCTGCTGTTTGAAGAGGAGGAAGGCTGTGTTTTCAGCTTTTAAGTGCAGGTTTTACTTTTTCATTGCCTCCGGCGGGTGAAGAAGGTTCGGGACACGGAAGAAAAAGCCCTAGCAGGTTGCGTTTTCACAGTCAGAGGGGGACTGCTTTTGCGTTTGCACAGGCATTACAGGTGAAGATGTCTATAGAGATTGACTTGGAGTTCCAAACGATCATGGATTGAAAGGTGCCTATCTTACTGGCTCTTCCCTCAGATCAAAAGCTCGATGGCGACAATTACCGCATCTAGTGCGTGATGATGTTGGCCATCCTTGAGTCTTACGATTTGGCGGAGCTTGCATAGGAGGAGATTGACCGGCCCTCGGTGAGAGATGAGTCCAAACTCTCTTCCGATGCTTGTGCGGAGTTGGCCAAGGCCCAGTCTCACTAGGACAAACTGAATGCCCGGATTCGTTCTTTTCTTTTCTGTCTTGTACTACAGCCGTGATAGCCCACATCAAGCACTTATGGTGGCTCGGGAGATATGGTTGAAGCTTGACCAGATGTATAACCGGATGGCCCTTATGAAGAGGGTTTCTTTGGAGGTGCAGATGCGGACCTTGTCCGTGAACAAGTCTTCTTCGTTGTGGGAGCACATCAACAAGCTTAGACAACTTCAGATGCAGGTTCAGAATGCAAGGAAGCCAATTTCCTCCGAAGACATGGCGATCCACTCTTGTCCCAGTTGCCGCCCCGATTTGATGCTTTCTACTCCGCCCTTATTGCTTCGGGGCGTGAGTCTACTCTTCGGTGGGAAGAGTTGGTTCCTATGGTCTTGGACCAAGAGGAACAACTGAAGGGACAACATGCTTCCAAGTCGGAAGCTTTGACAGGTCAAGCCTCTTAGAAGAAGGGGAAGGACCAAAAGAAGAAGAAGGAGGACAACAAGTCAAAGAAGGACAAAGAAAAAGAATCCACATGCCATATTTGTGGTAAGACCGGCCATTGGAAGAAGGATTGCCCTGACAAAGACAAGGACACCAACAAGAAGGACTCCAAGGATTCTGGAGCTGTGGCTGCACCCTCATCAGTTGCGTTTCTTTATCTAGCAATCATTGAGGACTCTACATCAAAGGCTTCTGATGCTGCGATGACCGCCCCCCGGGCTCGAGAGTGGATTGTCGACAGTGGTGCCTCCCGGCACATGACTCCTTCATCAATTAGTGTTGCCCAGTTGCGACCTTTGCGTGGGCAGATTCTCATCGGAGATAGCTCTTCGGTGTCTATTGCAGGACGGGGTGAGATGCAGCTTATTCCAGATGGACGTGGTGGTACTCATACCTCAGAGGCCTTGCATGTGCCAGGTTTAGGGTATCATCTACTCTCGATTCATAAGATTTGTTCACTTGGACTTTTGGTGGAGTTTGACAGTGATTCGATACGAGTCCTTGATTGTGGATCCCGGAAAGTTCTCTCATCCGGATATGAGGAGAACGGCATCTACAAATTGACGTCTTCTACCGCTCTCCCTACTCTTCTTCTTATCTCTCAGACACAATCCGAGCTATAGCATGCTCGGTTTGGTTACCTCAACTATGATTATCTTCGGAGGGCGTCACGCGGACAGCTTGTTCGAGGGTTGCCGGACATAGTGGTGAGCCAGCAGCCATGCGTCTCTTGCATTCGTGGGAAGCAGCATAGGGATGCGATTCCCAACAAAGCTTCGCGGCAGTCTACTTCCTCGATGGAGCTTGTATCTACAGATCTTTGTGGCCCTATGCTGAATGAGTCCTTGAAAGGGAGCTTGTACTTCATGTTGATCGTAGTTGATTACAACAGGATGACTTGGGCCTACTTCTTGGCATTGAAGTCGGAGGCATTCTCCCACTTCAAGGATTGGCTTCTCTTTGAGGAGGACCGATCGGGCCGGTGTTTGAAGACCTTGCGCTCCGACAAGGATGGTGAATTTGTTTCTAATGAGTTTACTCGTTTTTGTACAGATAAAGGCATTTACCAGGAGTTTGCTAACACCAACACTCCTCAAGAAAATGGCATTTTTGAACGGAAGAACCGAAGTGTGATCGAGATGGTGCGCACCATGATGGAGCACTGACAGACACCTCAGTTTCTGTGGGCCGAGGCTGTGGCTACTGCAATTCACAACCTCAACCGATCCCCCACTTCGGCCGTTGATGGGATGGCGCCTTTTGAGGCTTACTTTGGGACTAAGCTCGATGTTTCTTATTTTAGGGTTTTTGGGTGTGATGCCTATGTTCACATTCCCAAGCCTCATTGTGATAAATTTGAAGTGGCTTCCCGAAGATAGGTGTTCGTTGGCTACAGCTCTCAGTCCCAAGGCTATCATTTGTATGATCCCGTAAAGCGGGATGTGTACACCAGTCGAGATGTGCGGTTCTTGGAGATTTCGGCCATAGCAACGGGTGAGGAGCATCCCGTTCTTGGAGATCCAGGGGAGAGTTGGGCTTTCGAGACAGTTCCTTTGGAGCCAACACCTTTTGATTCCGATTCTGTTTCTGATACAGAGTCTATTGTTCCACCGGTCACCCCCGAGGAGTCACGACCGGTGGATATCCCAGAGTCTTCAGCTAATGGAGAGCGACGAGGAGAGGTCTGGCCTCCTCCTCGTTCAAGGATCGAGGGGATTCCCGAGAATGGGGACCGCAGGATGGTCCACGGCGGTCACGGAGGCACCAGGCACATTCTACGGAGCTTGTTTGCTCTAACTATTGTTTGATGACCCATGTTATGCAGGATCGAGAGGCCACCTTCGTGAAGGAGGCTTTATAGTCCGCACCATGGAAGAAAGCTATGGAAGCCGAGTTGGAGGCTATTGAGAGGAATGGCACTTGGTACCTCATGCCTTGCCCCTCATAAGAAGGTGATTGGCGTCAAATGGGTTTTCAAGACCAAGTACCTTAGCGATGGTTCTTTGGACAAGCACAAGGTTCGCCTTGTTGCTAAAGGTTTTGCACAGCGCCCAGGGATTGATTGTCATGATACTTTTGTCCCCACTGCTCGTATGGCGACTATTCGAGCTGTTCTTGCCTTGGCTGGCCATAGGAGATGGCCTGTCTACCAATTGGCTGTGAAGTCAGCCTTCCTCAATGGTGATTTGAAGGAGGAGATCTATGTAGAGCAGCCTCCTGGCTTTGGAACTTCCAATGGGCAAGTCTACTGGTTAAAGAAGCCCTTGTATGGCCTCAAGCAGGCTCCGCGTGCATGGAACAAGAAGATTGACTTGTTCCTTCAATCACAGTTGGGATATCTGCGTTCCAAGGCCGATCTGCAGCTTTATGTACACACTTCCAAAGCTGGTTGTGTGCTTTTTGTGTTGTATGTCGATGATTTGATTGTCACAGGTGATCATGCACAGAAGGTCAAAGAGACGAAGGCAGCTTTACATCAGGCGTTCGAGATGACGAACTTGGGTCTACTTCACTTCTTCTTGGGCCATGAGATTTATTAGTCTCAGAGGGGGATTTTCATCTCTCAGCAGAGATATGTACTGGAGCTCTTGGTTTCTTTTTGCGATGGAGGATTGTCAGACCATTTCTACTTCTATGGATTCGAACTGGAAGGCCACTTCACATTCCGATTCTCCCTTGGCGGATGCTTCCCGCTACTGTCAGTTGATTGGATCCTTGATTTGGCTCCTCAACACTCGTGTTGATCTTTGTTTTGCTGTAGGTCTCTTGGCGGGGTTCATGAGTGAACCTCAGACGGTGCATTGGTAGGCTGCCCAGAGGATACTTTGGTATTTGAGGGGGACCTTTGACTTAGGGATTCATTATCGAGCAGGCACAGGTGGTTCAGATCTTGTACTTGTAGGTTGGAGCGACTCGGATTGGGTTGGCGATGTGGACCACAGGCGGTCTACTACAGGCTACTGTTTTACCTTGGGTGCAGGTGTTATCTCATGGAGTAGCAAGAAGCAATCCACGGTAGCCCTTTTGTCTACTGAGGCGGAGTATCGGGGCGCATCTTCCACCACATGTGAGGCTGTGTGGCTTCGGAGATTGTTGGAGGAGCTTGGATGCCCCCAGACCCGTCCTACTTTTCTGCGCTGTGATAATGAGAGTTGCATTGCCTTGGCACGGAATCCTGTTTTCCATGCTCGGACGAAGCACATAGAGATCCAATACCACTTCATCAGGGAGAAGCTTCTGAATGAGACCATAGCTGTGGAGTATTGCAAGACGGAGGACAATCTTGTAGATTTGTTTACGAAGGCGCTTCCCCAGGCTCTACTTCGGAGACATGCTCGATCCCTTAGGCTTTTGCCCCGTCCAGGCTCTGAGAGGGGGCGTTAGTGATTATTAGTCCCTGGCGGAGCAGGCAGCCACTTGGTAGTTTGGTACAGTCGGACTGTACCAGTCGATTGCATTTAATGCAGCCGACCTGTCATATTTTTCACATTATTTCAGGCTATTTATAGCGGATGTTCTGCACATTGTTCCACACTTTTGTTTGCAGATTACAAGCTGGAGATTCGTGCAGACTTCAGCGTACTTCGAGGTGGACAGCAGGTTGCATCGTCAAGGTGGAGACATGCAGTCCCGCGCACTGTGCCCATGTATATATATGCATATCTTTGTATACAGCACACCTTATATAGTAGATCTTCATCTTCCACTGTCTCTTTCTCTCTCTCTCTTCTCTCTGTGTTCACTCTCTCTTTCAGTCTTGGTCTCATGCTTCCGCATCGCTGCACTCTGACAAAGGGTGCATTCACATGTACAATGTGCGTGTACTATACATGGGTTTACCGGGTCTTTATCCCAACAACCTCCCACTTAAAGGTCCGATGTGAACCTCTAGCTAACTAACTCCAACTAGTCGAATGCAATGCTTGTGCTGAGCTTTGCTTAGACTTTTAGTGAGGACATCTGCAAGGTTATCTTGTGTTTTAATCTTGGTCAATGTGATTTGACCATCTTCCAGAATCTGTGTGATGAAGTGATATCACACATCTATATGCTTTGTGCGTGAATGATACATGGCATTCTTAGCCAGATACACAACACTCTGGCTATCACATCCCAAAACTGCAGTATCCATAGACATGCCGAGATCATCTGCAAGTCTGCTCAACCATATAGCTTCCTTAGAAGCTTTAGTAGCTGATATGTATTCAGCTTTAGTGGTACTTAGTGCAACAATGTTTTGCAACTTGGAACACCAAGAAATAGCGCCACCAGCAATTGTGAAGACATACCCGCTGGTGGACCTATGAGTGTCCAAGTCACCTGCCATGTTTGCATCACAATAACCCTGTAAACTAAGTGCTTCCTGCCCATAGCATATACTTTTTCTTTGTGTACCCTTAAGATATTGAAGAATACACTTAGCCTCCCAATGTGCTTTGCTAGGATTTGACATAAATCTACGAATAACTCCCACTGCATGAGCAATGTCTGGACTAGTAGCAACCATAGCCTACATAAGAGAGCCACAAGCTAATGCATAAGGAACTCCCTTCATAGCATTTTCTTCCACGTCATCTTTCAGGCTGTTGGCTTTGCTAAGCTTGAGATAAGGAGGTAAGGGTACCCCAAAAGGCTTAGCTTCTGCATTCTCTCTCTATGAATCCTCATGCCCAAAATATACTCTGCATTCCCCAAATCTTTCATGGAGAAAGCTGATTTCAGCTGATTTTTGAGAGTATCCAAGGTAGTCTTTCTTTTCCCAGCTAGCAACATATCATCCACATACAAAATATGCAGCACCACCCAACGATTTCACGGGTATACTACATACATTAGAATGCACTAAGTCCAAGACATTGGCCTTACAAAAGACACCAGAGTAAAAGGAAATTTTTATTTGCTTTCCAAACTGACACTCATTACAAAAGTCAAGTTTAGAGCCTTTTCTATCAACCCTCTTCAGAGAAGTAAGGACATCAAGTCCTTTTTCGCTCATATGGCCTAATCTCTTATGCCATAACTCCAAGTGACTGTAAATTTCAGCAACTGCAAGAAACTTGCCATCTAAGGCTTTGTAGTGCAAACAATACAAAGTGCCCATTCTTGGTTCCTTTTGCAATTAGCATGGACCCCTTTTCACTTTCCACAAACCACCATCAAATAGTGTGGTGTAGCCATGCAAGTCAAGCTGGTCAACAGACAATAAACTCTTTTTAATGCCAGGCACATATTTGACATCTTTTAGCACAAGCTCTTGACCATTGTCTAAAGACAAGTGTATTGTGCCAATCCCATCAATGCTTCAAGCATGGTTATTTCCAAGATACACCTTTCCATAACTGCGTGCATTGAACATAGCAAAACAATCTAAGCAAGGAGTCACATGGAAAGAGGCACCAGAGTCTACAATCCAAGTCTGAGTGAGACCATCATCAATTGACAAGAGTGCATCAATCACACCGGCCTTGGTAATCTGCATATCCTGCATGTGACATACAAGGGCATTATAATCAGCTGTACATAATACATCAGCCTCTGTATTTGAAAGCTCCTCTATGACTACACTAGAGGCCACATTGGCCTTTTCTTTGCCTTTGGTTGTCTTCGATGCATTTGTCTTTTCTTCCTTCTTCTTTTTATCTCCTGCATTCTTCTCTCTCTCTTGTTTCTTCTTGTAATACCTGCAATCAGGTTTCTTGTGGCCCTTCCGACCACAGTGATAGTAAGTAATGTCACTCTTTTCCTTTCCTTTGCTCTGACTCCTGTTTCTGTACCCTGCATTTGCATTTTTCTTTTCAGCCCTGCCTCTTATATTATAAGCCGAGTTGTTGCCTTCTCCACTAGATATACGTCTAATTTCTTCATTCAAGATAGAACCCCTTATCCTATCATATGAGAGATTGGGGTTATTGCTGAGTGAAACCACCAAGGTGTCCCATGAGTCAGGCAGTGTCATGATAAAAAAGATCGCTCTAAACTTATCATCAAAGTCCAAATTTGCATCTTTGAGCTGATTTAGAATCCTTGTAAATGCACTCAAGTGCTCAGTTGCAGGCTTTGACTCATCCAGTGGCATATTCACGAAATTGCGCATTAAATGCACCTGATTAACAGGTGTGGTGATCTCATAAGTAGTTTTCAGCTTCTCCCATATTGCATAACTTGTATCTAAACCTTTAATGTCTATCAGAATGTCAGCACCCATCTTTATGTAAGCCACAACCTTTTTATTTACTCTGGCCCAATTTGAATCAGACATTAGTGCGGGTTTATCTTCCTGCAAAGCATCCTCACAATCCTTTAGGAACAAAATGCCCTGCATATGGTCTTTCCAAAGGTCAAAACCATGACCATCAAACCGTTTAATCTCCATCAAACTCTTGATGTTTGAACTGGAAGAAGTTGCAGCCATTTTATCACGAACACAGGAGTAAATGCACTAATCTGCGGAAGCACAAGCTGAACCAGCAAAATACATTGCTGTTCTCCCTCAATGAGAAATAAATCTCTGTTGCTTGTACATGAACCAGCCACCACACGGGCAAAAGATGCAGAAATTTACCAAATTCTGCGCAAATCCCCAAAATTTCAAGTCCAAAATTGCATAAATGTTAGTTAATTTGACCCAGCTGAGCAAAACTTTGCCAATACATGAAAAGCTCTGAATTTCTAGGATCCAATGTCAGGAAATTTTACTCAAAAGAGCAAAAGTTTGACAAATTTGGTAAAATCCCCAATTTAATTGAGGTCACCGCTCACAATATCTGCAATTTTTGACTCGAAAATCATTGATAGGCATGAACGATGTCAAATTTGGGAAAAGCCCCAAATTTTTGGCTCGAATCTTCACAGATCTGAGATGTGTGCCTCCGGCGTGTGAACACCCACCAAGGCAGGTAATTGAAAAATTAAAAGAAAATTTTGATTTTATAAGACTAATGGGAGGTCGTTGACCATCGCGTGACAACTAACACGATCCGCTAGTTAGTCGACGCCTGCCCGTTGTGCTGTAGCCGTCGCCTAGTCGCCCGCCCACAGGAACCGTCACGCTCGCTTGTTGGAACCGTTGCTTTGGTCGTCAGCTGCTGCTGCAGAAAGTCGCCTACCTGTCACTTGCTTGTCTGCACGTTTGCTATCAGTTGACTTTGCTTGTCGCTTGCCTGTTGAAGGTCGCTTGCCTATCGCTCGCTCGCAGAAAGTCATGTTCAAGTTGGGAAGCGTGCACAGAACCTTAAGCTTTGATACCAATTGATGGACTTAGAGGAGCACAACTGAGAGAGATTGAGATTGAGCAAGAGTGAGCAAAAGAGAGTGTGACAGCTAAAGAGCGTGTGAGCAGAGTGAAAGTCCGCCGAGTCGATTAGTGTGTACCAACGATGCATTGGTACACAAAGAATAAAATGTATTTATACTTGGGGCACGTAAAGGGTGCATTCACATGTACAATGTGCATGTACTATACACATGGTTACCGGGCCTTTATCCCAACAGGCATGTCACCGTTTGAGGCATTGTATGGATACAAGGTCCAAGTACCTTCAAAAATGTTTCATGATGAAATAAATCCTCTTGCTCAAGAAGAGTTAGAAAAGATGAAAGCCTTAATGAAACAATGCAAGAAAAACATTAGAAAGGTACAAGAGACTATGAAATCTTATGCAGATGATAAAAGAAGGTATGTGGATTTTGAAGAATGACAATGGGTATTCTTGAAGGTACCTAAATCTTGTTATGCATCTCTTAAGGGAGGACATAATAAGCTTGCTCATTGCTATTATGGTCCATATTAAATCACAAGGAAAATTGGAGATCTTACTTAGCAACTTGATTTGCCTTCAACCACTTGCATTCACAGTGTTTTTAATATCTTGCAACTCAAGAAGTATATTGACCTTGACACTCAAGTTCTTGAAGAACTACCTCTCCTTGATGAGGATAGGTTGATCGTTTATGAGCTCGAAAGGATTGTTAGCCAAAGGGAGAAGGTTCTTAGGAATAGTATTGTAATGGAATATCTTGTTAAGTGGAAGGGTTTGCCCATGGAAGAGTCTTCTTGGCAACATGCTTCATATTTGGAACAATTTCCATGGCTTCGTCAAGAAGATACTTCGTTCATTGAGCAGCGGGCAACTTGCTGTATTAAATTTCTATGTTGAAAATAATTGGCCTATTGACATCAAATTTGACTTTTGATGCTATGGATAGATATCTTATGAAGTATAGTTCATTTCTATACCTCATATGCGTCAATCCAACATTTCTATCCAAAGTTATAGGCCATTTTCTACAGCTACCCTATTTAGGACAGCATGCCAGATCTCCATTGTTTGCACCTTGATGATGCTTCAGAATTGGCCTCTCATTTCTTCATTTTACCATCTATTTACCATTTCAATCTTCCAAGTTTTGAGGACAAAACTTTTGGGTAGGGATGGATTGTAATACAACAAATTTCATACCCTTAGTTTAGGGAATTAGCTTATTTTAGGCTGAAGAATAAAAGGCAAGAGGGTGCCAATGTAACTCATCCTTTGCACATTTGTAAACTTCTCCATTTCTTGGAGCTTGAGGGTTTCTTATTTTTCCCACCAACATTGAGGATGGATACTCAATGCCCACCATTGCAAGGGGTGGATTTCTTGCAGCAGCCTGTCATCTTAATTCTCATTGTACATTGGTTCAATTTAGTTGTGGCTACCTTGTGTTGTAGTTAATACATGTTCAGCCATGGCATGGCTATGGCTAGTTGATTCATATTGTGTTTTCTTGGTATTTCAATTCAAGATAGGCTAAGTTCATTTCAACTTTTTTGTGCACGACTTGCACTCATTGCCATAAGTAACACTAGAAGAGTCATAGCTACCTTCACATTTGTGGACTCACACTTTACTTACTACACGGATCACTTGAAGGTACTTTGGCACCACCATGCATGTGCACTCCTATCAAACCACTTAGGCAGGCACATAGTCATATGCACTTCACAATAGAAGGCCACTGAATCACTACTCTTGACCACTACAAGTAGGTACACCACAATTAGGGTAAAGTACATTGCTTTGCATTTAGACACAACCTACTTGATACACACACCTCTATCATAAGCCGCATAATCCATATGTACTATACCCATATCTAGGCATACCAATCACTACTTATAGGTTGTAGTCACCCACATAAGTGCACACTCTGCTCACTCATCTTAGGTGCATATCTAGGCATACCAATCACTACTTATAGGTTGTAATCACCCACATAATTGCACACTCTAGTCACTCATCTTAGCTGCATTGTCCTCAGGATAGGTACACTCCATACACTTGGTGTTGGGCTCACTTGCACCCTACTTAGGGCATTTTCATCTCCTAGCATAGGTATATATTTGGGTTTCTTTCCGAGTTTGGTATGGTTGGGTGTTGTCCTATTTCTTGCCCCATGGACCATGAGTCCAAGCTGGTTACTGCTGGAGATCCCCTTCTTGATGCTACCCAGTACAGGTGTCTTGTTTTCCTGTGGTCTTTCTCTTCTCCTTTCTTTCCGTGTTTGTGTTCCTCTTCTGTTGCGCGCTTGGACACATGAACTAAAGAAAAATTTCCTTTGAAGGTCCCATTATGTGGGTCATATTGTTTTTAGGGCTTTCTTCTAATGGATCTTGAGAAGGACACAGAAACTTGCTGACTGATAAGTATGTACTGCCAGTGGATATCATCCTGAAAACTCTTGATATGTGCCCAATATGTCACTTCTTGATTTTTCAAGGATAGATTGAACTCATATTGATGAGCTTCACTAGTTGTTCCTGATATGTCCTTTCTTTTAGTGCAGATAGAGAAAACCTATGGCGTGATTTCTTTACAAACCCTGACTTGTGGGAGGACAACCGATTCAGGAAGGTGATCACCATCTAGGAGTTGTATACTGTAAAATATGTACGTGCAATTTTTGTTCATAGTTGCATAATCATCTGACAAGGAAACCTTCTTTGATTGATTTGGATTTTTAACTTCTTTTTGCTTGGAAGTGTCACGAGGTTAGCTAATGTCAAATCTTTCTGCTTTCTATAGAATAGCTCAGAACATGCTGATTTCAAGCATCGGATCACTAAAGAGAATCTATGGATTGATGCAAGCTGGAATCCTCCTTGGGTGAGAGTAGAACTATCCCTAATGACACATTTTCAAGCTGTTCCTCTTGATAGTCATCCACTTTTGAAAGAAGATGAGAATGATCATGAAGGAAGATTACAAGTTGCCGATTAGTGCATCTATCACTCTTTTATGTATAAGATGTGGGTACTAGAGGTAGTACCTGGTTCTTTGTAAACAGTGTTAATCCTATTGAGTTTTCTGAGACAGGAGGCCATCCTGGATGTGATGGATGATTGCAGCTAAATAGATGATGAAGATTAAAGCTTTGATATATGTCTAGGTTTTGCTTTCCAGGGAAGACCTGTGAGCTGCCAAGCTGTAGTGATCAGCTCTCTAAGCTTTATACCCATTCTCAGCTATATATCCTTTATAGAGGTGACATCTTCTGTTTGCCTCTCTAAGAGACTCTCACTAATTGTATAAACAAACATACTCCTCCCAGTTCTACTATCTGAATTGTTGAGCTTGAAACAGGACATTATTGATTAGGATCAGCAGAGTCTGCCTATTGAGCTCCCTCAGATGCATATTATGTTCTTCTTAATGGTCCTGTTGGTTCATTGTAGTGACCTTCATCTTGTTGGTACTTATGTCAGAAGTAATCACAATATTTACTTCAATTGTATTATTTCCAACTATTCAGTTTTCTGCTTAGTGAACTCTTGGGTAGTGGCAGACTCCAATATGATTTGAGGAGGTTGAAGTATGTTCTGCCTTCTGATGGTTGACTCTCTCTCCCTTGTAAATGTGATTGGCAGAAGCAGTTTTCAGTACTCTCATCATTGGCACTGCCAATGGTGTGAAAACTTGCTAAAAGGAATATATTTTGCATTTCTGTAGACAGTTTAAATTACATGTGGGCATATTGGTCTGAGGTGAGGCTGTATGCATAGTGGTACTAGTACCACGTATGAAAGGGTTCATACTATACTGTACTATAGGTACTATACTGTACATATTAGTACCATAAGGTACCAACTTAATGGATACTTCTTTTTGGGTCTGATCTGCACTTTGAAATGAGTTAAATGCTTCCAATACAGTTCTGTCATGGGATTGTGATGTTTGAGATTCAAACAACTTCTCTACCTTCTATTGTTGGGGGGAAAACGGTTTTAGGAGTGAATAACATATTTTTATTACATTGGACCTTTAAAATTGCTAGGCAGCACTATTTAGTATCATATTTGCTTTTACTGTACCATATCACACTTTTATACCCAACAACCTTGGCTGTATGGATTGAAATTATATTGGGGGTCAACACCCATCTTTTAAGTGCAAGCAAGTAGCTGGCATATTGCACCCCATTGCACACCCGGTCTGGATAGTGATTGTGCCTTATAAAATCAAGTATGTGAAAGACAAACCCCAGGTGATTTGTAACGTAGAGGTCTACAGCAGGCAATTGACAAACCACAACAAAGTAGTGTGCAGATGCATGCACACATTTTAACTACATTTAGATTGTCTCCCCATTGTTTGTGAGCATCAACAGTTAGACCATTCTTGCTAGGAGTTTCTGTCCACTTTTTCCACAAAAATGGAAATTATCCTCTTTCTTTCATTGTAGTCACTAGGCAGGTGTATAGCCAATTGCCTGCCTTGGTAGTATGATACTAAGGGAAGGCATACTTTTTAAGTTTTGTATTTTCGAGAGTCTTGTTTGTTGAATGGTAAATATTCAATGTGAAGTAGTAACGTGAATCTCTGTTGTATGGAAGTTATATAATTATTCTTTATTCTCGTCTTCTACTCTTTTTTTAGTGTGCACGTGTGGCTGTGTTTGTGTTGCAAATAGATATACTATTTAGTCAATGGACAGCATACTTAAGGTCACACAGCTAGCTGTCTCACACCTACTACACACTACACTATCTACATACAAGTCACAGGGTGAACCTTGTGCATAAAGACTTAGGCTCAAGCTTGCTAGGTTGGTAGACTTGCTTTTGTGCTTAATATGGTAAGTTCTATGGGGTTCTTGCATGGATGTTCCCTTTTGTATCACCACCAATTGTAAGGTGTGCATCAAACATTAGTTTATTATTAGGCCATCTTGCTTTTGGCATCTTGTGGGTCTAATAAACATTGTTTGTATTGGCACTTGTAGGGTGGTGTTATGACTTATTTTTTTGATTTATGTGCATGAAATATTCACATATTTTTTGCAACCTTTTACATCTAAAGCATTAAACAAGTCTAGTATTGTATATATGAGTCTTTTGTAATTCAAGGTAGTTTAGAAGGGTTGACACAAAACATTGCAACAATCCCAAGTAGATGAAGTGAAGACTCTTTAGAAGAAGTGTGTCAAAGGCAAAGCATTGAAGTGCTTCTAGTCCAATTCTAATCAAGAGATGCAAATGTGCTTGGAAAGCCTATGTGAAGACCACAACTTATTGATAAATGGTGTATGTTTTGATTTTTTTTTCTTAATAGTCTATATATACTTTGCCTTTCACACCTTTTGAGGTTGAAATATATATTTGAAGTTAATTGATATAAGGTATTTTTATAACATTATCAAATGTTACAAGTGAAAACATTTGAAGCACATACAAGGCACGAAACTCTAATGTAATATTTTAACTTTACATCCCATAGAGCTTCTCCAAGTGATATTCTCATGAAGCCCAAGTAGAAATGAGTAACATTATCAAATATTACACGTAAAAACATTTGAAGCACATGCAAGGCATGAAACTCCAATGTAGTATTTTAACTTTACATCCCATAGAGCTTCTCCAAGTGATCTTCTGATGAAGCCCAAGTAGAAATGACAATATCTACACCTTAATCAAATCAGCTTTTCAATATTTTGTAGGCTTAGAATTCATGAAAAAGATCCTTAGTGCTAGGTTTTGATAGAGAATAACATTGAAGGAATGACTTGTAGAAGGTGCTCATTCTCTCAATAGCATCTTTAGCGTAATCGCTCTCAAAAGGAATAAATTGAACTTGTTAAAGGGAGTTGTGGTTCACACGTTTTCCACCAACATAGTATCTCTCAATTTCTCTTTGGTGCACGAAAAGTTTTAAGCTTTTTACAACTAGCAAACTAATCCCTCTTTCCATTTCTTTAACCCTCAAGATGTGGTAATTGCCCACAGATCACACGGATGGGCTACCTTAGAGTCTCATATGAGTTGTTGGCCAATCTTTAACTGTGAGAAACATTTGAATTGAGCATTTGCTCTTTGATATTAAGGAATGGTTTTTCTTTGATATGTTTGATTTCCATTCATTGCATGTGCCTACTATATCATTATCATTCTAGCGACTAGTTCCTTTTTGGAGACGTTAGAGGATAACTTGGGGTTTAGTCAAGCTAGAAATATTAAACAAGGATATGAAAGGACATTAATTGAAAAGTTTGTGTTTATGTGCATCCCATTGCATAATATCTCCTTTCTATTTAACTTTCCTACAAAAAAACACCAAGTGTCAATTATTAACGTTGTAGAAGACTTAGATTTCTTTGATTCTCTCTCTCTCTCTCTCTCTCGGGATTTCTTTGATTCTCTCTCTCTCTCTCTCTCTCGGTAAAGACCAACATCTTGTCAACCTTCCCAAAATTTAGCAACAAAAGGTGAAGTCACAAGCCTTACTTTCCAAGATGGAGGGGAAAGTAAAGACTTCAAACATTTTTAGCAACAAAAGGTGAAGTCACAAGCCTTACTTTCCAAGATGGAGGGGAAAGTAAAGGCTTCAAACATTTTTGATTGAATGGCAAAACTTTAAAGGTAAATTGGCAATGTCAATTCCACCATTTGCTTTCCTTATATCTATATCTGGCTTATGACACATGGACTAGGACAATCCTCATTTGTTCATAAAAAGTCCCTAAACACCTTCTCTAGCTTCCACAACGAGCTTTAGGCCAAGAAGAGTATGGTTGCTCCAAATAACTTTGGCAATAATATGTATGTCTTTGCAAGAAAGTTTGATAATTAGAATGTGTGTGTGTGCGGTTTTCTATCTCTCTCATTTATAATAAGGTACTAAGTTCTTATACATGTAAGTACATATGTGGGTTAGAGGATTGCATGTATGTATGGTGGGAGGATTCTCTCTCTCTCTCTCTCTCTCTCTCATATTCTTTACACTCTTTATTGACACAACCATCTTCTATTGCTTGTCCATGGAGTGCTGCATATTTTATGTGCACATGATCTTGAGACTTTTTATAGATTAAGAGATGAATATGCCTCTCACCCAACACATTTGGATTATGAGTTACACAATTGCATGAATAAGTTTTTTGATGAGTTGCTTCAAGATGACAAAGAAGATGATAACCCTCAAATGAAGTATCTTTTGAGATGAAGCTTTAAACACATCTATGAGGTTGCTTCTCGAACAAGATTAACTATGCATTGCTTATTCTAAATCTACAATCTTGCTATGGTTTTAGCAATGTATTAGTTTTAGAATTAAGTCTTGTGCACATTTAAATTGCATCAATACTATATTTTGTGCCATGCAGAAGTATCTTGTTTTTTTTTTCCTTATTGATAACATGCTACTTCAAGCAAGATTCTACCACACCTAACATCCTTCCAAAATCAAGAGACAAGCCAAAATAATGATGACTACCCTAGGACTTGATTTTGAAACAATCCATGTATGCATCAATAATTGCATTTTATGCCAAGGTGAGTATAAAGATGTCCCTTGTTTAAAATGTGGTGCATGGAGTTTCAATTATTGTTCCTCAAAAGATTCTCTGACACTTTTTCCACTTGCACCACGCATAGAGTACATTTTCTAGAACCTTGAGCTAGCCAAACTCATGGATTACAGTTCAAAAAATGCAAGCAAAGATGGAATTATAAGGATACCAAGCGATGATTGTTGGGGTAAAGGTCAATGGCCTATAGCCAAACAAACACCCCTTGTATATGTACACACCATACAATCATATAGAAGAAAAGATAATAAGGAACAAGGGTGCCACTCATTTTGTACCCATACAACTCTCATGTGTCTTTCTTTCTCTCAACAATCTTGCACTCCATATCTTCTACTTTACATCCCACCATTGCTTTCCTCTCAACTGGTTTTAGAGCGACATTTGGTGTTTGTGGAAGCTCATGCTTAGAGCAATGAGAGCAAGGAGTGAAGCTTTGTCATGAAGGTCAATGATTCAAGCTTCTTCAATAGTGATACTTGTTACTTGCTCATTGATATATGTACTATTCTCATAATTGAGATCTAGATCTAAGTGAAGTAGGTGCTTGCGCCATTGAGGCTTGCTTTGGGGTCATAATAGCCCTTTTTTGGTATTGATTTTGGATTGGAAATATCTTGGCTTGGGATGCTCACAAAGAGGTTTTGGTATAAGGTTTTGATATGTGTAAGCATAGGGGTTGCTTAAGTAGGGGGACATCATGTCTCTTAGAAGTAGGGGGCATGCTTGTTGCAGGGCTTAAGTAAGGGCTCAAGCCAGATCTTGTCTTAAGCAAAGGATCTACTTATGCTTGACATTTTGAAGAGAAGAGATTGATTTTTCTATGACCTCTACCTTAATCTATGAAGCCTATGAAGTCTCAAAATGTCATTGCTTGATGTTTGATGCCTTCTTAGAGAAAAAACAACCCTTGTGAAGATTGTGCCATTTTTTTGATGCTATGTGGACTGCCATTGCTTCCAAAAGCAACCCTCTTCTCTTCTAAACATTTCTATAAGGTTTAAATCTTAACAAATTTTTACAGTTTGTTCACACTTGAAGGCTCTAGAATTACTCTCGATTTGAGATTGCATAGAGATTTTGACATATTTGTCATCTTGAAGGATTTCCCATGCTAGTTTATGCTCATTTTGTAGAGATTATGCAAGCTAAAACTAATTTATGAAGGTAGCTTGCATATACTTGGTCTTCGATGGTTGGTTTATACCTAGAAGATAGTTGAAATACTTGGGAAAGCTTGCAAAAAAGTCAAATGCCTTTGGGAGTATTGAAATCTCATTTTTGCATGACTTTTATGTTGGTTTGATATTTGGATAGCTGTTTATTGGCTTTGTTTTGAACCGAGTTAACAGTTTATTAGTCTATTTTAAGCTTGTAGTTGGGTATCCCTTGTTATTTTTGGTATGCAAACATGCTTTTATCATTATAGATTCTTCATCAAATTTCAGAGAATATATTATTTAATTTTGAAAAGCTTGATGGAACAAAAATTTAATATTAAAAAGAGCAAATATATATTGTATTAGTGCAAAAGAAGTAGGTGAAGGTGATAAAATGTAGTGGGAATAATTGAGGACATGGATTTAGATGCAAGGGAGGGATTTGATGAGATGGCACACTCCACTAGTGTCTATTTTAATGTTAAGAACATTAAAATGTGCATATAGTGTATGGAAAAGGCTTGGGACTTTCATAAAAAAGAAAATGTAGCAACCATTTGTAACTATGCACCTTTGTAGATGGTCTTACAAGTTCTAATATTGAGAGCAATTTGCTTATTGAGGAGGTGAACAAAAAGAATAATGTGGTTTCATAGAGCTCTAGTTTACTTATGGTAAGGGAAAGGTCAAATGGTAGAGCAAATTCTTGTGAGAGAGGCAAGTCAAGAAGAAAGTGACATAGCAAAAATGATATAAAATGGTTCTTTTGTAATAATAAGAATGGACACATTGAAAAGGATTGTTACAATTGGAACAAGAAAAATGGTAGAAAGGAAAATTAGGACGATGGCAAAAAGGAAGAGAAAATTAAGGCAACGATAGAAGAGAAATGCATGCATAAGTGCCAATAGTGTTTGTATGCATTCTCTTTGGGTGACATGTTTTTAGGTGGCATGGCTAATGGCATGTCTCAAAAGTGGATTTTGGATTCTAGAGTGTTATTTCATGTCATTCCATATAGAGAATGGTTTACTACCTATGAGATTGGAAAGAGAGGATATGTCTATCTTAGAATTAACTATGTATGTAGCACTGTTGGTATTTTGGATATACACTTGTCATTATCAAATCATTCTTCTTTTGTCTTGTAGAATGTGTGGCATGCTCCAAACTTGACAAAAAGTTTGATTAGTACAAGACTGTTTGGCGATTGTGGTTATAGAGGGATCTTTGGTGATCATGGTGAATGATTTGAAAGGGATCTCTTGTTGTGGTCAAAGGATCAAAATTTGGTTCTTTGTATCCTTTCTATGCTTGTGGTGTTAAAGAAGATGTTGTAGTTGTCACTGAACAACCATTTGTTTCTTTATGGCATTGCCATTTAGGGCATATGTCAATTAATGGAATGAAAGATTTGTGCCATTTGAATCATCTTTCTTGTCTAAGTTTTTCTGATCTTTGTTTTTGTGAGCATCGTCTCTTTGTAAAGAGAACAAAAACGTCGCATAAGAGAGGTAATGGGAGTAGAAGTTCAAAATGACTTGATTTGGTTCATAGTGATTTGTGTGGGCCAATACCCATGGGTTCATTGGGTGGAGCATTGCACTTTGCCACTTTTATAGATGATGCCACAAGGAAGGTTTGGGCTTCCCAGTTGGCGATATACACACCCCTGCATCAGCTCCAGCTAGTCTATTGAGCATGAGCATGATTTGTGTGGGCCAATACCCATGGGTTCATTGGGCGAAGCATTGCACTTTGCCACTTTTATAGATGATGCCAAGGAAGGTTTGGGCTTCTCAGTTGGTGATATACACACCCCTGCATCAGCTCCAGCTAGTCTGCTGAGCATGAGCACTCTGTTGTAATCAGTTTTTTGAGTAATATAATCAACCACATTTTACTTGCAAAAAAAATCCACTCCCATGATCCATCTCTTCTTCATCAAAGGGAAATAGCTTCTCTTTGGCATGGTGTCCAAGATGTCATTAGAAAGATATAAGAGAGAAATTTAGAGGGAGAGATAGAGGGTAGATCATTGTTGGATGGTGGAAAGAGAGAAAGTGGGACAATGTGTATTTTAAAAATTAAAAGAAGTATGATTTATGATTTAAAAAGAAATTTATCAAAATAGGTGAGATTCCTAGATTGGTATTTTAGGAGGATGGGTAGCCAACACATGAGCACATTGTATGACCTTGTCCATATGGTATAGGACTTGGATAACTTACTAATGCTGAGGTGGAAGTGCCATGGGATGGTGGAAAGCCTTATGTCTAATAGGATATACAAGTGGAATAACTAGAGGCTCCTTTTGAGCTAGTTTTATGAGGGTTTCTAGACCATCAAATAGATATAACCCATCTTTAGACAATGCTATGGCCACAAATTATGGTGATCCTTCTTATCATGCTAATGATATGACTAGTAATGATAGTCATGAGGGGAAGATTGCTATTGTAGTTGGAGATGGACTCTTTTAACAATAATTCTACTTATGAGTTAGTTCATTTTTCGAGGAGAAAACATGTGTTCCTATCTATCTAAGTGGGTCTACAAGGTGAAGGTATCATCACTGATGCATTGCCTAACTACAAGACAAGATTGGTGGCCAAAGGATTTAAGAATGAGAAAGGAATTTAATTTGATGAGATTTTCTCACTAGGATTCACAAAGACAAGATGACCACCTTTTGTAAGTTTCTTGGTGGAATAGGAATAGAGGTTTGTAATTTGGAAAACACCTCTTTTAGTTTCTTAGCATATAGTTGAGCATTCTCATGGGGCTCTTGACATGTCACATTTAGAACACGCTACCAATACTGACCACCTCTCTCAAGGGAAAACTCTCTTCGGAAGGCCATAAAGAAATCCTTAAAAAGATAAAATATTATTTTTGTTGTAAAAATCTTAGAATAGGTGTATGGTTAGATTTTTCTAGGAAAAAGCATGTCGTGCAAGGAGAAGGAAAGCAAGAGCCAAAGTGGGATGCCCTTTCAATTTATTTTGAGCACAAGAGCTAATCAAAATCCACAAATACATGCATGGGGGAGGTGCTCATTCATGCATGGCGTGAGATTGTATCCATTAATTGTGCCGTGCACTCTTTCTCTATTCTCTCCTTTCTTGCAACTTGTGAGTTGATTCAATATTCAATTACAATTTGATATCATATGATGAATAGCTCTAATATTAGTATCAAAGTAAGGTGATTGGCCTACCCATCAACATCAATGTGAAGGCATACATCCATCCTTGAAGGGTACATTACCACCATCATCAAGCATCATTGTTTTACCTGCTAGACAAATGCTTTACATAGAGATTTTTGGCACAAACACCTATTGTCAACATGAATTGTGTAGTCCTCTTCACTTTCCTAGAAGAAAGGACTACTACAAAGGCTCTTTTCACCTTAGTTTTGTTGGGTTTTGGAAAACCACCTTGCGAGTGGTATTTGGTTATCAACAAGTGGTTTTTTTCAAGTGGGAAAAAGAAGCAAATCAACAGTAATCTGATCAAAAAGAGACTTCAAAACCACCTTCAGTTTCCTTGAATCCATCTCCTCCTCCATCTCATGGATTTGGTGGTAGCATAATCTCATAGTTCGAGAGCCATAGAGTCCACAACTCTTTCATTTTCTCAAGTTTAATCCAAGCTATTAGAATCTAAAGCTCAAAGCATTAATATTCCATATCTTTTTTTGGGGGGGTGGGGGATGGAGCATAATGAAAGCTCTCCCCATGAGCCTTCCTACAATCATTCTTGCCCATTCATATCACCATCTTCACTTTAACGATAACATTACCTTTGTCTCTTTTCCTACATTACCTTTGTCTCTTTTCCTATGTAATCAATTTTTTGGCTCATGTGGATACAATTTCAATAAATCTTAGTTCATATGCAAAGGAGTGGTAGATATTCTACAAAAATTAAATTCTCATAGGAATATGTTGGCATGCAAAATTGTTGTTTATTCTGTGAGATTCTAAAAACGTGTTTCTACCCAAGGATTTTCATGTTTAGTAATATTGGGATCTTCTACTATGGATGACGTTAACATAGAATCTTCTCTTCTTGAAATATTTTTGTTGCAAAAAATTGATATTCTCAAATATAATTCAGACAAAGTTATCAAAGTGCTTTAAGAGCAAGAATGAAAACAAAATCCATCTGTTCAAGACAAGGACGATTTGCTCACAAATAATGAGACAGCTTCGAAGTGTAACAAATCGAGAAGGATCATAGAATCAAAGTTTTTTCAATTTTCTAAATTCATTGTAAAAAGGGTGGAGAAACTGTGTTGTCTTGGTTGGACTAGTTTGACACCTATTTTGATGAAGATGTTTTTTTAGAAAAAAAAAAATCAAGTATACCAACAATATTGTGATGGACAAAACATTGCTTTGGTGGAACATCCTCATTTGGTAGCACCAATTGCATGAAAAGGTGTAATAAGTTTGAAGAAAAAGTCAAAGGTCTTTCCTTCCACTTCAGTTCCATCTTCATGTAAGGAAAAAATTGGGAAAATTTGATATGGCAAGAAGGTGATAGTGTGGCTACTTATATCGAAAGATTTTGTCAACGACTTTTGGTTTTGCACATGCTTGAGGATGTTCTTGAGAGCACATTGCAATATGAATATGAAGGCAATCTTCAATCCAACATCCAAACTAGACTAAGTTCTCTTATACCCACTATTCCTTAGGATGATATTTCCTATACCCGTGATGTGGAGAAAGAATTCCAAACCATCTCTCAAATTATTTTAGACAACAACGTGACCAATCTTAACCATTTAACAACAAATGCAGTCCAAATAAATTCTTCAATCCTTATCACCCTAATTCTTTTCCACCACATTGGCCTTTGAAATTCCAATCTAGAAATAGGACTAATTAAAAAGTTGAAAACAATAGGTAAAATCTCAAGCCACACATATGAATGCTTAACGCAAAATATTCAAGCCTAGTTGTTATCGACGTGGGCTACTTGATCATCTTTGAGTGAATTTTTGAGGAAAGATTTCATTCAACAATAACAATAATATGATTACACAAAATTAAGGAGATATTTGATTGCACACCTGATTGGACTATGGATTTGTTAACCCCTTCTAGGAAGGCACGGTAAAGGAAGCACACGAAAAGATGATAGAAATTTTTTAAAAAATTAGAAGGACAAGAGAAGTAAAAATTAGATCGATTATCTAGCACATGTAATTTTTGAACAATAAAATTATTTTGAAATTATTTTGTAAAGAGTCGGGATTGCTCGTGTAAATTGTAAAACTCAAGTGAGGCATGCACGTGAGAGATCTCAATTTTGGAAATCAATAAAATATAAAATCTCTAGTTTTTGTTATCAACATAGAGAAACCTAGAAGTAGGGGGTTTAAGAAGCAGGGGGACTTTTGAAGATTCTTTGATTTTTTGAGTTGCAAAGCAATTACTTTTTGCTTGGCTTCCACTTTTGGATTTATGATTTTGTGTATTTTTTCTTTTATCCTTTTTGTGTTTTTCTTTTGGTAAATACTTGGGAATTAGTAGGGTATATAAATAGGGAAAGACAACCAAAGAGATACCATGAATTGGAGTTCCATGTTGGCGGAGGTGAGTGGAGAAGGCAAAAAAGTTTATGATAAGGATGGATTTTGTTCCATCCTCACATGTAGTAAGAACTTACAAGTATGTCTTCTATGGTTTTTCTTTGTGTGATTTGGTATGCATGTTTACCTTTGCCTAAGGCAAAGGAGAGGGCTTAGGCAGTAGGGGGACTTAAGAAGAATATGTGACTTTTTGAGTTGTAAATCATTTTTCTTTTCACTTGGCTTTCGCTTTTGGGTGTGTGCTTTTACGTATTTTTGCTTTCATGTTGTTTGCATTGAGCTTTTTGTAAAATATTGGGGATTGGTAGAGTATATAAATAGGGCAAGTAAACCAAAAGGCAGACCATGAATTGGAGTTAGGTATTATAGAGGTGAGTATAGGAGGCAAAAAATAATTTATTTATGACAAGAACCGGTTCTATTACATCCTCATATATGGCAAGAACTTACATGTATGGCTTCCACCATCTTACTTTGTGTGATTTGGTATGTGCAATTTGAACTGTGGTTGCTCTTGTTGTCTTCTCTTTCTCTCAATAGTAGTGATACAACTTTACATAAGGCTTTCTAGGCCTTGTTCTTTTGGAAGGCCCATAGGCCTTTGCTATTAACAACATGGCACAAAGGGTAACAAATAAGGCTTAAAAGCCTTTAGGGAAGAAAAATGGTAGAATGGCTAAATAGCTTCCTGAATTGACCTTAGGGCCTTACTCCTCCTAGATGGCAAAAAATTGCTTTATTTTAGGTCTATAAGGCCTTGATACATCTACACTGCATGGTTGATCATGGCCTTGCTAATACTACATTCCCCGTTGTAACGAAACTATTCAATTGAATAAACACCCTATGAAGGCCTTATTAAAAAAAACCCCCCTCATCGCTCAGTCAAATAGGGCCTAATTAAGGCCCATAAGCCCTTATAGAGAATGAGAGGTCGAACAAAGCCATCATAAGGCCTTGAAGGCCTTTTGGATGAATGATGGAGATAAGCATTACACAAGGCCTTTTGAGGACTTTTACTTTTGCTCCCCCTCCGCCCCAAACACTATGTTAAAAAAAGAAAAAAAATGCCTTGTTGACTTGATCATTGGTCATCGTATAGCCAATTAGGGCTTTGCAAATTTTTTCTTTTTTGGATTCAACCATTGCTTTCTTAGGACTCAATGGGCTTTTTAAGGCCCTTGTATCTTCTTTTACTTGCAAACAAATTAAAAAAAGCCCAATAGGTGATTTTGGATTTAGCCATTTTGACCATAAAGGCTTGAAAGGCCTTTTCAGGCCCTTGTTTTTCTCTCTCTTAAAAATAGTTATTTTTTTGTTGAATAGGCCACTATTAAGCCTATTAAGGCTTTTACTAAGGTCTTTACTTAGTGGCTTTGAGAGTTTTTTTAAAATGGCCTATTTTGGCCTAATATGACTACTTTTGTCTAGTATAACCTATTTTGGCCTTAACATGTATGTTTTCTAATTCATTGTTTATTTTATTATTTCATGACCATTTGCCATGATCGACCTTTTGGCTTTTAATATAGGCCTAACGAACTTCATGTTGTTGTTGCTCATTTGGCCTTAAAAATGGGCTCCATGGCAATAAAAAAAATGACCATTATTGGGCTTCCATAAAGTTAGGGGCCCTTCATTGTTTGATTGATTGCCAAACTAGCCAAATTGATGAGCACAAGGGTGTCATTGGCTTGTCTTAGAGAGCTAGGCCTTGTACAAGGTTGAAAGGCCAACCATTAGGCCTTAAGATCTTCAATTCAAACAAATGGCCAAAAGGCCAATACACATGACCAAAAGGCAAGGCCATGAGGTCTCTTATTTAAGCCCATTCTACTAGTGGCAATAGAGGATTACACTAGGTCCCTTGGTCTCAGATATTTGGAATGACAATCCCTTTTGGAATATGGATGTAGGGGAGCTACGGAGCTCTACCTCGAGACCTACGGACCGCTTATTGATCAAGCATTTCAAGTTGAGCAGCCATGGCTACCTCTCACATAGCCGATGTGCAATGCCTACCTTGCGGGTGTAGTGATCTTACCTTGATGCTCGATCAAGTTCCCTCCTCTCTCTCACACTCTGGTAGCTCCACGATCCTTGGGGCAAGTTCAAAGCCCCCTCCGTCAAGCTCCATCCTCCATAGCCACGTGAGACAAGAGAAGAGAAGAAGGGAAGGGAAGATGAAGAGAGAAGATGGGGAGCTTATTCTCCACGATCCCTCACTCTCACACACTCACTCCTTCACTCCCTCACACTCCCTCAATCCCTCACTCAAGCACAAGCATGAAGGTAAGAAGCAAGAGAAGAGGAAGAAGAAGCTTTAGCCACACCCAAGAATGAGCTTCTCATTCACTTTTGAACTTTATATACAAGCCCTACCTTTTGAGCGGTCATCCACACTTTTTTACATGGCCGGCCATTAGCCTAGGCCCTCTTTTCCTATTTCCCACCGTTCCAACTTATCCCATTCCCACTAATGCATACAATTTGCACAGGAGTGAGCCCAGCACTCTTTTTACAAGGATTCGAGAGCGCCTTCATATTTAATAGCGCGCTTTTACTCTTTTATTTTCTCGAGGCGACACCGTCATTCAAATCATTCAAATTTTGAGGGTTCCATTTTTTTTGCACTTCTACTCCATTTTCCGTTCCTTTGTGGTGCGTAAACATTACCCCCTCCTAGTGGAGTGCTAGTCCCATGGCACTAGGGTGGGGAGCAGCAGCAAAGTTGGGATTGGTGCTAAGTGGAATTGGTGGGTAGATGACCACGATAAAAAAGGTGGTGCTGTGAAAGAGACATGATGGGGTGTTGATTCCTGATGATTTGGAGAGGTTTCGGCTTGCTTTGATCTTCATGAAGGTGCTCGGCCTTTGTTACCCAGTTGGAATTTGTCGTTGGCGATGACTGTCAAAATCGGGGCTCCGTAAGCAGTGGAAGAACACGTGGTTCCAAGATCTATGCCAATGGCGGGCCCCGACTGAGTTACAAAAAGCCCGCAAGAGAAGGATGTGCACTCCCTAATGGGTGTGTCAGTCTCCCGGTGAGGTGTAAGTGCATGTGTAGTGGAACTGGGAGATGGGTCTAACCTTGGGCAAGCCCTCGTTAATGTCCCACACTTGAGGACCCAGTTCATGTGTTCTTTGGAGGTAGGCAGGCATTGGGATAGAAAGGCATGGCTTTGGAGGTATTCTTTAATAGCAGCCCGAGCCTTCAGAGGTGTGGATGACAAAAAGGGATGGTTACACCTTGTGAAGCGGGTGTCATTCATGTTTTCTAAGAGTTCTAAGCAAAAAGAGGGAAGTAGGGTTGCCCTCATCATTAATCTAGTCATAGCTCTACTATCTATTTCTAGATTGATGTCAAAAAATAGGGGGGAAAGGTGGGCTTCCTCAGCGATAGGCTTCTGTATTAATAGAAATTTAATCAACCTAAGATAATTGCAGGTGGTTAGGAAGGCGGGATCCGGGCAGGAGGAGAAGTCCGTGAGGAAACGATTGATGGATGGAAGGATATCATCTACTCTAAAAACTAAGCATTCCTTGGGAGTTCGGGAATTTACATGATATATTCTAGGAAAATCAAAATCCCCATGAATAGTGTGGTCATAATCCACTCCATGCCGGGTGGGGGTAGGGCATGTAGGTGGGGTCATTTCGTTCCTCGGGGAGTGAGCTGCAGAAGGCGGTCCAGGCATCAAAATTGGCGTCCCAAATCCTCCTTCGCCACTTCGGCTGTGCCTCGTAGCCTTGGAGGGATTTGGGAATCCGGTTCACCTTGTCCTGCCAATAATCTGTGGGCTCTTGCCTCCGCTTGGTTATAATTAGGCTCCTCTCTTCCATCCATTTGCTTGCCAGGTCCTTGATCTTGGATAGGATGCTTAGAGGCAATGCACGGTCCAGCGAGCGTGGATAGGAAAATGACAGCTCAAATGGTCTCGTCTGGAACTCCCGATCACGCTAGATGATCAGTTCTTGAGGCCAATCGATAGGGTTGGGGTCCCCTCGTAGCGATACCGACTCGTCAGAGAATTGTCTAGGTAGTGACTATGCTCTGCATTGTGCGTCCTCTGCCACCTCTTGCCTCCTTCTTCTGGCTGCCACGATGCGCTCAGGCATGTGGGCATCTTTAGGCTCGTCTGGCAGGAGGTCTAGTAGAGGGGAACTGGGCATTTTTCGTTGTTCTTCGTCAGCCTCCTGCTCCAAATCCGGGCCCTCCTTGGTATCTTGTTCGGTCACTGCTAGGGTCATTTGTAGTGGTGGTGCGGGCTACTCCTGTTCTTCGAACCCCAGTTTCTTGAGCTCAACGGTGGAGAGGTCGAGGGTGCGCAGGTAGTGAAATTGCTGCTCCTTGGTGAGTCCCGTGCCAGTGGAGAGCTCTCGTTCTTGAAGGCCATACTTAGCGCCCGGGTAGTCAACTCCAGTTTCCTTCTCACCCTCTCCACTAAAACATCGCCCTGTGCTTAGGTGACATGTAGCACATTGCTGGGAAAGGCTTGCCTTTGTGCGTTGGTGCATACATCAGCTGCTTTAGCCCTGGATTTGGCAAGCACTCTCTCGCACTCTGCCACCGCCAAGGGCTCTGTTAATTTCCTGATTCTTTCAAAATTGTTTGCTTCCCATGCGTTGGCCCTTTCATCCATCTTTCTTTTTTCTTCTTCCAGCTCACTTGCTAGTGTGGTTATCATCTATTTACTGTTCGTTCGTTAAGGCCCAGAGTTGGTGCCACTCCCTGGACTTTTGAGCCAGCTGTTCTTCGATGATTTCTTTCGCTTGATTTGTGATACTGAATTTCTATTCTACCTCAATGATTAGTTCTGACCTTTCCTCTGTTAGCTGCTCGTAGCTCTGGATCTCTGCAAGGTGCAGTCTTCGTTGCATGAAGGCCATGGCCATGAGGGCCTTTGTGTCTTCCTTGGCAACTTCCAATGCACCTTGTAGCCGTTGTGCCTCGTGTTGTTGTTCTTGTGCTTCTGCTATGAGGGTTGCCAGCCGTTCACGTGCTAGGAACTCTATCTCCCTCTCGAGCCTATTTTGTTCCTTGAGTTCATACTGAAGCTTTGCCATGGTATTCCCCTGCCAATTTCTCGGATCACCTTCTTGAGTTGCCAATGGTCCATACCCCTCCAATCTGCCCGTTCTCTGCTCTAGGTCAGCATATTGCTGCACTAGCAACTTTAAGCTCCACTGCTCGGCCACCAGGTTTTGTTCTTTGTCCTCTAGCCTCTGTCTTGCGGTTTTCGTTATCCTTGGCCTCTTTCTTTTTTGCCTCCAGCTGATCTTGTAATGCCTTGATCTCCCTTTGCCGATTAGCTCCTTGCCTTGAAACTTACCTTCTTTTCCTCCTTTGCCTTATCCAACTGCGCTAGGAGATCGGCCACGTAGGCATCGTAGTCTGCACCAGGTGGCATGGGGATAGGAGCTATGTGGTTGACGCTTCGAGTTTTTGCCGTTTCGGGTCTTTCCTGGACTCAGCATCAACAGTCGTAGGTCTTTTCACTCCAGGTTCTGGGACAATCTCAGCCACCTTACTGACGAGCATCTGCATCATGCTCATCATTTGGGCCATGTCCAAAGAGGGAGTGGGTTGTAGGGCAATTGGGGTGTCTGTTGGTGTCGGCACGAAGGAGGGAGTCAAGGGGTGTAACAGCGACTTTCCCTTGCCTGCGATTATTGGGGTTGCCCTCGCATTGCCACTTGCTTCGGCCTCATGGTGAGGACTGTAGGGGTTGATTTCTCCTCTTCCATGAGTTTCTTCAACAGATCTGCGAGTGGCCTCAACCAACTCAGCCAGTTCCTTCATCCTCAGCTCGTGGGCTTCCTCTTTCGCCCTTCTTTGCCGTTCCTCCTCTGTCTTTTTTGACTCCTCTTTAACTCTTTCGAGTTCTTCCTCCTCCTCCTTCTGCAGTTGTTCTTCCAACCTACCTGACTCTTTTCGAGCCCTCTTCACCTCGGCTTGCTCCGCTTTGCTCATTCTCTTTTCCTTCTTTTGGCTCTTGCTATTCTTCATTTGCTTCTGAGACTCGGCCATTTGCGTGGGTGGTACTTCAGGCTCTCCTTCATCGCTAGCCGTCCTTTTGCTCGAGCCTTCCTCCTCACGACATGGTGAGCCTTGGTGCTTAACTTGGTCTCCCCCCACGCCAACATCCTTGATAGCCTCGTCAATGATTGCTGTGAGGATACCTTCATACTTGATCGTAGAGGCTTTGATGGCAGGTTTCTTCGTTGTGGATTGTGCGGTGGAGGTCGGAGATTCCCCACCGGCTAGGGCTGCGGTTGGAGCTAAAAGGGCGGCTGAACTCTTTATAGTCTTCTGGACAAAGCCGTTCTAGTCCACCTTCTCCGGGACTCCTGCCGCAATGCTTTCCAGTAGTGGCACGTTGATTCTATTCATGAGTGCGTTGTATCTGTGGTTGGAGAAGAGAGAATGGATCATCTTAGCCTGCATCCTCATCGCCGGGGTATGGAATGTTAGCTAGAATAATTCCATCGACTGTGTGCACATCTTCTTTTCTGACTCCCAGCATGGCGTACACATCCCTTTTTGGACGTCTTTCTTTTTTGGGCACGAGTCCCAGGGATCTTTCGACAGCTATGTTAAGGGGCACCTGTACCCTTCTTTCTTGATCACGTGCACTTACTGTGACTGTGCCACAGCTTCGTCCTTCATCGAAATTCCTTAAGAAATCTGCGCACATGCTGTAGTCTACTGCCAGTCCGACCTTCTCTATGTATTTTTGGAGGCTACATTTGTCCACCAACTCTCTTACAACCGGCTCCTCCGAGATGGCTTCATCTAGGTTCATGGTATGCTTGAATGTGAATTGGTTGAATCCCCGCATCTCGATGCTGATTCCATATTTCGCCAGCTCTGCTTCCATAAATGGAAGTCTACCTTGTCCTGCCATGGTAGGTGCATGTCATTACCCAAGTCAATGTTAGAGTTACAATTTGATTCATTCCTAGCATACCCCAAGAAAAAATGTGTGTGATAGTTTGCTGGGCGGATTCAAGGGGATGAAACTTTTAGAAATAATTCACAACCAACATCTACTTCCTCCTTGCTTTCTTTCCTATTTGAATTTAGTTGACTACTATTAGCTTTTACACTTCTTGCTACATCACTTGGTTAGTCCCTTGGTTGTCACTTGATCTTCCCCCCTTTTTCCTAAGTGGTATGGGGAACCTTTTCAGGATTTGCAAGGGAGGGGGGAAGGCTCGCATGGGCTGTGTGGGGTGAGCTACTTGGCCAATAGCCAGGTATAAAGGTTAGGGTTGTACTCAAACTAAGCATGACGATCAAGTTTGCATGGCTGCAGGAAAGCTTGAGTGATGTAGGTCAAGACGCTATGAAAGATGTCCCCCCCTAAGTTGAGGTGACTAGCAATGTGCAACTCCTCTTCTGTGAGGAACTGGCCAATGTATGGACCAATACCTGATCATCTAAGTGTAAGTTGCGCATAATGGCCAAAACTCTAAATGAAAGAGGTGCCACATACGTAGGGTCACGCTCAATTGTTTTGATTGCCCTCCTTTGCTCAGCATTGGTCATGATCTGGCGACCTTTTTTCTCCCATTGGAGTCGTAAGGTGTACCACAGTTGCAAGAATAGAGAAGTAGAGCTGGCAAGCTACGTGACCTCCTCCAGTTCTCGTTTAGGAGTAGAGCGAGCAGGTTTGCGGTACGAGGTGACTAGTCGTCTGAGAACAACTTGTTCCGTCGAGATTTCTCCACTAGCGATTAGCTCGGCCGCAACTTTGGGAAATTTGATGGTCATGAACTCGTAGTCTTCCCAAGTGCATGGCAACAAGCGAACATCATAAGCGAGGGATTCGTTAATAAGTCCTAGGCAAGCCTCTCGTAGCTTCTAGCGAATGTAGTGAAGGTGTCATCCAACTCCTTGATGCATGTCACTACGTCATTCCCCGAGGTCTCAGTGAGATCCTTGGCAAGTAAAGATTGTCTTTCATACGAAGGCTTAAGACTTGCTGGTGGCGATGGCGCAGTTGGGCTGGACAGTGTTGACTCCTTTGAGGGCGTCGCCCATGGGACTTTGCACTTTGGATCATTTGGAAACGCTGCAGGCGGCTCCCGTGCCATAGGAGGCATGTTGCAATCCATGGTGCTGGGTCATTCGGTTTGGGACACTAAATGTGTTGGGTGCCCTTAATCATCACTGTTGCTAGTTCGACGTTCTTTGCAACTTGTGCTTTTTTGCCTGTACCAGCCTGTCTAGCTGGAGTGGGGTTGCCCAAAGTTGATCTTCTTGGGTGTCTACCCTTAGGCACCCATATCTAGGGGTTGTCCTCATAGTATCCTTGTGCTCACAGGAGGTCTTTTGATATCCATTGTGGCGTGGCGGTGTGTCCGTGTCGATGGCGCCTGGGCTGCCTCTTAGGCTGCGACTGATAGTTTTTGCATTTAGGAGTGTGCTTCTGCGGTCTACTAGGAGGTGGCGCTTGCCGTTTTGGCACCCATATGCGCGTGGGTTCCCCGGCCATGTGAATGGCTTGGGTGGATTTGCTTTTGGCGGTTGGAGTATGGGGTAAGATATCCATGCCCTTCTCCTTAGGCTTAGTCATGGGGGTCTCTATCGATGGCTCTGTAGTTGTAGAAGGCCCAAGATGGCCCTTGCTGAAAGTAGTTACTATGCGCACATTGTTCACGGTCAGATGGATGCGATCTAGGTTGTAGTCCACATTGCAGTTTGTCTGCTTTTTGAAAGTGCACCCTAGTAGTGATTTATCACCGGCCCCTTTAGTGTTTGGTAACACATAAAAGACGCTTGGGATACTTTCAAACTCGACGGAGACAGCCACCTGGCATTTTCCTAAGAGAGGGTAAATGTTGCCCCCAAATGGGGTAAGTTTTGTGTTTGTGGGCTGTAATTTAGGCTGATCAATGTGTGTCCAATGGTCATGTGTCAAGACATTACGATCGGCACCTTTGTCGATCAGGCATCAAAATAATATGTGCATTATGTAGTGACTGTGATTCGGAGATAGACGGGTGCTATTGCTTCTTCATCTTGATCTGTTAATTCGGTAATTGTGGCCACACAGATGTTGACAGGAGCTTCGTGCATCGATGGCTCATGCAACGGATGGGAAGGATGATAGTACTTTTTCACGCGACTGCCATTGAAGAAGCCTATTCCTTTCCCTTAGAGCATCTCCAACTTGACATTGCTCATTTTGCTGACTGCACGCACACGGAAAGGTCCCAGTCCTCGAAATTTTATTTTCTGTTTGTGGCCTTTCACCGAGTAGAGTAGGACAAGGTCCCCTTGATCAAAGTTGCGCTAGTTGACATGCTTGTCAAACCATAGCTTTCGTCGCGCCTTCTCACAGATCAGAGCGTGGGTGGCTAAAAGTCAAGTCTCTGTGAGATGCTCTAGCTCCACTAAGTGGTTACTCCAAGCCTCTCTTCCCTCCCAACACTCCTGCGCTGCTATTCTTAAGCTAGGGACAAAGAACTCTAAAGTTAGAATGGTCTCCGTTCTGTAGGTTAGCCTAAAGGGCATTTGTTCGACAGTCGTCTTATAAGCCATCCGATAAGCCCACAAGGCTGCCATCAGTTTATTATCCCAGTCTCTTCGTGATGTGGATACTTAGTAAGCACGTTGACTAGGATTTTATTTGTGGACTCCGCTTGGCCATTTGCTTGAGGGTAGTAGGGAGAGGACCTTCTATGAATGATTAGGAAGGTTGAGAGCAGGTGGGATATTACTTCATTAACGAAGTGTGCGCCTTGATCACTCACTAGTTCAATTGGACAATCAAACCGTGAAAAGACCTGTTCCCACAGGAACTTCGCAGTGGTCCTAGTGTCGTTCCTTCTAGTGGCTCTTGCCTCCGCCCACTTCGTCAGGTAATCCGTTTGCCACAATGATGTAGTGTGCCTGGGAGTATTGAGCTACATGACTGATAGGTCCGATGAAGTCAATGCCCCAATTTTCGAAGGGCTGTCGCGCTATTTTGGGGGTTAACTCCATCTTATCTTTGCGCATGGGCACCTTAGTCCTCTGGCACTCGTCGTAGTGTTTGACAAATTTAGTGACGTCACGGAATAGGGTGGGCCACCAGAGTTGGGATTGTAATACCTTATAGGAGGTCTTGTCCCCACTAAAGTGCCCCCCAACTATCATGCAATACGCCTCTCTCAATACATCGTGCATCTCGTGCTCGCACACACATCTACGTAACAACCCATCCAGCCCCAACCTATAGAGTTGGCCAGCGATCAGTTGATATGGCTAGATTTTTAAGATAAGTCTCCTTAGCTTGGATTTCTCAATAGGTCTCTCAGGCAGGCCATTTTCTAACACTTGGACATCATCGTCGGCCCAATATGGAGTCAAATTAGCTCTAAATAAGTCTCCTTCGCTAGACAGGCCAAAGAGGTGTGCGTTCGGTAAGTCGTCAGGTATGCCTTGACCAACAGCTTCCCGTGTGGATATTGTTGAGATATCGAGCTCCACTCGTGACATGCCAGGGTGACCGTTGTGCATTTATGTCACCAACGTGTCAGTTGCAGATGCGGTTAGTAAACCGCCCATGAATAATAGCTACATGACAGCTATCCTTATCTACTCTTGTTCGTGGCTCAGTTAGTATGCCACCTTAGTTAGTTGAGTTTGGTTTGAGACCCATATATAGGGTTCTTCTATTTCTTTGTACTTGAGTTCTTTTGGCTTACACAACTAAGAAGAGGAAAACTGTTTTCAGCCTCCACCCTTGTGTGTATTCCCCCATTGTGCAAGCAAGAAAGCTACAAGTGAGGCTCCTTTCTTCTCTCCCACAATCTTGACATGGTATCAGAGCCTTGTTCGTGGTAAGGAGCTCAAGAAAGCAAGCCAAGCTCGCGGTGTTCTGGTAAGAGGAGCAGTGTTGCTTTCATTTTCTGTTTTTGGGAGCAGATCTCTGCAGGTAGCACAATCGGAAATTGCAAGAGTGCATTGTCTCAGGTTGAGATGCCCTTCGCGGTGAAGCAAGGGGCAATATATGCTGCGGGAAAAGGGCTTTAGCCCAAGGTGACCCTGTTTTTTTGATTTGAGGCCATTTCGGGGCCTGTTTTGGAGGCGGAAGTTTTCTGGATGCACTCAGGAAAAAGCCCTATTTTATGCTGTGGGACCACTGTTCTACAGGTTGGTGAAAAGTTACCACAGAAATTGCATCGTATGCTTGTGTGCAGAGACATTAGAAGTTACAGAATCATCCTTGGTTCCTGTTTATGCAAAATCGTCACTAGGAAGTGACTGTGTGGTCAAATACCACTTTCGCCAGTTTTGCAGATTTGCCCTTGTGAGGGTGAAGTTGTGTTTTTTGCAGTGACAGAATTTTTGGCTGTGTTCTGTAATGGCGTCTGATTCTCTTTCACAGATTGTAATTGAAAAGCTTGACAATAACAACTTCCAAGCATGAAAGTTTAGAATGACGAATTTCCTTATGGGAAAAGGATATTGGGAATTTGTTGCAGGAAATGAAGAAAAACCAGTTCTTCCTGATGTTCCCAATCAACAGCAAATGCATGCATTTAAAGCATGGCATGAGAGAACCAGGAAAGTTATGTATTGGCTGTCTATCAGCATTTCAGACTCTATGATTGTGCATATTCAGGATGCAAGTACGCCAAAGGAGGCATGGGATACTTTGTCAAAAATGTATAGCACAAATACGCAAGCCAGAAAAATGTAGCGCAAGCAAGAGTTGCACAATGTGCAAAGAGAAAGTATGAGCATCAATGACTACCACATGAAGGTGAAGAAGATTGCGGATGCACTTGCTTCCATTGGGTCGCCAGTGGAAGATGATGATTTAGTCTCAGTGACCTTGAATGGTCTAGGAAAGGATTATGCACAGTTCCGAACATCCATTTCCGTCCGTGAAAGATTTCCTGATTTTGAGGAGTTGATTGCTCTTCTAATTTCTGAGGAGCAGAGAAATGGTGGTGCATCTTCTTCGGGAGGAACTTCAAAAGAAGCTGTCTTCTACTCAAATGCTGGAAGAGGTAGAGGCAGAGGTAGAGGAGGCCGATTTGGAGGCTGTGGTAGAAATCAAAATATGCAGCAAACTCAAGAAAACCAGTCCTATGGAGGAGGACGTGGTAACTCTAGAGGTAGGGGGAGCCAAAGAGGTCGTGGTGGATGGCAAAGAGGCCAAAATGCAAACAGTAATGTTGAATGCTACTACTGTGGTAAAATGGGTTATATGGCTAAAGACTGCTATAAAAAGTAGAATGATATCATGAATGGAAAACTGCAACATGGGAATTATGCATCTTCTAGTCGACAGGGTGATGACCACCCCTGTACTCAGCCTCTGTGCTCGACAAGGCAACTGTAGGCTGTTTCTTGCTGCTCCAAGTGATTGGAGCACTCCCAAAAGAGAACACATATCCACTGGTGGATCGTCTATTAGAAATACTACCAGCCCAATCAGCATCAGTGTATCCATGCAACTGTATCTCGACCCCAGTCTCATAAAGTAGTCCATACTGCAATGTGGACTTCACATACCTGAGTATGCGTCTAGCTGCATCCAAATGCGGTTTCCTTGGAGCTTGCATAAACTGACTTACCAATCCAACATCATAGCTCAAATCTGGCCTGGTAATAGTCATATAAATCAAACTTCCTACTATGCATCTGTACATAGTAGGGTCTTCCAGAAGCTCACTTGCATCTGTGCTCAGCTTCACATTTTGCTCCAAAGGAACTGAAATAGGCTTACAGGCTGCCATCCCATATTTGGACAGCATGTCCAATCCATACTGCCTCTGGAAGAGCTATATCCCACTTGGTGATCTAATCACCTCAATGCCCAAGAAATAACGATGCTCTCCCAAATCCTTCATCTCAAACTTTTGCTTCAATAGCATTTTCACATGAAGGATATCTTCATCACTGTCACCTGTCATAATCAAATCATCAACATAAATGACAAGTAGTATAATACCTTTCTCTGTTTTTCTCACATAAAGTGAGAAATCTGCCTTGGAAATCTGAAAGCCAATAGTGACAAGATACTGTCCTATCTTGTCAGACCATGCTCTATGTAGACTGTTGTAGCAACTGCCTCAGCCCAATAAAAATTTGGCAGGTCTTTTTCATTGAGCATGGCACGAGATACCTCTCCAATATGCCTGTTTTTCCTTTCTGCAATTCCATTTTATTGTGGGGTATGATTGCATGAATATTGCTGCTTTATGCCATGCTCTTGCAGGAATCTTACAAACTCATTTGAGAGGTACTCTCCCCCTCCATCTGACCTTAGGCATTTTATTTACAGGCCTGTTTCTTTTTCAACCATAGCTTTAAGAGTTTTGAAATGCCCAAAAACTTCACTTTTCTTTTTCATAAAATACACCCAAACTTTTCTACTATAGTCATCAATAAAAGTAACAAAATAATGATAGCCTCCAAGAGATGCAACTTTAGTAATCCACACATCAGAGTGGATTAATTCCAATGGCTTCTTACTCTCTTGAACATGTCTAGGAAATGGTTTCCTTGCCTGTTTTCCAAATTGGCAGGCTTCACATACCTTATGCATTTCTGCAACCTTGAATTTAGGCAATCTTGCAACAATATTTTGGGCCTGCATTGATTTAAGTCGTTGTACATTAACATGACCAATGCATTTATGCCAGATATCAATATCTGCAACTACACCGGTCCCATGTGCAAACATTGCTGCACTCAATTCAGGCATGTCTGCATCCAACGTAAACATTGTGCCATTTTTCTTTCCTTTTGCTATCAAGCGACCTTTATTTTTCATATCCTCAACAAAGCATCCATGAGGATTAAATCTGACCTGCAAGCCCTGCTCAACCATTTGACCAACAGAAACCAGATTCTTGGTGATATTCGGGACATGAAATACATCAGACAGGTATTTCTTTTTCCCATCCTGCATAGACAAAGGAATTTTTCCAATCTGCACAATAGGATGTGCAGTATCATCACCAGTCTCCACAAATCTTGGTTTTTTCATTTTTCTTGCATCCTCCATCCATTCTGCATGACACTGTCATGTGGTTTGATGCACCTAAGTCAACATACCATACATCGTTGCTTTCTTCTGCACTTGTCATAGAATTATTCATGTGCTGCACCATAAACAAATGCTAGCAATGGCTGCATGTGAGGTAGCTTGGTTGCATAAGCTACGTTATGATATGCATCAGCCTACAGATGGGCCAATTGTCATTTATTGTGACAACATGAGTAGTATACACTTGGCAAATAACCCAGTCTATGATGCTAGAACAAAGCACCTTGAGGTGCATTATCACTATGTGCGGGAGAGGGTTTTACTAGGTCTTATTGATCTAGTTTATGTCAACACAGAGGATCAGGTAGCTGACATATTCACGAAGGCATTGGGCACAGAGAAGCTGTGCAAGTTCAGAGACCTGCTTGGGGTGCAGGAATTGGGATTGAGCTCGAGGGGGAGTGTTAAGATATCGAGCTCCACTCGTGACATGCCATGGTGACCGTTGTGCATTTATGTCACCGACGTGTCAGTTGCAGATACAGTTGGTACACCACCCGTGAATAATAGCTACATGACAGCTATCCTTATCTACTCTAGTTCGTGGCTCAGTTAGTATGCCACCTTAGTTAGTTGAGTTTGGTTTGAGACCCATATATAGGGTTCTTCTATTTCTTTGTACGTGAGTTCTTTTGGCTTACACAACTAAGAAGAGGAAAACTGTTTTCAGCCTCCACCCTTGTGTGTATTCCCCCATTGTGCAAGCAAGAAAGCTACAAGTGAGACTCCTTCCTTCTCTCCCACAATCTTGATAGGTATGCGGGACATGTGATCCGCCATGTAGTGCTGCTTTCCCTTATGCACAATAACTGAGAAATCAAACTCCAAGAGGAGAAGTAACCATCTTGCTATGTGACCTGTGGTGCATGGCTTGTTCACAAGATACATCAAAGCTTGTTGGTCGACAAAAAAGATGAAGGGTGTGGCCAACAGGTAATGCCTAAATTTCTTCACGGCAAACACCATGGCTAGCCCTTCCCTTTCTGTAGTGGAATAGTTCATCTCCATTTCGGTGAGCTGCCTACTGGCAAAGCTCACAGGGTAATCAAGAATATGTTCATCAGGTTAGCATAGAACGGCTTCGATAGAAAACTTGGAGGCATCTATGTGTACATGGAATGTTAAACTCCACTCTGGGGCTCACAAGATTGGTGCAGTGGTGAGAGCCTTGTTTAATTGTTCATATGTGCATTGGCATTCCTCAGTTCACTCAAATACAATCAATAGCTTGTACAATGGTCTAGCAATTAGCGCGCATAGTTCAGCACAAAGCATCGGTAGTATCCTGTGTGGCCTAAGAAACATTGGACGCCCTTGTAGTTGATGGGCGGTGGGAGGTCGGCAATGGCCCTGACTTTTGAGAAGTTAGTGGCAATGCCGTTCCTTGACACTACATGCCCTAGGATGCATCCGTGCTTCACCCAAAACTGGCACTTCAAGGGGTTCAGCGAGAGTTTGTATAACCGACATCGTTCGAAGACAGCTCTCAACCTCTCTAAGTGTTTGGTCCAACTAGAGTATATGCACGAGTCATCTACAAACACCTCTAGCTCGCTTTGCAGCATATCCTTGAAGATTGTGCACATTAATGGTTGGAAGGTTGTAGGTGCATTCATTAGCCCAAAGGGCATAACGATGTAGGCGAATACACCCCACTCCGTGGCGAAGGCAGTTTTGTGCTTGTCGTCAAGGTGCACTTGCACTTGATTATAGCCAGAGAAACCATCTAGAAAGCTGTAAGCTTCTTTGCCTACCACTCTCTCCAGCATGTACTCGATATATGGCAAGGGGTAGTTATCCCTCTTCGTAGCGGCATTCACCTTCTTGTAATTCATGCACACTTGAATCTTGCCGTTCTTTTTCATAACGATCACTATAGGCGATACCCAATCTATGTGCTCGATCTCATATACAAATCCTGCCTTCATGAGCTTATCAATCTCCTCCTTCACCGCATGGGCATGTTTGGGATTCATGGGGTAAGGTCGCTGCTTTGTTGGCACCGCTTCTGGGACCATTGGAATATTATGGGTCACAACCCTAGGATCAACTCCTCTCAGTTCCTCCAAGGACCAGGCAAACACATCGAAATACTCTCGTTGGAGAGCAACTGGTCTAGCCTCCTCCTCCTTGGTCAGGTCGTCAGCAATGAACACACGTTGAGGTTTCTTGCCTTGCTCAGCCAAGTCGATTTCCTTGACCCTGGAGGGTCCCTCAATTGGTTCACTGGATTGCCCTTGTCTCTTTGCTCCTAGCAAAACCACCACTCTATCACCCTTCTTAAACTTCGTGAAGCGTTTGGGGAGGTCTTGCGGCTTCTTTTGCCTCTCTACTTCTGAGTCTCTAGTTTTCTTCCTAGCCTCCTCCTTTATCCGTCTGCACCTTAAGTGGACTGGCAAGTCCCCTTTGGTGCATTTGACTTTAGAGGGTTGGGGTATTTTGGGATCACTCTCTGTATTGACTTCAGGCTCTGAGTTAAACTCACATCCCTCACTTGAGGAAGGAGTTTCGCCTGGCGGTCGTAGTTCAGTAGATGAATCCGTCTTCAGTATTGGGACTAACAACGATTGCGCCACCTGTGCCTGCTCATAATCCATGGCTCCCACTTGCTCCAGCCAGGTCCTATCGCACTCCATCCACATGAATCCTTTTCCATTCCTGCCTGCCCTTTCCCTTTGAGGCCTAGAGTCTGCCTCGATCTGTTCAATTGCTCTCCCTTTAGTGTCATATTCTATTGTGTTAAACTCCTCTTCGCTCTTGATCGTCTTAGAGCAACAGTGCTCATACTCCTCATCATCGGAATCTTGCCCCTTTGACTGCTCATCATCCCCCAGGTTTTCCTCTTCGATATCCTCTTTGTCGGTGATTAAAGCCCAGTTGTATAATAGGTTAAGATCGTGAACTTTGGTCCATTCCCATTCAGGTCGAGCCAAGAGATCACTTAGGGGTTTTAGATTAGCTGCCTCGTTGCCTTTCAGTTTAGTGGTCAGGTACTCTACGATTTCCTGAAGCTCGAGCTTGTTAGTGGGGGTGTGGAATGAGACTGGTCTCCCTGGGTCCCGTGAGCTTCCCGCCATCATGCAGAGTGGCACAATGGGCTCCTTTGCTGGAATGCTTGGTGATTTAGCAGCTTGCTTATATAGCTCTTCCTTATCTGAGAATGGTAGGTCAACGGTTGCCAAGACATGCATCCAATCCCTCTCATCCTAAGGGCAGGGAATGTACTTGGTCAGTGTCCCTTAGGGCTTGCGTGATTGGGCATCACCTTTTAGCATGGTCGAGATAGTATTGAGGTCGGCTGGGGTAGTCTTCCAGGTGTCCATCTCAACCCTTACCGCTTCCGTCCTATTCCCCAAGAATATGAGGTTGTTTCCCCAGTCTTCAACCACTTTCGCATTTCTCATCCAGGGTCGGCCTAGTAGTATGTCGTAGTCCACACCTTTCATGATAATGAAGTTCACGGAAAACTGCACTCCTGTGACCTTCATTGGCTATTTTTTTAGGACCCCAAGTGGTCTGACCTTTATCCCGTTGGCCAATGTAACATTAAACCTAGCCGCTTCCATAGGTGGGTTTCCCCAGGCTTGTAGAACTGCGTGGCTCAAGACACTGACCTCGGCATCGGTGTCTACAATTCCTTTCTGTGTTGCGTCCCCCAAGGCTAAAATAGGTAGGACTACATGCATCTCTGTGCCTTCCTAGAAGGAGTTGATGTGCAGTGACCTTGGAGCTGAGTGTAGCGTTAGGCTTGGAATTTTTGTGACTGCGTCCTACTCTTGCAAGTCAGTGGCAGCATGCTCCCCCTTTCCCTCCACCCAGTGCCTCAATTCTTGCCATAATGGAGGGTGCTGCCGAAGCAAATCTCCCAAGCTCACGGTCACTGGGGTGGTTACTAAGGTGGTGAGGAGGTTGCTGGGTAGTTGGCTTCCTCCTTGGTCGCCCTTCTTTGGCCACATGTTCTAGTTAGCTTATTGACAAGCTTCTCCCTAGTCTTGCCTTTGTGGCATCTCTCATGGTGTGGGCGCATTCCTCGATTGAGGTCGCGATAGCGAAGCGGGTGTACTTGCACTAGAAAGGTCCTCCATCGGGTCCTCTAGTATGGGTTCTACATCTTTAAGGTATTCTTGGGCCTCCTTGAGCCACTCCTTAACCTTGGCTATAGCCTTGAGTTGCTGCCTAGGGTGAGGGTATTCCCCTACCTAGTTTTGATGTCTTGGGAGCTGAGGTCTTTGCCTTGGTATCTGTGACCCCCTTTCTTGCCACTAAGGCTGTAGCTTCCTCAATCTTAAAGGCGATCCTTGCGTTTGTTCTCTTTCTCCTTCTCCTCTGGCTTTTCTTTTCCAGCGAGGTTGCATCCAGGTTACTTGGCCCAGGAAATGAGATGCCTTTTTGTCTTGTTTGCGCTCGCGTCATGACATGCAGTGGGATGGGCGTGTCCTCCCCACCAAAGGTCTCCACCCCAAATAGTCCCAAGGGCATGGAGGGCACGTTGGAAGAACTGGCTGATGGTTTCCATCTAGGGTAGTCAGGAAACATGTGTGTGATCCCACATTCGGCACATTGAAGGTCAGCCTTGTCCTAGTTTGCATGTTCCCTTTTCGGGCAGTGTGATGAGATATGGCCTAGATGACCGCAAGTCCAACATGAGATTGGGTCCTGGCTTGGTCCTCCAAGTCTCTGCCTCTTCCTTTGCCCAGCACCATCACTAATACCGATCGATAGTCCATCAGGACTGGATGCCTTCCTCGTCATAGGAGATGTATGGGTTTACGTAGCTTTCTTCTTCACTATGTTCCTCCACATAGTGAATAGGAGCGTCACTCAGTGGTTGGGTTACGTAGGGTCCTGGTGGTCTGGGTATGCCTGTTGGGTTCATCTCTAGCCTAGGGATGGTTGGTCTTGCGTCATTTGGTGCTGGAAGTGCTAGCTAGGCTTCCCTGCCAAGGAAGTTAGATGGCCTATTGCCTAGGTAAGGAGGGTTGTATTGCTGCGCATATGGAAACCTCCTGGGCAATCTGCAGTGCAACACATCATGAACGAACCTACCATGAACACAGCCTAGATCTAGGATCTTGACACTTGGCTGGGAGGTGGTTTCAACACAGTGTATACACTGCATGTGAGTTCGCGTAGGCTTCCTTATTTGTTCTTGCAAACGTGCAACCTCCATTCTCACCTCAGCCAGGTCCTGGCATTGGTCAACTCCCTTTCCCTTATCCCGTGTGCTAGAGCTCTCTCTCTCTCTTGACGTCGTTGACCGCTCTGAAGCCCTCTGGCCTGTACCGTCCCGACTGGTGTTCCTCATGCGTCGCTCCCTAAGCTGATCATCCACCCTTATTGCTTCGTCAAAAACCCTAGCTAGCACATCTCTGTGTAGGGTGGAGTTATTAGCCAAGGCCTTGTAGAGTTTCTTGCTTCAGATTCCATTTATAAACACGGTAGACACAGCCTTCTCGTTAGGTCGCTCATTGGCCGAGATCCTCTTGAAGAGGCTACGTACATGTGTGATGTAGTCTCTCACGTCCTCCTTTTCCCTCTGACTGACATTCATCAATCGGACGATGAGGTTGTCAGAGTATCCTGCCTCAGAGAACCTCTTGATAAAATGATCTTTAAGATGGGCAAAGTTCATGCACTCGGCTGCATCTAGACTAGTGTACCAAACCCTCCCCTTATCACCTAAGCACAGCCCAAAAGCTTGGGAGTGTTGTGCAGGGTTTGTGAGGCTGTTTGCTTCATAAACTTGCTCGAACTGATCCAGAAAGCTATATGGGTCCTTGCTAGGTTCATACTTGTCTAGTTGTTTTGCCACTATAGGGATCCTAGATTTCCCCTTTGCCCCTTGAGTGACCCCTAATCCTGAGAGTAAGGCTGTGGCTAAGGCTGCTACGCCCTGGTTAGCGGATGTGTTGTCCATGAGCCGCCTGGCTACAAGTTCACTTAATGATAAGTCAACCTCCACTGCCCGCTCTCTCTCCACATTTGGTCTTGCTTTTGCTGCTCGTGCCAGGGCTAGCACGCGGGCGCTGGGCCTCGTACATATCCACGTCTTGTTGGAGTTTCCTAGCCTTTTGCTTGTGGTTATAGGCGATCATGCTCTCTAATGCCCTTTTGATCGCCTTTCTTTCCTCTTCTAGGATTGCTACCACTTCCTCTACTGGCCTACCTTGAACTACCGTCCTGGCCAACAAGTCATACTCGTTGACTAACTCCTGCACCATGACTGGGAATTCTCCCAAGTCCAGTTAGTCCTCTCCTTGTCTGCCTTGTGATCTTGACATTGCTCCCACTTCTAGCTCCACAAGGTCATCGATCAACTTGAGTAACTCTGGCAGCGTCCGATTCTCTATGTTGTTGCCTTCCGGATCTTCGTATCCTCTTAGGGCCCTACTGATGGGGTTCTCTAGTAGCCAGCTATGCTTTGGGATCTTCTCCTAGTAGTGGGTTCCTTGATATTATTATGTTTCTTGTTGAGCTCCTTGTTATTGGAAACCATCATCAATCTTATCCACAGCTTTTGCTTCATCCTTTCTAGTGCTCAGTGTGAAAGCAAGCTTCTCCTTTCCTTGTAGTGCACCCTAGATGATGAAATCAAAAGGTGAGGTGAGGATGCACTAAATGCCCAATGCAGACTCCACCCCGCTGCTTACGTTTGTAGCCTGATGTGGCTCTAGGTGCGTTCTGGCCAATCTAAAGTCTTACAGAAAGACCCTACTACATTCTCTATTCTGCTTCAGGGTTGATTAGTTGGTTGGCTGGTCGCTGAACGTCACGTCCAATTCCAAATTTGGTCTGCCTGGTGTCTAGCTATTCGGGGTGAATCTTCAGTCACCCTATCTGGTCTCCAGCTTCCAAGATTAAACTAGGTTCCCTGGGGGATTAGAGATGTGAACAAGGTACCTAGGATTGTGGGCTAGGTAAAAAACCTTCTATTCAAACTCTGGTGAACTGGTCCGATTTTGGGAATCGGACGGGATGGTCCGATTCTAGGAATCGGACGGGCGGGTCCAATCTTACTCAGGTACGACTTCCCCTAGTCGGACGGGGGTGGTTTGACTATTGCAATGGGTTGAATGGTTCAAGCATGAGGCTAGGACACGTGGCTCGACTTTGATGGGCTGGTCCAATTATAAGAATTGGATCGGACCAATGGTCTGATTTTCAACTAGTCCGATTATAAGAATTAGATCGGACCAACGGTCCGATTTTCTTTCAGCTGGTCTGATTATGGAAGTCGGACTATCCAACTCTCAAAATCGGGCAGTCCTATTTTGGGAATTGGACGCACCGGTCCGACGGCGCGGACGACGGCCCGCAAGTTGCGCACGACGCCTCTAGGTCAATGCCTACTTTATCAAATCATGCCATGCATTCCAAATAGATGCGAGCAACAGAGGGAAACGTTTGGCATACCTCGAAGAGATGGGGCGCTCGATCGGTCAGCACTTCACGATCTCTCGCAGATCTCTCTCTCTCTCGCTCTCTCCTTGGCTCTCAGGCTCACAGTCTTCTCAGAAGGTAGGGTGTCAAATGTGGCATCCCCTGGTCACTTGGGCCCCTTATTACCTCATCTCAGTCTGCTGTAGACTCAGAGATTAATCTCGTACACTCCTCCAGTCAGATGTCTGAATCTGCACCCCAACTTCCTTGTCTCCTGCAACAACAAAACCCTTCAGTTCCCTTCTTTTTCCTATCCTACACTTAATCTATTGCAACAGAAATCAGAAACAGAAATAAAGACAGATGGTCCTACTCTAACATTTAGCAGCAAATCAAAATACTTACTTGCTCTAGGGATTAAAACCTCCTAATTCTCCTAGCTATCTCGAGCACCAATTTAGGCTGCAAACCCTACTGCCATGCTCGATTTGACATGTGTGGCACTCAAGGCTCGATTCCATCTGTCCCGGCAATGGAACCAAAATGTAGGGGAGCTATGGAGCTCTTCCCCGAGACCTATGGACTGCTTATTGATTAAGCGTTTCAAGCCAAGCGGCCATGGCTACCTCTCACATAGCTGACGTGCAATGCCTACCTTGCGGGTGTAGTGAGCTTACCTTGATGCTCGACGATCCTTGTGGCAAGTTCAAGCAACCTCAAGCCCCCTCCATCAAGCTTCATCCTCCATAGCCGCGCGAGACAAGAGAAGAGAAGAAGGGAAGGGAAGATGAAGAGAGAAGATGGGGAGCTTCTTCTTCACGATCCCTCACTCTCACACACTCACTCCTTCACTCCCTCACACTCCCTCAATCCCTCACTCAAGCACAAGCATGAAGGTAAGAAGCAAGAGAAGAGGAAGAAGAAGCTTTAGCCACACCCAAGAACGAGCTTCTCATTCACTTTTGAACTTTATATACATGCCCTACCTTTTGGGCGGTCATCCACACTTTTCTACATGGCTAGCCATTAGCCTACCTAGGCCCTCTTTTCCTATTTCCCACCATTCCAACTTATCCCATTAATGCATACAATTTGCACAGGAGTGAGCCTGGTGCTCTTTTTACAAGGATTCAAGAGCGTCTTCATATTTAATGGGGCACTTTTACTCTTTTCTTTTCTCGAGGCGACACTATCATTCAAATCATTCAAATTTTTAGGGTTCCATTTTTTTTGCACTTCTGCTCCATTTTCCGTTCCTCTGTGTTGCAGTAAACAATGGGTAGTAGGCTTGGAGCCTTTGAAGAAGATTTGAAGAAAGGGAGTAGTCACATCGAGGGGCACCATTGATTGTTGCAAATCTTATATTGTGCTTCATAATACTTGCCACAAGTCACTTAAACACCAAAAATCTCCACAAGAGACTACCTTAGCTATGTTGTTTGGATGCAAGTACGATCCAAGGGAACCCAATTAATTCAAAACAAAGTAATACCTTCAAGTCTATAATAGCCCCAAGATGAACTCCAAATCTACCATCTAGGTCTACGTGGAAGATTGCTAGGTGTTGTATAAAAGGTCCACCCATAACTCCAACTCTCACTTGCTAGCAAGCTCAAACTCCAACTCTCACTTGCTAGAAAGCTCACTTTTGTCAAAGATTGTAAGGTGAAACTGCACCACAAGTGGGGCAAGAACTCACATCCTTAATCTCAACTAGTTTGCCTCGCAACACTCTAAGTCCATAAGACATAGTAGTAGCAAGGAAAGGCCTGCAGCAACCTTGTGGTGATTGCAACCTACTAAGAAGAATCAAACTTGAAAAGGGAGTGAAACCTTATTAATACCCTCATCAAGCATGATGGATGTGGAGTATGAGTGGCCCAAACCCTACTCTTGATGGATAGGCATTGAGATGTGCAACAATGGGAAACACATTGGCTTGCAAAGGAAGAAAAATATACTTGCGTCAACAAGGAGGTGAGCATCCACAACTACATAGCCCATAGACTTGAATCTTGGGTGAAAATTGAAGGAAACACGATTGAGAATACCAAAGCATATTTTTTAGGCCAATAATAGCATCGCAAGAAGGTTGTCCTTGCACCTATTGACTAGGGATACTAGTGAAGGGAAGTACGTCTAATATCTTGAGGATAACAATTTGAGGAACCATGCATGCAAACATCATATGACCTAGAGATGTCACCGACTACATTGGTAATGGCATCACTTATGCAACTTCGAGGGGACCTTGAGAGTTCTAGTTAGAACTGGCCATCATATGACAAGAGGGGAACAACCAAAAGTTAGCCTTGGAAAATCTTAATAAAGGGTAACCAAAACTTGTGGCCACCATTAGACCAAGCATGAGGAACTTGAGCCGAGAGCGGAACAATTGAATTTGTGTAGAAACAAACAATGAACTTTGGAGCAATTACACAACATGCAGATTTGACAACTTAAATTCAAGATGGAGTTAAAACTTTGAATCAAGTGACTATTTCAAGTACGTAAATCATTAAAAGTTGTCAAATGCATGAAGAATGCATTGTGTCATTGAATCCTAATGATTTTTTGTGCTCATTGAACAGTTTGATTGAGCACATTTTTACAAAGAGGTTGCATTGCATTCATTCACATTGTTTGAGAAAAATTGAAAGCCTAGTTAGGCAATGTGCATTAGCATTTGCACTAAGAGGAAAATGTTGTTGTTGTAAAAAAGGAATAAAGGAAGGAGATGACCCTTATTGTTTTGTGAAGTAGTCTGAGCAAGTTTGTGAGGCCAATAACCTCCCAGATGATGTTGGCCAATGTGCACATGCTTTTGGGTTGTGCTTGGGACAAAAATGATGTATGTGGTCTACTGGTCTCAATGATGTTGAATGCAACAATTTTGAAATTTTGAAATTTTGAAGGACCTCTTCATTAAGAGATTCTTTGAAACGGATTTGATTTGTCAAACTGATGAGTTAGAAAGACAAAGAGGAGATTCATGATTATATTATCCATGTCCATATCTCTACTATAAGAGGATTCTAGTAGCTAAAAGACCTACTTGGAAAGCGGTCTCCACAGCATTCATCAATAGAACCAAGAGCGAGTGCTAAATTTGATTCTACAAAGGGACATGTTGACCATGGTTCTTGAATAAGTGATTTGTGTGGATAGTTTCCTAAAGAAGAGAAACAAAAAAGCTATTCAATTTGTAGGCAACATTACCATCCATAGTGAGAGATGTGCAATTCATAATGATTAGCTTATTGTATATATGTAGGATAAGGGGAAAGTGTTGACATTATACAACAAATGGAAGGGCTTAAGTTGGAGCTTGCAAAAATTCAAGATGCACTACGATGGATCATGAGACCGCACCTAATGTGTCTAATGCGGTGGCAATGATCTTGTACCAGAGTGTCTTGACCTGCAACCACGTACTTGCATGAACTGTGGAAGAGTGGGACACATGGCCATGCATTGGATCCATTGCCACCCATCCACTAAGTGATACTCCCATGCAGTTTGTGGAAGGGCTACTAGAAGAGGAACCAAATGAAAATCCTTACATCACTTATGAGAAAGAACGATACTCTTGATGGATTTCAAACCAGTTCTAGTCATGGCTTTCGGCAAAAGATAAGGTCGAGGCATAGGAGACAACCTATAACAAAAACCTCTAACTTGTTGGACATGTGGACACCCAAGATACATATAATCTAGATGCTATCATGAAGTGAACTAGGAGGGAGAAAGATAGGAGAGAGAAGAATACTGAAGGAGAGAAAAATATTGTAGGAAGAGAGAGAAAGAGGGAAGAGGTGTGAGAAACACTAGAAGAAGAGAGAGAAACATATGAAATGAAAGAAGAAGGAAACAATGAAAGTTGAAGGAGAGAGATGAAGTAGAAAAAATACTTGTACTATATTCAGATTGGTACAAAATGACAGGCCCTTTCATATTTTATACTTGTACCCTCATGCAACCTATTTTCCATCCTTTATATTCCATCCCCACTCAATGAAAGGTGAGAAGGATCGAAGCTTGCACTTGAGAGCTATGGCGGGAGAGCAAAAGCAAGAAAGAGAGAGACAAGAAATGGGAACTCCAACAGTCACAATGTGTGACCGGGCCTTTCTTTATTCAAATTGTCACTAAAAGAATAAAGAATAAAGTGATGGTGATGGGTGCATGCCACCTGTAGTGTACAGTGGTGGTGACTATTAGTATAGTAATACACGGGCGGCTAGGTGGAGGCACCTTTACCCCCAACAACCTCCCACTTAAAGGTGAATTTGCCCTAGTGAGGAGTGTAAAGAAAAACAAAAAAGACATTACAACATGTACACATGTACAATAGGATGAGGAAAGACATCATCTCATCCCACACCCATCAACCTCCTGAGGAAGGCAAAGCACTTTGTAGAGAGGCTTTTCGTGAGCAGATCTACAGGATTCTGGTCAGTCGATATCTTGACAAGGTCAACAGACTTGTCCTTTACAACCCCACGTATGAAGTGATACCTCACCTCAATGTGTTTCGTCTTCGCATGGAAGACTAGATTCTTGACTAACTGAATAGCACTCATAGAATCCGAATGCAGTGTAGGGATAGCATCAATACCAAGGTTAGCAACCAAATGACCCAACCAAATGGCCTCCTTGCAAGCCTCAGTGGTTGGCTGAAACATACTCGGCCTCTGTAGTAGAAAGGGCCGTGCATTTTTGCACCATGGACATCCAAGAAACAACACCTCCAGCATATGTGAATACATAGCCGGAAGTGGACTTCCTACTATCTGCATGTCCTGCATAATCAGAGTCAGTGTACCCCATGACTCCTATATCCTAGCTGCCATAGCATATGCACATATCTGCAGTGCCCTTCACGTACCTCATGATACCCTTCACGGCATCCCAATGCTTCTTGTCAGGTGTAGCCATATAGCGTGCCACAACACCAACTACAAAGGCAATATCTGGACGAGTCAACTTGTGATACCTTCACATAAGAAGGCAATGGACAGGCAATAGGCTTGACGTCCTGCATGCAAAAGCGCTCAAGGACTTTATGAATGTACTCCCTCTGTGACAAGTAGAGGAGTCCTTGATGCCTGTCGCGTCTAATGCGCATACCAAGTATGTGAGCAGCCTGTCCCAGATCTTTCATCTCAAAGCTCTTCTTGAGCTGAGCCTTAAGAGCATCTAGCTCATCATGAGCTTTCCCTGTTATCAGCATATCATCCACGTAGAGGACCAAAATCAATAAATAACCATCACGGGTTTACTTTGTGTAAAGACACGGATCCATAGCACTCCTGCTGTAGCCCTATGACTGCATAAAGGCATCAAACTTATGATACCACTCCCTAGGTGTCTGTTTCAAGCCATAAAAACTTTTCTTCAATTTGCACACTAGGTGCTCCCTGTTAGGTTCTGCAAAGCCCTTAGGCTGCTCCATATAAATCTCAGCATGCAAGTCCCCATGTAAGAAAGCCGTATTGACATCCATCTGGTATAAATCCAAGTCAAGCTAAGCAACCAAAGCCAAGACTAAGTGCAGGATGGTCATCTTAACCATAGGAGAAAAGATCTCATCAAAGTCCACACCATGCTCCTGCTTAAAACCCTTTGCTACCAATCTAGCCTTGTATGCCGGCTTGGGGTGTCCAGGGATACTTTTCAGCTTGTACACCCACTTGCATAGCAAAGCCTTCTTGCCCTTAGGCAACGAAACCAAATCCTAAGTCTCATTCTTATGTAAGGAGTCTATCTCAGACTGCATAGCCTAGGAGTGACTGTCACCCCTGCGCATAGCCTCATCATAAGTGAAAGGCTCTCTTGCATCTGTAACCAAGACAGAATGCATCGAGGGCTGAAATCTATCAGGTGGATGTCTGTCTCTAGTAGACTGTCTCAGGCTCTGCTGCTTGCCCACTGCCTGTTCAACACCCTGACCATGAGCATCTACTGCAGATGTAGGTTGTCCAACTGGCTGTGCGGGAGTTCTTGGCTCCTCCTGAAATATGACCCTGCGGATCTCAACAACTCTCTTAGGCTGCCTATGCGTCTTGTCTTCATGGAAGACTACATCATGACTGCAGATGACTTTCCTCGCCTGCAGATCCCAGAGATGGTAACCCATCTCGCATGCATCCCCATAACCAAGGAAAATGCATCTGACACTCTTAGGATCCAGCTTACTTCTCTTGGGCACATGGCAAAATGCCTCACATCCAAAGACACGGAGATGCGTATAAGAGGGAGGTTTTCCAGTCCATACCTCCTCAGCAACCTAGAAATCCAAACCACTAGAAGGTGATTTGTTTATGATATGCACACCTATACTAACTGCCTCAGCCCAAAAGCTCTGTGGTAGGCTTGTGTGGCTAATCATACTACGTACACACTTGTGGATGGTTCGATTCATCCACTCAGCCAAACCATTCTGGGGGGGGTGTAGGGGGCGGTCAACTGATGCTTAATACTCCTCTCATCACATAACTACTCAAAAGCACGTGAGACATACTCACCCCCATTATCTGTCCTTGGGCATTTTAGCCTATACCTAGATTGGTTCTCAACCAATGCAAGCCATCTCTGAAACACATCCAAGACATCGGATTTCAGCTTAATGGGATAAGCCCAAACTTTTCGTGAAAAATCATCTATGAAAGTAACAAAATACTTGGCACCACCCATAGATTGACAAGGCATGGGTCCACAGACATCTGAATGTACCAATGACAAGGGTTCACTCATGCGTGGCCTACTAGAATTTTTCTCTGTAGACCTAGTTTGCCTGCCATAAAGACAATGCTCACATGAATCAAAACATGCATAATCAAGGGGCGGTAAGTACTGCAAAATAGAAAGCATTTTCATTCCCTTCAAAGACATATGGCCCAAACTGGCATGCCAAAGAGATACATGTAGGATAGAAAGCATTTTCATTCCCTTCAAAGACATATGGCCCAAACGGGCATTCCAAAGAGATACATATTGCAAACCAGAAAGCATTTTCATTCCCTTCAAAGACATACGGCCCAAACAGGCATGCCAAAGAGATACATGTGGGATATAAAGCATTTTCATTTCCTTCAAAGACATATGGCCCAAACGGGCATGCCAAAGAGATACATACTGCAAACCAAAAAGCATTTTCATTCCCTTCAAAGACATATGGCCCAAACGGGCATGCCAAAGAGATATATGTGGGATAGAATCCACAGACAAAACATGATCAAGGGAAGAAGGAGATACAATCAAGGGATACAGGCTGCCAGCCTTGGCACCTCTCGCAATCACAAGTCTACCACGAGTGATCTTCCATGCAGAGTATCCAAAAGATATATGATAACCTGCGTGATCAAGTTGTCGAGTTGACATGAGACTGCGTGCCAAAGTAGGTCCATGACGTACATTCTACATAACAAAACTGTTGCTAGAAGGAAACTACAGCCTAACATCACCAATGCCCACAATATCAAGAGAGCTGTCATCACCCAAGCGCACATAACCCGAAACAATACGGTATGAATGAAACCACTCTCGGAAAAGTGTCACATGAAAGGACACACCTGAGTCCAAGAGCCAACACTGTGCATACATAGAGTGTATCTTTGTCATCTGCAAAGCACTAGAAGAAGTTGCAAGGATATAATCATCATCATCAACATCCTTAGGCTGCATAACATTGATATCTTCAATTTTAACATTGGACTTTGTAGGCACTATGCTGTGATCAAAAGACTTATCCTGCACTTTTTCTTTCCCCTTATCTTTGCGCCTTTCATTTCGCAGGTCATGGCATTGTGGTCTAATATGGCCCTTTTTCCCACAATGGTGACAAGTAACATCTGCATTCCTACCATGGGATTTGCTACATTACTTCCCATGAGACTTGGATCAAGATTTCTGAGAATCTCGTCCACGGCCACTGCCACTGCCATGCTTTCCATATCCATCATTCCTGCCTCTAACTATCATAGCATGCGACACATGAGAGGCATCCAAATTTTTACGGTTAACCTCTTCCTGCAGAAGAGCACTCTCAACATCAGATAATTTCAAGGTAGTAGTAGAGGCACATAATGCAGTGCGGAATACATTCCATGACTCATTAAGAGTACCAAGCAAGAAAAGAGGAGTGACATCCTTTGCAAAAGTGATGTCTTGCGAAGTCAAGTTCTTGAGTATAGCATTGGACTAGCTCAAGTGAGCAGACATAATCACATTCTCCTTCATGCGCAGATCCATAAGCTGCTTCAGCCAATACATCTGACTCGCTAAACTTTTATTGTCATAGAGATTCTTGATTTTATCCCACAACTGCCATGCACTCTGTTCTTCCTCAAATACATTGTAATGAACTTGTTCTGTGAGAGATAATACAATAATGGACTTGCATAACTCATCAAGCTCAAGCCATTCCTCATTTGGCATAGCTGTAGGAGGATGCTCGCTCAACCTCAAAGGTTTGATGTGCGATTTTTGCACCAACACTTGCCAAATCTGGCTCTTCCAATAAGAGTAATTCATACCATCAAGCTTAGTGATGTTGAAAATAGCATGATCAGTGGACAAACTCGCCATAATGCAGGCTGGAAGATTGTAGAAAGTTCAAAACTGCTTGTTGTTTACTGCAGAAAATGACATAAAGAATCACCAAAATTGAGAGAAAATGGCGAGAAAAGTGTAACCAAAGCTGCTGCCCACCAAGTACTAGTGAAAGTACATCATTTTAGAATATTTAAGCATGAAAATCCATGTCAGTCCATACATATATGCTTGCTATAATAAATTATAGATTTCAGTAAATGAGAGCTAATAGTGCCAAAATCAGATCCCAAGTCTCAATCAGATACTGCCAAGACCAAATCCGGCATCATGCGGGCATAACATAGGCATATGAAAGTTGATAAGTATGAATCCAATACCCAAACATGTCATACAAACATATGCCAATGAGTAGGCACACCCCCCAGTCAACGGGGCAAAGTGTTCTTGCCACTACCAAGACTTGACACAAGTAGGTGTCAGCTCACAAAGAGAGGGACCCAAAGCAAAGAGTCAGCTCATAAGCATCAGAGGAACCAAGACATAGGAACCATGCATCATCCTGAAGGGTAAAAGATCCCAAATAGTCTCAAAAGCTCAAAGAGCATAGACCACCTTCTCAATGGCTGTCAAGCATCCAAAGATGCTCCCACTGGCACAAAAGTTGTAAATATCAAGCAACAAAGCTTGAACAAAGCATGTACAAGCACCAGTGAAAAGTGTCCAAGATCAAGCATCAATGGTACATCCTGGACATGTAGGCGGTAGAGCATCTGTATGTAGCATCCATAAGCATCTAAGACATCAAGTACATCCCAAGATACAACTCTGGCAAGCCAATAAATAGCTCAAGTAAGCTCCGGGAATCCAAGGTCAAGCCAAGACCAAGCTCCAGTAGCAATAGGCTCCAAACAATGTAACTAGCATGTAGTAATGGCATAGGCTAAGCATGTCAAGACCGGTCAGACATAAGCAACATACATGCCATAAGTACATCCAAGACAAAGCATCCAAATGCTTTGCAAAGTGAGCTCAAGCTCAACCAATTATCCCAAATCAAAGCCAAGCTCTATGTCGAGCCCCAAGTGTCAATATATCACCATATATGCCCGAAACATAACCATATGCATAAGCATACATAAGTAAAACGACTTCAGCCCAACTGTGTACAACAGTGATTTACTATTCAAAACTGAGAATTTCAGCACCAAGATTAGCTCCAAATGGTTGCCAAACAATAGGCATACATTCTCTTAACATCTGGGCATCAAATGGGACCAACCGGGCATAAAATGACAATGCCAATTAAGCTGTAGCATCAAATGTCAGTGTAACACTGTCGTAAATTGCTTGTGGACTGTTATGACAGTCCCAAAATAGTGTTAAATCAGTCCAAATGCTATGCCAACACATCAACCATCAAAACCAAGCATCAAAGCATGTTCATATGCCCGAAACGGAGCCTTTCCAAGTGCCAATGAAGGGGGAGAGCTGCTGTTGTGACTATCAATGATGAAAACACATATGGGAGGGCTGCGTGATTGCAACAACTATAAATGTTGGTCCTGGGGCTGCAAAAAATGGTGGCCAAGCTTCGGAGGGGTCCGGTTAAAGCCAAGGAAGGCCTCAAACAAGCTCCTGCAAGGGGAGAGCAGCCCACATATGAAATGAGTGATGGGAGTGTAATGGCTGCTTTGTTTCAAGAGGCCTGAAAATTGAGGTAAACCATGTAAAGAGTGAAGCAATACCTTTTTCTGAATGCCTTGAGGGTGCCCAAAGGGGCCGGGAAGGTGCTCGAGAAGTCGGGAGGAGTGACGGGAGCTCGAAGGAGTCGGATGATATGGCTGCCGGGAAGGAGACCCAATGTGAATGGGGAGTCCATGGGAAGCTAAGAATGCCACGAACCAAGCTCAAGAGTCGGGAAGCTGAGCTCTGATACCAGTTGAAAGAAGAGAAGAATCGAAGCTTGCACTCGAGAGCTATGGTGGGAGAGCAAGAGTAAAAAAGGGAGAGACAAAAAATGGGAACTCCAACAGTCACAATGTGTGACTGGGCCTTCCTTTATTCAAACTGTCACTAAAAGAATAAAGAATAAAGTGATAGTGGTAGGCGCCCGCCACCTGCAGTGTGCAGTGATGGTGACTATCAGTGTGGTAATACACAGGTGGCTAGGCGGAGGTGCCTTTACCCCCAACACTCAAAAGAAAATTTGTCCTAAAAAATAATTTGGGACTTATCACAATGGCTAAATGTAAGGAAAGTTAGAGTACTACATTACAATGGCTACAAAAATAAGAAATCGTGAATATGTAGCATGTAATGGATGGAATTAAGAGTGAAAAATCAAGTAGACCATATGCACATACATTGTAGATAATAACATTGAAAACTTGGGCAGTATAGCTTTATAAAAAGACTTGTAGAGAATGGATAACATATTGTCTATTATAGGACCATGTTGTAGTAAATTTGATATAACTTCATGTAGAAAACTTTGATTGAGGCATGCCACATTAAAACAAAGCTCTTTGCAAGTGTTTTCAGCCCATGTAGATTGTGTTTTGTTGTCCAAACTTGAGAGTAAAATCTAGTTTTAACAATGAGCCATTTGCAGTCTCCTTGCGTTAAAATAGAGCCATAGTTGAGTAGTCTCCAGTCAAAAGAGCCTCCTAAAGTTAATAAAGTTTCCCCAAGATGGATGTTGGTCTAAATGAGGTCCCCAAGCAATCCATTAGCCTCTTGGATCAAAAGGTATTCTAGCATAATGATTATCCAAGAGAGCTCGACCACCCAGATCAAATGTATATAAAGAAGTATCTCCATAATCATGTCCTTAATTGTAATCCCTGGGGTCATAGGGAAGCACAATGCCATCATCATGTTCATGTATATCCTCATCATGTACTACATCATCATCATATGCATGCCAACCATCATAACCATGATCAAGGTACTCATGATCATGTGCATTCAATGGCTATTGTATACCCTCGTTGAGTGTAAGCTAATGCATATCCAATGAGACCATCATAGGAGTGCTCAAATTCATCAAAATCTTTAGATTGAGCATACCTATATTCTTCCACAAATGTTCCATGTAGTTCTTCACTCGCTAGGTAATCCTCATATGCATTGTCCTCTTCATTATCCTCTCTTAATTCATCTTTTTGCTAATCATCTTGGTCATCTTCATGTTCTTCATCTTGTTCATTGTCCCCTTATTGTTCTTCATCTTGCTCATCATATTGCCCATTGTCTACTTCTTCATCATCAACACCTTGAACAAACAAAGAATTCAACATTACATTTGTTTGAGCTTCATTGACATGCTATCCAAGTTCATTGGAGCAATGCTCTCCATCATGACATTGTATATGGTATACAAGCGGTCCACAATTTATGTAATTGAAAAACGTGTTGCTATATTTAGCGCATGGCCTCCAACTTTGGTCCAAGTCTCCGTTAATGCTTCTAGGTCTGATGTCCTCTTGGTTTGTGAGACCATTGGTTACTGAGTTACTCCTTGTCATACTTGTACTTGATGTACTTGAAGGTCTATGGATTTTATAACTAAAAAATAAAGAAAATAGACTTGGAAAGGAATTAAAAATGGACCGAAGGTACAACTCTAATACTACTTGTCATGAAGTGAAGTGGGAGGGAGAAAGACAAGAGAGAGAAGTCTGTTGAAGGAGAGAGAAAGGTTACATGAAGAGAGAGAAAGAGGGAATATGTGAAAGAAACACTAGAAGAAGAGGGAAACATAAGAAATGAAAGAAGAAGGCAACTATGAATGTTGGAGGAGAGAGATGCAGGAGGAAAAAGACTTGTACTATATTCAAATTGGTACAAAATAATTGGTCCTTCCACCTTTTATACATGTACATTCATGCACCATATTTCCCATCCTTTATAGATTCTTGGAAAAAGAATAGACAAATGAAGATAAAGATAACTTAAGATGTCTCGAATATGGTGTTACACACTTATGCATTGATTGTCCTAGGCGAAAATCCTCCATTAGCTTGGCAATCATACCATTAGTGCTACTCGAACTCTTTAGCATCAAAATGCCTGATGATGATACTACATCAATTCCCTTAAATATCGTGACTAGAGCCCAAGCAAAATATCCACACATTTTAGGGTCTGGAACTAGCAACTTGGATGCTTAGTCCATAGATGAAAAGAATTGAAAGAAAAGAAAGAAGAGAGCCAAAGCAAAATTAATCCTCAAAACCAACAGTGCCACAATGTTGACAAAAGAAAAATAAGTTTTTGATGTGGAAGTAGAAACATTTTCTCTAAAAAACAAATGAGAAGGGGAGCACTAGACTTGGAGAATAATACCCCAATCCCCAAGCAACAATTTGGATATAATGGACAAAGTGAGAAGCTAAGAGAAGAAGGGACAAGCACATCTTTAAGACATTGATCCAATAATAGAATAGGAGCTCTCATGACTTGTTCACTATGAGTTCACCTAATTCTCTTACTTATATGGGTTCAAAAGAAAAGAAAATGCTAGAGGTATCTCCTTTAGAGGCAAGTGGTGCTATAGCTCAACATCATCCATGGCATGATCATTGGAAACAAAATATAATTGGACATGAGTAGAAGAAACCATACGCTACATTGACCTCAACATCAATCTCCCTACCTCTAGAACAATTATTGAAACAACACCTTTTGCTCTAGAACACATTGAAAAAGTGGATAAAAGGATCAATGTAGCTAGAAATGATAACTTTACAAGACCACAATGCTGACACATAAGATGTGGGAGTAAACCTAAACCCCATTAGACAATAAACCTACAAGTAAAAGGGGAGTGTGGGCACATAAGATGTAGGGGTTAGTGCCCTTAGCCATGTAGTTTTGTAAGCTTGGGGCAATCCACCTATGGAAATTGTATGTCTTAATGTTAGTCGATGGAACAAAGGTCCGGACCGTTCAGTGTACCAAAGGATTGGCCTATTAGAATCGCAAGTATTAGAATCTTAGTGAACTTCATTGTTACAAAGGGATTCGACCATGATATCCTACTTGGTTGACCTTGGATGAGAGGTATATGAGCAATCAAGGACTAGGGTAACGGGTTAATGCTCTTTAGAAATGGCATGAAGAAGTTAGGATGGACACATGGAAGACCTCACTAGTCAACCTAGATCCCATCTCTTCCTTGCTAAAGGGAAACACTAAAACTGCATCAAACTATTGCCTAGTCATAAAATGCATCCCTTGTCTTGATGGTGAGTGAGATTAGCACTTTCCCCAGGTAATTACATCGAAGCACAAAATTGGTTAAAAATTACAGGTCGCTACTTCCGGGGGGGGGGGGGGGGGGTAAATAGAGATTGATAATCCGCAAGAAGAGTTGAGGCAAACGAATTGGTGAGAATCAAAAACTTTTTTTGTCCCCTATTTGTATTTGGATCCCTCCCCTATCCATATTTAAACTCTCGAGCTTCTGAAGCAAATAGTTCATTCAACAAGGTCCATGAAGCACTTATGAGCCATGTAATAATAAGACTAAATGCCTCCACGGATGAATCTTCTACCATAGCCGTTCCAGTTTTAAACTCATAGAGAAAAAGGGCATTTAATGTTATAAAAATCCAATCTCTTAGAAGTTTTGTATCTCCTGTCAATAGGTTGTTGCTATCCTTCGTCCAAAGAGAGGAGAATCTCGATGACTATTCGTTCACCGGAACCAGAAGTCAAGATTATGGTGGAAAAGGATCCCGTAAAAACTTCTTTTGAGAAATGGGCTCAACCGGGGCATTTCTCAAAAACTTTAGCTAAGGGTCCAAGTACGACCACGTCGATCTGGAACTTACACGCTGATGCTCATGACTTCGATAGTTACACCAACGATTTGGAGGATATATCCTGTAAAATATTTAGTTCTCATTTTGGTCAACTAGCAATTATTTTCATTTGGTTAAGTGGTATGTACTTCCACGGAGCTTGTTTCTCGAATTACGAGGCGTGGCTAGATAACCCGACCCGCGTAAAGCCTAGCGCTCAAGTGGTTTGGCCGATAGTCGGTCAGGAAATACTGAACGGAGATGTTGGAGGGGGATTCCAGGGAGTACAATAACATCTGGATTCTTTCAGATATGGCAAGCAGCCGGAATAACTAGCGAGTTACAACTGTATTGCACTGCCATAGGCTCCTTAATTTTTGCAGGCTTAATGCTTTTTGCCGGTTCGTTCCACTACCACAAAGCGGCTCCCAAATTATCCTGGTTTCAAGATATGGATGATTGGTTAAGAAGGGACCGTTTCGTCTTTGTCGGTTGGTCCGGTTTGTTACTATTTCCTACCGCTTATTTTGCCCTAGGTGGTTGGTTCACCTATACGATATTTGTTACTTCGTGGTACACCCATGGATTGGCTAGTTTCTACTTGGAAGGTTGTAACTTTTTAACCGCTGCTGTTTCAACTCCTGCAAATAGTTTGGCGCATTCTCTGCTCCTACTATGGGGTCTCGAGGCACAAGGTGATTTCACACATTGGTGCCAATTAGGAGGTCTATGGACCTTCGTTGCTCTTCATGGCTCTTTCGCCTTAATTGGTTTTATGCTACGTCAATTTGAACTTGCAAGATCCGTACAATTGCGACCCTATAATGCAATTGCATTTTCCGCCCCTATTTCTGTATTTGTTTTTGTATTCTTGATCTATCCTTTAGGACAATCCGGTTGGTTTTTTGCACCTAGTTTTGGGGTAGTGGCTATCTTTCGATTCATTCTATTCTTCCAAGGCTTTCATAATTGGACATTGAACCCATTTCACATGATGGGAGTCGTGGGAGTTCTTGGCGCCGCTCTTCTATGTGCAATTCACGGTGCTACAGTGGAAAACACTTTGTTTGAAGACAATGATGGTGCAAACACATTTCGTGCTTTCAATCCAACCCAGTCCGAGGAAACCTATTCAATGGTTACGTTAAATTGTTTCTGGTCTCAAATCTTTGGGGTCGCTTTCTCCAACAAACGTTGGTTGCATTTACGCGCATAAATTGGAGTAGTTGGTCTCGCCCTTAATTTACGCGCATACGATTTTGTCTCTCAAGAAATTCGTGCAGCAGAAGATCCCGAGTTTGAAACGTTTTATACAAAAAACATCCTGCTAAATGAAGGGATTCGTGCTTGGATGGTTGCTCAGGATCAGCCTCATGAAAATCTTGTATTCCCCGAGGAGGTGTTACCCCGTGGAAACACTCTTTAACGAAACTCTGTCTTTGGGCAGTCGCGATCAGGAAACTACGGGTTTCGCTTGGTGGGCCGGTAATGCCCGACTCACTAACCTATCAAGTAAATTGCTGGGCGCTCACGTGGCTCACACTGGTTTAATTGTTTTTTGGGCCAGTGCCATGAATCTCTTCGAGGTAGCCCATTTTGTTTCTGAAGGACTGATCCTACTTCCTCATCTAGCTACTCTAGGCTGGGGAGTAGGCCCCGATGGAGAAGTCATAGATACTTTCCCCTATTTCGTTTCAGGGGTACTCCATTTGATTTCTTCCGCTGTTCTAGGATTTGGAGGTATCTACCACGCATATCCTTGCTACCATTGGCTTTCCCTTCTTAGACGACAAGGATGACAATGTGAGAGCAACCAATAGATTGCAAAATTCAATAGGGCAAGAAGAGGCTAGAAGAATGCAAAATTAATATAGGCACTCCTGGCATGACCTATCACGTGCATGCAAACAAGCTTGAGTTGATGAAGATCATAGAAATTTTGAAGGAGAGACTACATGAAAATCCTGTTTTGATGATAAGTGAGATTGATGAATCCTTGCTACCATTGACTTTCCCTTCTCAAATAATGAGGATGACTATGCAAGAGCAACCAATAGGATGCACAATGTAGTAGGGAAAGAAGAGGTGACAAGAACACAAAACAAAAATCCCCCTTCTACCTCGATTTATATGATGGCAAGAAGTGATGAAACGACTATTGACATGATTTGTTAGGTGCATGTAAAGAAGATGGAGCTAATGAAGATCATAAAATTTTGAAAGAGGGATTGCATGAAAACCTTGATGCAAACCTAAAATCGATTGAGGAGCTCTTGAAAGATCGATGATGAAAGTGGACTAAGGTGCATGATTTGATATGCTCTACAATTGGGCCCTTCTCAAGAAGAATACCAAGTTGAGAGAAGATGAAAAATGATGAGTTTTCTAAGATAAAAGGAACAAAAAGTGCATACACTGATTGCAAACTAGAAGAAAAAGCCTCAACCATAGTACTCAAAACAATTGACTATGACACTAATGCTCATGTGATTGAAAAAATCATTGTCAATCAAAAACCTAAGGAAATGATGACCTTACTGAGGAAGAGTAAACTATTATTGTGAGCCTTTTGTGAGAGTTCAAGGATTTGTTTACCTAGTCACTCTAGGAACTCAAAGAAATAGACATCATCATCGTCACCCACAATATCCCCATGGTGCTAGATGCGATGCCAGTTAAACAATGCCCTTATACAATGAATCCTAAGCATGCTCATGTAGTCAAAGAAGAGAAGATAAAAGAACTCCTAAATATTGAATTCATCTATGAAATTGAGCACACAGACTTGGTTTTCCCCATTGTCATCATGTTAAAGAAAAAAAGAAAAATTAGGGTGTGTAAAAATTATAAAAAGTCAATGGAGCAACAAAAAGAAACAGTTATTTGTTGTCCTACACTAAGCACATGTTGTAAAGGGTCTAAGAAAATGAAGCCTACAACTTTCTTGATGGATTTTGAGGTTATAAGTGTGTAACTTCATTAGAATGACATGCACAAAATGGCATTCACAATTGAGTGGACATAATTGTATACATAGTAGTGACCTTTGACCTAACCAAGGACTAATGTGCATGATCTTTATAGATATGCTCCACAAATGGTTTGAAGTAAATTTTGGATGAAATCTATGTAAATATCAATTGGGTATCTAAAAAATCTTTAACCAGTCTTTGAATAATGTAGGTAGCAAGTGTCTCTTTAAACCCCTTAAAGTGCTAGTTCCAAGCAAAACTTGGATGCATCCTAGGACATATAGTATCAAAGAACAACATTGTAATTGACTTTTTGAAAGTCATTTTCAAATTTCCACCACTGATGAACTATAAGGAAGTTCAATGCTTCCTTATACTCGATAGTGTCGACAATTTGTGCTAAACTATGCACTAATCACCTGATCTCTATACAAGCTATTGATAATTTTTGAGTGGACCAAAAATGTGTTTATAAAATGCTGAAGAAGGCTTTAATAGCAACAACAATTCTATGGGACCCAGGTTGGAACATAGCATTCCATATATACACTGATGCCTCAAACTTTGCCATGGCAGTAGTGTTGTGCCAACTTGGAGAGCACAATTTGCACTATCCAATGAGCTCTATAATCACTAGCTCATGGACATTGATATGAATTATTCTACCACAACGAGTTAAGGATTGGAGATGGTATTTCTAGTGAAGAATTTTTATCATTATTTATCAGCAACACCATTTACTTTCTTTGTGAACCCTCAAGCTTTGCTATACATGGTAAATAAGCCATGTGCTATTGACTACATATCTTAATGCTTGCTACTACTACTTAAATTTGACTTCTCAGTAGTGGGAGGAAAAGGAAAGAAACATTATACAATGATTATTTCTCTCAAACATCCATCGAAAAACTAATAGAAAAAGCATAATGGATGACCTTCTTGATGCACAGTTTTTCAAAATTTCTAAAGTAGAGGATCTCTTAAAAGCATAACTCCCTTTCTTTTGGGATGATGACCTTGTTAAGTATTGGAAAATGGAGTATGTGACCATGTAATAGAAAAGCCTTGACCTCATCAACTCATAATCAAAGCACAACCCTATAAGCTAATTTCTGGATAGTTGTATCAATTAGGCCAAGATGGTTGAGTAAGATGTTGCATTCGCAAGCATGATATGCACAAAGTTTTAGCTAAAGCACATGTAAGAATTGTAGGGGTTCATTTATATGGAGACTCCACAGCTCCCACAAGGTTTGTGAAATATTGTAACGAATGCCAACATACAAAAGTTCTAATAAAAAAGGACAAGATTTAGCTAACGCTAGCGATTGCATGACAATTCTTTGAAAGTGGGGGTTACCTTTTATCAAGCCTATTAAGTTCTATAGCTCAATATCTATAGTCTAGGTACATAATTATTGCTATTAGTTACCTTACTCGGTGGGTGGGTTGAGGCTGGAGCCATACAAAAAAACGATGCACAAACAACAAATAAATTCTTATGGGAGTAGGTGATCTCTTGATTTGGCTACTCCATTGAGATTGTGAATGACCAATGTATGCACTTTATTAATGACGTGAGTTTGTGTCGGCTGCTAGGCAAAACCCATAGAAGCACGCACGATTGAGAGATAGTAAGGAGTGTTGGCTTGGTAAAGTGATCTAGTGCTTAGGTTGAGTTGGCATGAACTTTGACACATCAATCTCATAAAAAACTAAGAACAATCCTTGAGACGCCTCAAAGTCTTCCTCAATAACATTTGGTGGCCACAAACTCTTAACTCTCAAACTTGTTCCAAGATGAGTAACCACAAGACACAAGGATAAACTATGCATGGTTTACACTTTATTCCTTTAGGGAGTCAGAAGGTTAAGCATGACATTTTCAACGTGTCTCAAATATAGAAGGTCCAAGCAGCAAGAATTTTCTAGCCAAACCATTTTTACAATGTGTTTCATAAACCCCAAAAACTACTCTGGTGAGTTCATGAAGTCTCATTAGTTAGACATCAAAGCTAACAATCCTCACTTGATAAGAAAATAAGCAAGATATCCTTGTCATCACCCCATCATTAGAATTACAATTCCAAACATTCTAATCTATGCACATAACTCATTTTTCCCCCAAATTTTAAGAAAATACTTCCAAATTAGAGCAACTACAACTCATTTCTTTGACCTACAAGTAGTAGATACCTATTCATGAGGATAAACTTTGGGAATCTTTGTGGTGATTATTACAAGCAAACTTCCAATGTCAAAGTAAGAATATCTATGGTCATGAACCAAGTGGAGGATACAAAGTTTCCACCTAAGGATCTCCCTTATACCATTCAAACATCCAGCCAATACAAAAATAAAATTATTAAGACCATTCAAGCTCTTCCACACCAATACCAATGATGCTCTAAGCATGCAACTCTTTTGTCTCAAACTCTCACATAATTAGGCAACACAAAACCCAAGCATCACCACTTGATAACACTAAGGTCATGCCATACAATAAGCACTATGTAACCAACAATAATGGTTTGACAACACTAGTTTCACGTTCATAGCCAATCTTTCCAATGGATAAGGAGAATGGTCTCTTATGTAAAGCCAAAAGCTTTGGACAGTGAGTAGGGAAGATGGAACATTTTTGCAAAAGGGTGGGAAGAAGATGCAGGCAAGTTGGCATTTGTGAGGGAATAGCCAGCCCAGACACCTTAGCTACACTGCTCTGTGGTGCCTGTAAGCTCCTTGCCACATTCATCAATGGCACCCTCTTCAAGAAGATCAGGGTCATCCGAGATCCAAACAGCCCCACTTATTGCAAAAATTCCTATATCCCATGTAGTAGCTGCAGTTTGCCTTCATATTTGGCTCTCTTCCTATCTAACACTCTTGACTGTGCATCCTACGCCCTTGAAGACTCAAGAAAAGCCCACTGTAGTTGGTGAGATGGCTTGTAGCCATTGCAGAAGTAGAGCCCCCATCAGCCATGTTTCACACCTTCTACTACAAAGCCTTGTCGGATCTTAGTTATGTAATAGCCATCTCTCTCTACAGTCATCAGTTGACTCTACCAGCATTTCAAATCCATGACAACGTGACCCTTGACCCTTCTTGAAGATCTCCAATCTTCTCTTAAATTCGATCGAGCTCTCGTCCCTCAAACCCTCCACATCCTTCATCACCTTCTTCTAGTTCCCCCCCGGTAAGGGTATGGGCTTTGTAGCTATACCATGGTGTTATCACCGAATGCACCTTATAGGGAGTAGTTGTGACTCGAAGTTTTGCTTGGTTTCCACTCTACATGTGATTCCCTATGCTCAGTGGTGAACCCTCACATGTGCGGCATCATCAGGGTGTAGTCCTGAGATGTGCCTCAATGTAGTCCCTTTTTGATATCATGAATACAAAGATTCCTTATTGATATATCTTGTGTGCCATTCTACTGTGCCTTTTGTGCCTCATGACAAGTTTTACCATGAAGTCCCGTGAAGGTCCGTAACACTTGGTATTAGAGCAACTCTAGCGCGGAGCATACTAGCTTGAAAGGGGAGCAGGCTCACAGACGCGAATGAGATCTTACCATAACACATCGCGCAACGCGATGCGGTGACCCCGACATGACACAATGCGACACAATCCCAACACGACATGACACGACATGGCCTTGACATGAAGTGACACGACACTGCGCGATGTGCCATGTCGTGATGCCCTCCCGGGTGAGTTTTCTGCTGAAAGTGGAAAGAGAACTTGATGTGCCAACAAAGTTGAGAAGGAGCCATGGCGTGATAGGAGCACGTAGTATACCATTCAAAAATTTCTTGGAAAGAGCTGAGGCTGTGGGAAGACACTTTCTTTGAAGAAGAAGATGAGCTATGCCACTGGGTCAAAATCACATACAAGAAAAAAGAGACGTGGCTCAAAATGATTGAGCAAACAAGGAGAACCATCGACATGCTGAAGAAGACCCATCAAGCAGTCGATGTGCTGGATGATCTTGAAGAGAAGACTGAAGAGCTGGATGAAGACTTGCAAGAGGTTGACTACCAGTTGATCATGGTGTGAGAAAGAGCCAGACTGTGGCAAGTGAAGACGGCCCGAGAACTCGACATGGAGCTACAAGAGAAAACCATGTTGAGGTGGAACTGGGAGATTGCCTCTGGATTTGAAGAAGCCAAAGAGCGGGCCGAGGCATACTTGAAGTAGATGCAGGCTGAAAGAGTCCAAGAGTTGAAGAATGGAGAGAAGCCAACCAAAGAAGAACCAAAGAGTCAAGAGAGCCATAAACAGGTGAAAGAAGAAGAAGAAACATGGTCGGATGAAGATGAAGAAGAAGACAAGGGGGAGGATGAGCTCGACAACGATCTTGGAACACCTCGCCCCCAAGAAGAAGCTGATGACTTCTACCTCGACTACTACCCTGAAGGCTACCCCGAAGATCAATACTTCGACAATGAATACCCTCCTAAAGGAGATGGATACTGCTACCTTGAAGATGTCCCCATTGACTACCACCCGGAAGGAGAATGCCTCTACACGGACTACCCCTATCCTGAATGAATGCCAAACCGAAGAAGTCCCAGAAGAAGAAGAAATGATGGAATATTATGTGAAGGGAGAAGGATGGAAAACGGATGTGAGTTCAAAAGTAGAAAACATCATGATGGAGTTAGGATACAAAAAAGAAGAGGAAGCAAGGTGGACATGTCAGAGGGATGAGCCAGTGTACCCACAAGAAGCCCGGTTGGTTGAAGAACTAGTGTTAGAAGAAGAGAAGGGGGAGGATGAGCTCAATACAAATCTTGGAACACCTCTACCCATTGAGATTGATGCTGAGACCAGGTTGGCGCCCTCCTGTGAGGCACAAAATGCCTCTGATGAAGAAGAGGATGAGGAAGTAGATGAAGAGATAGAGTTAGAAGATGAGGAAGGAAGGGCAAAAGCATGTGGGGCAGGGCATCCGCTACATGGAACCAACACTTCCACTTTAGATGATGATATAAGTGAAGAAAAAGAAAAGAGAGAGGAGATAGAAGACAAGAAAGAAGAAGAGGGGGAGGATGAGCTCAGGCCATATCTTGGAACACCTCGACCCCGACAATCCCAACAAAAAAAGACAACCAAACCCTCATAGTTCAATGATGATAGGCTAGTAAAATAGTTTAAGGAGAGAATCATGAAAATATGGGATGATATAGAGGAAGATGATAGGAAAGAAGAAGAGAAAGAATTGTTAGATGGAGCCATAGAGAAGATCAAGGAAAACATGAGGCAAGAAAGTAGAAGAAAAGAGATAGAAGAGCAAGTGGAGCTAGCTAGGACGAAGCAAGGGGAAAAGGAGAAGCTAGACCATGATAGGAGAAAACAAGAAGAAGAAAGTTAGAAAAAGGATTGAGCACGAAGAAAAAGAAAAAGAAAGCAAGTTGAAAGAACAAGTATGGAGATCTAGGAAGCCAAAGGAAGAAGATAGGCTAGAAGAAGAAGAGCAAGAAAAGATGGATCAAGGCAGGAAGGCCAAAGAAGAAAAGATAGAAAACAAACAAGAGGAAGAAAAGGGGAAAAGAGAATGAGAATGAGACAAAGAAGAAGGTGAAACCAAACGCCAAGAAATGGAGGCAGGCTAACAGAGCCAGGATGAAAGATGAGAATGAAGATGCCTCCAAACCCCCCTCCACTCAAATTGTGGTTAAGGACAAAGCAAGCCCAGTTTTAACTCCAAGGCCACACCCCATCATAACCAAATTGGATCAAAGTAAGAACCAAGTGCACTTCAGCAATGGAGTCATTGGCTATGCCTTTGAACCTGAAGGGACAAACCCTTATGAGCTTGAAAAGAAGGAGTCAGAGGACAAAGCCTCAAAGAAGGGAGAGCATAAGGGAGTGCTTGCAATATGGTCCGATCAAGGTGACTTAGTGCCATGGAAGGGAACCTTTCTAGTTGAGCCTTGGCAACTCACTCTTAAGGTGAATGTTGCTAACAAAGATTGAGATCCTGGCACTCAGGCCACAAACAGTGCAAGGAGTTCTCATCCCAATCGTATGGATCTGTGACACACCAAGCACCTCTTAGATGGGTATCACCCCAAGAACTTCAAGAATACTTCTACTTCTACAACCCAAAATCTGGGCTAAGTGTGATGACTTAGTCTACTCCCCACCAAGAACCTCAACTCCAAATGAGGCTAAGGAGAGCCAAAGAGGTGCCGTGCACCAAGACCGCACCTTTCGTGCAAGAAGGTAGGCTGAACCAACCAGCTTGTCCAAATACAAAGCAAGAAAGAAAGATCTAGCAAAGAGGCCAAAGAAAATAGGCAAAGTACTTGACTTGGCGATGAGGGAAAAGTGCCTTGGCAAACGAACCAAGAGAGCCAAGTCTTGAAGGTCCAAGGCAACGGCAAGAATAAAGGGAGGCTTGGTGCAAGGAGCTACTCAATGGACTGCCTCCCTTAAGGCATGGCACAACATGGCAACAGCTGCGCTACCACACCTTGACCCCAACAACGCGACATCATGGGATCGCACCTACAAAGCTTGGCATGCAAATCCATACGTGTTAAGCCACCATAAGTTAGGACTATGAAGCCTCCACTCAACAAATGTAATTGAGTCGAGGGTGGAGCAGAATGAAAAACAATAAAGGAACTAAGTCTAGATGGGTAGACCCTGGCCAACTTGATAGCGTAAGCTGTGTTAAGACCCCCAAGTTGTAGCGCGATAGACACTGACCAACTTGATAGTACGAGTTGTGTTAAGACCCCAAAATGAGTCAAGAAACCACCCTTAATTGCTGAGGACATCAATTCATTAAGCTGGGGTGAGTGTAAGGGTATGGGCTTTGTAGCTAAACCATGGTGTTATCACCGAATGCACCTATATAGGGAATAGCTGTGACTCTAAGCTCTGTTTGTTTTCCACTCTATGTGTGATTCCCTATGCTCAGTGGTGAACCCTCACATGTGCGGAGTCATGAGGGTGTAGTCCTGAGATGTGCCTCAATGTAGTCCCTTTTTGATATCATGAATACAAAGATTCCTTATTGATATATCTTGTGTGCCATTCCGCTGTGCCTTTTGTGCCTCATGGATAGGTTTTACCATGAAGTCCCGTGAAGGTCCATAACAACCCCCCCTCCCCCCCGCATGTGCACATGATAGAGATGCCTTTCAAAGGCCTTTTGAATAAGCCTGTATAAGCCCTTGTTCTCATCCACATAGCATGCTTCACAACCATGGAGGCACTAAGGCACTCAAAAGCACCAATTCACACACAAACACACAATTACACACAATCAAGCACATGTGCACGAATAGTTTGGCATGCAAATGCACCTACACACATATACAAAAGTGCACACGTGCACACACACAAAAACAATAATGTAAACAAACACACATATCACATAGTCACACAATCTCAAGCTTGCATATGATCACATGTAATTAGATACACACATGCATGCTATACATACTTACGTACGTACGTATGTACACATTTCTTCTTACCCCTCAATGAATGAGAACAAGCCTACACTTATCCCTCACCTCTCATGATTCTCTCAATATGATGTTGATGAAGATCAAAACCCCAATCCTTGCACTAAGGCCCATTACTAGGGCATCTCACAACCCTCTAGTGCACCCTAAAAGGACATGTTTATGCAATAATTAGACAATTCACTCAAACATTCGATGTTGGTGTAAAAAAATGCATTGTAGATCATGCCCATGCAAGCCAAACATCCAATGTTTACATAAGGAGAATGAATGCATTGGAGAAGATGTGCCTACATCGTGACTTGGTGCCATCAAAGATCATGCCCATGCAAGCCAAACATCCAATGTTTACATAAGGAGAATGAATGCATTGGAGAAGATGTGCGTACATTGTGACTTAGTGCTTAATGCATATGTACACAAAGCTTCCTTATTAAAATTTTTAAGGTCCTTTTACACTCTTTTTCTCACCTCTCAATTGATGATGGAACTTCTCTCCACCCTAGGAAAACCCTTCTTTCAATTGGTGTAGCCCTTTGTTTCCCTCACCTCACCCTACCCCCTTTCCCTCTCAATCCATAATTCCTAATTGTGGTAGGTATCCCAAAGTGATGTGCAAAGTAGGTGACTACACAATGAAGGTAAAATCTCAAGTGCATTTGCATCTAAGTTTATTGGATATAGCTACAGAGGGTCTTATGCTGTGCTATGCATCAAGATGGTGCAATTAAGTGCATCTTTCCATTAGCGTGGAAGTAGTTAAAGAAGTGGGGGTATTTGAAGCCCTAGTGCGTGTCAAGAATAAGTGTAGTGTAGTGCTTGTTTGTGTAGTGTGTGTGTCCCTTTCCCTGTGAAAAAGTGCACAAGTTAGGGCTTGGAAAACTTTTCCTTAGTTCTCAAGTTGCTTGGCTATTTGCTTCAAGCTTCTTTTCAACATGTACACACAACCAATCTCGAAAAAAAAGATTATATGCATTTTGAAAAATGAAAACAATTTTTTTTTTGAGCTTCTAACTTGTCAAGAGCTCAAGTTTTATTTGATTATCGAACCATGACAACAACCACATGTGCAAACAAAGTCTTTAAAGCATCCCACCCTATGTAGACCCCCAAGGGGTCCACCTCTTATAGAACATATATGATACAATGTGAGTTCAAAAGAAAATGTATAATATTTAGTAAAATTTATAGGATTATATTTATAAATGGGGTTTTTAAATTACAATTTGAAAAAAATCCATTAGTTTAGTAAAGTAAAAGACGCCCAATCAATTCCACAAAGAGTTCACAATCTGAATTTTATTAAAAAAGCTTCAACAAGTTGTAAACCATTGAGCCTTCATAATCAACTTGCCCTATCATCATACTAGCTATCCCAATCATGAAGCAAAGCCAACAACTAGTAGCATTGTGCCCCATCCTAATCCTCAATCCCAACACCAACAAGTAATTACAAGAAATCATCCTAGTATCAACAACGAGCAAAGATCAAACAACCATATCTCTCAATCAAATTAGCCCAAGAATGTTGAGTCCACCCCTGACCTTCTTACAAGAGGCAATCCCTCGTGGAACTAGTTTACATGTATGACCATACATACCAGTGATGATATAGTCACATGAATTCGATGATGATTGGATAACACTTTCATTTTATTTGTGTGTAGCTATGAAAGATTACTTGACCTAGGCCTCCTCGATGATGAGAACATTATGAACAATGTGAATTTTCTACCTTACTCATGGGAGGAATTCAAATTCATGAGCTTATTGCCACCCAAATCTCACATGAGCAAGCCTTGAAAGAACTCTTGATCACCTCCTTCAAATGTAGCCGTGTCGAGATAAAACCTAAGGATCTTGCCAACCTTGATTATCTTGCACTATCAAAGTCCTTGTTCTTGCAGTGATGGTTAATATGACAAGCATTGTGGGAAAGAGTGGGATGCCAAATCATGACCAATGGTAAGCAACATCATGCCATAAAAATGTCTGAATATGACCCCACTTATCTTACGTCCTTTCATTTCGAATACTTGTCTTAACCCATAACCGAGAATTAGGAGATCATGTGATGTTGCATCCGTACACATGGACCAAATTCTTAAGAAGGAAGAGCTTCACATCACTAGCTAAATAGGTTAAAGTGACCTTCTCACTGATATCTTAACCTATATCACCCATGTCAATATGTGGCTGCATGATATGGACCATTATGCTACAAAGGAATATAATCTACATTTCTATGGTTGGCTGTTCAAAAAGTAGCTAGGCATCTCTTCATAGTGCTCATTCACAACAAGGTCATAATTGAAACACACACACTAATCCACCTTTTCTTGACCTCCTTCCTGCAATCCTGGGAAGTACTACAATCCATTAGGAGGGGGAGGTGCCTTGTATAGGAATTTTCCAAATTATCATCAACCAATGATGCCATCGACCTGGAGGATATCCTAGACCCTGCACTAATAATTCAAGCTAAGTTGATACATGTTCTGTTGGCAGTAGGTACAATTCTATGATGAGTAGGGTCCAAGTGGTGATGTTTGGAGAGCATGGTTGCATACATGATGGACAATAAAAATCTCAATGCTTTTGTCATAAAGACCATCCATGATGTTGCAAAAGCACTCTTGATTGTATATGCATATATGGATGTATCTATCATTGATGCAAAGTATGTTGTAGCCACCACTAAGGCTTGCAAGGAAGCTATATGACTTACTTGTCCAGTGGGAGACTTGGGTATTACATGAGAGGTGCTTACATTGCACTAGGATAGTAAGTGTGATTTTTAGTTAGAATAGAACCATGAATTTCATGATGCAAAGAGAAAAGACATAGAGGTGAAGTATTACTTAATGAGGGAGATGCTTGAGTACAAGCACGTTGAGCTTGTTAAGATCCATATGGATGATAACCCTATAGATCTTCTCACAAAGATTTTACCTTTTGAGTGCTTTTGTACACTACAAAGTGCTAATGAGAATTGAACACTATCCTCATTTTCATCTTATACTCCCATAAACATGCATTGGCCTTTAAGTGGAAGGTTGTTGTTGGGGGGTAAAGGAGAATGGCATATAGCTACGTAGGCACCCTTGTATGTACACACTATAAAATTATATATAAGTGAAGATAACAAAGAATAAGGGTAACATTCATTTTGTACCCTCATAACTCTTTTTTGTTATTCTCTCTCTCTCTCTCTCTCTCAACCCTCTTGCACTCTATAGCTTCTACCTCACATCTTATCATTTCTTTCCTTAGTGATCATGAAGCATTCAAATATATGAATAAAACATAGGCGGAGTTCCATATGGAGCCTCAAAGTATCAAACTCGGCACTCTACTTGATGGAATCAATAGATTCTCAATGCAATTAAGCAAACGTTAACATGGTTGGTAGTTCTAATTACCTACAAACTATCACCATTTATTTCTCTCAAGAGGAAGCATAATATCATTTTTATTAATTCTAGATATGTGAAAAGTAATCTTATGTATCGATTGATCCCTATGCTTTTTGAATTGTGAATTGATGGGAGAGACTTGAATGTAGGAAAATGTTAAGCCAAGTACATTAGTACTTGACTTCACTCATCAATGGTATACAACAATGATGGAAAGGAATAAAGGTATTTGATATGTCCAAGCCATTAAGGGCACAAACCTTGAGGTTTATGGTATTGTATCATGGATAGTCCATGATTTTCTTAGCTATGGTTTTGCTTCAAGTAAGAGATTAAAGTTGTTCTTTATAAAATTATGAGAATATTGAATAGCTAGTTGTAGTAACACAATACACTTTCTGCATAGGTCTATCAACCAAAGATTATAAAGTATGTGCATCTTTTGGTGATTAGTTGCACTCAAGGTATATCAAATGTTTATGTAGAGCCTAGGAACCAATAGTTGGTAGTGGTACTCCACACCATAGGCTATTTTATCCCAAGTGAGGAACATAACTGCCAAATTCACATGCTTTTTTGGAATTTGATTGGGTTGGTTGTTATGACATTTATGTATCTACAAGTAGTTTTTCAGCCGTTTTTCCTTCATGCCTATTAGTAAGAAGTAGCTCCGTGTGGCTAGTTCAATTTTTGAACTTGAGTATAGTGCTACTTTTACAACTATGGTTAGGTATATTTGGTTTAGATGCCTTTTGGATGATTTGGGTATTGAATAGTCATTTGCCACCTCTATCTTCATTGAGAATTAGAGCATATTGGTAGTTTCATAGAGCCTAGTATCTCATGTTTGTACTAAGCACATTGAGGTTTACTATTATCATGTCAACAAGTGTAAAGGAGAGACTTGAGAGGAGAGAAAAGATTGCAAAAGAGAGAGAAAGATAAATGCTAGAAATAGAGAGAAAAATATAAGAAGAGAGAGAGAAAAGAAGGAGAAGCCATGGAAGTTGGAAGAGACGCTTGTATGGTGGAAAAATGCTTGTTTATAGATTAGTCATGGTTGACAAATGTCCCTTACACATTTTATACTTGTGATGGGATGGCCAAATATATTATTAAAATATTCCTTATCTAATGCCCCATTTTACTGATTAAATTCCATTCCCACTTGGATGTTTTTGTCCTAAAAAACAAAAGATGGAACTTTTTTACAGTTCTTTTCCAAAGTGGTGAATAAGCTAGTATGACTTTGTTTAAACATTACATAGAATCAATAATCTTCAAGAATTCTAGAGTATAACAAATGAATTGTAAGCTTTGGATCAAGTGTAATATATATACATCAATGCTAAATCATAAAGGTGTTTTGGTCACAAATTCTTTAGCTAAGAGCTTCTCCACTTGACAATGATTATGTTGTCCAATGTAGAGCCTATTATAACAAATCTACCATAACTTTTCATAGGTTGATCTGATTGAGGCATATGATGGCTCTAAAGAAATCTCATTTTATGTACTATCAATTTGAATCTCACCAATGACTTTGGCCCATAACTCTAGATGGGGTAAGCATTCTAGCAACTATAAGAGACTGAAGATTGAGATGAATGTAGGCAAGGATAATAGATTATGGTGCTAGTCAATTGGCATCATTGACATATGTCCTTTAATTGCAGTTCCACAAAGTTGCACTAATTCTTTAAGCATAATTTTCACCATACAAAGTGTTTCAACTCTTTTGTGGATCTCATCCATCCCCGAATCTCAACTATTCACATGGAGATGAGAGAGGAAGAAGCTACATCATCATCCATATTTGTCGATCAAATTCTGCTATTAGCTATTGTGCAAAAAAGTCTATAAAACAATTAGTTTGCTATTGATGTTGCATTTCTTTAGCAAAGACAACAACCAAGAGTTTACAAAGCTTTTGAACTACATCAAGCTATAGTACTCCTGTTTAATAGTGACTTGTAGAGAATGTTTTTAAGGGAAACCAAAATCCCTATCTTTGTAGGGCCATGAACTCTACCTAAAAACCCTAACATGTTCCTCTCAATAATGTGATTTACTTTTGCTTGTAGTGCTCCATGTGCATAGAAAGATCTCCAAAAAGTTGCACTTATGAATATGTATATAGTGATCTCTCATAAACAACATGCATATTTGCTTTTATGACACACTCACCATGATGTTAAGCAGTGTCAAAAATGTGGAGATCAAGAATGTGGCCTTGGGGTGTAGTACAAATAACACCAGTTTGCAACATCACTTCCAAGCCATGTTGGCTAGTAGTTCACTGAATTCTCCATTGACATAGACTCGCAATAGTTTCTCTTTATCACAAACATGGGAAACAACCTCAAATGGGCACCCTATTCATTTTGCGAAGCTTGTCAAAGCAATGTAGGAGCATCAATCTGGGAGCAACCTTCTTTCCAGAGATATCATCCACATTTAAGAAAGTTTCCTCTCTATTAATGAGAATTCAAGAGTTGAAATTTGAAGAAGCCAAACATGAGCTTTGCAAGCCCCATACTCATAGCATTTTTAAATGATACTTCTTCTATGAATGATGCACATGTCATGTGAACCCAGATTCTATCATTTGTTGAAGGCTTTAATGTACCCCTTATTCACAAGACAAAGGAAGTAGTCACGCTAAACATGATGATTTTCATATATTCGGCATACAAATTAGCCATTGGATGCTCTCTTACCATGACACTCTTCATGAAGTACTATTTCACACCTATTGGAGATAATAATCTTTCTCCAATCATAATCTTCAACCATACAATAGATTTCACATCCTTCTATTATCTAGTCAAAGCATGAAGAAGGGAAAAATTCATCCCCTCACACTGATACACCATTTAACATATTAAATGTATAGTGATTCCACATATTTTCTCATGTAAGGTAGCTAAGAATGCTTGTGATACTCTTGCACATTTGCATCAACACAGGAATGAGGCCCATATCACTTATCTACATAAGTAGTTGGCGAGTGAATAGATGGAAGAAGATAACTCCATGAACAATTTTTTAACAAAGATAAAAGATCTTAAGGAGTTGTTAATTGTTGCAGATGATATTTTGCCAAAAAATCACTTAAATAGACTACTTTTCCATGGTCTTCTTGATTCTTATTAGAGTTTTATATCTACTCTTCATTTGATGATGAAAAGTAATTCAATACCTTTTTCATTTGACGAGTTAGTTTTTGTTTCACAGTAAGAAGAGTAATCCAGTCAAAATAGATCCATTATATATGTTGCATACCAAGCTTTTCTATAGCTAGTTAGAAAGTTAAAGGAAAAGCTTCCTAAGGTGGTTTCAAATGCACAACCTTGACATGTGTATTTTGATCACCTAAAATTTTCTAGTCTCCTACACCAACACAAATTTGAACTTCATTCCATACTCTTGGGACACTTGAAAAACATATTTATAAAGATTTTAAATGGTATAAAATATACATTTCTTCATTTCCATAGGATAGTTTAGTGAAAGTTGTTTGCAAACTACATCTTATGTATTGTGATATATGTGGCCCCATGCAAACATCCTCTTTTGACAAGTACTTGTACTTTGTGACTTTCATTGAGGACTACTCCATGCATGCATAGATATATGGTATAAAACCTAAGTTTGAAGTAATTTTTTGCTTCATGCAATTTATTATCATGGAAAAATATTTGTTAGGATGAAAAGTGGGCACTCTCCATGCAGATTGAGGAGCAAAGTGCATGCGAGATAAAACACGAATCTACAATGTAGTATACACCACATCAAAATGGTGTGGCTAAGAGAAAAGGTAGATCATTCATGAAGATAACATAATGCATGATTAGGAGCCAAGCTTTGCCATATAATTTGTGACTTGAGGTTGTCATGTGTGCATATTACATATTTCGGAGCTTTGTATTTTGGATCTTTTCCCTAGAAGTATACACTCATTACTACAGTTTTATGAATAGCCATGCTAAAATTTAGTTTTGAGTAGTTTCTTTGAGAGTAGCACTTGTTATATATACTCTGGTGCATTTATTTTGTGGACAATCATACATTGGATTACACCCAACCTCTTGTATTTAGTTTTGGGTTGACTTTTGGACTATTTTCTTGTTATTACAATAGCCATTCACTCTTTTCTTTATAGTTATCATGACATCTACTTCTAGGGATAATGCTATTTTCAATATAGACAAGTTAGATGGCAACAACCTCAATGATTAGAAGATTTAGATATTGCAAGATTTGCTTCAAAATAAGAAAGTTTGACCCTTGAAATGCAAAGGTACAAAGATTGAGGAGTTTGATGTAGAGGCTTGGGATGATTTTGATGAGTTATGTAGTCCACTATTATTATATCTTTGTCAAAGCATATTTATTTTAATGTCATTGAGATAGAGGGTGGTGCTTGGAGTCATGGAAGAAGATATTGATCTCTATGATAAGCAAAACCCTACTTTGTAGTTATATTGGCTTAAGAAACTCATAGATCTTTCATATGAAGGAAGCCACCACTATGTCTTCTCACTTGAATGAGTTTCATTCCATTTCTAACTAGTTTACTTTGGAGGGAATTACATTTGAGAAAAATGTCAAGGCCATGTTCTTGCTTATTGCTCTCCTTAACTCTTGGGATACCTTTGCACTATTGTAAGTACTAATGCTCATAAAGTTGGGTTTAAGCTCAAGAATGTAGAGGGTGCCTTGATTATTGAGGAAGTTAATTAGAAGAAGAGTCTCATGCACTCGTAGTTAGAGGCCACAATGATGGTAGATATGGTAATGACCACAATGTTGGTAGCAAACATGCATAGTAGGGTAGGTCCAAGTCTAGATCTCATGGGTAGGGTTATAGTAAATCTCATGGATATGTCATTATTATGTGTAGCAAGTTCATATTCAGCCACATTGCCATAAAATGCACCAAGATAGGTTCAATAAAGCCAAGGATAAAGGGTATGATAATACCAAGAATTTGGGAATCATAGCATCACCAAGTTTACTATCAAGATTGAGGAGATCAATGCATTGGAGTATAGCTTTGATGAATACATTTTGGTTGCTTCTTCACCTAATGCTCAGTTGATTGACAATTATTCATCTTTTTCCTAGTGTTGGTTGCTTGCTTTACGGGCTTCCTTTCATATGACCCTACATTGCACTTGGCTTTATATGTATCATCTTATGACAAGTTTTGTGAGACTAGGAGGTGATCATGTCTGTGACATTGTTGGCATTGGGAATGTTTATTTGTAGGTTTCCAATGGTACTTTATTTGCACTACATGATGTAGATCATATGCCGACTTTGACTAAAAGCCTTATCTCTGCACGATAGTTAGATGATGCTAGGTATCATGTTTCCTTTGGTGATTCTATATGGAAAAGCACTCATAGGAGCCTCATTTTGGCCTAGAGGTGCCAAGATTGGTAGTCTTTATCCCTTGTATCTAGTAGTACTGATCATGTTTTGGCTACGATTGATCTTCCACACATATCTCTTTGGCATTTTCATGTAGGGCATATGTCCCTAAAAGGAAAGAAAGTATTGACTTGTTTGCAATATCTCCTACCCCTAGAATTTTCATGTTTTGATTCACGTGGCCATCATTGATATGGTACGCAAACTCATTAGCTTGTGGTCAATCTTGAAAGAAAAAGGGGTTTATAATTAGTGTTCATTAATGATTAATGAGATTAGTGAATAGGCCAATGGGACAATGCCATGTGTGGTCCAATGTAACATTCAATTCTCTATTGATTAGGCCAAATTTCTTTTGACATTAGCAAAATGCGAAAACAAGCCTCTAAACTTATCCTCATGAGGCAATTCCAACCAAAAGATTTGTGATATCCCTCCCCACCCATAGGTCATAGGAACCCCTGCTCTGTCGTCATCGAACAGGTGGCGGGGGGCTGGGGGGGAAAGAAGAAGGAGACGATGCCGTCTATGTAATGTGCCATGTATCATCTATCCAAGCACATTTTTAGCGGCCCGTCGAGAGACAAATAAGCAATACCGCTCTGCACTCTCATGGAATGTCATGGGGTTTGTCGCCTAGGGTTTCTCGAGTCCGCCTCGCAACGGAATGTTTACGGCCAAACCCACTAGAATCGACCTGAACTTGAGTCCCTAGTGGCCAAGGTCTCCTGACAACTTTCTAGCATCGATTTCAGACAACCTACTTTGCACAAAGATAACCAAGCCGAAGCAGACCCATAGGGATTCAAGCCGAAACTTTGCACAGAGAATGGGAAACGAGAGGGTTGGTGGCCAACTGGGGGTCGTTTGGCGCACCCTCCAAAAGTTTAACCTGATTCACTATACTCATTCATGAGTTTGGGGTTACACAATCTTTTTTTTCTTTGTTTTTGTTTTTAAATTTAAAAACAGTGTTTCTAAATTTACAAGTACAAACAAAGGTGCATGTGAGTGCTCGAGACATCTACTAAGGTGGGGTCCCTCTCTTGATCCAAGCATTTGTCCTTCTTGCCTTAGTGGTAATTTCCAATATCCTTTGAAGGGTAGGAATTTCTTCGTTCTGTCCCCCTATGAAGTAACCATAGATTGGCTTAGTTTCTTCGAAACCCTAAATAAGTTGAGTTGAGCCCTTTCCTTGCGTGTATAGGGTTCATTTTTATTGAACGACTCTTGAACAAATTTTTGTATTTTGTAAGTGTGATTGATAGTTATCTTCAAGATGAATCCCTAGCAGTAGCACAACTAAACTGATCATGATGCCACGCAATTTGGAGGCGTATCTTTCCTAGACAATAGGATGCTGCAAGGCAAGCCTTTGCTTTTGGGAATTCATTTCAATGCGCTTATGCAAAACACAAACCTAGACTTGTATATATATATATATATATATATTCTTGGGGTAAAGGATGTGAAGTTATTAGTCTTAAGGCAAAAGCGAACACTCCCCTCTAAAAGTTTATAGGACTCTAATACCTGTTTTAGTCTTGCAATGGCCTAGATATACTTAAACGTCATCGTAGCAATTCAGGAATTTCATGTACTTGATTCAATCGTTACTTCTAACTTTCCAATTTCACAAGTTTTGTGGTGCAAAGAAAAAAAGTACGATTTCTGCTAATTGACGAATATGCATAAGTGTTTTAGCAACCCAATTTTAAGCATTCTAATGTTAGTGCATAATCTGAAGTATTACAAGCATAATCAATAAGGTCCTAGCTTCTTCTTTTTTTGCGTGCATGAATACACGATTTCCAATATGATAAAATGATGTAAAATAGATGGTGGTTAGTTATGATAGACTTTTGCCGAATAGTTTTCCATTCCAAATGAAGCGGGCCTATGTCCTTGGCCTATGTCCTTAAGACTCCCCATCAGGGTAGGGTGAATGGAACACACCTGATTACCAAGTGATGCGGTTCCTTGCCCCATGGCTCTATTGGTTGAGGCGGGATTCGTGTTTGGTTGGACCTTACTTCATTTGGGAGGCATCATATGATTTGGCTTTTGCTTTGTGGCTACGCACCCAGATTGGGGGAGAGACGGCTCCTCACGGAAGGGACTAGTCTGCGAGGATCTTCTCCAAGAGGGGGGGAAGGAAAGAGAGATGGCGAGCTCCGAGTTCTTCAACGAGGGAAAAAAAACAATTTTCTTCTCTCTCTCTCTCTTCTCTTACCCTCCCTTTCCTCTCTTTTCTATCTCTTGCTTGCTCTCTCTCTTCTCTTACTCTTCTTCTTCTTCTCTTCTTCTTCTCCTCTCTCTCCCCCTCTCTTCTTCTTCTTCTCCTTCTCTTCTTTTCTACTCTCTCCCTCCCTCTTCTTCTTATTCTTCTCTTCTTCTCTACTCTCTCTCTCCCTCTTCTTCTTATTCCTCTCTTCTTCTCTACTAACTCTCTCCCTCTTCTTCTTATTTTTCTATTCTTCTCTATTCTCTCTCTCCCTCTTCTTCTTATTCCTCTTCTCTTCTCTATTCTCTCTCTCCATCTTCTTCTTATTCTTCTTCTCTTCTCCTCACCCGAGCAGCAGCAAGTCGTGGCCTTCCCTGTTTTTTCATCCCCTTAATGATGGGGTTTATATAGGTATTTTTTGGGGGGGGGGGGGGGGGGATTAGTAATGGCATTCCCCCTGCCACCCCCCATGGTTGTGCTCCCTCCAGCCTCCTCTCATGAGCCATGTTAGTGCCCCCCCTCGCGTGGACAACACGATAGCCCCCTTGGCCTTTCTACGGCACGTGGTGGCCCCCCTACCTTCTCACGACAGCCTCCCCCCTCCCCCTGCCATTGGCCAGTTGGCGGCGCGAGTGGGGGGGTTTATCCTCTTAAAAATAAAGAAAATTTGTTTTTTTATGATGAGATTGTTACATTCTTCCCCCCTTAAGGGGATCAAGATGTCCTCATCTTGGAAGGAATTGGGGGTATTGTTGGTTGAGAGTACTCTCATCAATCCATGTGGCATCTTCTTTTGGAAAGTCCTTCCATTGGATGAGGTACTCCTTGAGGATTCTACTCCTCAAGCTCTTTTCTCAAATGTCAAGGATTCTAGATGTCCAGAGCTCAAGGATTCCTCGGCTTGGCATGACAACTTGTTGAACATCGAGTATATGGCTAGGATTTCATACATCTTTTTTTAGTAGGCTAACATGAAATACATCGTGAACTTTTATGTTCTTAGGGAGTTGGAGTTTGTAGGCATTGGGCCCTAGGCATTTGAGGATCCTGTAGGGTCCGCAATACCTTGGACTCAGTTTTTTAAATTCCCCCAATGACAGGGAACTACTCTTGGGCTGTACACGAATAGAAACCATGTCTCCCTCATTGAAGAGTCGCTCTTGTCTATTTAGATCTGCATAGGATTTCTGCCTATCCTTGGCGGCTCTAATGTCTTACATGACAGTCTTAACTTGCTCATCCATCTCCTCGAGCATTTCCTTATAAGCTTCTACTCTTAAGGTAGGATCTAAAAAGTTCAATGGGGAATGCCAATCATGCCCATACAATGCTTGAAAAGGTGTCATTTGGATGCTTTGTTGGTAGGAAGCATTATAGGAGAACTCTACTAATGATAGATATTGAATCCATTTCTTGGGTCTGCGATAGAAATAAGCTCTAATCCATCTTCAATGACTTGATTGACCCTTTCTATTTGGCCATCAGTTTGGGGGTGATAGGCTGTGCTGAAAGAGAGTTGAGTCCCAATGGCCCCAAATATCCCTCTCCAGAAGTGAGACGTGAAGAGGGAGTCGCGATCAGTAACGATCCTTCAAGGAAACCCATGGAGCCTGAATATCTCCTTGATGAACATTCTAGCAATATTTAAAGCTTTATAATTTGTCTTGACTGGAATGAGCCTGAATATCTGTCTTGTCACCAACTATGCTTGAGTTGATCAAAACTTGCTTGTTTAGAGGGCATCCACATTATGGCAACTTGTTTTTTCAACAAATTTGTGAGGGGTGTTGCGATTAAAGCATAGTCCTTAATGAAGATCCTGTACCAACCTGTTAATCTAAGAAAGCTAAGCACTTCTTTAATAGTAGTTGGTGGAGACCACTCTTGTATATCCTTAACCTTGGTAAGGTCTACAAAGATCCCTTCATTTGACGCAATAAATCCAAGATATTCAATCAGTGGCACACTTTTTCTTCTTAGCATAGAGCTTGTGAGTCCTCATGGTCTCAAGGACGATGCAAACTTGGGACTCATGATCTGCCTCCTTTTTGGAGTAAACCAAACACGCACCTTTCTTTCCCCTTTTCCCGTGAACCTATACCTTATCCCACGAGCTTACCCCCCCAATTAAATGAAAGAAAAAGAAGCCTCGACATCGATGGGCAGAGAGAGAAAGAGAAAGAGAGAGAGAGAGAGGGAATTCCCTTGTCTCCCACGAGGGCTTTCCATATCTAAGCGGAAGTCTATCAAGCCATTCGAGGTGGTTCGTTGAGGAACCACGTATTACCATGGCCCAAAGAAGATGTAGCTTTAGCATTGCGGGAGTTGCAACAAACTCAAGTGTAGGTGTGACAAGAGTTGATAGACCTATGAGCAACACCCCACCCTTGGTTACTCAAGTCTCCAAAGGTCTTTGCTCTCTCTAATAAAATATTAAGCATCGATAAGTATTCGACTAGGCTTACTTAAGACAATATTGTTTAAGGTTTGCAAGGTTACCTTGAGGTTTATACACATAGACGATACATGCATGGGGAAAGATTATATGAAACATACATCAATGGTACATGAAATGATCTTGCATTAAAAGTCTTGCATCCATCCTAAGAAGGTTTTGCAATTAAATAACGGTTAAAGAGTTTACATTGTGCTGCCAAACCATGAAATTGATTACAACTTGCACAATAACTCAGAATTATTTTACATTGAAGGATAGTCTTACATTGTTTAAGAGCTTATAATTGTTATAAATTTGTCTCACATTCTTTGCCTTAGGAGAAAGGAAGAAAAAGTCAAGTTAAAATTCTGCATAGTATTGCGCTAGGGAAAGACCGAAAGATGAATGTCGCTTAGAGAGGATGCATAAATGCTCTTGTTGGATTGAGTATCTCGCATTGAAATGATAGAACTTACATCTTGTACAATGTTTGAAACCTTAAACATATGCATTAGCCAAAGTATTAAGTAAATTTTTCATGGCATCGCTCTTAGATCCCAAGGTGGAGAGTGACTATGCAATGGAAAGGTTATCGCGACTATTCTTGCAATGTTGGAAAAGAATACCATTTCTTTTGTTGGTTGATAAAACAACATCCTAAATACTTTTACATTCAACAGATTGTTGGGTTGTGGTTTGGATGATTATCCCAAGCGCTTGTAATTTATGGTAAATTCATGGCAGGGGTTTGTGATGATAAGTTGCCATGGGAATAAATGAATGTTTTCTTGGGAAATGATATTAGGGTTGAATGCATTGTTTGTGCTTGATTCCTAAATGATTTAATTAAGGAAAGGTTCTTTGCATGGGTGGATCACCTCCAAGATTGCACGGCGGATTAACCTAAAGAGGGCACTGCTCGATTCATGGGCCAAAGATTGAGTGGTGTAAAGGCCAATCACAGAAATGGTGTTTTGCTCCTAGACTACTTGTGGGTCAGGTGGAGCTCTGGACAACCCTTGCCAAGTTTGGAACGGAGTTGAAGACTACCATGGCCCCAACGTCTGTGGTGTTGGAAATCCTATTCTAGATAAAGGATGGGATTTGTGGTGCCATGTGATTTGGACTAGCTACTTCTGCAAGGTAGAAGAGATACACAATTTCTCATGTATGGGCTTGAGACAAAGATTAACTTGAAGATAAGTTAAGGAACTTGTTTGTGAAAAGGACTGCTTGCCCTGTTTCGTGTCTATGCTATAAATTACGTGAATGAACCCTGTTCTCTAAAATGATTAATTAAGGGAGCTGATTTTAAATGTCACACATAAATGTGATAGGACCTATAATTAGATAACTAAAGAATGCCTATTGAGAAAAGTGGGTGGGCGGAACCCTGATGGGTCCGTCCTATGACACAGGGTGGTCCCAGAGAACTAGGAGGCTTCTCAAAAGGTTTTACCGAAGTCGGACCCTTAGAAATTTTTAGGTTGGAATCTCGATTCATGCCGTTTTAGGGGACTAGAATGGGACTATGCCCTACAGATAGAGAGGTTGAGCGGCACATCCCTCTCGTTTTCCATTCTCTTTGAACCAAGTGCTGTATGGGTTTGCTTTGGCTTGGGTGTCTATGCGTAAAGTAGGATGTCCAAGACCCGCGGCACTAGAATGATGTCAAGAGACCTTGATCACTAGGGATCTAAGTTTTAGGTTGATCTTAGTGGGTTCGGTCGTGAACGTTCCATTGCAAGGCGGACTCAAGAAACCCTAGGCGACCCTGTGACATTGCATGAGAGTGTTGGGTGGCCAAAAGAGTGGTTTCTCTATTTAATAAAATGGAGAAAGAGGTTGGTAGTTACAAGCTTGCAACTTTGCAATCTAACAACTTGAATTCACACACACACACACACACGCATGCACATACGCACGCTCATGTGCATGCCCATGCACATGCCCACGCACATGCACACACACACATGTTGAGTTTCCATGGGATCTCTCTAAGAGTTGTCCTATAAACACACACACACTCTGTGTGTGTGTGTCTCTCTCTCTCTCTCTCTCTCTCTCACTCTCTCTCTCTCTTTTGTTTATATATTGCCTTTCCTATCTCAAAAATAAGCATGCAATAGGTAGCATTTTATTATAGTTTATTAGCACTCAATCTACATCATGTCCACTTGTGGAGCTTTCATGGACTACAAACAATCCATGTATAGCTATGATGTCTCACTTATGTTTAACGATGGAACATTGATAGGATATTGTTCTTTTAAGAGTTCAAATCTATCAATTTCTCAAAATACCTCTCATGTAGTGAGTTCATACTCTACCTTCAAAATAGCTATGATATCTCCACTCACTTCCCATGAAAGTAATAAAATAAAGAATTCCTTAAGTTTTAAGTAGACTCAGCTACTTACCTCTCTCTTGTGTTGCAATCCAAAAATAACAAGAGTTGTTTGCTAAAAGGCCTTATGATTCAAGTGATGCCCTTCAAGCTACCACCACTCCATACCAAGAGAAGAGGATAAATAAGAAGGACAATGAGAAGAAGAGGATGGAGAAGTACATTTGCCTAATCAGTCCTTCACTCTTTCATAGTGTCTTCCTCACACACTTTCTCTTACTCAAACTCATACCCCCTCAAGATATGGAATCAAGAGAGAAATACAAGATGGAATCACAGAGTGAAGATATTCTATCACTATGAGTTTTGTACCCTGTAAAAGTTTTCTAAACATTTTGTGGATTAAGTATCACAAACATAACTATTAGAAGATCAAAATATGCAACAGAATAATGAAAGACACAAGATTGAAGAAAGAGACAATGTGCACGATCTAACTAGCAAAAGCAATCCACTATAACAAGAGTACAATGGTTGAATGATAGCTCCCACACTCCACAAGCTCCATCCCTCCAAAAATAGATTGGCCAGCTGCAAATAAAGAATAAAGAGAGTTCCCATAAATTAGGTAGTGGGGGACTCATGAACTTGTGATATGATAGCTTCTAACACCTCTTAGAGCACACGCGAATATAGTAGAAGATGGAGAAGATGGAGACTTATAGTGTGCACATACAAAAATGAGCTATTTTATTATCCATACACATTCTATCCATTAAGTTTTCATTTAGGGTTAGAGAATCTCTATCCTTTCCCAATAGTAAATGTACCTCCTCTCGTTTCCACTTACATGCACAACCATTTAGACTACGCCTTCATAGATTGCCCATAAGTCATTGAAATGCAATCATGAGATTTTCCTGTTTAATCTATAAGATATTTAATGCACAGATGTGTGTTGGGAATTTTTGTTTTACTTGTAGAATCGTACAAGTTTGCATAGTTAGCACTTGAATTCTACAAATGCCTATTCTCCATGTCTTGTGGCTATTCTACAACCAACTCTAAATTATTGTGGACTTGAGTTGTAAGGTTGTAGTAGAAGAAAAAGGTATTGTTGATGGTGAAGGTTGATATTATTAGAGATGAGAAATTTGATTGGCCTTGATATTGGATGGAAATTGAATGTTTGGCTAGTGATCCTTCCTTGTTGGGTAGAAGTTGAAGGATTAGGTAGTACAACTTGCAAGGAGAAAAAGGTTGAAGGCTTACTATGGAAGTAGAACTGATGGCTTCTGATTCTCCACAAAGTTTAGTGCTTGCAAGTAAGACCTCACATGTATTTTCTTCCAACAGGGGGAGTACTAGCCTTATATTCTTGTATACATGGAATATTTTTTTGAATTACGAGATGGATCAACTCCAAGCAACCCTATTCATTTATAGATTTGGTGCAATATTATACAAGTCCATATTCTTACCTGTGCTAGTATTAAGTACTTAGAAGATAACTTTGTTGGGGATCTTGTTATTGGTGATTATTGATGTACCAAGGGGATTTAATTGGTCAAGGGATAGGAAAAGTTCTCATTGATGGAAAAAAGGGTTCTTTGAAGAAGATTGTAAAGAGACCAAAAGTAGGATATAAAAACTTTGAGTTTGATCCAAGTATTACTTGAATGACATGGTCTCCTTTGGATTAACCACTAGCTAAATGACAATTGGTATGAGTGTTATCTTTATTTTTGAAGTCCCTTCTCCACCTTGCTTTTAATTGGTTTAATATTTTGACATTGGAGTGAATGAGGGTGTATATAGGAAAAAGAAGTGTAAGTGACTCAAGGTGACATGTCTTCTAACGATAGACGAGTCAAGACTTCCCAGGTATATCCTACCATTGATGTGACCTTAGTGTATGTGGGAGAAGTTGAACAAAAGGATTAGGGATCTAGATATGAGTCCCATCAACAAAGGCCACAGAGCACTCCTAACTTGAAAGTCCTTGAGTGATGTAACGTGGGTGCATTTTTGTTATTTTTTGTGATTTTAAACATATATAGTTCCATAAAATCATCTTATATCAAGCCTTTTAGCTGTGCATGGGTAGAGATGAAAGTGCAAGAGAACTTAAGGGTTGATTGTAAATATTAGATTGAGGTCTCAGAATGGGTTTGTGCACTCAAGTTTGTATAATGAATATTGAGGACCAAGATAATTGAAGTATAAATCCTTAATGTTGATAAAAGTTTGTTTAAGAATAACTAAGCTCTTGGCATAAGTACGAGAACTATAGTTGTTGTTGAAGTTGGTTATAGCTCTTATGGAAGTTGGTTCATCGGTGGAAAGTTGTGTATTTGTCTTCAAGAAGTGTGGGAACTTCTCGCTCGACTGCCAAGACCCATGAACCGCTTATTGTTTTTTAATTTTCTTTTCTTTCTTTGCACTTTCTTTGTATCAGGCCAAGTGCTAGTTCCATGACACTTGTTGGTGAGGGCTCGGGTGATTAAAGGTTTGCCATGTGGATCGGTGATGGAGCTTTGGGGAGATTGATTGTGGAGAAGGAGCATAACAAAATGAATGAGAGGTTATAGAGGCCAATAATAGATTAAATGGGTAATGGGAGCCTCTGATATTGGTGGTTGATTGTCGGTTGTCGAATATACCTAAAAAGGAAAAGGAAGTATACTACTTGGGAGGGGTGTCTACCTCACTATGCAGTGCATGCTGTTTGTGCTAATGGAATTGGGAGTTTAGGCAAGCCCGTGGTGTTGTCCCACACTTGAGGACCTAGTTCATGTATAAGGGGAGGTGCTGTGGGCGTGACTTAGGGAGACATGTCTAGCCGTAGGCTGGTGGGCGCTCCTTAGGTGTGCCCTTCCCTTTATGTGCTAAGTATGTAAAGTGGGGGAAGGGGCTAAGGATATAATTGTCCCTGGGTGCAATGTTTGTGGCACTCTGATGGTACATGAGAATCCCATTTTGTCCTTTTCTTGTGCTTTGTCTTTGTCTTTTCTTTCTCTCTTTTTTTTGACACTTAATACATGGGGAGAGGTACGCTAGGCTTCATCTCTATGCTCTTCAGGGAATACACTATGAGGGGGCCTAAGGGGCTTAACAAGAAAGGGTCTATGCTGTAGGTAGCCCTTTATGCTAATGCGTACATTTAGAGGTGTCATTGATAGGAAGGGGAGGCTGTATCTGGTGAAGTGGCTATTATTCATATATTCTAAGATAGCCATCCAAAAACAAGGCAAGAGCACGACCCTCATCATAAGACAACAACTATCAATTCCTACGTTTCGATAAAAAAAGAGTGGTGGGAGTTGGGCCTCTTTTTCCATAGGCTTTTGTTTGAGAAAAATCCTAAGTATCCTAAGATAATTACATGTGGTAATAAAGGTGGGGTCGGGGCATGATGAGAACTGGTCAAGGAAGTGCATGATGGATGGGTAGATGTCCCACTCAGACACTCCTTCGGGCTTTTTGAATTCATGTTGTAGATCCTTGGAAAGTTGTACATGCCATGCATATTTGGGTTGTAATATACCCCTATTCTCCATGGATGTGGCATGTAGGTAGGATCATTGTGCTTGTTTGGTATAGTGCCATAGAAGGCCATCCAAGCATCAAGGTTGGTGTCCTAGATGTGTAACCCAAACCTTGTCTTCTTATCAATTGATGGTCTTTGGAATCTCCCAAACCTTGTCTTTTTAGTAATCTGCAGGCTCTCTCTACCACCTTGTGGAGTGTCTTCCTTTTTCCTTTGTCCACCTATTCCCCAGCCTTTGCATGAGCGAGATCACCTGCTCCACTACCTTTAAAGATAGAACTTTGTATAAGGAATGCATATAGTGGAAGGAGAACTTGAAGGGTGTTAGCTTTGGTTTTTCCATTGCTCCCAAATAGCCAGTTCCTAGGCCAATTTTACAGGGTAGCATTCCTCTCTTTGTTGAATTGGGGCCTTACAAACTTGTTGCATCCTAGCTTGGAGTCTCCTTTATGCTAGCTCCACTTGCTCTCTCTACTTGTGCTTTCTTTCCACAACACTCTCAAGGGTGGCCGCCTCACCCTACTCTTTCGTTTGAGTTTGCACCTGCTACATGAGGCTTTGCACTTGCAGCTGATCTTCTTCATCTTGGTCTTACTCAAAGTTTGGCCCTTCTTTACTTGATGGTTTTGTTGGGGTTGTAATGGGAAATTGAGCTGGTTGTTCTAGTTCGCCAAACCCTAATAGCCGAACCTACCTTAAGTAATGTTGTTGTTGCTCTGTGCTTAGGCTGGTGCTCTCTTTTGGCACTCTTTCATGGAGGCCGTATCTTAGGGCTCATATTGTAAGTTCTAGCTTCCTCCACAATCCTTCCATGGTATCTTTACCCTTAGCTTGGGTCACATGTATGATTGTGTTCAAAAAGGCCTCTTGTTGGACCTTAAGACCTGCCTCCACCACTACTTTTTCCCTTGCCAGTGTCATGATCCATTCACTTTCTACCATGGCAAGGCCTTCAGCAAGGTCTTTGAGTCTTCCAATAGTTAGTTCCTCCCATGCCCTGGCCTTTTTGCTCATCCTCTCTATGCCCCGATTGTGGCATTGAGATAGCATTATGACCATCTATTCTTTCTCTTTCTAGATTTCGAGCATTTCCTCTTTTTGCTGCTTGAGGTGGCTTAGGTGCTCTACAAGTCATTCTCAGGGCTACCTGAAGTTAGTTTTCCATTTCTGTTATTTTTTGGCTGCCACTTTGTCTCTTCATGGCTTAGCCTCACGTAGTTCCTTGAGTAGCTCCTCCTTTTGTTATTTCTCATTTTTGCACTCTACATAGGCTTGGGTTCTAACCCTTTCTAGCTCCTCGATGAGCTTGCCTCTCTGATCTTCTTTAGCTGGTCGAGGTACTCTTGCATCTGCTTACTCTACTATAGGAAGACCGAGAAGTCTCTCTCCAGCACAACATGTTCTCCTCTTTCCTTGCCATGAGGCTCTTATGCAACCTTTTTCTCTATTTTCCCTTCCTTTGCATGTTTGGCTTCTAGCTCTTTCCTCAAGTCACTTATCAACCCCTTTATTGGATGGCTATTTGGTGTTTTTTTTTGAGTTGATAGGTTGAGAATGTTTCTTTTTCAGTTTCCAACTCTTGTCATATTGTGTTGACCCTAGCATGGCCAAGGATATGGACATGGTCGAAGCCTCCACCCTGGCTTTCTTTGGGTCTTTTTTGGATTCAGCATATCCACAATAGTAGGCCTCTTTGTTCCTGGTATGGGGACCCTGGTCCAAGCTACTGCACTATGTTGACTAGGTATTGTACCCAGGCCATCACGTTGCTTTGGTCCATTTTCGCATCTAAGGTTTCTTGGGTGGTGGAAGCAGTGGCAAACATAACGAGCGGGGGTGGTTCTAATGGGGCCTTCCCTTTGCCTTCCACCATGGGTCCTCTAGCTGCTTCTGGTGTAGAGTTAGTTCTAGGCACATCATCTAAGCTCCTTCTGGCCAGCTCTTTGGCCAGGGAGGGGGTTGCTTGATCGATAGCTTGATGGCGAGAGCCATTTGCTCATCCTCTTCCCTCCTCAGTCTTTCCTCCTCCTCTTGTTGCTTCTTCCTTCATTTTTCCTCTATCCTTCGAGATTCTTCTTTTGCCTTTCGCAAGCATTCCTCCTTTTCTTCTTGCTGCTTCTTCTTGCTTGGAAATTTTAACAAGATTTTCTTTCGCTCCTCCTAGCTTGATGGGACCAAACCCTCCCTGCCTTGCTCACTAATGGTCTGCTCAGGACGCCTCTTGTTGCTACTATTTTTGGAGTTGAGTTTTCTTCTTTATTGCAGCTCGCTCTATATTCTCTTTCTATGGCTTGCCCGCTTTTTGTCTCCTACCTTTCTAGCTTTTGGAGACACTGATGGGTTTTTTGGGATTGGGAAGAGGCACTGCTCTTGGATGGGAGATCTCTTTGGAGTCTCCCCTCCTTCTTTCCTTTCTATTTCTCCCATGGCTTCTTGGATGATGGTTGTCAACATCCCTCCAAACCCTATCAAGGATGCTTTTGATGTAGGTGTTTTTCAACCAACTTAGTTGTGGTGGTCGATGACTCACCTCCTATAGGTCTTTGACTTGATGACATCACCTTAGCTGATGATTCAATCATTTTTTGAATGTAGGCATTTAGATTTATTTCATCTAGGGCCCCTACTGTACTCTCAAGCATTGGCATTGGGATTTGAGCCATGAGGGTATTATATCGGTGAACTGGAGAACATGGCATGCACCACCTTTTCCTGCAAGTGGACAATGGGGTCAAGGATATCTACTAGACTGATCCCATCATTAGTGTGCACCTTTGTCTTCAACATCTTCAGCATGCCATAGACATCCCTCTTTGGTCTCTTTCCCTGTGTGTTGGCCAATCCTAAAGCCTTCTCCACTATTTCAGGGCTGAGTGCAACCTTTATCCTACATAACTTAGTAGAACCAATACTTGCTATTTTGGTTCCCAAATCTGTAGTACTTGGATAGAATGAAAATGATAGCACCCTAATCTGATTGTATTGACAAATTTTTTTGAATCTGTTATCATAATAGAGGGTAATTTAGCCTTTTGGGTGAGCCTTTCTTCCTAACGGTCATTGTGCCATTGTTCTTTCTTGCATTGAACATTCAGAGGAACTCTATGCACTTGCCATGGTCAATTTTTTGGCCAACCTTCTCTACATATCTATGGAGATTGTATTGGCCAACTATTTGTCTCACTGGTGATTTCTTGTTCACCAACTCTCCCAAATTGCTAACATTGCGGTACCTTAGTTGGTTGTAGACTTGCATTTCAGTGGCCAATCGATACCTATTGTGCTCTTCCTCTAAGAACAAAAGTTGGCCTAACATCTTGAGTTCTTGTTATGGCACAACAACTTACGATTAGCTCATTTGAGAGTACCTTTTGTGAAAAAGAAAATTTTTAAGATCAAACATTATGAAATGGTTCAATGTTCCAGTAAGGAATGGTAACTTTTTATACTTCAAGCAATCCACACATTCCAAACATCAATTTCATAAAAGATTTTTTCAAGTACGAGTTCCCTTTATTCGTCCTTTCTGCTTGTAAAATTGAGTTTGAAGTTCTGAAGTTTGTCATATTTTCTTTTCTACCTTACCCCCTCCCCTCCCCCTCAGGAATGATGAAAATCTTTCCTAGGATTGGAGCGTAAAGGCTAAGGGCGTAAAGCACTTGCTTCTTGTGTTTTATTTTTTCATAACGAAAACACAGAGCTGTGGGTTATACTCTAAGTGGGCGTGATGGTCCATGTTTGAGGCCTAATGCCTATGTGTATAAGGTAGGTCAAGACATTGGTTAGGAAGTCTTTAGAGTTCATCTTGCTATAGCGACATGTAGTAGTTATTTCTTAGTCACCACAGAAGTCGATCCAAATAGAGATGGGCCATAAAATGTTCCTCTAAAGGTTGTTTGTGCATGATGGCCAATACTTTGAACGAGGTAGGAGTCACATAGGTTGGATCATACTTGGAGGTTTTGATTGCACGTCTTTGCTCGGCATTGGTCATAATTTGGCAGCCCTCTTGTTCCCATTGGAGATATACAATATACAATTTTTGCAAAAAAAAAGATTCTGACTTGGCTAACCATTTTAGCTCTTCTAGTTTCTAGGTTGTTGCATGTGACTTTGGTCTTGATGTAGGAGGTGAGCAACTGTTTTTTGAGAGCTTGCTCTTGAGAAATCTCATTGTCAATCAAGGCCTTGGCCACCTCGGGAACCTCAACAAACATGAACTCATATTCCTCTCAAGTGCATGGCAAGGAGCGTACTTTCATTATTAATGGTTTGTTGAGGAGGCCTAAATCCAATCATTCATAGCTTTTAGCAAATGTGGTGAAGGTAGTGTCCAATTGTCTGATGTAGGTGACCAGGTCATCCCCCGTGTTCATGTGTAGGTATGAGGCTAAAATAAGAATTGATTTTTGCTTATAGCAGGGTCTAAGGTAGCCTGTGGGAGGTTGGTGAGCTGGATAACTCTATTGTTCATGCTTGCCTCTCCTGGGTTGTTCAATGAGGTGTTTGTTAGCCCCTTGTGGGATGGATTGGTCTTATAGCTTAGTTGATGTGCTACTCACTACTTGTGGAGTAGTTGAAATAGTAGAAGTGTCAGGCTGAGTTGGTTCCGCTACTGGCTACAGGAGGCTGACCGCAAATTTGGTCCATAGACCTGTTGGGGCTTGATGGGTTTGGTTCCTTGTGGATCAGTTTGTTTCTCATACCTCACTGGTTTATAGTCTTGTGGCAATGGCTTGGAAGGTAGTGATTGAGGGACATGCATGCCACTCGTGGTCTTGGCAACCAAATCCAAGTGTTGTCAAGATTGTGGGAGAGATGGAAGGAGTCTCACTTGTAGCTTTCTCGCTTGCACAATGGGGGAATACACACAAAGGTGGAGGCTGAAAAAAGTTTTTCTCTTCTTAGTTGTGTAAGCCAAAAAGAACTCTAGTACAAAGAAATAGAAGAACCCTATATATGGGTCTCAAACCAAACTCAACTAACTAAGGTGGCATGCTAAGTGAGCCACGAACTAGAGTAGATAAGGATAGCTATCATCTAGCTATTATTCATGGGTGGTGTACCAACCGCATTTGCACCTAACAAGTCGGTGGCATAAATGCACAATGGTCACCCTGGCATATCACGAGTGGAGCTCGATATCTCAACACTCCCCCTTGAGCTCAATCCCAATTCCTGCACACCAAGCATGTCTTTGAACTTGCGCAGCTTCTCTGCACCCAATGCCTTCATAAATATGTCAGCTACATGATCCTCTATGCTGACATAAACTAGATCAATAAGACCTAGTAAAACCCTCTCCCGCACATAGTGATAATGCACCTCAATGTGCTTTGTTCTAGCATGATAGACTGGGTTATTTGCCAAGTGTATACTACTCATGTTGTCACAATAAATGACAACTGACCCATCTGTAGGCTGATGCATATCATAAAGTAGCTTATGCAACCAAGCTACCTCACATGCAGCCATTGTTGCGTCCCTGTACTCAGCCTCTGTGCTCGACAAGGCAATAGTAGGTTGTTTCTTGCTACTCCAAGTGACTGCAGCACTCCCAAAAGAGAACACATATCCACTGGTAGATCGTCTATCAGAAATACTACCAGCCCAATCAGCATCAGTGTATCCATGCAACTGTATCTCAATCCCTATCTCATAAAGTAGTCCATACTGCAATGTGGACTTCACATACCTGAATATGCGTCTAGCCGCATCCAAATGCGGTTTCCTTGGAGCCTACATAAATTGACTAATCAATCCAACAACATAGCTCAAATCTAGCCTGGTAATAGTCATATAAATCAAACTTCCTACTATGCGTCTATACATAGTAGTGTCTTCGAGAAGCTCACCTGCATCTGCGCTCAACTTCACATTCTGCTCCAAAGGAACTGAAATAGGCTTACAGCTTGTCATCCCATATTTGGACAGCATGTCTAATCCATACTGCCTTTGTAAGAGCCATATCCCACTTGGTGATCTAATCACCTCAGTGCCTAAGAAATAACACATCTCTCCCAAATCCTTGATCTCAAACTTATGCTTCAATAGCATTTTCACATGAAGGATATCTTCATCACTGTCACCTGTGATAATCAAATCATCAACATAAATGACAAGCAACATAATACCTTTCTCTATTTTTCTCACATAAAGTGAGAAATCTGCCTTGGAAATCTAAAAGCCAATAGTGACAGATACTGTCCTTTCTTGTCAGACCATGATCTAGGTGCTTGCTTCAAGCCATACAAGGCTTTCTTCAACCTGCAAACAAAATCAGGATGAACAGCATGCACATAACCTGGTGGCTGCTCCAGATAGACCTCTTCTTACAAATCACCATGCAAGAAGGCATTCTTTATATCCATTTGATGTAAAGACCATCCCTTTGATGCAACCATAGCAATGACTACTCTTACGGTTGCCATCCTTGCAACCGAACTGAATGTTTCTTTATAATCAATGCCATATGTTTGTGCATACCCCTTGACTACTAATCTTGCCTTGTATCTATTCACAGAACTCTGCATTGTGCTTCACCTTATAAATCCACTTACAAACAATTGCATTCTTATCTTTAGGCAAAGGTACCAATTCCCATGTAGCATTTGCTTCTAAGGCATCCATTTCTTCATCCATGACTTTCTCCCATTTTTCTTTTCCCATGGCTTGCTCAAAAGAAGTGGGTTCTGGTTCTTGTATCACTTTGACCATATAGGCATAGTGAATGGCTGTAAATCCATCATATTTCAGCCTATCCACAGGATGCCTAGCTCTGGTAGACCTACGCAAAGTAGGTTCACTCCCAGGTGCTCTCAAAATATCCCTGGTCTTCCTTACTCCAGGTGTAACAATAGAAGGAATACCCAACTCATCATCAATGCTCTATTCTGAGCCACTGGATTCACCATCCACATAAGAGTGACCTGCATTCACATCAAACATGGGCTGATCTACCTTCTCTTTTCCTTTTTGTGATACCTGCATACCACTATCTGCATTGCTTTGAGAAGATTCTCCTGATCTCAATCTGCCTGTCCATGGCGAAGAATGTGAACCACTGCTAGAGGGTGCTCCAAGTCCACTAATATCTTGTGATTGCTGTTGTGAATTCTGTGCAGCATTACCATTTTGTGCATCTACATTATCAATCACATTTACTAGTTTATACCAGCTACTCATCTCATCAAAAACAACATCTCTGCTCATTGTAAACTTACGAGTAGAAGGGTTATAGCATCTATACCCTTTTTGCTGCAGAGACTAACCAATAAAGATGCACTTCTCAGCTTTTGGATCCAACTTGGATCTCAACTCATCTGGCACATGAACATAGACAATGCAACCAAAAAATTTTCAAATGAGAAATATCTGGTTTCCTATCAGTATACCTCTCCTCTGGAGTCATGCCATGTATTGCTGCAGTGGGAGTCCTGTTCATTATGTAGACTGATGTAGCAACTGCCTCAGCCTAGTAAAAATCAGGCAGGTCTTTTTCATTGAGCGTGGCACGAGATACCTCTCCAATATGCCTGTTTTTTCTTTCTGCAATTCCATTTTTTCTGTGGGGTATGACTACATGAATATTGCTGCTTTATGCCATGCTCCTACAGGAACCTTGCAAACTCATTTGAGAGGTACTCTCCCCCTCCATCTGACCTTAGGCATTTTATTTGCAGGCTTGTTTCTTTTTCAACCATAGCTTTCAGAGTGGATTAATTCCAATGGCTTTTTACTATCTTGAACATGTCTAGGAAATGGTTTCCTTGCCTGTTTTCCAAATTGACAGGCTTCACATACATTATGCATTTCTGCAACCTTGAATTTAGGCAATCCTGCAACAATATTTTGGGCCTGCATTGATTTAAGTCACTGCACATTAACATGACCAATGCGTTTATGCCAGATATCAATATCTGTAACTACACCGGTCCCATGTGCAAAAATTGCGGCACTCAATTCAGGCATGTCTACATCCAATGTAAACATTCTGCCCTTCTTCTTTCCTTTTGCTATCAAGCGACATTTATTTTTCATATCCTCAACAAAGCATCCATGAGGATTAAATCGGACCTGCAAGCCCTGCTCAACCATTTGATCAACAGAAACCAAGTTCTTGGTGATATTCAGGACATGAAATACATTCGATAGGTATTTCTTTTTCCCATCCTGCATAGACAAATGAATTTTTCCAATCTGCACAATAGGATGTGCAATATCATCACCAGTCTCCACAAATCCTGGTTTTTCCATTTTCCTTGCATCCTGCATCCATTCTGCACGACCTGTCATGTGGTTTGATGCACCTAAGTCAACATACCACACATTGTTGCTTTCTTTTGCACTTGTCACAGAATTGGTCATGTGTTGCACCATAAACAAATGCTCATTTCTGTCATCACCCTGTCTACTAGAAGATGCATAATTCCCTTGTTGCAATTTTCCATTCATGATGTCATTCTGCTTTTTATAGCAGTCTTTAGCCATATGATCCATTTTACCACAGTAGTAGTATTCAACATTGCTGTTTGCATTTTGGCCTCTTTGCCATCCACCACGACCTCTTTGGCTCCCCCTGCCTCTAGAGTTATTACGTCCTCCTCCATAGGTTTGGTTTTCTTGAGTTTGTTGCATATTCTGATTTCTACCACGGCCTCCAGATCGGCCTCCTCTACCTCTGCCTCTACCTCTTCCAGCATTTGAGTAGAAAACAGTTTCCTTTGAAGTTCCTCCTGAAAAAGATGTACCACCATTTCTCTGCTCCTCAGAAATTAGAAAAGCAATCAACTCCTTAGAATCAGGAAATCTTTGACGGACGAAAATGGATGTTCGGAACTGTGCATAATCCTTTCCTAGACCATTCAAGGTCGCAGAAACTAAATCATCATCTTCCACTTGCGACCAATGGAAGCAAGTGCATTTGCAATCTTCTTCACCTTCATGTGGTAGTCATTGATGCTCATACTTTCTCTTTGCACATTGTGCAACTCTTGCTTGAGCTGCATTTTCCTGGCTTGCGTATTTGTGCAATACATTTTTGACAAAGTATCCCATGCCTCCTTTGGCGTACTTGCATCCTGAATATGCACAATCATAGAGTTTGAAATACTGATAGATAATCAGTACATAACTTTTCTGGCTCTCTCATACCATCCTTTAAATGCCTGCATTTGTTGTTGATTGGGAACATCAGGAAGAACTGGTTCTTCTTCATTTCCTGCAACAAATTCCCAATATCCTTTTTCCATAAGGAAATTTGTCATTCTAAACTTCCATGCTTGGAAGTTGTTCTTGTCAAGCTTTTCAGTGACAATCTGTGAAAGAGAATCAGATGCCATTACAGAACACTGCAAAAAATTCTGTCACTGTAAAAAACACAGCTTTAGCCTCACAAGGGCAAATTTGCAAAACTGACGAAAGTGGTATTTGACCACACAATCACTTCCTAGTGACGATTTTGCATCAACAGGAAATAAGGATGATTCTATACCTCCCAATGTCTCTGCGCACATGCATATAATTCAATTTCTACGGTAACTTTTCACCGACCTGTAGAACAGTGGTCTGCACAGCAAAAAACAGGGCCTTTTCCTGAGTGCTTGCGGAAAACTTCATCCTCCAAAACATGCCCCAAAATGGCCTCAAATAAAAAAAACAGAGCAATCAAGGGCTAAAGCTCTCACCCGTTGCATATACTGCCCTCTTGCTACACTATGAAGGGCGTCTCTATCTGAGACAATGCACTCTTGCACTTTCCGACTGTGCTACCTGCAGAGACTTGCTCCTAAAACAGAAAAATGAAAGCAACACTGGTCCTCTTACTAGAACACCGCGAACTTGGTTTGCTTTCTTGAGCTCCTCACCACGAATAAGGCTCTGATACCATGTCAAGATTATGGGAGAGATTGAAGGAGTCTCACTTGTAGCTTTCTCGCTTGCATAATGGGGAAATACACACAAAGATGGAGGCTGAAAACAGTTTTTCTCTTCTTAGTTGTGTAAGCCAAAAAGAACTCTAGTACAAAGAAATAGAAGAACCCTATATATGGGTCTCAAACCAAACTCAACTAACTAAGGTGACATACTTACTAAGCCACGAAATAGAGTAGATAAGGATAGCTGTCATCTAGCTATTATTCATGGGCGGTGTACCAACCGCATCTGCACAGCTAACAAGTTGGTGACATAAATGCACAACGGTCACCCTGGCATATCACGAGTGGAACTCGATATCTCAATAAGTGTTGCCTTTGTAGTAGCCTTAAATGTGCACTAGGACTTTGGGCACCCATTGCATCTTGACCGTTTGTCGGCTCTTGCGGCACCTCTTTTTCTCCTAGGCCTAGGGTGTGAGGTTTTAGGATTATGAGTTCATGCAGATTGGCATCTAGGCGACTACAATTGTCATTCGGGTACCCATTTGAGCTGCTATTCAATGGATTTGGGTGCAATTGTTGGTGGTTGCGATCGATTGGACATGGTGGGTCGAGATAGCTCACGACCCCCTCCTTAGGCTTGGCACTAAGTTGCCCTACCAATGGCATTGCAGTCTTAGATAGAGCTACACGCTGCCTTGCTGAAAGCCATCACTAACCAAACATTGCCAATGGAAATATGAATGTGTTGTGTGTTGTAGTTGACATTGCAATGTGCTCACTTCTTGAATGCACGTCCTAGTAGTGATTCCTTACCAATGGCCTTGGTGTGAGGCATCACATAGAAGATCATTGGTAGGCTTTCAATCTCAATAGAGACCGCTACCTTGTACTTTCCTAACACTTAATAAGACTACCCCCCAAAACAGGCTAAGTTTTGCGCTAGTAGGTTGCAATTGGGGTTGACTAATGAGGATCTAGTGATTGTGCATAAGGATATTATAGTCAACTCCCTTATCAATGAGTGCATCACAACAAAGATTAGGTGGGGATCTCATCACAACAAAGATTGGGTGGGAATTCGTAATAAGAAATCAATTTAGTGACACAAGGAAGAGCATCACAACAAAGATTGGGCGGGGATCTCATCACAGCAAAGATTGGGTGGGGATCTCCAATTGATAAATACTCGGTTTATACCTATTTAACAAAGACCCTAGGTACATAAGTGATTGTTAAGGAAAAGTGAGAAAGGGATGATACTTCCAAGAAGACTACAGGGGGTGAGCCTACATCACCACCTTCTAGACCACGACCTGAATAGAATAAAGAGGATGCACAAAAAAAGTAGAAGAAACAAGATGCTAGACCAAAGAAACAACTAGGTTACAAGCTTGCTTCAGATACTAAGTCCACAGTAGATCTTAAAAGCGTATTCAAGGAGAGAATCTTGAATAGCAAGATTGAATTCACCTTAGAAGAGATTTTGGGAATTGTAAAGAGAGAGTTTCATGAAGAAATTATAAACATCAATATGAGAAAGAAACATGTGATTCAGACTATAGAAGAGCCTGTCATGTAGGGTATCACAATTGAGGAGCTGACTAAGGAGATTGATGATGAAATTCTAGTTGAGAGTGCTATAATATATCCAAAGATTGTGAAGAGCATACAACTAGTACACTATGCAGAGGATCATGCACATGTAATGATTACCTACATGCATTTTTCTAAAAGTCATTGGGCATGAGCAACCACTGAGATAGTGCTTAAGATTGGAGAGATGGAGACATCGTGTGTTGCCTTGCTACATCACAGCTCAAAGATAAATGTTATAGTTTGACATTTTCATTAGAGCGGAAAGTGGCTTGTAGATGTAGAACATTGTTGACAGATGAAAGCCACCAATAATATTGCAAGAGAGCTATATGCAACATGTCCAAATATGAGGGTGTCCATAGGGAATGTTTCGGGTGATTGTCATTTCTTAATGTAGGATTCATGTTCTTATGATGCCATTTTGGTTCAGCCCTTTATCATGAAGCATAAATGGAAGCAAAGGTTATAGATGATGGATCTACATGTATGCGGATCCAAAGAAAATATGGGAAAAGAGCTGAGCAATTTACGACCGTCTATGTAAATCACCCATGAAACAAAGATACATTGAATTTTCACTAGGCTCCTCTATCCTAGAAGATGGCGGTACAAGGAGAGAAAAGCTCTCACCTCCTGATAGCGATGTTTTTTCTTCAAGATTTATATGCAGCTTGGGTTCTTTCAACATACAAAGTTTGGGGCTATTTATATGTAGTCCAAAGAGACTATGAATGATTTATTTAAACTGATAGGGTTGGGTACTTCCCATTTGCAGTAAAAGTTGGGTTTACAAGAGAAAAAGAGTGAAGCCAAGGTTCAAACCAAGTACAAAACAATTGACAAGAAAGTGAAACCAGTTGCACGGTCGTTACCTCCTAACAATGATGAGCAAATGAAGAGGGTTGCCAAGTAACCAAATTTGAGGAATCCAAAAATATTTTTTAGCAAAGACATTAGAAAAATTGAAGATCAAGAATGGGAAGTTCTTGCTTGTTGCAAAGAATACAATTCTTTAAGGAGAATATACTCACTATTGATGCAATGTTTAGAAAGATCGAAGCTATATCGACAATGAATGCAAAAGAGACACTGAAAGAGCATACTAATGATACCTTGACTAAGAGTCTTAATACTAAAATACTTGAGAATGTAGATGAAATGGATAAAGTGCATATAGATGGTATAGAATCAGGATGATACATAAGAACTGGACATTTTGATTGAGGGTGTTCATATGCAAGGTGCAGAAGTTAGAGAGGAGAGGAAAGAAAACATTGTGACAACGTTGCTTGTACAAGACAAAGATACTTTCATAGGTGTTTTTTCCAAATCAATCACAGAGAGATATGCTATGGATTGCAAAGCTAGAGGGGGTGACGATACCCGACCCGTGTTTCAGATATGGATGCTAAAACAAGGAAATGTATATATACTTATTTATGGATTTCAAGAGTTTCACCAACTTGAAAAAGGAATGATAGAAAAGTTATTGTCTTTGAGAGGGTGACATATGTAGAATGATGAAGCAAGTTTTCAATCCTAGCAGATTCCACATGTTGCTAAGTATGATATATAGGCTGTTTAGAACAAAAGCAAATGTATGGGATGTATGCATGCCTTATTGGTCAATTATCCAACGGTTGTTTGATCTAGGAGGAGGGATATTGTTGTAGGTTGGAGAAGAATTGAAGATCTTGAAAAATTTTCTATGTTAGCAAGGATTTATGGTGGCTGGAACTTCAAGGATGGGCTTCTCTACCTAGGGAAGAGGCCTACCAAGTTTGGTTGTCATCCGACTTGGTATGCAAAAGTTATAGGGACAAGAAGGATGATGTTTGGCCAAGACTGCGTGTACTAAAAGACAGTTTTGTGCAGGAAATTTTAGGGTCTAAAATCTTTGAAATTTAGTAATGAATTATTCACAAGACTTGTAGATCAAAATTAAGGCTACAACTTTGCAGAAGAAAGCTTAGCAATCCAAGTTGCAGATCAAAAGATATGGGTAGTTTTCTACAAGAAGGTGGTCATGTAGGATAGTTTTTCAGGCACAAAGAGATTGAATCTAAAGGATGTAAAGTATTGTATGAGACATATACTTTAATAGAGGTGGATAGGACTGACTTGAGGATACCCAAAGTAGGGAAAAGGTTCAAAGTGTTTAAGAGAAGAGATACAGAAGAGTATGCAGTGGAGGACTTGACAAGAAAGACAAAGATGACAGGGTAGATGAAGATGCGCCCTTTTCCTTGCCATGTAGTCTCAAGACCTGGTGCTATTCACACTGGCCACAACAGTATATTTTCATCCCTTTGATGCTTTGGTGGTGCTCATTAAGCCCCATATACCTTCCTTACTACTCAATGAAGCACCTAGGGTTGTTGCTTGACAAAATGGATGCCTATTTCTTCCTATTTCTTACTACTGATAGTTGTGGTGCTGCCTGAGATTAGAGTATCATTGGGTGGGCTAGATGCATGCATCGTCCTCTCTCTTGTCTAAGCCATGATTCTTTGCCTCACAAATGGACTACTAGAGAAAACTCCTAGTTGTAGGATTAGAGATGATGTCTATACAATTGAAACAAAAGGGTTTTATGGAAACAACCTGTGTAAACATATAGTCCAAAATTCTTTGAAGAGGGCAAACGGAACCATTGTTCAATCAGAAAAAGGTCTAGAATTGGCCATGCTAAGATTTCGAGGTGTGATATATGTACATTGCCTTAACAGAATTAACAAATGTACTAAATTGTCCAACCACCAAACAAATAAGAAAATTCACAACACTGATTGATATATAAACTACTCCACTTGCTGGCACCAGAATATGCAAGACTTTCCTAATGTTATTAGATAGAATTTGATGGGTGCTGTAGGGAAATAAGTCACTAATGGCAACAACAGATGTTAAGGTTACTAAAGGGGTTGATTGTGGATTACTAAAGTAGGTTTTAGCTAAGGCGAGCCACCCTCCTTCTACACCCTCTCCACCCAACTAGCGAGTTCTCCAAAACCTAAGAGGCCTAGATTAAGGATGTGTAGCATCCAATGAACCAACACCCTTTGGGCGAGGGGGGTGTATGGAAGTAGACTTCAATCCATATTTGTATGTCTAATGTGGTCGACCATAGGTTAATGATGTGGATATTTGATCTTGGCATATTCCATGTGATATACAAGTTATTTAAAGCCAAAGGGGATGTCTTGTATGTATGTGTGTCTTCTTGGTCAACTATCCAATGGATGTTTGACCAAGTAGGAGACTACAATGGACATGTAGGGCGGGCTGACGTGATGTCTAAAAATGTTTTGATTGGGAGAGGATTAATGGTGAGTGACACATCCAAAATGGGCTTTTATACCTTGGGAAGGGTCCTACAAAGTTTGGTTAACATCGGAGTTCGTATGTAGGAGATACAGAATTGCGAAGGTCAATGTCTAGTTAGGACTACATGCTGTAATGATCAGTTGCAGGTTGCACAAAAAATTTTAGGGGCTGAAATCTTCAGAATTCGGTCCAAGTGTCTTCAACTAAGTTGTAGATCATGAGTAGACTACAATTTTGCTTTCTAAAGCTTGGCAATTTGAGTTATGGTTCAAAAGATACGAGCAGTTTTCTGCAGGTGGTCCTGTAGGATAGTTTTTTGGACAGGATCAAACTAAATCTAATGGAAGTAAAGTATTGCATGTGGCATATGCTTTGATAGAGACATTTGAGACTGACATGAGGTCTTGTAGTCCCCTCTCCTGCCAACCTATCACAAAAGTAGCTCCTATAGAAGAATCCACAACAAAGACAACTAGCTTGACGTAGACAATACGAGTCTCAAGACTAAGAAGACCATGAATTGAGAAAAAAGAGAAGCCCACGTTAAGAACATGTAGAGCCTCAAAAATAGAGCTCAATGAACGGTTAGAAAATAGAGGCAAGGTACCAACATCAATAAAGGCATTACAGGAGAATACCTAAGATATAGAGATTTCAACTTTTGCTTAACAATATAGATGCATTAATGGTAGTTATAGATGCAATGTTAGCATATGGAGCACATGACATGCACGATCCAGAAATACTTGATGATGTAGAGGAAACTATGGAAGATCTTGCAAATGATATAGAGATTCAGGATGAAAAAAGAGCTCAAATATGACACAAAATTTGTGGATGTGGATGCTACAAAGTTTAAAGGAATGAATGATACTGAGAAAGAGAATGTGGATAATGTTAAGGGTAAACAGATAATAGAAAATACAAGAGAGACATTGATGCTAGTTATAGAAGATACCGTCGTTCAGGATGCAAAGAAAGATGACCTAAACATATTAAATAGGTTAATGATGTGGATTCTTGATCTTGGCATATTGAGTGTGATATACAAGTTATTTAAAACTGAAGGGGATGTCTTGCATGTATTTATGCCTTATTGGTCGACTATCTAGTGGATATTTGACCCAAGACGGTGATATGGCTATTGGAAACTATAGTGGATAGACACATCTAAATTGAAGACGTATAAAATTGTTTTAATTGGGAGAGGATTAATTGGTAACTGATGCATCCAAAATGGGCTTTAATACCTTGGGAAGGGTCCTACAAAGTTTGGTTGATACCCATGCTCATATGTAGGAGATACAAAGTTGGGAAGATCGATATCTAGCCGGGATAGCATGTTATAATGAACAGTTGCAAGTTGTGCAGAAAATTTTAGGGTCTGAAAAATTCAAAATTTGATCCCACTACCTTCAGCAAAGTTGTACATCACAAGCGGGGCTACATTTTTTCTTCTTAAAGCTAAGTGATCTAAGTTATGGTTCAAAAGATATGATTAATTTTCTGTAGGGTGGTCATGTAGGACAATTTTCTAGATAAGATAAGACTGCATTTGATGGATGTAAATTATTGCATGTGACATATGCTTTGACAGAGATGTTTGAGATTGACACAGCGGAACCAAGGATAGGAGAGAGGATCAAAATATGCGAGAAAAGGGATGGATCAAAATATGTGAGGCCAAGCCCTTAGACATGGATTTAGCTTTGTGTAGATACGAGCCATGTCCCGCCTCTTTGTTAGTAGCCTAGCATACAACACTGATGAGGAGTCCCTCCATAAGGATTTCCAAGCCCACAACAAGACTATGGACTACCATGTCATCATGGACTGCGAGACGAACAGGTCAAAGGGCTTCGGCTATGTCACGTTCCTTGAGGAGGCTCAAGCACATGTCGCATAATAGAAAATGAATAATTTATTCTTGGATAGGTGCATGATTAGGGTGGACCACATGATGCCTCATCCGCACCGTTGTCTCCCCCTCCCCCATTGTTTGACTTGTTTCCTTGGTATCAAACTTGTTGTAAGCGCCCTCGAAGAAACTCCGCCACAACCGACTCTATAATTAGATGCGGAATACGCAATGCCTTGAGGCTGCTGTCTTTTGCACTTCTGTTGACATTCAGCATGAATGGACTATGTTAGATTAGACCCATTTTACTACATTCATCAAGCTTAGCTTCAATGTTGGAGAGCCAGAGGAGCTTCTCATGTGTAGTGACCTTGAATATTATGATAAGACTTATGACCATGTGACTCCAAAGAGTGAGTAGCGTTTGGGGAAATTCAAGAATAGGAACTTCTTCAAGATTACAACTATTGATGATCCAGTAATTAGAAGACTTGTTAGCAATGACAAGCTACTATTTTTCCACAGACTCAATTTTGTCCACCTTAATGTGTGCTCCGAGATCTATGTATTCCTGGGACATTGCTATGCATAGGGTGGGGAGCAAACTTTTCTTTGACAATTTCTAGAGATAGAATATGAGTACATTGATCATTTTTCTATTGGTAGTCTTTAGATACCAAGAAGAGAGAAACAATGTTCAAATCTAGATCAGCACAAAGGGACTTACAAATCTGATGCTTCAAGTGATAACATAGCCTAACCCAGTGCCCATCTTGGAACTTCCATGAAAAAGCAACCATAAGAAGGAAGAAAATTTTGTAAGTCTGTTGAATCCTGAATAGATTATTGAAGACCTTCAAAGTAGCTACGCTAAGATTGATGTTGCAATCAGCATTTTTTTCTGATGTTGCAAGCTATGGCTAAGGCTGCTCAAGAAGACCAAATGAAGCCAATAGAGCAATGAAAAGTATCTAATACCTTTGGTACCAACAACACATTACATGTATGGTGGAGTTCAAATTGGTCTTCAAGATGAAACTTCAATTGCTGTTTTGTTTGTAGCTAGTGAAGTTGTAAAGCAAAAAAGAAATGCTCCAAGCTAAGCCTAGAATGACACTAAGTCTCCAATGATAGTGAGTGGGCCAATCTGATCTCCTTCTGCTGATGCTACTCCTAAACTTATAAGGCCAACTATAAAAATCCTTTTCTCCAATCAAGCTACTTAAATGTAGCATGTAACATGAATGTTAACTTGCAATAAGCTAACTACCATCATCCACAACACCTATTAGTTTTCAGGATATGTACTCTATGCTGCTTGAGCATGATGATTCTTTGTGTTTACAAGGGATCTCAATGTGGTGGAAATTAGAAAGTATTTTAGATTCAAAGAGGGGTGGCAAGCATAAGAAGAAAGCACAATGTTATCATTGTGACAAGAAGGGGAATTCCCCAAGGACCTAGCAACATTGCAAAAGGCACAGGAGAAGAAGAAGGGTAGGGACTCTACCAAAGAGAATTGTCCTCTTAAGATTCTAATTCACACTCAAACCCCCCAAGGTAAAGGCCAGGACTACAACCAAATCCTCTTTTGTGGTGAATATGAAGGCATTCCAACCTACTCTTTTGCCTTCTAGCCTTAGTGGTGATGACATCCCTTGCAACTCTCCAATGCCAGAGGAAGTGTAAGAGGGTGATGGTGATGATAGTCGAGCATCCTACCTTCATTGATATGCTAGTGAAGTGAACCCAAAGTGCAATTTCCCACGTGCATTTTTGAAGTTTGGCAAGCAAGTCGATATATTGAAAGTATACAAATTGCATTCTAAAGAGCCTCAAAACGCCTAACCTTGTTTTATGGGTCTAGTAGAAGAGACATCTTCCCAATAGACACATCACAAAATTTCACTGTTATAGACTTGCCTCAAACACTAATGGATCTTATCCATCATACATCCATTTCACTAGTAGCTCCGATATCCACACGCCACAACTTTGGCTTTCAAAATACCAAAGGTGACTAAATGACTCTCTCAAGTAGATGAGATGTTTGAAGACCTCTCTAATATTGCAACTCATACGGGGTCCTTTCCCTTGGTGTCAAACATCTCACCTTTGTGGGTGAAAATGGCAATGCTCTCAGTGATGATGGCAATTATTCTTAGAGCATTAATCCTCTATGTGGTCACCCCTTTTGCAAAAAGCAATTACAAGTTAACTTTGGCAATCACCACAACACCATTGGATGGTTGTTTGATGACAAGCTTTCTACTCAAGAACCATAGACACTAACATCTCTCATTCCAAACTATTATGCAAGTGTGAGATGAGCGATTTTTAAAAAAAAATCATATTGGGAAAGAAACATGGTTTGAATAGGATGGCTTCCATATCCTCTGATCGAATCTCCTTTCCACAAGGAATGATCTAACTACTAAGTTGGTCCATCGAGATTGATGTAACATTTGAGGTCAAGGAATAAAAAAGAATGTGTGGATCCTATGGGCTAGCAACTCATGTTAAACTATTATGTGCCCAAGTGATACTACTAAAAATAAACAAGCACAACATCAGTAACTTATTAGGAGCTAGGTCGAGAAACTCTCACAAAGCATCTCACAACACTACTCTCCACATATGATGATTAAAAGAATAGGTGACAAGATTTTAAAGGCCTCTTAGTACCTACCCCTCAAGAAACTCTCACAGAGCATCAATACTACTCTCCACACATGATGATTAAAGAATAGGTGATAGGATTTGAAAGGCCTCTTGTTACCTTTCTTGAGATCCACCCTTACAAGACAATTCCCTTAACATATTAACAACGTTAGAAGTAAAACTTTTACATACCTGCCCTTGGGTGACCCTAAAATACCATGGGGACTTTATGATAAGTATGCAAACACATGAGCCTGCTGAATTAGGATCCTCATCCGATCCTCAACTGTACTGTTCTACAAAAAGATTACATCGTATTGTTTACCTTTGTGGAACCATAGCTTTCGCTTAGGAACACCTTGGCAACCTGAAAGCACAAGATTACCACATTCACACCCTCACTTCCATGCTGTTGCTTGGCAAAATTCTCTGGCTCCACTTTCTATTTAGTCTTAACCACCCTAACGAAGGAAATTCGGTATGGCAGCCTCTATACTATTCCAAACTCCCTTTTGCCACAAAGTGAATGAGGTAAGGGCACCACCTAGTCATGGAAGAGCAGACTAGGACGCTATGCAAGAGGGAGAGGAGATTGTGAGGGAGAAGAGATGAAAACTAAGAGAGGGAGAGAGAGAGAACTACGAAAAAATAGATGAATCAATAAACTTAAGAGATGGAGAACCCTCGGGACATAACCAATATACACAATATTGACACCAATATCATGGGCTTATTACATTGTAGAGCATACATAAGCTATAGTAAGAGAAAGAATTTCATAAGCTCATGAGGGAGAATGGGGAAGGCTCAATAGGGCTGAAGGAGGCCTCTTTGCTCTCTCTCTTCTTCCTACAAATTACAAAGGAGAAGGCCTCTTTATATAGGCATTGAGGGTGTTTAGGGAGGAGGTTAAGAAATAATAGGAATTAACACCACCAAAGCTGTATTAAGGTGGTTCCACCAATGTGGAAGCTCCATCTAGATGTTTTTTTGACCAATTTGTACTTAATCAAGCTCCATCATAGGTGAGTTGTCTCCATTCTCCCCCCCATAGCTTGAGTCCAAGAGCTCTCCTATAAAAAAATATAGAGAATCTTCATAAAATAAGATCATATCTAGCAATAATAGAGAGAGAGTAATGAGAGTTCATACATTACTACTACAATTAAGGATGATTTGAGGGTGATTTAGGAGGGGAATTCTAATGGTTTATTAGCTTGAGAGAGAGGAGAAGAGAGAGGAAAAGGTTTGGGGGTCAATGAATGATGTTTTATGGAAGTGTTAAGTGTGGGGAAGAAAGTATGGATGTGTATTAAATTGAGAGGTGGTCTCCACTGCAGTTGGAAAAAGTTGGCATCCACCATTTTGGCCATATCTCCCAACTCGTAGCTCCAAAAAATTATAAAAAAATACCAGCCAAAACTTCAGCTCACGCGCTACAACTTTTATGTTGAAAAGTTTTTTTGGATTGGAGTGGAAGTATTTTTAAAAAAACTTACAAAATCATGTGCTTGATTTTTCTTCCACTAATGCTTCCAAGAAGGGTCCCATTTGGTTGAATTGTCATAAGGCTCCAAAGTCATGACATTATGAGCCTCACATGCCCTTTGGATGGCTCCAAATCCATTTCATATCTTTCCTTTTCACATTATATATTTTCCCTTCACCTTCCTCCATTGATCTTTACTCTTCACCCCCCCCTTGGTAAACTGGTCCATGAAATATTTTCATCTAGTGATTTCTTGGATTTCCCAAGAGGTTGTTCCCACCCTCTTCTTTATTTCAAAGTTCCAAATGTACAAAAAATCAACAAATTATTAGACAAATATTTTTTTGTGATTTTCTCGGATCACACCCCAAAGTACTTACATCCCCCTCTCTCTATTCTGTGCACTACACGATCCCTAAGAGCCTGCACTTGCAAGGATTACAAAATCAGCACTCCAATAATAGCATAAGTGGCACAATTTACTGTTTCACCAAAGTAAGAACCATGTGAAACGCTCAAGAGAACGAACCAGGAAGCAAAATCTATGCTCATGCTAAGCATCATCATCGAGAAAGAAGATAGGAATCATCATTTACGTCCTCACTTTCATCATCACACGAGACTGCCATTTTTGTGTGAGAGAGAGATTTGAACGTGAAAAGGTGTGTGTGATGGGATGCGCATCGAGGGTGAAGAAGATGAAGAGGAGATGCCATAAGACACACCCCTTCACCCCACGACCCACAACCCTATTTTTATTTTCTTAAAAGTGTAAAGTTACATCCATTAAGGTCTAAACCTTTCTACGAAACACATGGCTTTATAGTCTTAGCCAATTATATAATTTTGCAAAGGTTGAGCTAACAAATACATTATTGAGAGAGATTTGGTCGAGGTAGAGGGAGAATCTTGTGCTTGTGTTTTGCCTTATTTCCTGGTTTATCATCTCGCCCACATTGAAGAGTGAAGCGTCCCCGTAAACAAAGTTGAAGAAGAGCCACCATCAGCACATAATCTCTTTGGAATTGGTAATGGGGAAAAACTCGATGATGAAGAAAAACTTGATGAAGCCAAGCCACGCCTTGACCATTCATGACCAAACTAGGGAAGGGACCCTTGCTTCATATCTTCCACACTACAAACTTTACATAGTCTTCAAATAGTAGGGCTCTAATTCCAATATTTGTATCGAGGGTAATTCACACCACCATGGGGTGACATGCTACCATTAAGAATTGGCATGTGAATGGGGTGCTCAAGTTTAATGTTTTCTTTTTTCATATTGTGATAGATAGAAAAAATTTAATGGATTGGATCATCTGAGGAGCTGAGGGAGAAGGAGAGGGAGGCATGTGAGAGGGAGGAAGACGATAATAGGAAAGGGGAGTAGGTGGAAGAAGGCATTCGATGCTTCCATGATGAGGGAGGAGGCATTGTGGTTGGTCAGATGAGGATGATGAGGGGTGAGGAGGAGACGAGATGGTGGTGACAGGGCAAAGGCATTGTGGGAAGGATCAAGACGATTATGGGAGGAGAAGAAGTGAAAGATGCCTTTAACCTGAGGAGGGGGGAATGATCGGTTGGGCAGATGGGCAGTTGTCGGTGGCTGGTACGTTGACTGGGATGCAAGGTCGTGTTTGGATATGGCACAAAAAACCTACATCCTACTCACCTTGTAGTTCCCCTCTCCATACATCCTAGATCTGCTAAAGGAGCGCTTTACTCTTATCCATTCCTATGTCAATCCAGCTGGCTATATGTGTCATGACAATAGTGATGACGTCAGTCAATACAATGGTGATGTCGATGAGGACACTTGGAAATGGCCCTTGGCCTTGCACGTCACTTGTGTGCATGCCCTTATTGGCATTTGCACCTCTACTAAGCTCCTCTACTCCCTGCCCAACCTTTGCCTCAACGTCTATCCCGCCATCAGCTTTGACCATATAGACCTTGCTGCTTGTCGCAGCAAGGGTGTTGCAGTCAAACCTCTCTAGCGATGACCTTCTTGACCTTGCCAATCTCCTTATGCTGGCCGTAGTCTATCGATTGTTGCAACGGCACCCGTCTCCAAGTTGCGAGTGGTGGATCAGTTTGTTGCTACCTGGAGGGAACTCCAAGACGCGTGGACCATGTCTTGGATTGCTTCCTTTATTGAGCATATTTTGGTTTCATGAAGAGCCAGGTTCCCGAGCTACGCACCACATGAAGATAATTTGGGTAGTCGATGATGCCTAGTTCTCGCAACGCCCCCCACATGAAATGCTCAATAGAACAAACCAGGAAGCAAAATCTATGCTCGTGCTAAGCATCATCATCGAGAAAGAAGATAGGAATCATCATTTACGTCCTCACTTTCATCATCACACGAGACTGCCATTTTTGTGTGAGAGAGAGATTTGAACGTGAAAAGGTGTGTGTGATGGGATGCGCATCGAGGGTGAAGAAGATGAAGAGGAGATGCCATAAGACACACCCCTTCACCCCACAACCCACAACCCTATTTTTATTTTCTTAAAAGTGTAAAGTTACATCCATTAAGGTCTAAACCTTTCTACGAAACACATGGCTTTATAGTCTTAGCCAATTACATAATTTTGCAAAGGTTGAGCTAACAAATACATTATTGAGAGAGATTTGGTCGAGGTAGAGGGAGAATCTTGTGCTTGTGTTTTGCCTTATTTCCTGGTTTATCACCATGAAATAGGTCAATTCAACTTTGATGATCCATGAACACTTTAGACCTCTAATAAACCATGCATAGGATATGCGTAGGACATCCAAATGTAGCAAACGGGAGCATACATCATCACTTCCAACTTCCTCTTTCACCTGTTGGTACTACGAATCATCATAATTTGTTGGACGTGTACTGTTCCCTTTAAAACCACTTGATGCTCTGATATCCTTAAGAATGCCATTGCCCACACAATTCATCCTGGTAGCTTGAAGGGCATCCTCTGCCACAAGTCATGGTTGATATGCTCCAATGGGACCGTCAAGAAGTAATCATGATGTAAAAAGAGAAAGAACCGTCGGTCGTCATAGTGATGATACGATGTCCATATCCCTCCCTTATCACTATTGTGTGATCAGTTTGTATAGGTTTGTCCAGCTCCTAGAGAATACGCACAGAGACAGAGAAGGAAGGGCGCTGGGGGATCTTGTTTCCTGCCAAGATGCTCCTACTAATAGAGTGGACTGGCATGAAAATGCTTTTTTGAGCTATTGCTTTCAGCTCTCCTAACCTAGTCGATCTTGCATGAAAATGCTTTTTTGAAACAATTATTATTGCTCCTCCCTAGTGGGTTTCTATTGGGAGGCGAGTAGGATCATATCTATGTCAATCAATTCGAGATCCATCATTGCAAATAATTTGTCAAAGGTGCCAAACATGGAATTCAACCACTAGAAAAAGCACTTCTAGATAAGTTTTCAGTTAAATCAAGTGGCATTGACATGGTTTCTTCAATGTAGCTAGTGCAAAGGGTTGATATTCACACATTAAATATGGGGGAACTTGGTACAATTTAGGAATAATATCATCCTATGGAGGTAAGTTAGTGACAGAAGAGCTTGTGCCAATAATAGTTGTGCCTAGTTTAGAGGATTGAGATGTTGAGATGCCTAGGGAAGGGTGGAGATGACGTGGTAAGTAGGCTAGAAGATATAGGTGAACCCTTTTTCTAAGTAGAGGTGCTACATGAAGGCTCTATGGGGGTTTAGATAGTAAACATAGTGGAGGCAACTGGTTTGGTTGGTCCATGTTATGTTGTTTGAGCCGTTGCTATAGTTGATGTGAGGGTGTGATGATGCATGTAGCCGTGGACAAATTTGGTAATGATATTTTGAGATGGTCTTCATAATACCATTGTGCTTCTAGAAGGGCCTTTGGAACATGTTGAGTTGTTATGCATGCATTACTACAGGGTTGGCATCGTCATAAACAAGTGTGCTTTTGTTTTCATTTCCTAACATACGACGTGTAGAGGTATGCGAGGAAGTTTTTGGATTTTCACTTCCACTATGTGGTGGAGCTGACATGTCACTTCTTTTGGGCTTGATTGTTCAAGAGTTGGGTTAAGAGCATCATGGTTTTAGATGATTAGTTGGACTATAAGGTAGGGGTGATCTGAATAGGCTTAGATTGTGTCTGTTTGGAACTAAAGATTGTAATTACTCATGTATCTAGTAACTATAGATGAATGTGATTATCAACATAGCTAACATTTCAATAAGTTAAAATCTTGAGCATTTGTCCCAAAATAATCTTAGTGCCATTCTCCTCGGAGTTTGGAAGAACCTAGAAAAGGAGTGGGAGGTTCTTAGTCTCAACGATGACTATTAATTTACAACCACCTAACAAGCAATAATGGCATTCATGGTTGCAACAGTGACTAGCCTAGCTTTTTTAAATAATAGTAAGGAAGTGTGTTATAATACAACCCCTCATCAATGATTTTATCAGCCATGACTGCTATAAGGAATATGCAAAGGTAAGTTTCTAGAATAAGAGACTCATCTTCCATTTCTAAGCTGCTAATGGTAACAACTCAAACATTTATAACTAGAGTTGATAGATTTGGTCGAGAGTATAATTTAAGATTGTGTTGTTGTTATTGCTCAAAATCTTTACAAAAGGTTTATTCTATATGCAACAAAGGACTATCATCATTCACCATGGACGATTCACGTGAAGGATGCCCAAGGGGATAGTATTTCTTTATTCTATTGCCATTAAAATGGCCGATGTGGACTAGCCATCTAGGATTTCTAACTCAACATTCCCTACCTTTCTCATTACAAATATGTGGAAAGGTCTAAGGCCTCAAAGTTTCAACTCCAACCCAAAATCAACATAACTTCTCTCAATCCATGAAGTTGGACTAAAAATGGAGAGACTGGCATTTGCCTATGCAACTTCATTGCCATGTAGCCAAAAAGCAGTAGTACAAGCTTGCATGTCAGAACCGAGGAGCAAGAGAGAGGAAGAGACCTTGTTTCCCGCAGGTGTTGCATAAGATTGGGTTTATTGCATTGGGTTTATTTCCAACACCCTTGCCTTGAGCCAACACTCTTGTTACCTTGGGGTAGTTCCCACTTAAATCTTGATTGCTTCTAGTAAACCAAGTCACACGCCTCTATCTTACACAAATTTTTAGGGACTTAGACCCTAAGCTTGAATATAGTTGCCTTACTTTAGTGTTGTTACACCTCAATAATAATCAAGAACCATACATAGTGACTGACCTAGGATACACAGTGTGACTAACCCAGGATACATAGTGACTGACCAAGCATTTTTGAACACAATCTTGCCCTCCAACATCCATAGTCTAACAATCTCATTATGAGGTTTTTAACCTTTTCAGGTACTCCTATGGCAGCACATGCTTTCAAGGCATAGCTAATCGTGACAATGGCCTCTTCATCATGCCCATGGTCAACATATCCACCCATGAGTGTCTTCCAAGAGAATGCGTTTGCAACTGATAGCTTATCAAATACTTGTTCTTCTTGTGCAAGAGAGTCACATCTGCCATATATACCAACCATTAAATTGCTCGTAGATAGCTCCTTGTCAAACCTACTCTAAAAAACTTCACCATGCACACGTCATCCTTTATCTAGGCATGTGAAATGCCACAAGACTTCAAGAAAAGGACAAAAGTTACATCATCTACAAACACATCTTGCTCTTGCATCTCCTCAAAACATTGTAAAGCCTTGTCATCCTTATGATTATCACAATATGCCTTCATCAGATCAGTCCATGATACAACATCTCTTGTCAACATGTCGTTGAAAACATGTGAACTTTTGCAATAGAACCATACCTCCCATACATGTCTAGCAACACATTTCCTATTGTAGGCTCATTTCATAAGCCTGAGTTCTTGATCTCAGTATGTATTTCCTAGCCTACTCTCTTAATGCCCCCAAGGTCCCACAAGCTTTCAAATACATGACAAATGTAATAGCATATGTAGGTATGCTTTACAACTACATCATTTTGTAACATCTCAATGCTTCTTCGCAAGGCCCGTGTTCTACATTCCCAGTGAGCATGGCATTCCATGTGACCACATTTGGAACTGGTAAATTGTCAAACACCAATTGTTCTTCTGCAAGGGAGTAGCATTTGTAGTACATGTCCACAAATTTACTGGCCACATACAAATCCCCTTCCAAGCCCCTCAAAATAATAGTCTCATAGTTAGAAGACTTTAGGATTAAATAGTGATGGCATATAGCCTGGGTGTGCTACAGTTGTCATCATAATCAAAATGATAGAAACATGGTAGCCAATTTTTAGAGTGAGTTGCTATTTATACTACAATAGAAAAGCTTATCAATGAAGGCATATAGTCCAAGTTTGTTGAAATCTTGCCTTGCTTGGTATAATTAGTGAAGCTATTCAATGATGGATGTGGGGGCATAGTGTTCAATGCAGGACGTGGGTGCATGTTGGAGGTTGATGAGACAGGTTGTTCATGTAGGCTTTATCCTAAAGAACTCACTGAGGAAGACCACACACAAGACTACACATAGCAAGGAAGGCATCAAAAAATGACCCGAAGATGATGTATTGGAAGGCCTTAAGAAAATGACATGGTGATTACCGAGTCAATGTGAAGATCACCACTGCAGCAAATTAGAAGTAATGCATGACTAGGTGGGAGATAGAGAGAGAGAGAGAGATTGGTTTTGAGAAAAGGGGGGAAGAATTTACGAAAAAAGAAAAGAAAAAATGAAGAAGAGAGGGGTGTGTGTGCGTTTGTATATGAGAGAGAGAGAGAGAGAGAGAGAGAGAGAGAGAGAGAGTAGCTTATTATCATCCACCAAAGGCCAAATTATGACCCAAGGGACTTTTCCAAACATACAATGATTCTCCTCCCCCATGGTAGGAAAGGGTAGCTACAGTGAAAGAACAATCTATGCAGCGTGGTTCTCTTGAAAGTGTAATATGCAAATAATGAGAGCCCCTAAATTTGATATAGGAGTAGTGATCAGAAATTGGTGAAGTGGCCCCTATAAAGGGATATGAAAGTTAGCCCATATGTGTGCATATGTTGGGCATGTCATAATCATGTGCTCCTCTGATTCTACACTTTGTAGTCCACACAACTTGCATAACCTTGTCTCTCTTGCTTGACCACTCCATGCACCTGTCTCAATCAGAGAGAGAGAGAGAGAGAGAGAGAGAGAGAGAGAGAGAGAGAGAGAGAGAGAGAGAGAGAGAGAGAGAGAGAGAGAGAGAGAGAGAGAGAGAGAGAGAGAGAGACTTTAATTTGTGTTTTTTAATTTTGAGAGAGGGAGTGTATGGGTTGATTATCATATAGAGAGAGGGGTTCTTTGTTATGAATCATGATGAAGCAAGATGATATTATGGCACCCATATAGTGGGTTGTGGATAAATACATGCATCGGTCCCCCTATGCATGCCAGTTGTTGCCAGTTACGGGCCCAAGTTGGCTTTGAGGTGGAAAAAGGTAATGCCATATATTATCAAAACATTTTAGAGCTTCATCACCGTGACCATTTTGCACATTTCCTACAATTAGTGCAGTCCAAGAGAATCCATCATGAACAACATGTTTGTCAAGCATTTGTTGTGCTTTTGCAAGAGCACCACATTTAGCATAAATAGTTATTAAAGTGCTTGCAACATAGGGGCCTCTTTCAAGTAACCCCCATTTGCAAATGTCCTCATGTAGCCTTGTGTCCTTGAATAGATCCTTTTGCTTTGCACAAGCCTTCATTAGTCCCACAACATGAGTAGTCTCCTTTGGAAACACAAATCCTTCTCCTCTCGAGGCTCCCCTTTGCTCAATTTAAGTGTGGACATTGATTCAATTTTTTTTTACCTCTTCAAAAACCTAGGTTGGATTGTACACCGACAATCCAACCACAAGGCATCTACTATCACTTTGTGCTTGAAACTAGAGACCTTGCACTGGCCGGTGGTTAAAGTGAGGTGAAAGAAAAAGCCATGTCTCTATGAGAGCTCACAAGATTTCATATTTTGCAAATGTGGAATACTTCATGACTCATAATAAAATATATTGGGGCAAACTAACCTTGCTATTGTGATTGTCCCAATGTTGCGAGAGGGATCTTTGAACTTGATGTTGTCAGCTTTGGGATGGTGTTGTTGATGCTTATCATTAGGTAGTGGCTGATCAATGAATCTTTGTTAAGATTCTTCCAAAGATTGGGGTAGTGCAGAGGAGCACCTAATTTTCATGTTGCACACTATCTTGGTTTTTTATGCTCACAATAGCCTTAGGGCAACCATCACAACTTGCAAGAATGGGTAGCTCACTTCTCCACCTTTGTCGAGATTTCAAATTTCACACACACACACACACACACACACACACATGTGTGTGTGTGTGTGTGCGCACTTACGGGCAAGTTCAATATACATACGTTGTCAAAGAGTTTATTGTTCATAATATAAATCATGGGATTCTTATGAACACAGAAGAACTTTACTAGGATTTATATGAGGAATTTTCATACATAACTCAGTCATTGTTACCCAACAACCAACTTAGATATCACTTAGTTACATAAGTTCATTTGTATTTGTCATACAATTTTCAGTTGTACCACGTATATTGATTATAAAAAAAAGTCTATGGGAATCTACATCTTGGTCAGTTGGAAATAATTGACAGTCTGCAGGATAAATCACATTGATTAAAGTGGAAAATATGGTTAGAACTCAAGAAAAATGCCAAAAGTCCACTAGGTTCATGGGGGACCTGGAGTAATAAACTTAAGTGACCTGTCAATGACCTAAGTAGGTCAAAAAGTGAAGTGGGAGCTGAGCAGGATGTAGCCCGCATTTTTCGACACAAAATCCGGGCTTGCATACCTGCAACAATTGGAGAAGACTGTGAGCTATGGTGCATGCTTTGGAGCATGCAAATTGAAGGCAAACTGGAGCTGAAGATGAAGATACAAACAAGAAAGGTGAGAGCTCCTCTTACCTGTCCATTTGGTCTGATAAAAATGAATGGTATGACAGTCTATAAAAGGGGGAAATCTGAGAGAAAAGTATTCAGCCTGCTTTTATGAACATCTTCTCTCATTTTATTTACCTTATTCATGGTCCAATTGAGGCCGACTTGTACCCAAGTACTTGAGTGACTTTGGGGCAAGCAAAGGGGGAGGATTTTGAAGGTGTATGGGCTGTTATGGGCTGAAAAAACCAGTCATGAACAAGGCAGCCCACTGTTCTTGTCCATTTTGTTGAGCAAACAAGTGATCCATGTGATTATAATAGAAGAAATTGACCTCTTATCATCAGGGCTTTACTCATTAATGATTAGAGGAGCTTATTCTTGAGTTTATGTACACTTTTTGAGCTTGATTATGGGCTGGAAATTTCTTTTTTAAAATAGGGCTGAAGTTGAATTTAAGCTCCATCAATGCATTTCATGTATTATTGACCTATGTTTTGAATGTACTTGAGTCTACCATCAAAATACTTGCTTCTTGGAGTTGTATTCCGTCTATGTACATGAGATAGAAGCCCTTTGAGCTTGCATTTGGTATATGAATTTGGATTAAAATCTGAGAATATATTTTATGTAATGGCTTATTTTTCCCAAATGTATTTGATGTAATCAAGTTAAAGGAATTCATTCCATTCATGTATGCTAAAAACATAGAAAAAGCTTGATATCTCTTTTCCACCTAAGTCATTTCTAAAAACCGAATCTTGTCAAACTCCATTCTTTTTCCCTTATCCAAACCTTGAATCCCATGCTCTTCTTCTGCTCTAAGCCCCAGTGGTAGACCTTCAACCCCTAGCACGATGACAACGTTCTTAGATATATCTTTCTCTTTCTCTATCTTCCCTTTCATTTCCTGTACTACATGAACATTAATTTAGAAAATGTGTGTTTATATTCGTTGATTCCTAGACCTATCTATCTATCTCTCTCTCTCTCTCTCTCTCTCTCTCTCTCTCTCTCTCTCTCTCTCTCTCTCTCTCTCTCTCTCTCTCTCTCTCTCTCTCTCTCTCTCTCTCTCTATCTATCTATCTATCTACCTCTCTCTCTCTCTCTCTCTCTCTCTCTCTCTCTCTCTCTCTCTCTCTCTCTCTCTCTCTCTCTCTCTCTCTCTCTCTCTCTCTCTCTCTCTCTCTCTCTATCTATCTATCTACCTCTCTCTCTCTCTCTCTCTCTCTCTCTCTCTCTCTCTCTCTCTCTCTCTCTCTCTCTCTCTCTCTCTCTCCCCCCCTTGCATTTCTCACTTTTGAGCACTAATTTAGACAATGCGTGTTTACGTTCGTTGACTCATAGGCCTAGACACGTGTAAGTGCGTAAACTTGCACAACAACATTTAGAGAGAGATCTTCATCTTGGATGTACCCAGAGCATCTTAAAGCTTTATCATGATGTCCATGCCTAGATATTGAGCAATTAGGACAATCCAAGAGACTACATGTGGTGCTATAAGCTTTTTTTGAACACTTCTTGCACTTTTATAAGTGTAGCATACATGATCTCTAATGCAGTGCCTAGCACAAAATCACCATTTTTCTATTAGCCCCAACCTATGAACCTTTGCTTGTATCACACTTATCTCATATCCACATCAAACCTTATCAACTCACACTTAGATAAAAGTATGGTAGCAACACTACATGGGAATATTCATTATCTCAAGAGAAATGCATCGAAAATTGTGCTGGCATAATCCAGAAATAGCAATCTAGCTCATAAAATGCTTACTTTGTCTCTTGTGAAGCTTTGAACTCACCCACATTCTCTTGCCTATCATTGTTTCCATATGTATAGTCAAAATCTACATAAACATTCTCTTGCCTATCATCATTTCCATTTGTATAATCAAAATCTACATAAACATTCTCTTGCCTATCATCATTTCCATTTGTATAATCAAAATCTACATAAACATTACTATTTGGAAAATAAGGTGCAATGTTGCTTTGGAGTAACTACACAACATTTCAAATGCCATTTTTGCTATTGTTGTCATTCCTTATATCCAACAAGAGTGCATCACCATGATCATTGCTTTTGCCATGTATAAGTATTACTCACTTGGAAATGAGCTTCTACACTCCAAGGCCCATAGAAAGCTATGGGAGCTTTCTATGGGAGCTTTCGCTCAACCGCCAAGACCCACAGACCGCTTATTGTTTCAAGCGTTTCAAGCTGAGCACTAATGGCTACCTCTCACATAGCTGACGCGCCATCCACTTCTATGGGTGTAGTGAGCTTACATCCATGCCGATCGAGTTACCTCCTCTCCTGCGCACTCCTATAGCTCCACGATCTAAGTGCAATCTTCAAGCGAGCTCCATCCTCAAGCTCCACGCTCCAAGCTCCATCGCCGTGAGCAAGACAAGGGAAGAGAAGAGAAGAGAAGAAGAGAGGAGAAGATGGAGAGCTTCTCCTCCCCGGTCCCTCACCCTCACACACTCACTCTCTCACGCTCTCACACTCCTGCTCTCAAGCACAAGCAAGAAGAAGAAGAAGAAGAAGAAGAAGAGAGCCACTTTTTGACACACACAAGAATTAGCTTCTCATTCACTTTTGAACTTTGTATACAAAACCCTAAATCCCTTTTGGGCAGTCATTCCCTTATCCCCTTTTTTACATGGCCGACCGTGGCCTGGGCCCTTTTTTCCATTGTCCTTCTATCTTCCTAGCTTCTTTTTCCACCGCTCGTCTACATTTACAAATTGCAGGGGTGAGAGCTCGGCGCTCCTTAAATTAAATCATGATGCGTTTGCGCTCTTTTAAAAAAGTATTGACTTGCACTTTTCCTTCTGCGCCTTTGTCTTTCATTTCACTTTTCCTTGGCCTTTTTCTTCTACTTTAGCTTTTTCGGATTTTCCACCTTTGTTCGTTTGAGGGTTAACATTACCCCCTTTTAGATGAGCGCTAGTCCCATGGCACTCACCGTCGTAGGTAGCAGGCTTTGGCATACACTGAAGACGTGGGCGGAAGGGACATCGATGGTTGCCATGGAGGAGTGTTGGTGGTGGTGTGGAGGAAGGTTGTTGGGGGCATGTTGGTGGCCTAGGTGGCTGGTGGTAGGGTTGTTGGAGTTGGTGGTAGGGTTGTTCTTTGTTGGGGATTGTACTGATGGCCAGCACAAGTGTTGGTTTGTTAGGGAGTCTGCACATGATGATTCTTGGCGGGCTTGCAAGATGATAAAGGATAAGAATTCAGAGTTGGGTGTCGATGAAGAGCAAACAACACTTTTGTTGAAGTCTTCAATACTTGCAATTGAAACCCTCTCATAGGTGGTCTCTCCCTAGGGGTAGTGCTAGTCTTCTCTATCATGCACAAGATATAGTTTAATTAGTTTGGGAGACAGGTCGAACTCTAAGCAAGCTGAGAGTATTTTCCTACACTTGAGGACCCTAATTATGTGTATATTTCGGTGTAGATACTATGTCAATGCTCATGCATACTTAGATATTACGTAGTTAGAAGACTGCAGACTGGTTTCTTATAACAATGTGTGGATAAAGCAAAGTTGTCCATGTTGAGAAGAAGTACACATGAAGGTGTATGAGACATTCTTTGCATTGTGACTGCACGACGTAGCATAACTAAACACAGGGACACCGCACTTTCGGTAGCTGGGAGCTATTGGACTTGCTTGATGAGGACGGTGTACTTTTCATGGCCATTCGTGCAGTGTGATGGGACCTAAAATGGGCCGTCACTGGCTCATGCACTAGCTGGACCTCTATCATGTGCTCAACAATCCCACGGCCTCACGGCCTGGAGCGTGGATGACACATACATCATCTTCCTAAACATCTTGCGTTTGTATCACGTCTCGTAGTCCAACTCTAACTCAATTAACAATCCTCAGAGGGAGACCCAACACTTTTCCGAATAGCACGAAGCACAAACATAGGAGGTCCTCCTACGGTTGATTGCCGCTACCTCACTGCGACTCTCCTACACCTTGGGGATTGGCCCCTTTATGCGTCGCTAAACAAATACAACACATACGAACACAAACTTATCTCTTTTATGATTTGTGTATTTCCAGGAGATATACCATGCTTCCTCACTTTCTTTTCCCTAGGACCCAATGCCTAGCCTACAGCTTGGGACAACCTTACTCACTCAACGTTGGTCATGATCCTCTAGAAAGCAATTGCCATGCATCTAGGAGGTATTGTCTGATACCTTTTATCATTCATGCTTCATGCAAATTGTGAATGTCCACGTGCTCAAACAAAGAAAAATTAGCATTTGTGCACATGTGGAAAACATTTTTTTCAATGATTTTGACTATCGCTCGTATGCGGCGTTGCATGAACCTAGCACCAAGAAACCCTTATGCTACTAGGTCCTTAATTTTTAATTATCTACCAACCTAAATGGTATGCATAAAAAACCAGCAAGCTTTTCATCATTTCATTCAACATTTAAACACCTTTCATACACTCTACCCCTCACCCGTTTAGGTTATGCATCGTGCATAGGTTTAGGGTTCATTTTCCACATTTTTATTGTATAAAAAGCCATAAAAACTCACTAGAACATAAAGGTAGGGCTGAACTGAGGCTAAACCTCATACTTCAGACCCCCCATACATCCACAAACATGAATCTTATTTTTCCTTAATTTTTGGCACTCAAAATCTAATTTTCCCCTATTTTTCTCCATTTTTCCTATTTTTCTTGTATTTTTTCGCAATATTAAATTACTGAAAATACAATGGCCCTTAGATTCATTTGTAGAAAAAACACAAATTTAGTTGGTGTGTCTTATTATATTTTCCATTTATATCTCAAAAACACCCAATTTTCCCATATTTCGCGTGTTTTACGAGTTTTACACTATTAATTTCATCCACAACACTTATGATTTTCTGATTTTCTGATTTCAAACAGTTTGAAAACATTGCAACCAACATAATAGTGCAGAATCATCCCATGGGAACAAGTATTCATGAAGCAAATTGCATAAACCATCAATTTCCTTTGTAAAAATGAGATTACTGTTCTTTGCAGGTTGCAGGTTTTTATTTGCCATATCTCAGGACTGATTTCCAGCCACCATTAATGCTCATGATAGTCCACAATCAACAACCTTCCTTCCTCTTACACCACGGAGCAATCCGGTCTTCATTGGACAAGCAGCCATCATCCATTCTTCTTCTTCCTCTTCACCACATGAATCTGCCTTTAGGGGAGAGGGAGGGAGGAGAGAGAAAGACTGAAATCAGAATTCTTCATAGAGACCGCCATTGGAGGAGCGAAGCACATCGATAAGACCAGCAGGCAGGGGGGATTCAAGCCCCATAATCGATTGGGGGGGGTTATTCACAGCCAGCCATCACCCTCTCCATGCCATGAATCGCAAATTTCGGGCGCCATCTTCCTCCACGTTTTTTCATCCGTCATTCTCTCTCCACGTTTTTTGCTTCATAAGGTGCATAAATTTTTTTTTTTTGCGGGAAGGGGGGGGGGATCCAAACTCAAAAGGCATGCTCAATTTTGGCCTCCCAAGTGTCCACCTTTTCATGTCTTGACCATTTTGTGGCCATTTCCCTGTGCGGACTCGGAATCGAGCTCTGAAAAATCCTGAGCGTCCGGCTCAGCATCCTGCATTGGCCAGTAACTCTTGTCATCCTGCACGACAGTCTGAAAATTTATCAAAAATCAACAAGTGTCACTCACATGCCTTTAAAGCACTTTGACGCTTAAAATCGTCCTAGATCGAGCCGCCGCCTTCGACGTTGAATATTTTTCCCTTGATATTCATAATTTTTAGCCATTTTTAAACACTTATTGGCACCAAAATTCCGCTCTCACGTTGCTTACCACAATTGATTGCAATGGTATTAAGGCAGAGTGCAAGAGGGAATCATGCGAATGGGTCAGGGTGACAGGTCTAACCAGAGGCGAGGCAAGCTCCCTAGGTATGTCCTGCCCCCCTTTATGTGCCCTGAACAATTGTGGGTGATGCTAAGGGGCTAGGGGACTAGGGACGGAACCAGCCGACGAAGGTCACTGGACGTACCTAATTTGAGGACCCCTAGGTGCTGTGTTGTGATCGTGGGTGCTTGGTATCTTTTTTTTCTATTTTCTTTTTGTTTTTTTTCCTTTTCCGTTTTCTTTTTCTTGTGCTTTTTTTTCTTTCTTTCTTTCTTTTTTCTATTTTTTTCATTTTTTTTCTTTTTTAAAAAACTTGCCTGAGTACAACCATTGCAATATGTTGAGGCTATCAGCTTTTCAATGGGTTGGGAAATGTCAAGCTTCGAAGGCTCAGGAAATGGATATTACAGTGATGATTGTGCCCTAGCCTCGTTGTTAGAGAAGCAGTCGTTGAGAGAGGAGATACACTTGAGATATTGCAACCCTCTTTGGAACGTGTGATGTTGGTACAATTGGGGTAACAACTACCATGAATGCCCGGCGTAGAGTGTAACCCAAAAAGAGGAAGTGGTTAAGATCATGCTTTGGCCCATGCGACATGGGCACTTGCATGGGTGATCTTTGCTTTCCGTAGTGTGGCTTTGTTGTGGCTCTTTGTGGGTTCAGTGGACTTGCGGTGACTTGGGCATTGAACACTTTCACACAAAGACCTGCATCATCCTGCATCCACTTGTCACTTCATGAGAGTACATGCACGGCATATGTTGCAACTAGAATAAACTAGTGCAACGCAAGGAGACATCACTTATGTGAATTCCACGATGTTGGCTTAGATACTTATCACTGCGCTTGATTAGATTTTTCTTTTGCTTAAAGTTGTGAAATATATTAAACACAGATATGAAAAGTTTGTACAATTGGGAAACATGTCAGCACTTAACCATTTTTAAGACAAAAAGTCATGGCCAGGGAGCATTTGATAAGCCTTTTATACAACATGGGGCTACTCTATTTGTACGAGGCAGGGCGAGTCTGGGTGGTCGGGCGACTGAGGCTATGCTGGTGAGGGGCTCCTGTGAGGCTGAGGCAGGGAAAATGTCAGCTGGGACCTGAATGGTGTAGTCACTGGCCACAACTGTTTCCAGAATGCTTTTAAACAATGTGTCAAATTCATGCTTGTCTCGAGCTGCCCTCTCCTCTTTTGAGCACCTAGTGCCCGAACGTCTGGTGGAGGCCTACACGATTGGTGTTGCTTGGGGCCTCGTTTCTTTGCATACCTTTTAAGGGTAGGTACGTAGCGTTCTGATGGAGGAGCTTGTGCTACATGCTCCCTTCAACGATGGATAGCATCCTTGCAAGCCAACTGCACTGGGTGCTCCATGTCGGCTATCGTAGGGGGACCTGCAATATGTGAACCAAGGATTAGGCCTAGAGGCAGGACAAAACTATTCGCATGAAAGGGATTATACAGTGGATTATCAAGTGCACATGGTGAGAAGGGGAGAGGTGAGGCATGAAGTGTTTGTTATAGAGGGATGGCCCTCATGATGATGTTCATTTGGCCTCCAACCACCATTAGCAAATCTTGGCTCATGCTAAGTTGCATGGACTGGTTATCATGGAGTGGGGCAGGGCTCATCCTCGGAAGGATAGACCGGAAAGGGGGAAACGTGTATAGAGAGGGATGGTACCCTGTCTACACCATCAGAGATGTTGGTCAGGGCTTCCTATGGCGGTAATGAGGGTTGCATGCCCTCCACCTGGAGGCGGGAATGGTCACACAGCTTCTAAATGTGGGGTGAGAGGAGAACCTGAGGAGCTCAGCCTGTTGAACCCAACTCTTCTCCTTGCGCTTGACTATCATTGCTTGTGTGTGTTGATATTGTCTATACAGGGTCACAAATTTTTTTGCTTATTTATGTACATATTTACGAATCCATGTCACTTCACGAGGATAAAAGCCAATTGTAGAACTCTGGATTGTGCTGGACTGTGGCACACGCATGTAGTACTTGTGGCAGCTTACTCAATACCGATAGATATTTTGCCACATTGAGTAGCATGGAACCTTGTCCGAGTCTACTGGCAACATGTAACTCCTCCTTAGTGAGAACCTTATCAGATAGCGAGTTCTCTTGGCTAGTTTCAGCTAAGTTCGTACCACGAATTGTAGTCAGCACTCGAAAGGAAGTTGGTGCCACATAGGTTGGGTCTCTTTGAGACTGTCATGATCTGGGCTCCTAGTTCGGCCATTGCAACACACGCTGTTCAAATTGACTTCGACCCTCTAATTGTCGCTTTAGTTACTCTATCTCTAAGAGATTTGGTTGGCAGAGCACATCATTGAATGTTAGAGTCAAGCGTAGTTCGTCGGCTTCCTCGTCAGAGATGAGTCGCATGTGTTCATACAAGAGCTTGTTATAGTGCTCATCAAGATGTTCTTGATCTTCCCAAGATAAGGGAAATGGCAAGTATTCTTCAAGCTACTCTTTAGGGAATATGCACATGTCTGCCAGGACATAGACACATGTGAACACTTTGAGCTTAGCATCCAACTCGGTTAAGCATTCTGCGACACTTCTATGTTCAATGAGGGCTTGCTCGGTTGCTATCTCATGCAAGGTTCTAGGAGCTTGCCTAGGCTTTAGCATAGCTGGGGGCTCAGGCCTAGATGAGCAAGATTGGTCAACTCTAGGATTGCTTATGTTCTTCAGGTTTCCATGTTTCTCCTAAGGCTTCGTTATTGCGTCATGGTTCTCCTTGGATATGACTGGTATAAATTTGTCACCCTGTTGTGACAACATTGTATCCACTCTTAATTGGTCAATGCAAGTTTTGTTGTCGGTGGATTGAGTGTTGCAAGCAGTCATTGATGGCAATGACTGCTTTGATTTTTCAGAGCACACGGATGTGTTTGAGGTTTCACCGCTATTAGGAGAGGCATCAATGGGTTCATTGGTTGGATGGACTCGATGCTTTATTCCTAAGCTCTCTAGCGCTCTTTATCTCAATGTTCTTGGGGTCCACAACCACCTGCAACTACTGTTGTTTTCATTGTTTTCTCCTCTTTTTCTTGGTTAGTGAAGGTGTATCTCTCAACGACTCAGGACCCTGGACCAGGTCAATTGTTGATGTGCTTGGTTGGGCCTCAACATTCTCTTTCTCTAGTGTGTCCTTATGGGACATAGCCCTAGCCTGCAGAATAGCCTCGCTAGGTTGTGATGGTACAACTGCCTCCCTTTTTGGAGAATCTAGCTCTTCCCTTTTGTTTAACTCCTCCAGCCTAGACTCCAGGCGCTTGGGAAGTGCTGGAGTTGTCAATGAAGTTGGTTGTGACCACCTCCTCCAAAGGTAAACCACTAAGGACACGTTCCGCAAGGGGCATTGTCATAGCCAAGGGCTGTGATTGCTGTGATCCCTGATTGGATGTAGTGGCGGCTATTTCAGTGGACCGGCTACTACTAGTAGATTGCAGTGTCAAGTCCCTAGGGCGATCAGAAGTGGTCGTGTCTTTTGTTGCCCTTTGAGCATTCACCTGTGTAGATCGAGCATGAGTTGATCTAGTCACCTTAGGTTGCACAGGCATATCCTTGGGTCGAGAGCTATGGATGGTGTCATGTCCCACCTCTTGGACATTTGGAAGCTTAGATGGAGATAGAGATTGGGATTGAGCAGGTGCCCTTGACGACTGTTGTTGTGCTTCCTGTGTCTGTTTGGAAAAAGAGGGTGTAGGAGATCTAGGACTCTTAGGTGGACTTGGCACTAGCTGAATGATTTGCTCGAGGCTATTAGACGATTGTGTCATTTGCTTTGTTGAGCAATCAGCCTTCTCACAAGCAGCTTTGTGCCTCTGGTGCTCATTATCTTCTCGAGAAGTCAAAAGCTCATTGAGCACTAGTGGTCTTTGTGCACGCTCAATGGTTACATATGACATCTGCTTATTAAGCATGCTAGGTTGAGGCTCTTTCTTTCAAACACTCATGTTTGGTTTCTTGCCTCGAGACCTAAAGTTTCTCTTAGATTTCCTCCTGCGCTTCGTTGTTTTTGATGCAATCTGGTCTTCAGCTGATAGAGGTGGTTTAGCAGGGGATTTTGGTACCTAAATCCATTGATTACCTGCATAATACCCTTGAGCACGTAGCAATGCTTTGGATATCCATCTCGGCGTTGTATTGACCCTCCATTGATGCCTTCGTCTATAAGGCTTGGGCTTCTTTTGGGGTCTTCTACGATATTTGTAAGTCCAAAGCCCATCCTTGGCATTGTCTTTTGACCTTCTTGTTTTAGGCATGGCCTCACTCAATCACTGGTTCTCATTGTTCGACCTGTGCTTGTATCAACTCTTCCAACAAGTCCTTGCTCTCATTAGTAGGCTTGACTGTTATGTCAGCACCTTCCTTGCCTTTCCCTCGAGGTTCGATGAGGTGACCCTTGCTAAAGGTTGTGACTATCCTCACACCCGGTAGTGTCAGGTGTATCCTCTGTGCTACATAGTCGGCCTCACACTTGGTCGCCCTTTTGAAGGGTCTTCCTAGGAGGGTTTCCTTCCCGTAATTAGCACTATTTGGAGGGACATGAAATAGGATAGGCAAGCTTTTAGTTTCAATTGTTGCAAGGATTTTGCACTTCCCTATGAATGCTTGTGGGTGTCCCCCATAAGGGCTAAGAGTTGCATTAGTCGGTGTGAGCTCTGGTTGGCCTAGTAGGGTCCATGATTCATAGGTCAAGATATTAAAATCTGCTCCTTCATCAATTAGAGCATCAAGAGTATGCTCTCTTTTCACGGTGAGTTTGACCCTAAGATAAGGAGGTGGTACTATGTCTTCGTCTTTTGGGTATTGGCTTGTAAATTTAAGCCTTCTGAAAAATGCCCTTGAGTCCCCAATTGCACAACCATATGTGGATTCTCCACCGATGTCTTGGGTTGTCTGTGCAGTGCTGCTCAAGGTACATCTCTCGTCAAGAGTGTCATGTCTAGTCATCTTCGCATTTGTAGCTTGTTGATGTTGCATTTTGCTATGACTAGACACGGTCTGAACACAATGTCTTTGTGTTCTTGTGGTGTGGCCTTTTTTCCCTTGATGGCTAGATTGGCCTGGTGAGGTTCTAGGGTCTCTTTTTGTCTTTGTTTGGGTGTGGGCTTCTATTTGTTGCTTTGTAAGTGGAGATCTATGCTTGTGTAGAGCCATTACTACACTAGGGTCTAATCTTGAGGACGTGTCACGACGCGTGTTTTCTCTCCAATCTACTTGGGGAGGTGAGGAGGGGGCAATTTGGAGGACCGGTTATAGCCAAATTTGGAGGTGTGGAGGGGGAGGTGCAGAGGTTACGGTAAATGCCATGCGCAATTTGGAGGACCATTTATAGCCAAATTTTGAACTACTTTCTCTAAGTTTTAGCCCAATGATGGATCTATGATGTGCCTTTAGCTCTAGTAGCCTTTGGGGTCAATTTCGAGGTTTAGATGTGCCAAAGTTTGTGTTCTAGATACCTGTCCAATTTTGACAGTTTTCTATCAGATTCTCAGACGTCTGATTTTCAAGAGTTCGATTATCAAAATCGGACATCCAATTTTGGGTTGGTCCAATCGGCCCACTGGTCCGATTTTGATCACATCCAATTTCTGGAATTGGACGTCCGATTTTGACAAGCGTTCGATTCTGAGCTCGTCCGATTCCTTGCGTCCAATTTTCGTGTGTCTGATTCTGAAGTCCGATTTTCAATGTGTCCGATTTTTTGGGGTTCGAGTGTCCAATTTTGAGACAAGGTCCGATTCTCGCAGTGGTCCGATTCCGGGAATGGGATCAAATAGGGTGGTCCAATTCTAGCAGTCGGACGGTCCGACCCTGAAATTGAATGGTCCGATTCTGGGAATCAGACAGACTAGTTTGACGGCACAGACGACGGCCCGTGGGTTGCGTGCGATGCCTCAAGGTCAACGCCTACTCCACGGAATTTTCCCATGCCTTCCAAATAGGTACAAAACACTACAAGAAAATGCCAGACTTACCTGGAATCACTGTGGCGCTCGAATCGGTCGACTCTTCAGAGGTCTCCCCACCTCTCTCTCTCTCTCTCTCTCTCTCTCTCTCTCTCTCTCTCTCTCTCTCTCTCTCTCTCTCTCTCTCTCTCGCTCTCTCTCGCTCTCTCCCTGGCTTTCAAGCTCACTATGGTCTTTCCTGGTTCCCTGGGCCTCTTATTGCCCCATCCTAGCCTATTGTACCCTCAAAAATTAATCCCTCATACTCTTCCAGCCAAAAATCTGAATCTGTGCCCCTATTTTCCTGTTTCAGCCTGTTATACAGCAACAGAAAACCCTATTGTTTACTCCACTGTTTTGCTCTTATCCTTCCTCAATGCAAGAAAAATTATAAGGAAAATACCTACACTACTCCATCATGCTTTCCCAAGTTAAAAACAACAAAAACCTACTTGCTAAGGAAATCGAATACCTATTCAAACTCCCGCACTTCCTACCTATCTAGTTCAAGCACTGGTTCAAGGAAAACCCTACTTCAATGCGCTCGATTCGAAGCGCGCAGGTGCTCAAGGCTTGAATCTGTTGGTCTCGGCAACGGAACCAAACACACAAGAATGAGCTTCTCATTCACTTTTCAACTTTATATACAAAACCCTAAATCCCTTTTGGGCGGTCATCCCCTTGTCCCCTTTTTTACATGTAATATTCCACGGTGCCCATAGACTCTATGGGCACCGTGGAATATGCCTAGGCCCTTTTTTATATAAAGTTGACAAGGGCGGTCATTCCTAAATCCACCGTGGAATATGCCTAGGCCCTTTTTCCCATTGTCCTTCTATCTTCATAGCTTCCTTTCCACCACCCATCTGCATTTACAAATTGCATGGGTGAGAGCCCGTCGCTCCTTAAATTAAATCATGATGCACTTGCGCTCTTTTACAAAAGTATTAACTTGCGCTTTTCCTTGTACCCCTTTGTCTTTCAAATCACTTTTCCTTGGCCTTTTTCTTCTACTTTAGCTTTTTCAGATTTTCCACCTTTGTTCATTTGAGGTTTAACAGAAGCATATGTAGAAGATAATTCTACCTTTGATCACAAAGAAGCCATGGAATTACTATCATTAGGAGAACATTGTGGGTGCAGACAACTATTAATCAATAGTCATGTAAGGTTTTTTCACATAAATATTAGACTTGTAAATGCTTTTACTCCATTCTATGCACCCAGGTTGGTGCTTCACACCTAAATTATAACTTCTAGCCCTCAACCCACATTGCTAGCTCTAAAATTCTTCAACATATCTTGCTAGAGTTATCACCTACAAGCCTTTTTCTTTTGTGTCAAATTTCTCATTCCCTCATCCACAAGTGACTTATAATCAAAAAGTAATACCACCATGTATACAAATGTCATTGAAAAAGGTAATATCGGAGTACCTCTATCTTGTTGAGCTGCTTGGAAAACTAGCTACGTCTATTTTAGTCCCTAGACCATGTAGTGACTCGTGAGTTTCACTTGCACCATGTACTACAAATGCTTGTGTTTACACAACTATCACTCTACCATAGACATGAGTCTCGATCCTACTAAGGTGTTACTCAACTTAGCTTGAAGTATATGCATAAGAAGGCAATTCCCTAGTACTCCACAAAAGTTTGTCTCAATCCAAAGGGCCAATGTGGAAAAAATGATGGACATCCTTATGAAGCACACAGCTAACCACCTTGAGGGTCCCAACCTCTTGATCGAGATGATTACTTATCATTGTATGTTTAGTAGCTCCAACTTTTGATTTGGATCCTCTTGCAAAGTTAGGTGGAACCTCCTGAGAGTGCTGAGATATCGAGCTCCACTCGTGATATGCCAGGGTGACCGTTGTGCATTTATGTCACCGACGTGTTAGTTGCAGATGTGGTTGGTACACCGCCCATGAATAATAGCTACATGACAGCTATCCTTATCTACTCTAGTTCGTGGCTCAGTTAGTATGCCACCTTAGTTAGTTGAGTTTGGTTTGAGACCCATATATAGGGTTCTTCTATTTCTTTGTACTAGAGTTCTTTTGGCTTACACAACTAAGAAGAGGAAAACTGTTTTCAGCCTCCACCCTTGTGTGTATTCCCCCATTGTGCAAGCAAGAAAGCTACAAGTGAGACTCCTTCCTTCTCTCCCACAATCTTGACATGGTATCAGAGCCTTGTTCGTGGTAAGGAGCTCAAGAAAGCAAGCCAAGCTCGCGGTGTTCTGGTAAGAGGAGCAGTGTTGCTTTCATTTTCTGTTTTGGGAGTAGATCTCTGTAGGTAGCACAGCCGGAAATTGCAAGAGTGCATTGTCTCAGGTTGAGACACCCTTCGCAGTGAAGCAAGAGGGCAGTATATGTTGCAGGAAAAGGGCTTTAGGCCTTGGTGACCTTGTTTTTTTTATTTGAGGCCATTTCGGGGCCTATTTTGGAGGCGGAAGTTTTATGCACGCACTCAGGAAAAGGCCCAGTTGTATGCTGTGCAGCCACAGTTCTACAGGTCAGTGAAAGTTACTATAGAAATTGCATCGTATGCCTGTGTACAGAGACATTGGGAGTTACAAAATCATCCTTGGTTCCTGTTTATGCAAAATCGTCACTAGGAAGTGACTGTGTGGTCAAATACCACTTTCGCCAGTTTTGCAGATTTGCCCTTGTGAGGGTGAAGCTGTGTTTTTTGCAGTGACAGACTTTTTTGCAGTGTTCTGTAAAGGCGTCTAATTCTCTTACACAGATTGTCAATGAAAATCTTGACAAGAACAACTTCCAAGCATGGAAGTTTAGAATGACGAATTTCCTTATGGGAAAAGGATATTGGGAATTTGTTGCAGGAAATGAAGAAGAACCAGTTCTTCCTGATGTTCCCAATCAATAGCAAATGCAGGCATTCAAAGCATGGCATGAGAGAGCCAGGAAAGTTATGTACTAGCTGTCTATCAGTATATCAGACTCCATGATTGTGCATATTCAGGATGCAAGTATGCCAAAGGAGGCATGTGATACTTTGTCAAAAATGTATAGCACAAATACGCAAGCCAGGAAAATGCAGCTCAAGCAAGAGTTGCATAATGTGCAAAGAGAAAGTATGAGCATCAATGACTACCACATGAAGGTGAAGAAGATTGCAGATGCACTTGCTTCCATTGGGTCGCCAGTGGAAGATGATGATTTAGTTTCTATGACCTTGAATGGTCTAGGAAAGGATTATGCATAGTTTCGGACATCCATTTCTGTTCGTGAAAGATTTTCTGATTTTGAGGGGTTGATTGCTCTTCTAATTTCTGAGGAGCAGAGAAATGGTGGTGCATCTTCTTCAGGAGGAACTTCAAAGGAAGCTGTCTTCTACTCAAATGTTGGAAGAGATAGAGGCAGAGGTAGAGGAGGCCGATTTGGAGGCCGTGGTAGAAATCAGAATATGCAGCAAACTCAAGAAAACCAGTCCTATGGAGGAGGATGTGGTAACTCTAGAGGCAGGGGGAGCCAAAGAGGTCGTGGTGGATGGCAAAGAGGCCAAAATACCTACACTAATGTTAAATGCTACTACTGTGGTAAAATGGGTCATATGGCTAAAGACTGCTATAAAAAGCAGAATGACATCATGAATGGAAAATTGCAACAAGGGAATTATGCATCTTCTAATAGACAGGGTGATGACAGAAATGAGCATTTGTTTATGGTGCAGCACATGAATAATTCTGTGACAAGTGCAGAAGAAAGCAACGATGTGTGGTATATTGACTCAGGTGCATCAAACCACATGACAGGTCATGCAGAATGGATGGAGGATGCAAGGAAAATGGAAAAATCAGGATTTGTGGAGACTGGTGATGATACTGCACATCCTATTGTGCAGATTGGAAAAATTCCTTTGTCTATGCAGGATGGGAAAAAGAAATACGTGCCCGATGTATTTCATGTCCCGAATATCACCAAGAATCTGGTTTCTGTTAGTCAAATGGTTGAGCAGGGCTTGCAGGTCAGATTTAATCCTCATGGATGCTTTGTTGAGGATATGAAAAATAAAGGTCGCTTGATAGCAAAAGGAAAGAAGAAGGGCATAATGTTTACGTTGGATGCAGACATGTCTGAATTGAGTGCAGCAATGTTTGCACATGGGACCGGTGTAGTTGCAGATATTAATATCTGGCATAAACGCATTGGTCATGTTAATGTACAACGACTTAAATTAATGCAGGCCCAAAATATTGTTGCAGGATTGCCTAAATTCAAGGTTGCAGAAATGCATAAGATATGTGAAGCATGCCAATTTGGAAAACAGGCAAGGAAACCATTTCCTAGTCATGTTCAAGAGAGTGAGAAGCCATTGGAATTAATCCACTCTGATGTGTGGACTACTAAAGCTGCATCTCTTGGAGGCTGTCATTATTTTGTCACTTTTATTGATGACTATAGCAGAAAAGTTTGGGTGTATTTTATAAAAAAGAAAAGTGAAGTTTTTGGGCATTTCAAAACTCTTAAAGCTATGGTTGAAAAAGAAACAGGCCTGCAAATAAAATGCCTAAGGTCAGATGGAGGGGGAGAGTACCTCTCAAATGAGTTTGCAAGGTTCCTCTGCAGGAGCATGGCATAAAGCAGCAATATTCATGTAGTCATACCCCAAAACAAAATGGAATTGCAGAAAGGAAAAACAAGCATATTGGAGAGGTATCTCATGCCATGCTCAATGAAAAAGACCTGCCAGATTTCTATTGGGCTGAAGCAGTTGCTACAGCAGTCTATATAATGAACAGGACTCCCACTGCACCAATACATGGGATGACTCCAGAGGAGAGGTATACTGGTAGGAAACCAGATATTTCTCATTTGAAAATTTTTGGTTGCATTGCCTATGTACATGTGCTAGATGAGTTGAGATCCAAGTTGGATCCAAAAGCTGAGAAGTGCATCTTTATTGGTTACTCTCTACAGCAAAAAGGGCATAGATGCTATAACCCTTCTACTCGTAAGTTTACAGTGAGCAGAGATGTTGTTTTTGATGAGATGAGTAGCTGGTATAAACCAATAAATGTGATTGATGGTGTAGATGCACAAAATGGTAATGTTGCACAGAATTCACAGCAGCAGTCACAAAATATTAGTGGACCTGGAGTGTCCTCTAGCAGTGGTTCATATTATTCGCCATGGACAGGAAGATTGAGATCAGGAGAATCTCCTCAAAACAATGCAGATAGTGGTATGCAGGTTTCACGGAAAGGAAAAGAGAAGGTAGATCATCCCATGTTTGATGTGAATCAGGTCACTCTTATGTGGATGGTGAATCCAGTGGCTCAGAACATAGCATTGATGATGAGTTGGGTATTCCTTCTATTGTTACACCTGGAGTAAGGAAGACCAGGGATGTTTTGAGAGCACCTGGGAGTGAACCTACTTTGCGCAAATCTACCAGAGCCTAGGTATCCTGTGGATAGGCTGAAATATGATGGATTTACAGCCATTCACTATGCTTATATGGTCAAAGTGATACAGGAACCAGAACCCACTTCTTTTGAGCAAGCCATGGGAAAAGAAAAATGGGAGAAAGCCATGGATGAAGAAATGGATGCGTTGGAAGCAAATGCTACATGGGAGTTAGTACCTTTGCCTAAAGGTAAGAATGCAATTGGCTGTAAGTGGGTTTATAAGGTGAAGCACAATGCAGATGGTTCTGTGAATAGATACAAGGCAAGATTAGTAGTCAAGGGGTATGCACAAGCATATGGCATTGACTATGAAGAAACATTCAGTCCGGTTGCAAGGATGGCAACCGTAAGAGCAGTCATTGCTATGGCTGCATCAAAGGGATGGTCTTTACATCAGATGGATGTAAAGAATGCCTTCTTGCATGGTGATTTGCAAGAAGAGGTCTATATAGAGCAGCCACCAGGTTATGTGCATGCTGTTCATCCTGAGTTTGTTTGCAGGTTGAAGAAAGCCTTGTATGGCTTGAAGCAAGCACCTAGAGCATGGTCTGACAAGATAGGACAGTATCTTGTCACTATTGGCTTTCAGATTTCCAAGGCAGATTTCTCACTTTATGTGAGAAAAACAGAGAAAGGTATTATGCTACTTGTCATTTATGTTGATGATTTGATTATGACAAGTGACAATGATGAAGATATCCTTCATGTGGAAATGCTATTGAAGTAGAAGTTTGAGATGAAGGATTTGGGAGAGCTGCGTTATTTCTTGGGCATTGAGGTGATTAGATCACCAAGTGGGATACAGCTCTTGCAGAGGCAGTATGGATTGGACATGCTGTCCAAATATGGGATGACAGGCTGTAAGCCTATTTCAGTTCCTTTGGAGCAGAATGTGAAGCTGAGCACAGATGCAGGTGAGCTTCTGGAAGACCCTACTATGTACAGACGCATAGTAGGAAGTTTGATTTATATGACTATTACCAGGCCAGATTTGAGCTATGCTGTTGGATTGGTAAGTCAGTTTATGCAGGCTCCAAGGAAATCGCATTTGGATGCGACTAGACGCATACTCAGGTATGTGAAGTCCACATTGCAGTATGGACTACTTTATGAGACTGGGGTTCAGATACAGTTGCATGGATACACTGATGCTGATTGGGCTGGTAGCATTTCTGATAGACGATCTACCAGTGGATATGTGTTCTCTTTTGGGAGTGCTGCAGTCACTTGGAGCAGCAAGAAACAGCCTACAGTTGCCTTATCCAGCATAGAGGCTGAGTACAGGGGCGCAGCAATGGCTGCATGTGAGGTAGCTTGGTTGCATAAGCTACTTTATGATATGCATCAGCCTACAGATGGGCCAATTGTCATTTATTGTGACAACATGAGCAGTATACACTTGGCAAATAACCCAGTCTATCATGCTAGAACAAAGCACATTGAGGTGCATCATCACTATGTGCGGAAGAGGGTTTTACTAGGTCTTATTGATCTAGTTTATGTCAACATAAAGGATCAGATAGCTGACATATTCACGAAGGCATTGGGCGCAGAGAAGCTGCGCAAGTTCAGAGACCTGCTTGGTGTGCAGGAATTGGGATTGAGCTCGAGGGGGAGTGTTGAGATATCGAGCTCCACTCGTGATATGCCGGGGTGACCGTTGTGCATTTATGTCACCGACGTGTTAGTTGCAGATGCGGTTGGTACACCGCCCATGAATAATAGCTACATGATAGCTATCCTTATCTACTCTAGTTCGTGGCTCAGTTAGTATGCCACCTTAGTTAGTTGAGTTTGGTTTGAGACCCATATATAGGGTTCTTCTATTTCTTTGTACTAGAGTTCTTTTGGCTTACACAACTAAGAAGAGGAAAACTGTTTTCAGCCTCCACCCTTGTGTGTATTCCCCCATTGTGCAAGCAAGAAAGCTACAAGTGAGACTCCTTCCTTCTCTCCCACAATCTTGACAGAGAGATGCTCCATATCAATTTCACTTCAATTCTCTCAAAGCTAAGCATCAAAGAGAGACTATCATATTTATCTAGGATGAAAATAGATGCACCTTTACTGATGACTAGGATGTGCTAATGTTTTCCACAAGCATCACTCAGTGCTAATAGAAGTTGAGCCCAATAGTGTTGTTGATGAGTGGACCAATCAACAACACAATTGGGCTCAACTTTGGCTTGCATTGAGAGATGCTTGTGGAAAACAAATCAGCAACACTATTGGGCTCAACTTCAGCTAGCACTGAGAGATGCTTGTGGAAAACATTAGCACATCCTAGTCATCAGTAAAGGTGCATCTATTTTCGTCCTAAATAGCTAGCATCTCTCAATGCTAGTCGAAGTTGAGCCCAATAGTGTTGTTGATTGGTCCTAGGTTGATTGGTCCATTCTAGGACCAATCAACAACACTATTGGGCTGAACTTTGGCTAGCACTAAGAGATGCTTGTGGAAAAAATTAACATATCCTAGTCATCAATAAAGGTGCATCTATTTTCATCCTAAATATATAAATGTGATAGATATTTAAGATAAAAATAGATGCACCTTTACTGATGACTAGTATGCTAGTTATTAACATATCCTAGTCATCAATAAAGGTGCATCTATTTTCATCCTAAATAACTAGCATACTAGTCATCAGTAAAGGTGCATCTATTTTTATCTTAAATAACTATCACATTTATATATTTAGGATGAAAATATATGCAACTTTACTGATGACTAGGTAGCATCTCTTAGTGCTAGCCCAATAGTGTTGTTGATTGGTCCTAGTATGTTGCTAAAATCTTGGATGTGGAAATGGAGAGAGTCCTTGGCACCTTGCTGAAATTAGCTTGCTCTTGGATAAATCATTCATTGAAGGGGAGGTATTATTTGTGCTCAAGTCTATGAAGAGGGAAAGTCCCTTAGCATTTATGGGTTTTAGGTAGAGCTTTGTCTTGCTTTGCAACTTTCAAGTTGCATGCTTCAAAGATCTAACTAGCTCAAGTTATTGGACCATGAGTACCTCAAACCTTTTGGTTCTAAGAATTGTGTATATGTATGTATGAATACACAAGTAGATGTAATGCTAAGTAATGTGTGTGTGTAGAGGGGGGTGTGTGTGAGTCATGTGTATGAGTATATAAAGAAGGAGCAAGGATAAGTAGTATGTGACATGTGTCTATGTATGTACTACGTGTATGAGTACATATGTACATGTGGTGAATGTTTCCATATATATCCCATAACTTATAGATTCTGTGGCGAATTTAATATATTTCTTTCAATATTTGTTTCACATGAATGGCAAAAGAGCCTTCAAAATCTTGATATACCTTAGAAATGTTGGCCAACAAAAATTTTTAGAGTTATAACTCAACCTACTCGAGTTTTGGAAAAAAAAATTAAAAAAATAAAAGAATAGACATTTGGTGACATATAGCCACTAAAATCATCTATGGTATTAGGAAATCGCAAGAATCCCCAATAATCAATACAGTATCACTCTCAAAGGCCTCATGGAAGGCCCTTAGAGACCCCACTATCACTCTCAAATTTAGGTGGATACTTGCATATCTACTATCATCAAAATTTTAGGAATCATGGAAGGATTCAGGTTGCTACTTGAAGGAGGGACTATGCTACCATCAAACTTTCAAGGAATCATGGAAGGATTTAGGCTATTGCTCAAAGGAGAGACTATAATGTAGCCATGTGATGTAGAGAGGTAGTGTTATGAGCCATTGTGTCTTTTCCTAGTGATCTTTACTTGAATAGGTTGCTTTAAGATATTGAAATGTACCTTTACCATCAATAATTTTGTACTCAAGTTGCTAACGTCAAATTGAGAGATGCTTTAGAATGGCCTATTGATTTCTTCTTCAATGTGCTCAAGGTTAAGTGCTAAGGCATTTTTTGAAGATGAGAAAGGGAATATGACAAGGGATGATGAAGGAATAATCTTGGTCTTCCAAGAAAATCTAGCTTCTATAGTTGGATTTTCCTCCCCATCTATACCCTCATATGAAGAGGAGCTTAAACACTTTCAAGGATATTGCTATTGTAGTTCCTCCTAAGAATAATCTATTATGTAGAAGATATTCTCAATTGAAGAGATCAAGGTTGTTATTAATCCCATGAAGCATGGAAAAACTCTTAGGTTGGATATGTCTTTAAAAACATTTCAGGAAAATTTTAATGTTTGCGCTTAGGATTTCATAGATATGCTCAATTGGGTAAGGAACAAATGTTATATGGTTGATGACTTCAATAAATATCTCATTTATTTGGTAACTAAAATAACTACTAGGATTAGGCTAGCCTAGTGGAGACCTCTAACTATTTGATGGTTCCCTTACAAGGTCCTAGCCAAGGCTTTAGTCTTCAAATTCAAGCACATGCTAGCCAAAACTATCCATCCCCACCAGTATCTCACAAATATGGTTTTGTCATTGGTCACAAAATTCATGCTACTATACTTATTTTGTTCTATGAACCATGCTCTGAGTTTATAGGTAGTTAGTCAACGTGGACCTTGACAAGACCTATGATAAGATAAGCTAAGCCTTTACACTAGCTACTCTGGGGGCCATCAGATTTGGGCATGTGTATATGCATATGTGTTAAATTATGCACATATAGAGCATGAAAAAAGCTATGGTGGATGAAAGATGAAGACCAAACTCATGATGACATGGACAAGTAGAGACAAAATGTTACACAAGTGAATTAGATTCCAAGATGGAAACTTGGACTCATAAACATAATCTTGTGTAGGAGTGACAACGACAAGACACTCAACTAAAAGTACATAGCATCATGACATTGTATTAATTCATTCATATAAAAGTGATATTCAAGTACAATGCTTTATAGAAGTTGGGTTGTTCCATTCTCCTCATTGTGCATATGGGATTCAGTACAGCTATTCTTGGAGCATACATCATTTGTCTATTTCTCAAGACCCCTCCTCAAATGATGAGTCCCTACACTTGCTAGCTTTTGTCCCCCTACATGATAACATGGCCAAGGAGACTAGCTCATAGGTAGCCTAGTCAAGTTAAAGCTTGAGACTTTGCATCTTTGGCAAGGGTTTTTACAAAGAAAATCCACTAAGGGAAACATAGAGATCCACTATGGGAACAAATTCCTTTAGAACAATCTGTCAGAGTTGTTGATGGTAGTGGAAGTGTCTTCTTCTTCTTCTTCATTCACGAATTGACTTTGGTGGTGGTCATTCTACATCTACTATGCTCTTTTCTTGTGAAAGCATTCACTGGCAATATGGCTAGTTTTACCACAATAATGACATGTCATCCAACTTCTGTTGTCGGTGTTGAATCCTAGATCTCTTCCCTTGGGTCTAGTAGCTCCTTTGGTGTATAAGAGATTTTCTCTTGAGCTGGGCTCTTTTACATCTTTGCTTTTAAATTTTCTTTCTTCATCAAGTAGTGAGTGTTCAATGTCTTTGAGTGAGAGACTGGGAACATTACTTAGGGTGGACACAAGGTTCTCATATGGATCCTTATTTACACTTGCAAGTAGTACGACTATTGCTTCATCGTCATCAATATTCTTCTTAAGAGTTGCAAGCTGGGTTTTTAGGCTCTTGAACTTTTTAATGTGTGTGGTCGTAGAAGCACTGTCTTTGACATCTAGTTTATAAAACTGTATGAGAAATTTTACCTTTTAATTCTTTGCTTGGGTACCAAACATCCTGTCAAGTTTCTCCCAAGTAGTTCTAGCATCTCTAATGCCAGAGATATGATGTAGCACATCATCACTTAGTCCCCAGCAAGCAATGATGCCTAGTGCCTTATTATTCATCTTCTTCCATTCTTTGGTTTTGAGGTGGTCTTCTTTAATGATCCCATCTTCTTCATCTTCCTTCTTGCTATCTGCATCATCTTCAAACAAGTCCCACAAGTCCTTTCGCATAAGATGATGCATGGTCTTCTCCTTCCACGCATGAAAGCCTTCACCATTAAACTTTGCTATATGTTCCACTTTAGTCATCTTAGTAGGTCTTACCACGAGAACTCTCGAGCAGTGTCTATCCTTTTACAAGAAGATTGAGATTTACAAGTGATTTTATCAATATGACTTTAAATCATCACATAGACTGAGAGTAATGATGCCAGGAGGCATATTCCACGGTGGATTCCGTGAGGTTTTACGGTGGATTCCGTAAACTTACTTAGATGACCGGGGCTCATACACAAAGAGGATTCTTTGTGCGAGAAGTTGATGGGGACGTCTGTCCTTTTCGGGCGTTTCATTAATTTAGTGTGTACATGGGTGATTCCATAGCGGGTGATTCCGTAAAATGCATATTAAATTAATAAACGTTTATGAGTTTAGAGTGCGCACTCGTAATAAATTAAGGTTAGGATTTATTTCTAACCAGTTGATTTATTTATATAGCTGAAGACTGCTAGGTATTCACTTTTGTCGGTTTAATTGTATTATTTTACTAACGATTGTGAATGCTTCAGTTGATGTGTAGAGATAGCAGCAGTGGCGGAGGAAAGCATTGGAGTCTAGCGGGTATTCGACATTTGGACTATATTTTGATAGGCACCACGCCTATATTTTGTTATGTCTATTGAGACATTGATTATCGATTATTATTTTGTATGCGCTTATGCGCCCGGATATGTTATTTCTATTTGGACATTGAGATTGGGCGTGCCAGACTCTATGGGCACCGTCCATTACCTTCAAGGTAGTTGATATGTGCTGATGGCTTCTTTGAATGACAATTTGCTGCGAGATGCCCTGGCTGGTGACACTTGTAGCATACTATTGGCTTGGCTTGGGTCACATTATTTGCAATGACTGGGAGTCTGGGTACATTTGGATTTGCTTGTGGAATAGGCTTTGGACTTGGATTGACAGTGGATGGTAATGCAGGTGGTTTAGGCCAATTCTTGCGGAAAGATGGTGATGAGAAATGACCTGGATTAAACCTTCTAAAATTGGAATTGAATTGTTTAGATCCATAATTACCGTTGGCTTGGAATTGCTGTGGTCGTCGATCTCTTCCGCGTAACTTATCTTCAGTGTCGTGAGCTAAGGAGATGGCGTCTTCAAGGGTAGCACGCTTGAACATGTTCACTTCAGCGTAGTAATGTCCAAGAAGTCCAGACATATACTTCTGCTTATGTGTCGTCTCTGGTACGTCTTCAAGCATGCGTAGCTGTAGAAGTGCATTCCAAAAACGCTCTGTATACTGTGGAATAGGCTCACGATCTCGCTGTTGAAGTAAATCCCATTGCTTGATAGCCTTCTCATGAAATTGCGGTGGAAGGAAATTCTGCATGAACTTCTTCTTGAAATCTTCCCAAGTAGCAGGACATTCTATGCTCTTGCGGACTACAGTCCACCAAAGTGATGCTGTGTCTATCAGATGATTAGTAACACACTTGATTTTATCTTTTTCGGGATAAGTTTCCTCATGAAAATAGTCATCAAACTGGCTAATGAATGATAAAACAGTCTTTCCTTCTCTTATGCCATTGAAAGTGCGAAACTTGAAACTTTGTTTACTTATCTTGGATTCCTTGCGAATGGTTTGTGCTTCAAGAGTGGCGTCGATGGTACGTCGAATCAAATCTTCAGCTTGAGGTTCTTCTTTGTCGGTGGATGCTCTTTGTAGTTTTGTCAATTGCGCTTGCAATGCTTGCCTAGCCCTTCGCTCTTCTTCCAATTGTAGCATGATTAGATCCAGCTTTTGTTCCATGGTAGGCTCAAGTAAGTCGTCTTCAGTCATAGGATCATCCATATGTGGGGTAGTCATCCTGTAAAACTCAACAAACCTTTCTCACTCAAAATCAGGTTAGCGGGATGAGCGTAGCTCAAATTTGGGGTTACAAGGCTATGTATTTTTGGGTATTTTTTTGTATATTTTCTGAAAATCTGCAATATTTCTGTCTCCGTTTGCTGAAAGTACTTCAACGAACTTGTAGATAGGTAGAACAGCTTGTTGCGAACAACTTTCCAGTTCAGAGTTTTTGCATACGAACAAGTATTCTAGGAGTTTTGATTTAGTCTGACTTGCAAAGTTGCAGACTTAGCAGACTTGCAAAGTTGTTGACTTGCTGAACTTAGGCCAACTTGCAAAACTTGCAGAACTTGATTACCATCGACTTGCGGAACTTAACTTCAGAAGTGCAGGACCTGGAGTTTGCCAACTTGTCTGCCCTGTGTGACTTGCAGTGGCTTAAGCTTAAGTGATTAAGCTTAAGCTTATGAAGCTTAATGAAGGACTAGCAGGCGGCGTCGATTTCGTGAGGGGGGGTCCGTTTTTTCCGCCAAAATTCACGGGTTGAAGCCGTTTTCTCCACGATTTTGAATATTAAGCCTTCCTAAGCTTAGGCTTAAGCTTTGATAAAGTAATTAACTTGAATTTGAGAAGAGCTTATCTATGTAACTCCACGACTTGATGATGGAGATGTATGCGTGGTCCTCCGCCTGCAGAGCCTGGTCCTTCGCGATCTGACAGTGGAAACAGGGGTTCTTGATCGCCAGAAGTCTGCCTGTATTGACGGTTCGCGATGAGATTGACTGTAGAGCCCGTTTGTTCCTGGAGCTCCGCCTTCACCCGAGATTGGTAGCGATTGGAAGCTCTTGATCTCTGCTCCGCTCTGATACCACTGGTGCGCAAATCGGTCACAGATAGCTCACGTGGTGAATCCTGGAAGATCCCCAAGAACAAAGAACTCTACCTTTTTGCACAAAAAACCATGTAAAAGCATGCATGACAAGAGGCAAGAGACAAATTGGGTTCAATCTCCCCCATGCCTTGTGTGAGCACTTCACAAAGCATGTATTTAATGTATATTTTCAATCTTCATGCTCAATAATAGCTCAATTTACAAAAATATGACAAGCTTTTAGCTTTTGAGTTTGCTTTCTACAAAAATAGGAAAATAAAGCTAATGGACGGTGCCCATAGAGTCTGGCACGCCCAATCTCAATGTCCAAATAGAAATAACATATCCGGGTGCATAAGCGCATACAAAATAATAATCGATAATCAATGTCTCAATAGACATAACAAAATATAGGCGTGGCGCCTATCAAAATATAGTCCAAATGTCAAATACCCGCTAGACTCCAATGCTTTCCTCCGCCACTGCTGCTATCTCTACACATCAACTGAAGCATTCACAATCGTTAGTAAAATAATACAATTAAACCGACAAAAGTGAATACCTAGCAGTCTTCAGCTACATAAATAAATCAACTGGTTAGAAATAAATCCTAACCTTAATTTATTACGAGTGCGCACTCTAAACTCATAAACGTTTTTTAATTTAATATGCATTTACGGAATCACCCGCTATGGAATCACCCATGTACACACTAAATTAATGAAACGCCCGAAAAGGACAGGCGTCCCCATCAACTTCTCGCACAAAGAATCCTCTTTGTGTATGAGCCCCGGTCATCTAAGTAAGTTTACGGAATCCACCGTAAAACCTCACGGAATCCACCGTGGAATATGCCTCCTGGCATCAAGTAATCTTCGAAGTAAACTGAAGACTCAAGTGCCAAGAAGCACTGTTTGAGTATCAATAAATACTATGTCTTGAATGTTGATGCTTAGGCTTCTCAAACATTCCTCTTGCTAAAGTCTTTGTTGCTTGCTCCAAGTCTTTCAAGTCTGCAAGATCCTCCTTACTGATTTCTTGGTCTGATTAGGAAGTGGATTGAGTGGCAGGAGCTCTAGTAAGCTTGAAAAAGTGTAAGAGATGAAATTTGGAGCTTTAGCTATGGAGTCTATTAGGGTTTGAGGTGTAGGCGACTAATTTTTCTGATGATTCAATAGTTATGGTGGATAATTTTGTCGCATATTTGATGGAGATCAATCTTAGAAGTCATTCTTCAAATGCCCTATGACCAAAGGCGGAATCACAATGCATAGATAGAGATCAAGCTATATGAACTGCTATAGGCACAGAATTTCTAGCGACCACAAATTTTTGTAATGCCACACCATATGATGACCAATCTTGTGCTATTATGTGATACATAGCAACACCCAAACCCAAGGAGCAATCCCCTAGAAGAAAGCAAGTGAAGTTATGCCATGTAGGTGGAGATCAAGAAGCTCAATCAGAGGTAGGTATAGATCTGGCTATGGTAGACATAGAACAGAGCCTGAGAAAATTGATAATGCTGAGTTTGTGTTGGGCAATGCTGATGTTTCAAGTGATACAGAGAAGCTTCAATAGCGGAGAAACACTTCTCTAGAAGGAAGCTTGGTAATATTTGGTCGGTAGAGAGAGATATGAGAGCTTCAAGCAAGGAGGGTACTGCTGACTATGGCTGCCACAAGGTTCAGTGGAGAAGGAGTGGGAGATGAGGTCATGGACTTATCCTGAGCTGGAAGCTGAGCTAGATGAGAGAAAAATGGAGCTGTGCCATGCTCAGTTGCACTCTAATACCATGTTAAAATATGTGGATCTAGAGCATGACAAAAGATATGGCGGATGAAATATGAAGACCAAACTCATGATGACATGGACAAGTAGAGACAAATTGTTACACAATTGAATTAGGTTCCAAGATGGAAGCTTGGACTCATAAACACAATCTTGTGTAGGATTGACAACGACAAGACACTTAACTAAAAGTACAAAGCATCATGACATTGTCTTCATTCATTCATATAAAAGTGATAGTCAAGTACAATGCTTTATAAACACCATATTGGGGAATATGGGAATTTCCCATAAGTTTGGGACAAGTGGTCAAATCTTTGGATTTGTCATAACTTGTACATTATAACTCCAAATTGAGTGATCTATAGCTCAATAGATTCCATTTTTGAAGCACTTCCCAATGATAGGTCACATCATATGGTTTTGAGAAACTTATGGGCATGTTATCTGGGTGCCACCTTTTTGGTATTCAAAAAATGGGAATTGAGAGATTCCCAAACTCACTAATATTGTGTTTATAGAAGTTGGGTTGTTCCACTCTCCTCACTGTGCATATGGGATTCAATACAGCTCTTCTTGGAGCATACGTCATTTGTCTATTTCTCAACAATATGGTGGGGGAACACTTTAGCCATACCTTTGCTTGTGTCTACATCAATGGGCTGATATTAGCCCCTTTTCTCTTAGAAGGTCAATGAGGTAGGGGTGCCCATTGTACTTTTTGCACTTATCAGTAACTTGATAAGAGAATTTAGGAAGGAGCTATCAAAGGTCTCTCTATGTGAGAGTGCAGTTTCTTTGCTGCCCAAGTTTTCATAGATGGTAATGCTAGTTTCATGGCTACATAAAAGATTTGGTCCTTCTTAGTTAATGGGGACCCTTAGTTCAATTATGGTTTCACATTTTTCAAGCACTGGGAGGTCTTCAAATACATCGGCCTTGACCTAGGATATCCCTTGAGCATTGGTGTAATGAAGTATTCAAATAGGAAAGGGAATCTAACTAAAACTGAAATAGGCATAAAATAACAAAGAACTATTGCACCAAAACATCTTGCCATGTATTAATGATGAGAGTTCCAAAAATACATGACAGCCATGGTGGTTGATGCTTCATCTAGCATGAAGAAAGCTAACATCAAGAAAGTGAATAGTAATTTTTTGTGAATGAGCCAAAAGATGTCTTCTCTTAGCCTCTTGCCTTCTTTATCCTAACTCCTCCTCTCCAAAGTTAAGGGTAAATTTACATAGGCAAGGGCTGAATTTACAAGGGCTGGAAATTACAAGGTATGGAATTAGCATAATTCCAAAGTACAAAAATATCAAGGTATTTTCTTTCATGACAAACCATCCCATCCTAAGATGGTTTGTCCTCAAAACCAAAGATAAATGGACCAAATCCAAACCAAGGATGATAGTAATCATGTCCATGTAACTCCGATATGATAGGAAAGCACTATCCATATAAGAGAGAACTTTATGTATACCAAACTGAGAGTAAACTAGTTGTTGTCCAAACAGGGTTGATTTACAAAAACTATCATAACTTTTGATAGAGTGGTCCAAATGACACATATGAAGTATAGAAATGAACTATACAATCCCTAGTATCACTCCATAATGTCAAAATCAATTTTTGATAAAGTCAAGATAGTTTTATTACCAACAGTAATATCTCACAGCAGCAAGCTGTCCCTGCATAGTCTGTCATGTATCATCCTACAATAACCAAGGGAAATCATTCACATAAGTGGATGGTTTCCAAGAATATTCCTCTATAGGTAAGCTCTTCCACTTAATGAGGTACTTAGTAAGAGTACGATTTCTGAGCACTTTTTCTCTCTTTCCAATAATACTTTCAGGTTCACATATGACAACTCCTACTTCATCCATTGGTGGTAACTCTTCCAATACCTGCACATCAGGTCCAACATACTTCTTAAGCTGTGAAACATGGAATACATCATGTATTCTAGTGGAAGAAAGTAGTTGGAGCTTTTAAGAAAGCTCTCCAACTTTTTCCACTACCAAATATGGTCCATAAAATCTGTGAGCAAGCTTATTGTTCCCACCCTTCAATGAAGCATAGTGTATCTTGGGCACTTTAAGAAACGCCCAATCTCAAACTTTGAAGTCCAAATGTTTTCTCTTCTCATTGGCATAGGCTTTCATTACTTCTTGTGCTTTCCTTATGCTGTCCTTGCATTGTCTCATGAGCATCTCCATCCTTTCCAACCCTTCCTTTGCTTGGGGGTTGATATCTTCATGAAACAAAACTGATGGGATTTGGACTTTGTACCCACAAAATGCTTCAAATGGGGACATACCTAAGCTCATGTGATGCGTGTTGTTATAGCAAAATTCAACAAGGCAGATCCAATGATCCCATAAAGCTTGTGTGTCATGACAATAATGCCTAATGTACACTTCCACCCAGTGATCGACTCTCTCCGTTTGCCCATTGGTTTAGGGGTGATAGGCTGTACTAGGAGTGAGAAAAGTATACATAGAAGAGAATAGACTTCTCCAAAATTTGCCCATGAATTTTTTATCTCTATCCGATACTATTCTCATTGGCATACCATGCAGCTTGAATACACCTTTCATTAATTGCTCAGCCACTTGCCTTGCTGAATATTTTATTTTGGTTGGAATAAAGTGGGTTGATTTAGTCAATCTATCAACAACCACATAGATACTATTCCATCCATGACTAGTAGTAGGTAATCCCGTTATAAAGTCCATGGAAATGTCGGTCCATTTGCCCGTAGGAATAGGTAAAGGCTGAAGGAGTCCGACTGGTAATAAAGTGGAGTCCTTATTTTGTTGGCACTCTAAACACTTGGATACATGCTCCTTGACGTCCTTCCATAAACCCTTCCAATAAGAACTTTTATGGACCTTGTCAAAGGTCTTGAAAAGACCCAAATGACCAGCCATTGGTGATGAGTGCATCTCATGGAGCACTTTCAGCCTGAATTTACTATTAGGAACCAAGTACACTTACCCTTAAACCATAAGAGTCCATTATACTCTTTGAAATTTCGAAATTCTTCATCATGTCCTTGCTATAATTTCTGTAAAATCCGGACAGCATGCTCATCCAGCGAATATTCTTCTTGGATGTCATTTATCCTATCCTTATAAATTGTAGACACTGTAGATAAACTGCATGCCCACATTCTAGATAATGCATCAGCCACAACGTTATCCTTTCTAGCCATATATGCTATTTCAAAATCATATGACTGCAAGGTAGCCAGCCATCTCTTTTACTTGGGAGAAAGGTTGGGCTGTGAGAGAAAATACCTCAACACCCTATGATCGCTTTTGACTTTAAAATGTGTTCCATAGAGATACTGATTCCATTTCTTGATCGCATGTAGAATAGCAAGCATCTCTTGCTCGTACACATGCATCTCCCTCTCTTTATCATCGAATTTTTTGCTCTCAAATGCAATGACACCATGCTATTGAACCAAAACAGCCCCTAAACCTCTACCACTAGCATCCTCGTAGATGGTAAAAGTCTTGGAAAAATCAGGGCAAAACTAAAACAAGCAATTGCTTCAGGTCATTAAAGCTCTTGTCGACGATTTCATCCCAAATGAATGCCTCTTTTTTTAGCCAATCAGTAAGAGGAGCTGCAACATGAGCATAATTCTTCATAAACCTATGGTAAAAAGATGATAACCCAAGAAAACCTTTTAAAGAAGTAGCATTAGTTGGGGTAGGCCATTCTTTGATGCATTGCACCTTCTTAGGATCCACTTTGATTCCATCTTCTCCCACTATATGACCCAAGTATTCAACTTCCTTTATCATGAATGAACACTTAGTTGCCTTGGCAAATAGTTTGTGCTTCCTCAATATTGTTAGATATGATCAATGCCCCACCTTCATTAGGTGCTACCAATGATCCATGGTGCTCAAAGTTGTAAGGCCCCCATTATGAGGAGAAGCCAAGTGTGAGCCTGGACATTGGTGGAGTCCTGACTTGTATATCAGATGAGGTCTATGTGACCGGATGGCAAAAAGGTAACCATTGTGGGTCTAATCTTTGGGTTAGACGGAGAGGTTAAGTTGGTAGCAACTCGAGGCACATTGCATTGAGTTGCGTGGTAAGGGAGTTAAAAGGGGCCCCTATTGTGGGGTCTGAGGGCCGCAGAAGCGGCCCTTGGGCTGGGGGGTCCCAGGGGGGGCCAGCGGGCCCGTCCGGGGGCAGCGCCCCCAGCCTAATGGTAAAGGGAATATTCCCTAGAATATTCATTGGCCGACTAGTGGAGGCTCATATGGTAGGTCGGTTAGCAGGCCAACCTAACGACCTTCGCAGGCTATAAAAGCTAAACCCCTTCGTAGCCATCACTTACTCATCTTTCACCCAATCAGAGTTGTTGTTCCAGCTAGCCTTAAGCTCTTCACCTATCTTCTGTCTAGATTGCCATCTAAGCTTCACACAGTGGAAGCACACGGGTGGACAGAGCCATCTTTGTATTAGTTGTTTGAAGTTAAAGAATTTACTGATTCTCCTCTTATCTGTTGTGTACTCTCTATCTCTTTCTCAGATTCTGTTCGTTGCGCCGTGTAATATTTTACAAATATATCGAAGACTTCTTTCACATGATGTAAATGGTCCTCTTTGCTCTTCCTATAGATCAAAAAGTCATCAAAGATCACCAAAACTGTCTGAAATAGCAAGGGCTGAAGTATCTTATTCATAAGAGATTGGAATGTGACTAGAGTATTGGATAAACCAAAAGGCATAACCATGAATTAATAGAGGACTCTTTCCTTTCTAAAGGTTGTTTTAAACTCATCCCCTTCCTTCATGCGTATTTGATGATACCCCGATCTCAAGTCAATCTTGGAGAACACCTTGGCATCCTTCAATTCATCTAGGAGGTCGTCTATTCTAGGTATTGAATACATATTCTTGATAGTGACCTTGTTAAGATCGCGGTAGTCAATACACATGCAAAAAGAGCCATCTTTCTTCTTTACAAGAAGGACCGGAGAGGCAAAAGGCAATTGGCTTACCTTGATAATACCCATTTCTAATAGTTCTTTCACTTGGCGCTCTACCTCTTCCCTTTCTACTTTGGAGAGGCGATATGGTGGTTTGTTAATAGGCTTGGTGTTGGGCAGCAAGTCTATAGGATGTTCCACTTCTCTTTTGGGAGGAAGAGAAGTAGGTGGCTGAAAAATATCATCATAATCCTTCAGCAACTTGCAAAGACATGGATCTATGTCATTGGTAGGAGGAGAGGGCTGATCCTCATCAATCTTCAAAAGAAGAATAGTGAACATGCATGCCTTTGCATTTATCTCTTTTTTTATCTTCTTGGGGCTGATCACCTCTATTTTCTTCTTCTCAACACCATGTAGGATTTCTTGCTGTCCACACCATTGAAATTCCATTTCCAGCTTGTTAAGATCCATAGTAAATCTGCCCAAAGATTTTAGCGTCAATGGGACCCATTTCTAATGCGATCAAACTCACTAATGTAGTGCACAATGGAGATAGAGTGATAGGAACATTTGGGAAGCATTGATTACTATTTTCAAAGTCTCCATTGGCCACTTGGATCTTTAGGGAAGAAGGAATATCATGTGTACTCAATTTCAACCCATTGAGTGATTTGGAATTAATAAAGCTATGTGTGCTGCCCGTATCAATGAGTATATGAGTGGTCCTTCCATTGATTTGGCCTTTGAGGCGTAGGGTATTGTCCCCTCTTGAACCACTCCATGCATCATTTGATATGGAACATAGCGAGGGATGTAAATTAGTCCAAGAATCGTCCATGTAATGACCACCCATATCAAAAGGAAAGCCATCCATTGGATCATAAAACTCGTCATGGATACTCTTTTCATTTTCATGCATCTCTTCTTGAGTAGTAGATCCTTCAAGCTGTGCTAGACTTCCCTCAATAGGTTCAACATCAGAATCATCTTCAAATATCATTCTAACCTTCAAATTCTTAGCCTTATACTTGAACTTATGGTCGGGTGGTCATTTCTCCTCGCACTTGAAGCATAGCCCTTCGGCATACATTGTAAAATATTACACGGCGCAGCGAACAGAATCTGAGAAAGAGATAGAGAGTACACAACAGATAAGAGGAGAATCAGTAAAATTCTTTAACTCCAAACAACTGATACAAAGATGGCTCTGTCCACCCGTGCGCTTCCACTGTGTGAAGCTTAGATGGCGATCTAGACAGAAGATAGGTGAAGAGCTTAAGGCTAGCTGGAACAACAACTCTGACTGGGTGAAAGATGAGTGTAAGATGGCTGCGAAGGGGTTTAGCTTTTATAGCCTGCGAAGGTCGTTAGGTCGGCCTATTGACCGACCTACCATATGAGCCTCCACTAGTCGGCCAGGGAATATTCCAGGGAATATTCCCTTTACCATCGGGCCGGGGGCGCTGCCCCCGGACCCCCGCCAGGGGGGCCGCTGGCCCCCCTGGGACCCCCCAGCCAGGGGCCGCTTCCGCGGCCCCCGGACCCCACAATAGGGGCCCCTTTTAACTCCCTTACCACGCAACTCAATGCAATGTGCCTCGAGTTGCTACCAGCTTAACCACTCCGTCTAACCCAAAGATTAGACCCACAACAGTCACCTTTTTGCCATCCGGTCACATAGACCTCATCTGATATACAAGTCAGGACTCAACCAATGTCCGGGCTCACATTTGGCTTCTCCTCATAATGGGGGCCTTACAACTTTGAGCACCATGGATCATTGGTAGCACCTAATGAGGGTGGAGCATTGATCATATCTAACACCCCCCCTCAATGTCCACCCATAGGTGAACTATCTCCTCGGCCCAATGCCGAGTCTCTGAAGATGAACTTGAAGCAGATCCTTCGTAAGTGCTTTGGTGAAGATATCTGCTCCATTCTCCTCTGTTGGACAGTAGACCAATTCCACTATCCCATCCTCCATCAAATCACGCACATAGTGATACTGGATCTCTATATGTTTGGTGCGTGCATGAAACACTGGATTTTTGGCAATGGCGATGCAACTCTGATTGTCACATCTCAGCACAGTTGGTTCTTCATCCTGCACTCCCATATGCCATAGAATCCTTCTCAACCATACGGCCTCACATGCAGCAAAACAAGCTGCCTTGTACTCTGCTTCGGTAGAAGACAATGCCACTGTTGGTTGCTTCTTACTAATCCAAGAGAAAATTCCTGAACCCAAAGAGAAACAATAACCAGAAACTGACTTCCTGGAATCAATGTCTCCTGCCCAATCTGAGTCACAGTTCCCCACAAGAGAAGTTCCGAAACTGTATGTGATACCATAGTCAAGAGTTTTCTTCAAGTATCTGAGCACCCGCATCCCAGCCTTCCAATGACTCTCATGAGGTTTGTTTGAGAACCTGCTCAAAACACCAACAGCAAAACTGATATCTGGTCTGGTGTTACACAAGTAGATTAGACTGCCGACCAACCTCCTATACCTCCCAATGTCTGCTAGTGCTGATGTATCCTCAACGGATAACTTTACATTCACCTCCATAGGTGTAGCTATCTCCTTGCACTCGGTCATGCCAAATGCCTTCAAGATCTCCCATGCATACTTCTTCTGAGAGATGAAGATCTTTCCTGGCTCTTGCCAGACTTCAATCCCCAAACAATAGTGCAGCAAGCCCAAGTCTGTCATTTCAAACTCAAAACTCAAAGCCTTTCGAGTTTGGTTGATCATATCTTCATAGTCACCTGTAATAAGAAGGTCGTCCACATATAGGACAATCACTGCAGACTTTTTACCATCCCTGTAAACATACAAGTTAGCATCTGAGGCACATCTTTTGAAGTTTAGGTTTAAAAAGAACCTATCTATCCGTTGGTACCATGCTCTGGGGGCTTGTTTCAGCCCATACAATGCCTTCTTCAGTTTACACACTTTGTTCTCAGAATGGGGGGCCTCAAACCCTGGTGGCTGAGCCACGTACACCTCCTCCTTGAGGTCACCATTTAAGAACGCTGACTTAACATCCATTTGGTACACTGGCCACTTCTTGTGGGCAGCCACTGCAAGTACCGTGCGAATAGTGGTCATTCTGGCAGTTGGGGCAAATGACTCTTGAAAATCAAACCCTTCAACTTGTGAAAATCCTTGGGCAACCAGTCTAGCTTTGTACTTTTCTAAGGTACCATCAGCCTTGTACTTTACCTTCCAGATCCACTTGGTGCCAATAATCTTCCGCTTTGCTGGCCGATCCACTAGCTCCCAAGTGTCATTCTTCATTATGCTGTCATACTCCGCCTGCATAGCAGCCTTCCATGATGGATCTGCAAGTGCTTCTTCTAAGTCAGTTGGCTCCTTTACTTCTCTCATAATCTCAACCATCAAGGCCATGTTGACTATGTGAGCAGAAGCCCTCCTTTGCTCCTCTATTCTCTGAGACCTCCTTGGTCCGTCTGCCTTCTCCTCAACAGATGCAGGCATAGGATTATTGTGGTCATAGAGCTGCTTCACCCAGCGCGGCAATGGCTTTTCCGGTGGGGTGATGTCAGGTTGGTGAACTTTTTCCTCATCATCTGAAGATGATGCTTCCTCCTCCTTAAGGATAGGGATAGCTCTCGGGACAGGTTCATAGTGGACTACTTCTTCGCTTGATGATAAAGTGGAAGACCTTGCCTTCTCCTCCTCCACTGTATGCGGCTCCTCCTTGAACACCACATCACGGCTCGCGATGATCTTCTTTGCCTCTTGGTCATATAACTTGTAAGCCTTCTGCTCATCACTATAACCCAAGAAGATACATTTTCTGCTTTTTGGTTGTAACTTGTTTCTCTTCTCATCTGGAACATGTGCATAACATTCACATCCAAAAATTCTGAAATGTGAAACAGATGGTTTCTTACCAGTGTAAGCCTCATGAGGTGTTTTTCCCTTGAGAGCCTTTGTGTAGCTCCGATTTAGAATGTAGACTGCAGTATTAACAGCTTCAGCCCAAAAATGGTTAGGCAATCCCTTGCCCTTTAGCATGCATCTTGCCATCTCCACAATGGTACGATTCCTGCGTTCCACAACACCATTCTGCTGAGGTGTGTGAGGCGTCGTCAATTGACGCTTGATCCCTTTGCTCTTGCAAAAGCCTTCAAACTCCTTTGAGTTGAACTCACCACCACCATCTGTTCTAAATTTCTTCACACTTTTCCCTGTTTCATTCTCAACAAGTATTAGCCATTCTTTAAACTTACCAAAAGCTTGAGCCTTATCACGAAGGAAGTACACCCACATCTTCCTACTGTAGTCATCGACAATCAACATAAAATAAGAAGATCCCCCCAAGGCCTGTGTAGGCATCTTACCACACAAGTCAGCATGCACCAACTCTAGAGGAGCATGTGCTCTATTCTTGCTTTCTTGTGGAAATGCCTTTCTCTGTTGCTTGCCCATCATACAAGCTTCACATGGTTCCTTCAATTCAGCTATTGTAGGTAGGTGAGCAACCATACCTTGCTTTTGCATCTCCTTCAATACTGCAAATCCGATGTGTCCAAACCTTTCATGCCAAAGCTTACTTGTGCCCACTCCAGCGGTGGCTGTAAGAGCACTTAGCTCATACAGGTTGTTCCTCCTTTCTCCTTTGCCAACAATTGTGCCAGCACTATCAATAATTTCTGCACCTGTCTTCTTGAACCTCACTTCATGACCAAGATCAGTTATGGCAGCAACTGATAAGAGATTTCTTCTGATTTCGGGAACATACAACACATTTGAAAGCTTTTTGACTTCACCATTTGCAGCAACAAAAGAAATAGTACCTGTGCCCGCAGCAGGGCATTTAGCATCATTTCCAACCGTCACAGTGATGGATTCTTGTAGAGGCTGCATAGAACTGTATAGACCTTTCTTGTTGGTCATGTGACGGGAGGCCCCACTATCCAACACCCAAGAGTCAGTGGTAGATTCTTCTTGCGCCGAGGAGCACACTTCCTCAATGGTCGCCATGAATAATTCCAACTCTGCTTCAGCCGTATTGGCTGTCTCTTTCCCTTTACTTTTAAGGGTACCATTCTTTTCATCTGCCTTCTTGACACGACAATCTGCAATTGCATGTCCTTTCTTCTTACAGTAGAAGCACTCTCCTTGAAACTTCTTCTTGCCGCCCTTCTTCTTTTTGTCACCATCATTTTTGGTGGAGGAAACACCTTTGCCTTTTGCATTGGCAGAGAATGCAGCATCTCCATTGTTGCTTCCTTCTCGGGCTTTCAGCCTCAACTCCTCCTCCATTAATAATGCACAAAACTCCTCAAAAGTCAAAGCTTGAGGTCTCACCTGAGTATTAAGGGCAGTTACTAGTCCATCAAACTTTTGTGGACAAATCCGAAGACACCTCCGAGCTAGCTCTTCGCTAGTCTTTTGTATCCCAGCGCCAGCCATCTGGTCGCGCAGATTCTTAATCCGAGTGATGAATGCTTCAACCGTCTCTCCTTCAGCAAACTTCTCCGCTGCTAGTTGATTCTCCAAGTTTTGAATCCTTGTTTGGTTTCGTGTTTCATACTGACTCCTTAGTACATTCCAAGCCTCTGACGCTTTGGTTGTATGCTGAATCAGAGTCAAAACACTGTCAGAACAGCTTGTAACTAAGGCACACAATGCATCTGCATTCCTTCGTTTCCAAGCTCGTAGAAGATCTGCATTCGGAGGAATCATCACACTAGGATTTGATGGGTCGGGGGTAGGCTGTGGTTCTGCGTCAGTCCCCAGCACAGTCTCCAGAAGCTCATAAGAATCAAGGATAGTAGTAATTTTGAACTTCCACAAGGTGTAGTTTGTACCATCTAACTTGCCTTCGCTGAAGGTTGGTGGACGAATCCTCAGTGTTTGAATAGCCGGTACAGCAGCACCACCTCCTGCACCGCTTCCTGATGCGCCAGAACTGCTTCCCGGAGTCGACATCGTTTCTCTTTGCTGTTGAAGCCTTTGCCTCTTGCACTCTCTCCGATCTCTAGAGCCCCCTGGGCTCTGATACCATGTAAAATATTACACGGCGCAGCGAACAGAATCTGAGAAAGAGATAGAGAGTACACAACAGATAAGAGGAGAATCAGTAAAATTCTTTAACTCCAAACAACTGATACAAAGATGGCTCTGTCCACCCGTGCGCTTCCACTGTGTGAAGCTTAGATGGCGATCTAGACAGAAGATAGGTGAAGAGCTTAAGGCTAGCTGGAACAACAACTCTGACTGGGTGAAAGATGAGTGTAAGATGGCTGCGAAGGGGTTTAGCTTTTATAGCCTGCGAAGGTCGTTAGGTCGGCCTATTGACCGACCTACCATATGAGCCTCCACTAGTCGGCCAGGGAATATTCCAGGGAATATTCCCTTTACCATCGGGCCGGGGGCGCTGCCCCCGGACCCCCGCCAGGGGGGCCGCTGGCCCCCCTGGGACCCCCCAGCCAGGGCACACTTCCGCGGCCCCCGGACCCCACAATAGGGGCCCCTTTTAACTCCCTTACCACGCAACTCAATGCAATGTGCCTCGAGTTGCTACCAGCTTAACCACTCCGTCTAACCCAAAGATTAGACCCACAACAGTCACCTTTTTGCCATCCGGTCACATAGACCTCATCTGATATACAAGTCAGGACTCAACCAATGTCCGGGCTCACATTTGGCTTCTCCTCATAATGGGGGCCTTACAACTTTGAGCACCATGGATCATTGGTAGCACCTAATGAGGGTGGAGCATTGATCATATCTAACATACATTTCTTTGAGCTTGTCATTAGACACATGCTTGCCTTGGGTAGGGGCTAAAATTTTGGCACTAATATCATTCCTTTTTCCATCAAACTTATTTTTAGCATTAGCTCTGAAATTGCTGCCCTGCTTTGGTCCACAAACAGTGGGAAAATTTGGTATCTTACTGTAGGTATTGCTATGAACATTTATTGGCTTCCCACCATGCTGAAAATCAGTCCTTACATGCCCACAATGGCTTGATGTCTTTGGGAACTAGGTAGGCTGAAATAAATGCCCTATTTTTTGCTGGAAACTCTTGTATTTCTGCCCATAACACTCAACCAATTGAATGGCAGCTTGCAAAGATGTAGGCTTCATGGCTCCAACTTCGGATGATAAGGTAGACTCCAAAGCAAATATATACTTGTTCAATTTGGCACTATCGGAGACTCTATGAACATACATTGAGAGGTTTAAAAACTGATTTGAATACTCTCTAACTGAAAGCCCACATTGCTCAAGGGCGTACCATTTCTTTTCCAAGTGCTCTTTTTCAATGGGAGAGACGAAGACTTCAATCATAGCATTCTTTAGTGCTTCCCAAGATAAGAAGTCATGCCCAAATCTTGTCATATATCTCCACCAAGTAATGTGAATAGCCTTCTAAATGAAGGGCTGCAAACTTCACTTTGGCATTTTCGGGCCTTGGATAAAGGGAAAAGTACATCTCCAATTTTTCAAACGACTCCTCCAACTCCATGGGTGAAGGATTCTCTCCTTTGAAATTTGAGATGACAATTTTCTCTTTATACTCTCTCTCATATTGAGGTGGCTGCCCATTGTGGTGCTGATGTCCATTATGGTATTGCTATCCAAAAGAGTTACCAAATGAGCCTTGTCTAGGGAATTCGTTATTCCAAGTTCCTTGTGCATATGGGGTTTGATGTCCATACTGCATACCATAACCTTCTGGTTGGAAATAATGTCCTTGAGGCTGAAAATGAGTGTTACCCATATTGGAAGGTTGTCCATGGTACCTATGATGTTGTCCATGCATAGGAGTATTAAATGGTGGTTGTTGTCCATTATTTTGTTGAGGCCAACCATGATTGGATAAAGGGCTTGGCCTATTAGGCTCAACTTGAGTATGAGGATTGTGTTGTTGCTGTCCATAGGAGTTTGGGGCTAAATTCACATGCCCTTGTTCATGCCCACCAATATTTAGTTGAGGATAGAATTGTTTATAAAATGGATTGCAACTGTGGATGTCCTCTTCATGCCTAGAGCTTGCTTGAATCCTATCGTGTGGATCTTGTCCTTGTGGCTAAGAATAGGCATTTGATTGATGGGGCTGAGGCTGAAATGAAGTGGGCTGTATAAAATCTTTAGCCTTTGACGATTCCCCAATCTCAAATTGTCCTACCACCTTTGGAGTAGAGGGTTTGGGTTGCTCTTCATCCAAAGGAGGGTTTGGAACATTGGGATCAGCTATAGGCAACATCTTTTCACTAAAGATAGCTACTAACTTGTCAATACCCATCCTCATACCATCAAAGCCTGATTTCATCTCTTTAATATCATTTGAGAGTTGTTGTAGGCTGTTAGAGTTCATGGAAGCATGTGGCATCTTGACTCCATTCATTGGTTGATTGATAATGAGTGGAGCTTACATCAACCTCTTCATTCTCATAATGCTTGTGGCATATAGCTTCTTGAGGGGTTTCATGTTCATGCTCATGTTGGTATTCTCTCAGCTCTTCATTGATGATCTCCAAAATAGGATCCTTTTTCTTATTCCTTGCCATGAGTAACTTCCTGTCATGTATATACAACAGAGGAAAAACTCAAATATCTTGAGTTCTAGTGCTCCGAATAACAAGCTCTTTGGCTCTGCTTGAAGCTTGAGAAGTCCCCTTTCTAAGGAACTATCAAGTGTTGAAAGTAGTTGAATACAAAAAATTCTGTAAATAGTTTACTGTAGCTGTTTGGAAATTCTTGCAACCTGTGAGAATGCTCTGTTTTGATCATTTAGTGACATGTACCTTCAATTTTCATGTATGTACTAACCGTGTAGACCTGTAAGGGAACTCCATACATCTGCTAAAGCTATAAATACCCTATGTAATAACCAAAATGATTGAATAATCCACTGTAGACTACAATATTAATGGGACCCTATTTGTATACCGTGTCCCAAAACCTCAATGATGATCCAATGTCAAAAATACCATTCTGAAAACTGAATTCTTGTTCCCTTGAGTGGTACCCACACCTGAACTTTAAATACATGGGATCTGAGACTTGAGGGGTGTGCAAATTTCCCTCTCAATCCGGTTTGTGCTCCCCTTCAGGGTCCTTATCAGGGAGGGTCACCTCTCTTTTGTCCTACCAACTCGCCCGACATCCACTTTTCTTCGTGGGTATACACATGGTAGCTCAATGCTAGGCTCTAAAAATCAACATGAAATGCATGTAATGAAAAGAATTTGATTGCCCCTTTTATGATATGCAAGAACTTGAATGGAATAGGCTGAAATTGAAATGGGGATAGGTAAGGGATAACCTCAGGAGTGACTCACTGCTTAACAATTCTTATTCCACTTACCATTGGGTAAAATTTTGCTCATGTCAATGAACAAAAAGATCAAACAATTCAATATCAGGGTTAGGTAAATGAAATGAAAATTTGAGGCACTTTGAAGTGATTATTTCAATGAATGAGATTGATTATGCAATGATCAATCACTAACATAGCTCTATGGATTTCTCATGAAATGCATTTGATAGAATGGATGGGATTCTTTATCATTTTAATCTCTCTTTCATCAATTGGACTTAGCTCAGCAAGAGGATTTAAAGAGAGATAAAAAATGATTAGAGTACCTCTTAAGCTGGTAGGAGAAGAGTGTTGTTGTTGATGAAGGAATCTCCCACAAATAGAACTTGGCTTCAGCGAGAATAGAGCTTGACTTCAGCTTCTATTAATCCAAGAAATCCACATTTTAGCTTTCCAATGCTAATATCCAGCTTCTTGATCAAGAATCTTCATGAAGAGTGCTCCCATGAACCATTGGACCCAAAATTTTATGAAGAAGGCTTCAATAGAGATGCCACTTGAGTTGAAGATGCTAATTACTCTTCATTGTATAAAGTAGGCTTCAAAGAAACTTCAAAATTTGAAAGAGAATCCAATAATTCCCTTCCTTCAATTGACATTGGTTGCCCCTTCCATGAATCCTTCAAGAATCCACTCCATTCTTCCACAATGGTGGAAAATCCATGCAATGTTGGTATTATCCTTTGTGTAGAGGCTTCATGAAGTGAAATTGACTAAAAGCCCCATGATCTTGATAAGAAATATGAGAAAATAAGCTTGATGTTCAAAACTATCCCTGTTAGAGTTTCATGAGAGAGGGAAAGACTCAAGATGGAAGAAACCTCATCAAATCTTGGAAGAGACCAACTGCCAAAGGAAGTAGGAGCTTGGTATGGCCCAGCTAGAGCTTATTAGCTCAAAATTTCAAATCGTGAGGCAGGAGTATGATCAGGCGCAGATCATGCAGCTTGCATACTCATATACCACGACCAAAAAAATGAGTAATACCCTCAAATATGGTACTCCATAGAGAGCTCAAGTGGCAGGGAAGATGCTTGTGAGGTCAAATGGCAAGATAGAGTTCATGGCTTGAAGGTAAGATCAGAGATTTCCATGGTTTCGATGAGAGAAGCTTGTAGGAAAAGAGAATAAACCCATGTTCTTGAAAAGTAATCATAGTTTAAGCTCCACTAAGTAACCCTCATTCTCTTCAAACTTACCCCAATTTTGGTCCAAATCTTGGTCACGACCTACCAAATTGGTTGGAGCCCGCCATTGTCCACTGGTCCATGGCAAGAACCTCCATCTTAGTCATGGTTTGTAAGAGTTCTCCATGTCAGACCACAGTTATGGAAGAACTAACTCTTGTGATTGAATTTTAATTATGGTTTTCACTCCCTAGTCACTGCAACTAAATCTATTGCATGAAAATGACTTCTGACAGGATCTAAACTAAAGCTCTGATACCAATGTAATGAAGTATTCAACCAAGAAAGGAAATCTAACTAAAACTGAAATAGACAGAAAATAACAAAGAAATATTGCACCAAAACATCTTGCCATGTATTAATGATGAGAGTTCTAAAAATACATGACAGCCATGGATGATGCTTCATCTAACATGAAGAAAGCTAACATCAAGAAAGTGAATAGTAAATTTTTGTGAATGAGCCAAAAGATGTATTCTCTTAGCCTCTTGCCTTCTTTATCTTAACTCCTCCTCTCCAAAGTTAAGGGTACATTTACATAGGCAAGGGCTGAATTTACAAGGGCTGGAAATTACAAGGTATGGAATTAGCATGATTCCAAAGTACAAAAATATCAAGGTATTTTCTTTCATGACAATTGGGGTCTCAATGAGACAATGCTTTGACTAGCTTTATGTTAAACTAGAAGTGAATAACTAGCAATAGTCCCCTCTCTCACTTGGGGACAAGGTAAGTATGTTAGAGTCTATTTTAATGACAATAGTGACCTTTCTGGGATTGGTTCTTAGCTTTAGCAAGAGCTAAGTCAGATGAAGTAGAAAAGTCATTTCTCCACTTTCTTTGCTCACATAAGGACAATAAGTCATTATACCCAATTGGTTATGATAACTTAATTGTAGATAGAGAGGATGGAGGTTTGGGGCTTGAACTTCTAAAGGAGAAGTCCAATGAAATGTATTTGGAGTTGTCCAAAAGGATGGGGGACTCTTAACCTTGGGTGGCATTAGATTGTCAAAGCTCTTACTAGGGAATGTAGATGGTTGAGAGATGGCTAGATATTAGATGACAACTAATCTTGGAATGCCTACATTGTGTGGCCAAAGCATTTCAAGGTTTCCCATGTACTGGTCAAAGCTTGGGAAACCATTCTTGGTGGCATGAAATGGGTTGGATTGCAAGATTGGAAGGGTGACCTCTCTCTCCTACTCAATACATGACAATTTTTGCATGCATATGATCCCTTGATTGCCCCTATTGAGGGGACCCCAAGAATCATCCATACAAAAGGCTTCAGAAAATGGATTGATATATGGAATCTAGATTCAAATTTCATCAGGATGGCTACCTTGAAGAGGTCAACAAAAAGAAGTTGGAAAGCCACCCCTTCCACCAAAGTAGTTATGTTTTCAAGGAAATTGGTGGTAGCGCACAAATTGCCCCTCAAAACTTCTCTCTCTAAGGTACTTCCTATCTCCCCATTTTTCCCCTTATGCAAGAGGGAGAAGGAGATTGTGGTGCACTTGTGTGGGGAAAAGTCAAGAATTGGTTGAGGGCTCTCAAGCTCCACATCTTTTGGTATGAAGGTACCCCTCTTTGGGGATAAGTGTGGACAAGATGACCAAAACATGAAGCTAGTTCATTGTTTGAGAGCTTGCACTTAAGTTTATTTGGAAAGCTTGTACTTCTGTTGCCTTTGGTAGGTCTAGCTTCTTTACTATGATGGAAGATGCAAATGACCTCTAAGATATTTTTACAACAAGCTTGCCAGAGCTTCCTACTAGGCTTTGCCTTGATGTGTTGCCATGAACAATGTTGTAATTTTTTTATAAAAAAAGCATCTATACGAGTATATTACCTTTGCATCTTAAAACAAAATCAAGTGCCTAATTATGCTGTACATGAACTAATAACAAATTCAGACTCAAACATCTAAAAAAGAGGAATTAAATTGCCATTTTAACTACATTGAAAAGGTGCATGAGATTACGGGGAAGAAGCCCATGTGCTTGTGGATTACTAATTTGGTTGTAGATAGCAATTTTGTGTACATTTGTGAGAATGTTTTGATGCACAATATAAGCGACATTGGTGCAACAAAGAAAATTACTTTTGATGCAAAATGAGTCTGTACTAGTTGAATTTCGGGGCTTACATTGGTATTTGTAACAAAGGGGTGCTTAGACCTTTGACCACAGATTTTTAAAGTAGTCTTATTACAACATCGATCTTTGTGGCCAGCTAGATGGAGGAATACTCGACTTCTTACATCATGCAAGCTGCCGCACTGCTGCGAGTAAGAATGGAACCTCCGACTTTGGGTTTATTACACCATTTTCTTTGTGAAAATTGCTCTAAGCGGACCTTATCGATACGTGTAGGAGGGGAGGGGTAAGATATTGTAACTATTACAGGTAGTTAGACCGCGCGATGTAGCGCACTTCATTGGAGAAGTAAGCGGGGATGGTGTCCCAGGGGTTGGGCAGGCTGTCATCCGTGACGTAGACCCACCCGGCGTTCTGCCGGTAGGCGCGGTCGATGACGTCGCCGTAGTCGAAGTCCGACACGTCGACGTCGGTGACGTTGTAGAAGAGGCCGCAGAAGCTGCTGCGGTCGTACTTGGCGGTCCAGGCGGCCTGCGACCACTGGAGGGCGCCGACGCCTGACTCGAAGGTGCAGACGACGTCGGCGACGCGGGATCCTTTGAAGACCAGGTAGGATTCGAGGGTTTCCGTCCCCGGATTGTTCACCACCAGCGCGCCCGCTTGCTTCGCCTTGACGTAGCCGTAGAGCGCCTGGTAGTAGGCCTGATTGCCGTCGCCCGCGTTGTCCGCCTCGTCGAAGAATATTCCGTCGATATTGCCAGGATAGAACGCGTACCAGGCGTCCACGTCGGCCTCCACGTCGGCGAGTGGCCGGGCCCCGCCGCTGGTGTGGACGTAGCCGATGGTGCGGCCGCTGCTGTTGCGGAGAGCGCCGATGGCGCCGGCGTAGCTGGTCTGCGCCGTCGGCCCGGGGCCGGTGTCCGGGTTGGCCACCGCCACGACCCGGTTGGGCAGCGACTTCGCGGCGGCGTTGAGGGCGGCCCAGGCCTCAGGGTTTCTAGCCGGGTCGAAGTAGGCCGGCACCAGGATGTTGATCAGCTGACATTGCGCCGCCGGCACAGCCAACCCTATCAGCAGCAGCAGGTGGCCGATCACCAGGGACATCACCGGACCGGCATCGCCCATTCTCCCTGATGGATGCGTCATCATGCAGATATTCGTGATCAGCAGCAGAGAATTAAAAGCGAAGCTAATATCCAAAGCTTTTGTGAGAGCACAGCAAGGCGATATCCCTTAAGGGCCAATTAGGCTTAATATATATATATAACAGCTGGACGGTTATCTGTGATCGCGCCCGCGGGCTAACGTCCATTGAAGAAGCAGGACTCGGAAAGACCACTTATCATTGGCTATTGACTGGTTAAATTTGCATTGTTCCAACACCAGCCGCGCCGCCGAGGTAACTTGCGGTGTAAGATAAGATTCTTACTAGCACTCTGCGCGGGTGTCCTGAACAGTCTGATTTGACTCACAATTGCGCTTTACTCTTCTTCGCAATCGGGTGGCTAAGCCCCTTGTTTTACTATCGTCTACAAACCACTTGTTTTATTAACATTTTGAGCATTGCTGACCCGATTTCAAATTTTCTTTTTTAATTCCTACATTAACAATATGCGGATGTACATGCTGACCCGATTCCAAATTTTCTTTTTTAATTCTTACATTAAATGAATATGCGGATGATTTCCGTGTATTCAACTTAATCAACTGAGCTAAATTCATTTGCCCATGTACATGCGCGCGCACACACACACACACACACTCTCTCTCTCTCTCTCTTCATGACTAGACTTTTCCAATGCGTGATAAGTAAAGTTAGCCTCTTTATTATCAATTTTGACGCTTAAACAAGGTGCCACATGCAACTCACTTTACTTGCTATACATACAAAAAGTATAACAAGTAGCATGTGTGTTGTCAACCCTAACTCATGCAAAGCAAAGGTATCACAGCATTGTTAGCATATTTCTTTATTAAAAGTATAGTTTCCGGTGAAACATGTTACATTTTCTTCACATTAAGAAGTCTTACAAGCATGGCCTTGGTTTTTAAGACTATAATACCCTTCTCAAGGGATCTTTATGAGTGAGAGAATGGTATGAAAAATTCTAACCTTCAAAAGATGAGTTACATTTAAAAAATCTTGCAAGGGTGCCCTTCTTAAGCTAAGCGCAACGACATGTCTATTTAGATTTTCCCCTTCAAAACTAATCCTTCAAAACCAAAGGCATTCCTAAGAGTTTGACTTTTAATCATCCTTTCAAAAAGAACGTGTGGATAGATTAGTTTCAAAAGATATTTACAATAGCCCACACAATGGAGGATGCAACATAGATTGGTTTATTTTCTCATCTTCTTGTAGATAGCTTTAAAAATAGACTCTCTCTTACCAACTCTCTTAAGGACTGCCAATATTTCATCCTTACAAGTAGAAAATCCTAAATTTGAGAGATATGCTCTCCTACCAAAAACAATTGTGTTTCTTTGATTCCACACATTTCCAATCACAACTGCTCTAATCACATTATAGATTTTGAAAGAGCCCTCATTGAGGCTACTTGTATCACCAAAAAGGATTGTCTTGAGATCATGTTGAGTATGGAAACCTATGGCTTCTTCAATCCATCCATTGGTTGATCTCCACATAGGCATAACACTCCTAAAAGAGGTGATAAACTCACTCATTGGCTCTATTACATAGTGGGCAAAGGGGTGAAGTTGACTTCCACTTAGACAATCTTTCCCTTGTTGGTCATTGTTTTCCATAGCACTAGGTTGAGCTTGTAAGATGGAGTGGAGCCCCATATTCTTCTTGGCCTCCTTCTTCATGTCTGCATTTTGGTTCTTGCGAACTTCCACTTCCAATACTCCTTTACATTAAGCACTAAGTTGCCCTTGCCCTTATGGAGATAAAGGTCTCTGCCACTTTTGCGGTCCATCAAGACTTTGTCACCCTCAATTTTGAGAAATTTTAAAGGATGTTGCTGCTTGATTATGTAAGAAGTGGACCGGCCCTTGTAGGCCTTATCAAAAGTCCAAATGACTGTAGTAGGGAGGTGTCCCCCTTCCATTAGTGCTACCCCTCCAATTAGCTTTCTTGAGTCATGCCTTGATCATCGTATTGACCATCTTCGAGCTTATAATTTGGGATGGACGGGATTTCTCAAAAGAAAGTTCTCCTAATTCATCCCTAGCTAAAAACCTCCTTGAATCATTGATGTTTCTAGTAAATGGTGGGTTATGACAGCTAAGCAATCTCAATTTTGCAAATCATCTTGACCATAAGGTGTTCTACCTTTTCTTTGAGGGGTTCCCAAGCCTCCTCCTTTCTTCCCCGAGGTGACAATATCCCATGCCATGCATGGCCTTCATGAGTTGACCACAAGAAATTCCTAAACATTCTTTCAATCTCCTTCTAGGCTACTTAGCTAAATCTAAACAAAGTGGCCACAAATATGACAATAGCTACCAATGTGGATTCAAGATAATGAGATTTCCACCAAATGATATTACTTGCAAGCTCCACTTCTAGCCTTTCCTTTTTATCTTTCATTCAGCTTAGTTAAACCTTATCGTCCACAAAAAACTAACATGATCTACTTCCCTCTAGGTAGGGCAAGACCTCGGGAGAAAGGCCTTGAGAGCATACCATTATATTGACCTAGGATTGGAATTTGATAAGAGTATATTAACCATTTTCACAAATTTGCTTCCAAATTATCGGATGCCTTCACAAGGAGTGTGTGATAAAGTCCCAACTTAGGCGATCATAAGCCTTGGCAACATCCATGTTATGTTGGGGGTAAAGGCGCCTCCACCTAGCCGCCCACGTATTGCTACAGTGACAATCACCGCTACTGCACACGGTAGGTGGCGGGCGCCCGTCATCATCACTTTATTCTTTATTCTTTTAGTGACAGTTTGAATAAAGGAAGGCCCCGTCACACATTGTGACTGTTGGAGTTCCCATTTCTTGTCTCTCTCTTTCTTGCTCTTGCTCTCTTGCCATAGCTCTCGAGTGCAAGCTTTGATCCTTCTCACCTTTCAACTGGTATCAGAGCACAACTTCCGGAATCTTGAGCTTGGCTCGTGGCATTCTCAGCCTCCTATCGACTCCCCACTCGCATTGGGTTTCCTTCTCGGCAGCCATAGCTCATTCTCTTGAGCTCCCGTCACTCACCGGCTTCCCAAGCTTCTTCCCGGCCTATTGAGGCACCATCAGGGCATTGACATTGAGGTATTGCTTCATTATTTTAGAGATTTATCTCAGTCCACAGGTCTAGGTAAACAGGGTTTTCACAGGCTGTGGGCAACCATAGCTCACACCTCTTGGATCTTCCTTCACCTAGATCTTGCTTCCAACCTATCAAGGCTTGCTGAGGCTTGGTGTAGGCCTTCTTTGGCCCCCATTTGTGCCCCCTTTAGGCCCCATTCTTGACACGTGGGACAGCAAACCCCCCCAGCTAGCTCACGTTTTTTTTGTGCCTGTTTCAAAATCTGGCCCAAAAATCACTCTTTTTGTCATATCTCGAGCATTCGGAACCCAATTCAAGCAAGGTAAGAGTCTAAGTTGGGGTTTTGGCACAATCCGGATGCAACGGTGATGTCGGATTTTCCAAATGCTGATGAAAAAATATTCTGCAACAAATTTCAGGTCTAAGACAACATATATCTGTATGTCTATGGCTTATGTGATGCTTCTACTGATGACTATTGATACCGGATCACTTGTGGATGTTATGCCACTTATGTGAGATGCATTTGGAGATGATTTAGCTCAGCCATTGACTGTTTTGAACAATCCCAAATCTGTCCAAAACAGGGCAACCACCTATTACTTCAATTTTATGCTTACAGGTCTTGGCATTTGATGCCCGATTATGCCTGGTTGGTGCCTATACATATGGGAATGTATGCCTATGGTTTGCCTATGGATTTGAGCTTGAATTGAGCACTGATTTTCTCAGTTTACAGAGGTTATATGCTGGTGCAAACTTCAGGGCTGAAGCTATTTATGCTACAGTTGGGTTATGCCTATTGGTCACGAGGTGCTCCCGGCTACTCAGTATGATGTCATGATGTATTTGGACTATGCCACATGTCTTGTTTATGCTTCGGAATACTTTTGAGCTGATATTAGAGCTTGATTTGGGTTTGACAGTCACTTCTTTGCAGCTGGCATTTCATCTATGACATGGTTTATGCCTAGGCTACCCAGTATGGGTTATGACGTCTTGGTGAATGCTTTATGCTTTGGCTATGGATGGCAGTTTTTTGATCTCGTCTCGACATTCATTTTATTGAGAGAGAGAGAGATTACGAGAGAGATACACAAGACATGCTCCCAAAGAATGATTCATATTGATGTAGAGTTAGTATATATAGGTGAGACCCAAGTCAAGTGAGAGATGATATATATAGTTGTAACATCTCCACTCAAACAAAGGTCTCTGGCTGCGAGTGAAAAAACCCTTGGGGAGAACAAGGGAAAAACCCAAGCCCCTACACATACCTACTATACAAAAATGATTTACTATAAAGTTTTCTTGAATACAATGATACATGCCTCAATCAGCGAGACAAGAACTTGGAACAATACCAAGTTCATGTCTTAATGAACTAAAGTGAGCTTCACTAATAGATTTTGTGAAGATGTCTACAACCATTTGATCACTGGGACAATGCTCCACCATAATGGGACCTTTCTTGACTTCATGTCGAACATAATGATAATGAATAGCAATATGCTTTGATTTACTATGTTGTATATAGTCTTTGGTAAGACTAATAGCACTTTGGTTGTCGCATCGAAGAGATGTACTAGATGATGAAGGATGTCCCAAATCTGCAAGTAGTTGTCGAAGCCAAACTAGCTCACGAGCTGCTAATGATGCAGCAACATATTCGGCCTCAGTTGTAGAAACCACAACACATCGTTGTTTCTTGCTGGACCAAGAAACCAAACATCCATTTACAAAGAAACAATTCCCACTTGTAGATCGCATGGATAAATGTGAACTTGCCCAATCAGCATCTGTATATCCAATAAGGTCAAGAGAAGTTGAAGAAGATAAAGAAGAATCCTCTCGACGATGATAAATAAGACCAAACTCCTTAGTACCCTTGAGGTACTTAAGAATACGTTTTGTAGCACTCCAATGAATAGTGGAAGGGGAAGAAAGATACTGTCCCAAAAAGTTAGCTGCAAATCAAATATATAGTCTTGAGTGATTAACGAACTGTAATTGGGGATTAACGAACTGTAATTAGAATTACAGTTTTAAATAAAGAATCGCAGATTCGAGTAGAATTGTTGTCTTGAATCCTGAACTGTCATAACTTTTGATCCAGAACTCTGATTGACAAGCGGTTTTGACAGGATTCGAGAGCATGAAAAAATTAACTAATACTTCTAATTTGAACAAGTTCATGTATCAAATCATCACGTGTGCAAAGAATTCAATCAAGTATAAACAATGAAACAACTTATATTCCTTGTTGTTGCTACGCATCCATAGCTCTGATACCATGTTGAGAGAGAGAGAGAGAGTACGAGAGAGATACACAAGACATGCTCCCAAAGAATGATTCATATTGATGTAGAGTTAGTATATATAGGTGAGACCCAAGTCAAGTGAGAGATTATATATATAGTTGTAACACATTTGAGTATTCCCTTGAGCAGTTGGACATTGACTTGGATTTTTCCATTACGACTTAGCTTTTTCCAATACGACCTTGGATGCTATTGAGGCGTTGACTTGGTTACATGTCTTTGGTACTTTGACTTGGTTTGCTTGAGCCGTTGAACTCGTTTATCCACCTTTTGAGCCAGTGGGAGCATCTTGTATGCTTGACCGACATTGAGCAGGAGGTTTATGCTATTCGAGCATTTTGCAGATACTTGAGACTTTGGGATCTCTTACACTTACATGTTGCATGGTTCATGCACTGATATCTTAGAATTGCTTTTGACCTGAGCTTAGGCTTTGCACTCTAGTGAGCATACACCTACTGGTGTCAGGTCTTGCAGTGTTATGTATACTTTGCCCTACTGTCCAGGGGGTGTGCCTACTCACTGACGGATGCTTTGGTGACATGTCTGGGTATTTTCTCAGGGTCTTGATGACTGTTTGGTGCTGATTTATGCCCGTTTATGGTTGATCATGTCTTGGCTGTCATTTATTGACTTGGTGCAGTAATTTGGTCAGCAATCGACTCTCACAGTACCCTGCTGTCATTTATTACAGCAAGCATATAACTCCGGACTGACATGGATTTTTCATGCTGAAATATTTTGAAATGATGTACTTTCACTAGTACTTGGTGGGCAATAGCTTTGGTTACACTTTTCTCGCCATTTTTCTCTCGATTTTGGTGATTATTAGGTCATTTTCTGCAGTAAACAGCAAGCAGTTTTAAACTGTTTGCAGTCTTCTAGCCTGCATTATGGTGAGCTCGTCCACTGATCATGCTACTTTTAACATCACTAAGCTTGATGGTACGAATTACTCTTATTGGAAGAGCTAGATTTGGCAGGTGTTGGTGTAGAAATCGCAAATCAAACCTTTTAGGTTGAGCGGGCATCCGCCTGCAACTATGCCTGATGAGGAATGGCTTGAGCTTGATGAGTTATGCAAGTCCACTATTGTATTATCTCTCACAGAGCAGGTTCATTACAATGTATTTGAGGAAGAATAGAGTGCATGGCAGTTGTGGGATAAAATCAAGAATCTCTATGACAAGAAAAGTCCGGCGAGTCAGATGTATTGGCTGAAATTCTATGAGTGTTATTCAGTTAGCAAAGAATCCGATCTTCCATGTGAAGACGAAACACATTGAGGTGAGGTATCACTTCATATGTGGGGTTGTTAAGGACAAGTCTGTTGACCTTGTCAAGATTTGCTCACAAAAAGCCTCTCTACAGAGCGCTTTGCCTTCCTTAGGAGATTGATGGGCGTGGGATGAGATGACATCTTTCCTCAACCTATTGTACATGTGTACATGTTGTACTGTCTTTTTTCTTTTTTCTTTTCACTCCTCACTAGGGCAGATTTGCCTTTAAGTGGGAGTTTGTTGGGGGTAAATGCACCTCCGCCTAGCCGCCCATGTATTACTACACTGACAGCCACCGCCCCACTGCACACTACAGGTGGCGGGCGCCTATCATTGTCACTTTATTCTTTATTCTTTTAGTTACAGTTTGAATAAAGGAAGGCCCGGTCACACATTGTGATTGTTGGAGTTCCCATTTCTTATCACTCTCTTTCTTGCTCTTGCTCTCCCGCCATAGCTCTCGAGTGCAAGCTTCGATCCTTCTCAACTTTCATGTTAATGAGAGGATTGATTCTTGACCACTTGAAAAGGCCTAATCAATTTTCATTGCTAGATTCAACATTACATCTTAGATTTTCTTATTGGAAACAAAGACATAGTGATTTGGAGCATTGTGAGTGGCCTCCATTGGGCTGTTTTAGGCTTGCTGCCAATTTAGGGATTACCATAATCAACCTAGTGCTAGCTTCATTCGGAAATCCACCCTGTTGAATTGAAATTAGTGATTGATGAAATCCTTACCACTTACATCCCACAGTGCCTTGCATACCTTTGTGGGGAGACTGTCTAAACATAGGTGATTTGTTGTCCTTCATCTTCATAAGAAAAATCTTTAACTCATCCTTGGAAAAGGGACCGCTCAAGTGGTTAGCCTCATCCTTCCCTATAGCCATCCTATTGCCTTCAAAAAATCCACCCATTCTCTGATCATAGTTCATTGGCTTGCCATATTCTTTGCCAACTATGGTAGTTAAGTGTTTATTTCACCTCGACAATTTCTTCATTGGTTGTATGCAAGATACCAGTTGTATCTTCAATGTAGCTAATGGTCTCTCTCTATTTCTTCTCAAAAGTATTGAAGTATAGTGAGGTGGGAGCATCCCCATCCATCTTCCACTTTTCCCTCACATGTATCTTATCAACTTTAATACTAATAACCTCACAAATCTTAATGAAATCCTCATAGGTTTGTAGGAGTTGAACAAGAAAGGGATCAACATTATAATCATTAAGAGCAAGCATAAGATCACCTTGTGTTCTTGTAGCTTAATCAACACTCACATGTAGCTGCCTGTGCACTAATAGTAGTTATGCCATGCCTTTTTGTTACTTGGACAATTGCCTCATTGCATGTACATTAGGTGATAGTAGGGTCACAAAACCATTGGTTGAACTTATCTTTAGTGGGGGCACTTTGCTATTGAAATAAAAGAAGATCCATATTGTAGCAAAGTTGGAAAACCTTTGCTTAAACTTGTAAAGCGAGAAAGTGATAGTAGCTTTGAAAGATCCCTATTATAGAAAATTTGGCAAACCTTTGCTCAATCTTGTCAACCAAGAAAGTGATAGTAGCTTTGAAAGATCCCTATTGTAGAAAATTTGGCAAACCTTTGCTTAAACTTGTCAATCGAGAAAGTGATAGTAGCTTTGAAAGATCTTTTCCCGATTGCCTTAGCTTTCACTCTATATCTCTCATTGAGCACTACTTGTTTGTGTCTCATGGCTTTTTCCACCTCTCCCATATCCGCACCATTACACTTGGCACTTATGGCATACTCTAGCTCCATTTGACCTTCATGCTCACCCTCCCAATCTTTTATAGCTCATCCTCCCTTCAGACTCTATTAGGCAATTGGTTACTTATACCACCACCTTGTATGCATGCAGTTCATGGCCTAGCCATGTGACAAAGTAAAAGTATCTTAACTCCACTTGTTAAGGAGTTATTATTAGTTTATTCCTTTACTGCAAGATGCCAAACCTAGAGACCTCAAGTTAAGGTCCTCTTCTAATAATTCTTACCTACATGCTATTGGATATTGGAGTGTGGTGCATTTTGAAGGGTGGGAAACTATTTAAAGGACCCTTTCACATGTACACATTATACACACAAATTTAGGGATTATATGATAGGGCCAATGAAGCACATTAAATTAATAGATTCAATTTTCATCTAGAAACCTTGCACATGAAAATTTAGGGCTTTGTATGGTAGGGCCAATAAAGCAAACCAAACACAATCAATATTTGAAATTGGCAATGTTATCAATCATGTGGTTATAAATGTGGAGAGAGAGAGAGAGAGAGAGAGAGAGAGAGAGAGAGAGAGAGCATAAGCAGCTCCAAGAACTAGTGTCACTGAGAGGGATCAAGTGCCGACAATAAAAATCTTCATTGCCTCCATTTTGGACAAAATGCAATGTGTTCAAAGAGGTCATGACAAATACTAGGAAACTTTGTAAGGGGCTATTTTGCTTTGTTTTTCTATTTGAAGTTGTTTTAGGCTTCATTTTTTACTTTAAACACTACACAATACATTTCATCTCTTTTTTCAATTCCACACAAATTGTTTCAAAACTACAAACTAGCTCAATGCTTACAATGTCCACTAGGAGCCATGCTATATATAGGTTATCAGGAATTGCTATATGGCAGACTATTAGAAACAAGTAGTTTCAAGTTGCATGTTGTTTGACACATGTTGTAGATTGCAGATTTCATAGTTTTGGAGTTTGCTGTTGGCAGCTACTTTATGTAGCAAGTGTTATGGAAATAGGGACTTTGATATATAAGATATTGCAATTCTTGAGCTACATAGATTGTTGTACACTCCATGCATGTTTGCTCACAAATGAACAAGAATACCACTCTTCAATGTATTGTAGAGATTTTGAGGAGATCAACCTTTTTATGTACTCTTGAACAAGTGGATGTTGTTTTATTGCTATAATTATGAGGAAGCATTGATGTTGTGCTACCATGTTTAAGCTATATGTAGTAATTTTCATAGCATTTGGACAATGATATATGCATTATTGTTGAACATGGTTCATTTTTTATCTTGTCTTAGTTCTGGTTATACTAAGCAAGTGTTGTAGAAAGTCTGTGAGTTTCATGGTGCAGTTTGTTGATTTTTTTAAATTATCGACACTTGACAATTAGTTGCCCTTTTGCATAAATGGATTCATTATATGCAATGAGAAGGGAAGTATATAACATCACAAGTTTGAAAGTACTACAATTTGTGGAAGGGGAAAATCCAAGATGTGATTATTGAGAAGTAGTTGAGGCCCATAATGAAGGGAGTGAGCCTAGAGTGGAAGCACATGAGCAAAAGCAAGAGCTATGTTGGAAGGAGAGAGAGAGAGAGAGAGAGAGAGAGAGAGAGAGAGAGAGAGAGAGAGAGAGAGAGAGAGAGATAGAGATAGAGAGAGAGAGAGAGAGAGAGAGAGAAGATGTGGGAGCTCCAACTGTCAAAATGTGTGACCGGATTTTCCTTTATTCAAATGTCACTAAAAATTAAAGAATGAAGTGACAATGATGGGTGCTCGCCACCTGCAATGTATAGGTGTGTGGGTACTATTAGTATAGTAATACATGGATGACTAGGCATAGGTGCCTTTGCCCACAAAAACCTCCACTTAAATGTGAATGTGCCCCTATTAAGAAGAGAACAATAAAAAAATAACAAAGTATAAATTTACATACATACAATAGGATTAGGAAAGATGTTAGCTCATCCAACACCCATCAACTTTCTAAGTAAGGAAAAACACTTCACTAAGAGACTTTCATGAGAGTTGATCTACATGATTTTGGTTAGTTGAGATCTTGACAAGGTCAATAAAATTGTATTTTGATGACCTCTTTGATGAAGTGGTTATGCAGCTCAATATATTTTATCTTCGCATGGAAGAGAAGTAATTGGATAGCACTCATAGAATCTAAATGCAATGTAGGGACCGCATTAATATACCAAGGTTAGCCTAACCAGAGGCCTCTTTGCAAGCCTCAGTGGGTGACTACAACATACTCCGCTGACCTTAGCTGTAGAGAGGGCCGTGCATTTCCACACCTTAGACATCCAAGAAACAACACTTCCAATAAAGGTGAAGACAAAGCTAGAGGTGGACTTCATACTGTCTGCATGTCCTGTATAATCAAAGTCAATGTTTCCTATGACTCCTACTAGCCACCATAATATATGCACATAGAAATTGTGACCTTCAGGTACCTCATGATACCCTTCATGGCATGCCAATGCCATCTACTAGGTGTAGCCATATAGCTTGCCACAACTCTCACTACAAATGCTATGTCAAGTCAAGTGGTTATCATGGCATACATCAAACTGCCCATAGCAGATGCATTGTTGGGATCCTAGCTATCTTGGCCTTTTCCTCATCAGACTATAGATAATTGAACTGACTTGAAGGGGAGTTACGGAGCTCTACCCTGAGACCTACGGACCGCTTATTGATCAAGCATTTCAAGTCGAGCGACCATGGCTACCTCTCACATAGCCGACGTGCAATGCCTACCTTACAGGTGTAGTGAGCTCACCTTGATACGATCGAGTTCTCTCCTCTCTCGTACACTCCAGTAGCTCCACCATCCTTGCGGCAAGCTCAAGCAACCTCAAGCCCTCTCCATCAAGCTCAATCCTCCATAGCTGCGCGAGAAAAGAGAAGAGAAGAGAAGAAGAGAAGATGAAGAGAGAAGATGGGGAGCTTCTTCTCCACGATCCCTCACTCAAGCACAAGCAAGAAGGAAAAAAACAAGAGAAGAAGAAGAAGAAGCTTTGGCTACACACAAGAATGATCTTCTCATTCACTTTTGAACTTTATATACATGCCCTACTTTTTGGGCAGTCATCCCCACTTTTTACATGGCCGGCCATGAGCCTACTAGGCCCTCTTTTCCTATTTCCCACCGTTCTAACTTATCCCATTCCCAACTAGTGCATACAATTTGCACAGGAGTGGGCCTAGCACTCTTTTACAAGGATTCGGGAGCGCTTTCACAATTAATGGTGCGCTTTTACTCTTTTCTTTTCTCAAGGCGACATTGAGGCCTTCAGGAGAGGTCGTCATTCAAAATTTTCAGGGTCTGACTTCCATCTGGGGCGCCTTTTCCTTCCTTTGTCATGTGCCCTTTCGCTTATCTCCTTTTTTCATTTTCCCACTCCTCTGCTCCATTTTCCCGCTCCTCTATGCTGCAGTAAACATTACCCCCCTCCTAGCTGAGTGCAAGTCCCATGGCGCTGTGGTGGGGAGTAGTGGGGTAGTTGGGATTGTTGCTAAGTGGAACTGGTGGATAGATGACCACAATCAAAAGGTGCTCTTGTGAATGAGAGGTGATGGAGTTTGATTAACGATGGCCGGGAGAGATTCTGGCGTGCTTTAGACTTCATGAAGATGCTCGGCATTTCTCACACAGTCTTAGCTCCCATTCTACAACCGGCTGATAAAGGTTTTGCATGGGCATCTCTAATCTTATTCATTGTCAACCGACTATTGAGAACCATGTAGCCATGCATCCCGTGCTGATCCGAAAGCACATAATCAATAAGCATTCCACAGGTCTAGGGGTTTGAACATACATTTGGAGAATATGAGGTTCCAAAATCTATGCCAATGGTGGGTCCATCACTGAGTTTTCCTTTTGCTTAATTTGATTCAGTCATGGTAGCCATCAACAGGCAGATGGTCGGCTACATCAAGCATGTTGATCCATCCAACCATCGGGGTATGCAAAAGCTCCTTAAGCTGCTGTAGTGGTGTCTTGTTCGACTCAGGGAAAAATTCATGGTCATTAGCGGATGTCATGGATGATCTTCTTTAGCTAGGTAGCCATTCACTGAGTCACGATCATAGCTTGCAAGAGAAAGTTGTGCACTCCCTAAGGGATGTGTCTGTCTCACGGTGTGGTGTAAGTGCATGTATAGTGGAACTGGGAGATGGGTCTAACCTTGGGTAAGCCCTTGGTAATGTCCCACACTTGAGGACCCAATTCGAGTGTTGTTAGAGGTGCAGTGCAAAACTTGGGTAAGCCCTTGGTAATGTCTCACACTTGAGGACCCAGTTCATGTGTTGTTGAAGGTGCAATGCAAAACTTAGGGTGACAGGTCTGGAAGTCCTGCCCTTGATGTGCCCTAAGCGTGAAGTGGGGGAGGGGCTAGGTGTAAACCCTAGGTGTAGTGAGTGAAGTGAGACCTCGTGCTTTTTTCTTTTCTCTTTTTCTTTTTCTTCTATTTTTTTTTTTTTTGAAGAATTGCATACAAGGGTCTAACCTTGGGTAAGCCCTTGGTAATGTCCCACACTTGAGAACCCAGTTCGTGTGTTGTTGGAGGTGGGAGATGGGTCTAACCATGGGTAAGCCCTTGGTAATGTATAGTGGAACTTGGAGATGGGTCTAACCTTGGGTAAGCCCTTGGTAATGTCCCACACTTGAGGACCCAGTTCGTATGTTGTTGGAGGTGCAGTGCAAAACTTAGGGTGACAGGTCTGGAAGTCCTGCCCTTGATGTGCCCTAAGCATGAAGTGGGGGAGGGCCTAGGTGTAAACCCTAGGTGTAGTGAGTGAAGTGAGACCATGTGCTTTTTTCTTTTCTCTTTTTCTTTTTCTTCTGTTTTTTTTTTTTTGAATAATTGCATACAAGGAAGATGTCCTAGCTAATGCCTATCACCTTCAACTAGATTACGATGCGGTCACAAGCATTGGGATAGGAATGTGTGACTTTGTAGATATTGTTTAATATCGGCCCGAGCCTTCAGAGGTGTGGATGACAAGAAAGGATGATTGCACCTCGTGAAGCGGGTATCACTCATATCCTCTAAGATTTCTAGGCAAAAGGAGAGAAGCAGGGTTGCTCTCATCATTAGTCTAGTCATGGCTCTACTATCTATCCCTAGGTTGATGTCAAAAAAGAGTGGAGGGAGGTGGGCTTCCTCGGTTTTGGGTCTCTCCATTAGTAGGAACTTGATAAGCCTAAGATAATTACAGGTAGTTAAGAAGGGTGAATCTGGGCAAGAAGAAAAATTTGCAAGGAAGCAGTTGATAGATGGGAGGAGATCCTCTAGCCTAAAGACTAGGCATTCCTCGAGGCTCTGGGCATTAACATTATATATCTTAGGACAGTCAAAATCCCTATGGATATTTCGATCATAGTCAACTCCATGCCTACGGGGGTAGGGCATGTAGATGGGGTCGTTTCGTTCTTCAGGGAGCGAGCTACAGAAGGCGGTCCAGGCGTCAAAATTGGTATCCCAAATCCTCCTCCGCCACTTTGTCTGTGCCTCGTAGCCTTGGGTGGTTTTGGGAACCCTGTTTACCTTGTCTTGCCAGTAGTCTCTTCAGGCTCTTGCCTCCACGCAAAGCACGGTCCAAAGAGCGTGGATAAGCAAATGAAAGTTCAAATGGCCTCTTCTGGAACTCCTGTTGACGCCATATGACCGATTCTTGAGGCCAATCGATAGGATGGGGATCCCCCCGTAGTGGCACAGGCTCTTCAGGGAATTGTCTTGGCAGTGATCGTGCTCTGCGTTGGGCTTTCTCTGCTAGTTCTTGTCTTCTTCTTCTAGCTGCCACAATGTGCTTGGACATATGGGCATCTTCAGGCTCTTCAGGCGGGAGATCTGGTAGAGGCGGACTGGGCATTCTTTGTTGCTCTTCTTGAGCATCCTGCTCAAATTTTGGACCCTCTTCGACATTCTGCTCGACAACTAATGGAACTACTTGTGGTGGTGGTGGTGGCTGCTCATGCTCTTCAAACCCAAGTTCCTTAATCTCAATAGTGGAGAGGCCGGCACGGCGTAGGTAGTGAAATTGCTGCTCTTTTGTGATTCATGTGCATGTTGGAAGATCCCGTTCTTGAAGGCCATATTTTAGTGCTCGGGTGGTTAGTTCTAGCTTCATTCTTACCTTCTCCACTGAATCATTGTCCTCGTCTTGGGTGACATGTAGTATTGTGCTGAGGAAGGCTTGCCTTTGTGTGTTGGCACATACATCAGCAGCTTTTGCCTTGGACTCCGCAAGCACTCTCTCGCACTTAGCCACCGCCAAGTGTTCTGTTCAATCCCTAACTCTTTCAAAATTGTTTCTTTCCCACTCACTAGCTCTCTTGTCCATCTTCTTTCTTTCCTCCTCCAGCTCACTTGCCAAGGTTGTCACAACCTGCTGCTGCTCATTTGTTAAGAACTAGAGTTGGTTCCTTTCCCTAAATTTTTGAGCCAGCTGTTCTTCAACAATTTCTTTTTCCTGATTTTGCATCAATGTGCACATGGAATGCTATGTTCCAATCTCGGACTCGTAGAATAATTAGTGCAATCATAAGAGCCTTTTTTAGTTCCTCATATGTGCATTGGCATTCTCGATCCACTCAAATACAATCAACAATTTGTAAAGGGGCCTAGCAATCAATGCGTAGTTCAAAATGAATCAACAATAGTATCCTGTGTCTCCCAGGAAGCACCGAAATCCCTTATAGTTCGTGGGTGGTGGTAGATTGACATTTACTTTGACTTTGGAGAAGTCGGTGGCAATTCCATTCTTAAACATCACATGCCCTAGGATACATCCATGTTTTACCCAGAATCGGCACTTCAGAGGGTTCGAGGAGAGATTATATAGCCTCCACCACTCAAAGACACATAAAGTTTATCTAGGTGTTCCCTCCAGCTGGAGTGAATGCATAGATTGTCAAGAAACACCTCTAATTCTCACCTAAGTATGTCTTTGAAGATGGTACACATGAGGCACTGAAAGGTAGTTGGTGCATTCATAAACTCGAATGGCATGACATCGATTTAGCAAGCAAGCATATTTTATTCCATGTAAGAAAACTGTAACTGCTTCATAAGCTGCTAATCTTTTTCTTAAGCATATCTTTGTACATCATGGTTTGGCAAACATTATTATATCATATTGTGATCCCCATTTTTGCAATAACTTTTGGATAACTTTGTTCTCTAACCTTGGTACTAAATTTGATTTTAGTTCTACCTTTTATCTTGAAACTAATGGCAAAATTGAAGCTACTAATAGGGATATTCTTGATTTGATTCATGCCTATACTATCTCTTCCCCTAGGACATGGAACCAACATTTGCATCTTTTACAATTTGCTTATAATGATACACCTCACTCTACAACCAATAAAGCACCTTTTGAAATTATCTATGGTCACAAAATGCCAACACCAACATTTCATTTTAACTCAAAAAGTGCCCTTTTCTAGTGATTGGTGTCATACTCATTTGACTATCTTTGAACAAGTTAAACAATTGATTGCTAAGGCCCAACAATCCTATGTTAAGCAAGCTAATAAGAAACACCAAGCTATGCATTTTAAAGAAGGTAATTATGTTTAGTTAAGAATTGAGAAACAAAGATTGCATAGTATTGAGAAGAATCCTAATGTTAAACTTGCACCTAGATTTTATGGACCATTCAAAATTCTTCATTATATATATGCTAATGCTTTTAGATTAGAAATGCCTTCACATTGAAAATTTTAAAATACCATTCTATTGCAAACACTGGTTTATGCCTATCATCAGGGTGTAGCTATACCTAGTTATAATATGAGAAGTCGTTTGGAAATTGTAGGCCTCTCTTCTTGCTATTCTCTCAAGCATGTGCTTAGTGTAGTGTTAACCGTCAGATGAACAAGGTGAAAAATCTGGAAAATCTAAATCAGAAGGCAAAGGCCAAGGCAAAAGTGAAACGGAAGACGAAGGCGCGCCAAGAAAAATATGGAAGCACAAGAAGTGCAGAAAAGTCCTAAATAAAAGAAAAAGGCATACAAGAAAAAGTGCAAGTCAATACTTTTGTAAAAGAGCACAAGCGTATCATGGTTTAATTTAAAGAGCACTGAACTCTCACCCGTGCAATTTGTAAATGTAGATGGGCGGTAGGAAGGAAGCTAGAAAGATATAAGGACAATGGAAAAAAGGGCCTAGGCCACAGCCAGCCATGTAAAAAAGGGGATAAGGGGATGACCGCCCAAAAGGGATTTAGGGTTTTGTATATAAAGTTGAAAAGTGAATGAGAAACTCATTCTTGTATGTGGCCAAAAGTGGGTCTCCTCTTCTACTTCTTCTTCTTCTTCTTGCTTGCTTGAGCTTGTGCTTGTTGAGAGAGGGAGTGTGAGAGTGTGAGAGAGTGAGTGTGTGAGGGTGAGGGACCGGGGAGGAGAAGCTTTCCATCTTCTCCTCTCTTCTTCTCTTCTCTTCTCTTCTCTTGTTTTGCTCGTGGAAATGGAGCTTGGAGCGTGGAGCTTGGGGATGGAGCTTGCTTGAAGCTTGCACTTGGATTGTGGAGCTAATCGAGTGCGCAGGAGAGGAGGTAACTCGATTGGCATGGAGGTAAGCTCACTAAATCCATAGATATGGATGGCGTGTCGACTGTGTGAGAGGTAGCCATTAGTGCTTGGCTTGGAATGCTTGAAGCAATAAGCGGTCCGTGGATCTTGGTAGTTGAGCAAAAGCTCTCATATTTTGGTTTCGTTGCCAGGACCAGCCCAGGTAATTCCACACCTTCCCCTACATGAGTAGCCTGGATATGGAGGTGCTTAGCAAGTAGGAAGCCCTCCATCGCTCGGCGCGACGAATTCCTTGAAGCCTAGAAAAAATCTCATCGCGCTCAGGCTCATCCGAGTGATGGCGATTTTGGGTCGAGTCCAAGAATCGGCCCTCGGACCGCTCGGCCATTCAGCCCTCGGATCGCTTGGCCATTCGACCGTTTAGGATTCGGCCCTCGGCCTTGCCGACTCAGACCTACCAACTCGGCCCAACCCAACTCGAACAAGTTGAAATTCGGCTTGGCCAAAATTTACCACTCGGCCCACCTAACTCAGCCAACTTGACTCGGCCCTCGGCCCACTCGGTCACTCGGCCCTCGGACAACCATACTCTGACTAGCCGAATTTGATATTCGGACCAGTTACATTTTGCCCTCGGCCCTCGGACGGGCCAAATTGGACATTCAGCCCCTACAACTCGAACTTGTTGGGCCAAATTTGGATTTTTTCAAATTTGTAGACCCTGAAACTAACCGAGAGACCATATAGAGCCACATCATAGACCTATTACTAGACTAAAATCTAGAGCGAGTAGTTCAAAACTCGGCTACAAATGGTCCTTCAAATCGCGCATGGCATTTACCATAACGGCCCTACAGGCCAGGGGGGACTACCCCCCCGGACCCCCATAGAGGGGGCTTTTGCCCCCTCAGCACCTCCCCCAAGTAGGTTGGAGAGAAAATGCACGCCGGACCCTAGTGTAGTAATGGCGCTACATGAGCATGGAATCTCACTTGCGAAGGAGCAACCAAAAGCCCATACCCGAACAAAGACAAATAGAGACCCTCAAACCTCAATGGGCCAATCTAGCCAACAAGGGCAAAAAGGCCACACTGCAAAAACACGTACGTGTTGCATTTGGACTACATTTAGTCAAGGTGGAAAGCAACAACATCAAGCTACAATTGCGAGGATGACTAGATATGATAGTCCTAATGATAGATGCACCTTGAATAGCACTGCACAGATGATCCAAGACATCAGTGGAGAGTCCACATCTGGTCGTACAATTGGGGACTCAAGGGCATTTGTCAGAAGGCTTAAATCTACAAGCCAAGACTCGCAAGACGAAGACATAGTACCACCTGCTTATCTTAGGGTCAAACTCACCACGAAAAGAGAGCACACTATCGATGCTCTGATCGATAAAGGAGTAGATTTTAATATCTTGACCTATAAAGCATGGATCCTACTAGGCCAACCAGAGCTCACACCGACTAATGCAACTCTTAGTCCTTACGAGAGACACCCACAAGCACTTATAGGGAAGTGCAAAATCCTCGCGACAATTGAAACTGAGAGCTTGCCTATCCTATTTCATGTTCCTCCAAATAATGCTAAATGCGGAAAGGAAACCCTCCTAGGGAGACCCTTCAAAAGGGCGACCAAGTGTGAGGCCGATTATGTAGCATAGAGGATACACTTGACACTACCAGGTGTGAGGATTGTGACAACCTTTAGCAAGGGTGACCGCATCGCACTTCAAGGGAAAGGCAAGGAGGGTGCTAACATAACAGGGAAGCCTAGTAACGAGAGCAAGGAGTTGTTAAAAGAGTTGCTACAAGCACATGTTGAACAGAGAGGACCAGGGAGCAAGGCCATGCTTGAAACAAGAAGGTCAAGAGCCAATGCCAAGGATAGGCTTTGGACTTACAAATATCGTATAAGACCACAAAAGAAGCCCAAGCCTTATAGACGAAGGCATCGATGGAGGGCCATCACAATGTTGAGATGGATATCCAAAGCATTGCTACGTACTCAAGGGTATTATGCATAGGTAATCGATGGATTTGGATACCAAAACCCCCTGCTAAACCTCCTCTATCAGCTGAAGGCCAGATCTATCAAGAGCAAAGAAGCGTAGGAGAAAATCTAAACGAAAAACCAAGTCTCGAGTCAAAAACACTAGAGTGACCGAGCCCCTCATGATCAAAATTAGAAAACCAAACAGGACTAATCAAAAGGTAGATCCTAAGCCTAGCGTGCTTGACAAGTAGATATAAGATGTAATCCTTGAGGATACACAAAAGCCACTAGTGCCCAAGAAGCCTTTGATTTTCCAAGAGGATAACATGCATCATAGGCACAACATTACTCATGGCAAGGTTGAATGCTCAACAAAGAAAATAGCAAAATCATCTAACAGCCACACGAGAAAATCTTCCAGCCAATGTCAAAGCCACTTAGGAGTTCTAAGTCTCCTACGCCCTCTTTCCCTAAACGGACACAGGAAGCACAATAGCAGTCGTCAAGTGCAGCTGCTCAATCCCAATCTCTATCTCCAGCTAAGCTTCCAAATGTTCGAGAGGTGGAACATGACACCACCCATAGCTCTCGACCCACATACATGCCCATGCAACCCACCGTGGCTAGATCAACTGAGACTCAATTTGCATAAGTGAATGCTCAAAGGGCAACAAAAGAAACAATCACTTTTGATCTACCTGAGGACCTGACACTACAATCTACTAATAGTAGCCGGTCCACTGAACTAGCTGCTACTACTTCTAATCAGGGATCATTGTAGTCACATCCTTTGGTCGTGACGAACTTCCAAAGCACCTAAAGCCTAGGCTTAGGAGAAATCTCTCAAAGAGGTGGCCAATGAGAGGATACCTTTGACCAATGAACCTAGTGAGGTTGTTCAACAGGTCGCGGATAAGTCCCATGAGAGCACACCAGAGAAAGAGAATGCTAAGGCCCAACCAAGCACATCAACGATTGACCTAGTTCATGGTCCTAAGTCCTTAAGGGAGACACCACAATTTTCCAAGAAAAAGAGGACAAAACAACGGAAACAACGGCAGTTGCAAGTGGTGGTAGATGCCAAGACAATCGAGACCAAAAGCACGAAAGAACTTGGGAATAAAGTATTGAATTCACCCACTACGGAACCAGTGCCATCTCCCCTAAGAGCGATGAAATCTCAGATATATCCATGTGTTCTGATAAGTCAAAGCAACCATCATTATCAGAGGTTGCTTGCAACACTCAATCCACCGACAATAGAACTCACATTGACCAATCAAGAGTGGATACAATACTGTTACAACAGGGTGACAAATCTATACCAGTCACATTCGAGGAGAAGCATCACCCAATAGTAGCAAAACCTCAGAAAAAATGCACAAACCTTGAGAGCATAAGTAATCCTAGCATTGACCAATCTTGCTCATCTAGGCCTGTGTCCCTGGCTATGCTAAACCCTAGGGAAACTCCTAGAACCTTGCATGAGATAGCAACCGGGCAAGCCCTCATTGAACATAGAAGTGTCGTAGAATGCTTAACTAAGTTGGATGCTAAACTCAAAGTATTCGCACATGTCTACATCCTTGCGAACATGGGTGCATTCCCTAAGGAGCAGCTTGAAGAATACTTGCCATTTCCCCTATCTTGGGAAGAGCAAGAACATCTTGACGAGCACTATGACAGGCTCCTGCATGAACGCATGCGACTCACCTCTGATGAGGAAGCTGACAAACTATGCTTAACTATAACATTCAATGATGTGCTCTTTCAACCAAATCTCTTAGAGATAGAGCAGCTGAAGCGAAAATCAGAGGGTCGAAGTCAATTTGGAAAACATTGGTTTGAAAACCACGTTGCAATGGCTGAACTAGGAGCCTAGATTATGACAGTCTCAGAGGAGCAATTGGCTAAATGGCATTCTCAAAGAGACCCAATCTATGTGGCACTGACTTCGTTTTGAGTACTAACTGCCATTCAGGGTATGGACTTAGCCAAAACTAGCCAAGAGAACTCTCTGGCTGATAAGGTTCTCAGTGAGAAGGAGTTACATGTTGCCAGTAGACTCGGACAAAATACCATGCTAGTCGATGTTGCAAAATATCTATTATTATTGAGTAAGCTGCCACAAGTACTGGATGCGTGTGCCACGCTCCAGTACAATCCTGAGTTCTACAATTGGTTTTTATCCTTGTGAAGTGACATGGACTCGTAAATATGTACATAAATAAACAATGAAATTTGTGACCCTGTATAGATAAGATCAACACACACAAGCAATGATAGTCAAGCACAGGGAGAAGAGTTGGGTTCAATAGGCTGAGCTCCTCAGGTCCTCCTCTCACCACACATTTAGAAGCCGTGTGGCCATTTCTATCTCCAGGTGGAGGGCATGCAACCCTCATTACCACAAAGGAAGCCCTGACCAACATCTCTGATGGTGTAGAAGGGGCACCGTCCCTTTCTATACACCTTTTCCCTTTCCAATCTATCCTTCTGGGGATGAGCCTTGCTCCAATCCACGACAACCAGTCCGCGCAGCTTAGCATAAGCCAAGATTTGCTATAGCTGGGATACGCTCTGGCGTCAAAGCAGGATGAATATCATCACTGGGGCCGTCCCTTTACAGCAAACACTGCATGCCTCACCTCACCCCTCCTCGTCATATGCGCTGGATAACCCACTATATAATCCCTTCCATGCAAAGGGGCACCGTCCCTTTCTATACACCTTTTCCATTTTCGGTCTATCCTTCTGGGGATGAGCCCTGCTCAATCCACGACAACCAGTCCGCATAGCTTAGCATAAGCCAATATTTACTATAGCTAGGATACGCTTCGCCATTGAAGCAGGACGAATATCATCATTGGGACCCCCTTTACAACAAACATTGCATGCCTCACCTCACCCCTCCTCATCATATGCGCTGGATAACCCATTGTATAATCCCTTCCATGCGAATAGTTTTGTCCTGCCTCAGGGCCTAATCCTTGGTTCGCATTTTGTAGGTCCCCCTATGGTAGCGGACATGGAGCACCTAGTGCAGTTGACTTACAAGGATGTTATTCGCCATCAGAGGGAGCATGCAGCACAAGCTCCACTACCGAAACGCTACGTACCTACCCTTAAAAGGTATGCAAAGAAACGAGGCCCCAAGCGACATTGCCCCGGACGTAGGCCAAAAACTCCCCAGACCAGGGGAACAGAAACTCAAGGGAATGCACAGGGAGTGGCAACCCCGATCGTGCGGGCCCTTCCCAGAAGCTTGGGCCCTAGGTGCCCCAAAGAGGAGAGGGCAGCTCGAGACAAGCAATAATTTGATGCATTATTCAAAGGCATTCTGAAAACAATTGCGGCTAGGGACTACACCATTAAGGTCTCGGTTGAAATCTTCCCTGCCTAGCCTCGTAGGAGCCCCTCACCAGCACAGTCTCAGTCACCCAACCACCCGGACTCGCCCCGCCTCGTACAAATTGAGTAGCCCCATGTTGTATAAAAGGATTATCAAATGCTACCTGGCCATGAATTTTTGTCTCTAAATAGTTAAGTGCTGACAAGTTTCCCAATTGTACAAACTTTTCATATCTGCGTTTAATATATTTCATGGGTTTAGAGAAAGAAAAAGATAATCAAGCACAGGTGATAAGTATCTAAGTCAACACCATGGAATTTAGATAAGTGATGTCTCCTTGCGTTGCACTAGTTTATTATAGTTGTGGCATATGTTGTGCATGTACTCTCATGAAGTGACAAGTGGATGCAAGATGACGAAGGTCTTTGTGTGAAAGTGTTCAATATCCAAGACACCGTAAGACCGCCAACCCCACGAAGAGCCGCGACAAAGCCATGTTGCTGAAAGTGAAAATCACCCTTGCTAATCACCCACACTGCATGACCCAAAGCATGATCATAACCACTTTCTCTTTCTGGGTTACACTCTACACCGGGTACTCACGACAACTATTACCTCAGTTGTACCAACATCGCACGTTCCAAAGAGGGTTGCAAAATCTCAAGTGTATCTTCCTATCTCAACAACTGCTTCTCCAACAACAAGGCTAAGACACAATCATCGCTGTAATATCCATTTCCTAAGCCTTCGAAGCATGACATTTCCCAATCCATTGAAAGGCTGATAGCCTCAGCATATTGCTATGATTGTACTCAGGTAAGTTTCCAAAAAAAAAAGAGAGAGAACAAGAAAAAGGAAAGAAAAAGAAAAAGAAAAGGAAAAAAAAAAGGAAAAGAAAAACGAAAAGAAAAGAGACGGAAAGATAAAAAGCACCCATAATCACAGCACAACACCTACGGGTCCTCAAATTAGGTACATCCAGTGACCTTGGTCGGTTGGCTCCGTACCTAGTCCCCTAGCCCTTCAGCATCACCCACAATTGTTCAGGGCACATCAAGGGCAGGACATACCTAGGGCGCTTGTCTTGCCTATGGTTAGACATGTCACCCTGACCCATTCGCACGATTCCATCTTACAGTCTGCCTTAATACCATTGCAATCAATTGTGGTAAGCACCGCACGAATGACCATGAAAAGTACATCGTTTCTCATCATGCAAGTCCAATAGCTACTAGCTACTAAAAGTTCAATGTTCCTGTGTTAAATTATGCTACGTCGTGCTGTCACAACGCCAAGGATGTCTCATACACCTTCATGTGTATTTCTTCTCAACATGGACAACTTTGCTTCATCCACTTATTGTTATGAGAAACCAGCCCGCGGTCTTCTAACTTGAAGGGGAGCTATAAGCTTTACCCTGAGACCTACGGACCACTTATTGCTCAAGTATTTCGAGCCGAGTGGCCATGGCTACCTCTCACATAGCCGACGCGCAATGCCTACCTTACGGGTGTAGTGAGCTTACCTTGATGCTCGATCGAGTACCCTGCTCTTTCTTGCACACCGGTAGCTCCACGATCCTTGAGGAAAGCTCAAGCAACCTCAATCTCCCTCCCATGAGCTTCATCCTCCATAGCCACACGCGAGACAAGAGAAGAGAAGAGAGGAGGGGAAGATGAAGAGAGAAGATGGAGAGCTTCTTCTGCAAGATCCCTCACTCTCACACAATCACTCTCTCACTCCCTCACACTCTCTCAATCCCTCTCTCAAGCACAAGTAAGAAGGCAAGAAACAAGAGAAGAAGAAGAAGAAGAAGAAGCTTTGGCCACACACAAGAATGATATTCTCATTCACTTTTTGAACTTTATATACATGCCCTACTTTTCATGGGCGGTCATCCCCTTTTTTACATGGCCGGCCATTAGCCTAGGCCCATTTCTCATTTCCCATCATTCTAATCTATCCTATTCCCAACTGATGCATACAATTTGCACAAGAGTGAGCCTGGTGCTCTTTTACAAGGATTCGGGAGCGCTTTCACACTTAATGGTGCGCTTTTTACTCTTTTACTTTCCTTGGGCGACTCTAAGACTTCCTGAGGGTCATACCCGTGCTTTTAATTTTTTCAGGGTCTAGTTACCGGTTAAGGTGCCTTTTTCTTCCTTCTGTCTTGCGCCTTTTGCTATTTCCTTTTTTCCATTTCCCGCTCCTCTGTGCTGCGGTAAACATTAGGTAAACATTACCCCCCTCCTAGCCAAGTGCCAGTCACATGGCAGTACGGTGGGACGTAGTGGCTAGTTAGGTCGGCTGCTAATTGGAACAGGTAAGTGGATGACATTGCTTCCAATGTGGTTGGGTGAATGATAAGTGACGGGGTTTAAGGACGATGACCAGGAAAGATTCCGGCGTGCTTTAGGCTCCATGAAGATACTCGGCATCCTTCACACTGTTGTGGCGCCCCTTATGTATCCGATCGTCTTTTGAGTATCCGAAATGCTTGAAGCAATAAGCAATCCCTTAGGAGGATGGTATTGGAGGGATTTATTCTGGAGAAACCCCCCGAACGTTGTTTGCCTTGAAAATTCGTGGCCTTGGTTGAAGATCCTTGTCTTTGAGTAGAAGGTCTTCAGTTTTGAGTTGAAGGTCTTCAGGCTTGTGGAATCAATAAGCGATCCGTAGATCTTGAGGCGTTGGGCATGGATCATTGGACGATGAGGTTCCAAGATCTATGCCAATGGCAGATCCATCACTGGGTTTTCCTTTTGCTTGATTTGGTTCAGTCATGGCAGCCATCAGTAGGCGGATGATTGGCAACATGAAATCTGTTGAGCCATTTAAACCTTCGCAGCGAAGCTCCTGAAGTTGCAATAATGGAGTCATGTCGGACTCATGGAAAAATTCATTGTCATTGGAGGATGTAGTGGATGATCTTCTTCAGCCAAGCAGCCAGATCTTGAAACACGAACATAACCTGCAAGAAAAGTTGTGCACTTCCTAGGGGGTGTGTCTGTCTCACTGTGTAGTGCATGGTGCCCGTGCCAGTGGAACTGGGAGATGAATCTAACCTTGGGCAAGCCCTTGGTAATGTCCCACACTTGAGGACCCAGTTCGTACGTCGTTGGAGGTGCGGTGCAAAACTTAGGGTGACAGGTCTGAAAGTCCTGCCCTTGATGTGCCCTAAGTGTGAAGTGGGGAAGGGGCTAGGGAGAACCCTAGATGCAGTGAATGTGGTGCACGATAACAATGAAGGGAGATTGCAAGCACATGTGAAGTGTTCTCCTTGTTAACTTGCTTAGTAGTAGATTCATCTTTCAGCTTTGCTATTTTTTGCTCTTGTCTTTCTCTCCAGTCACCTTGTCTTTGTTTCCTTGTGGCTTTTTCTCTCTTTGCTTTTTTTTTTTTGGAGAATGAGAGAGGGAGTACAATTGTCAAGGCATATCACATCCATTTAATCACGGGGCGGTCGCAGGCATTGAGATAAGAATGCGCGACTTTGTAGGTATTCTTTAATATCGGCCTTAGCTCTCAGAGGAGTGGTTGACAAGAAAGGGTGATTACACCTTGTGAAGCGGGTGTCACTCATATTTTCTAAGGGCTCTAGACAGAAGGAAGGAAGGAGAGTAGCCTGCATCATTAACCTAGTCATAGCTCTACTATCTATTTCTAGGTTGATATCAAAGAAGAGTGGGGGGAGATGGGCTTCCTCTGTTGTGGGTTTTTGGAGTAGCAGGAATTTGATAAGTCGGAGGTAATTACAAGTGGTCAAAAATGCTGGATCTGGGCAGGAAGAGAAGTCTGCAAGGAAATGATTTATAGAAGGAAGTATATCTTCTAATCTAAACGCTAAGCATTCCTCAGGGCTCCTAGCATTTACATTATATAATTTTGGGAAGTCGTAATCCCCATGCAAGTCTCTATCATAGTCTACTCCATGCCTACAGGGGTAGGGCATGTAGATAGGATCATTGCGCTCTTCGAGGAGTGAACTGCAAAAGGCGGTCCATGCATCGAAATTGGTGTCCTAAATCCTCCTCCGCCATTTCGGTTGTGCCTCATAGCCTCGGACGGTTTTGGGAACCAGATTGACATTATCTTCCCAATAATCCTGTGGTTCTTGTCACCACCTAGTTATTATCAGGCTCCTCTCTTCAATCCACCTATTTGCAAGTTCATTAGCCAGATCCTTGACCTTGGCTAAGACTCCTAGAGGTAGGGCCCGGTCCATAGAGCGTGGAAAAGCAAATGAGAGCTCAAATGGCCTTTTGTGGAACTCTTGCTGACGCCAGATGACCAACTCCTGGGGCCAGTCTACAGGATGTGCATCACCGCTCAGTGGCATGGGCTCTTCAGGAAGTTGTCTTGGAATTGTGCGTGCTCAGCGTTGGGCCTCCTCAGCTAATTCTTGTCTTCTCCTCCTTGCTACAACTATACGCTCAGGCAGATGGGCATCAGGTTCTTCCTGTGGGAGATCGGGTTGAGGCGGACTCAACATTCTTTGTTGCTCTTCTTCATCACCTTGCTCGAAATTCGGACCCTCTTCGACATGTCGCTCAACCACAGATGGGATGACTGGCGGTGGTGGTGGTGGCTGTTCATGCTCCTCAAAACCTAGCTCCTTGAGCTTAGCAGTGGAAAGGCCCGTACGGTGTAAGTAGTGAAATTGTTGCTCCTTAATGATCCCTGTACTTGTTGGAAGCTCCCGCTCTTGAAGACCATATCTTAGAGCTCGGGTGGTCAGCTCCAACTTTCTTTTCACCTTTTCCACTGGATCATTGCCCTCAGCTTGTGTGACATGGAGTACCGTGTTGAGGAAGGCCTGCCGCTGTGTTTTAGTAGTTATTTTGGAAGCTTCAACCCTGGCTTCTGCAAGCACCCTTTCGCATTCTGCCACTGCCAAGCGTTCGGTCAAGTCTCTCACCTTGTCAAAATTATTCCTTTCCCAATCCATAGCTCTTTCTTCCATCCTTTTTCTCTCTTCCTCCAATTGGCTCGCCAGGGTGGTCACTACCTGATGCTGCTCATTTATTAAAAACCACAACTGGTTCCTTTGTCTTGACTTCTGAGCCAGTTACTCTTCAGCAATCCCTTTGGCTTGATCTACAATGCTGAGCCTTTGGTGCACCTCGGCCAGTACTTCTGATTTTTCTTGCACCAGCTACTCTTGGCTTTGGATCTCAGCAAGGAATAGCCTTTTTTGATTGAAAGCCATGGCCATGAGGGCCTCTACATCTTCCTGGGAGGTCTCCAATGCATCTTGTAATCTTTGTGCTTTATCTTGTAGCCATTTTGCTTTTGCTGCTGAGACTCCTAGCCCTTCACTCTTCTGAAACTTGATTTCACTTAATAATCTGTTTTGTTCTTCTAGCTCCTGCCACAAACGGAGCTCCATGGTATGTTCTTGTAGTGTACTGGCTTCGCCTTCCTGAACCTCCTGTCTTAGCATTTCCACTTGAGCAACCTTTTGCTGTAGATCATTGTATTGCTGCACTAGTAGCTTTAGACTCCTTTGCTCTACCACCAGGTTCTGCTCTTCGTCTTCCAGCCTTTGTCTAAGGTGGCTTTCGTTGTCCTGGGCTTTCTTTGCTTTTGCTACTAGAGCTGGTCCTGCAGGGCCTTCATTTCTCTTTTTCAGTCGGCTCCCTGCCTTGAGACTTCTAGCCTAAGAGCAGCTGACGTTTCTTTTTCTTTTTCTAGCTCCATGAAGGTCACTTTATTTTCTTCCTTCGCCTTGTCTAGTTGTGCCTGTAGCTCAGGCACATATGCATCATAGTCAGTGTCGGCATGCATGGGAGTATGGGGTGTGGTGGTTGATGCCTCCAGCCTTTGTCTTTTAGGGTCTTGCCATGACTCTGCATCTACGGCAGCGGGCCTTTTCAATCTGGTTTCTGGCACGATCTCGGCCACTTTGCTCACTAGCGTTTGCATCATGTTCATTAGCTGTGCCATGTTGAGGGCAGGTGTGGGTTGTGTGGTGGTTGCAGTCATGGTTTCAGTCATTGCAAGCACAAAAGAGGAAGGAAGTGGATGTAGTAGGGACTTGCCCTTGCCTACAGCCACTGGAGCTGCTTCCACACTTGAACTAGCTTCAGCTTTATGACGGGGGCTCACAGGTTCGAGCTCTCCACCCCCGTGGGTCTCTTCCACAAATCTTCATGTAGCCTCTGCCAACTCGGCCAGCTCCTTCAGTCTCTACTGAAAAGTACCATATGCAGAACCTAAAACCTCAAATCCAAAAAGCGAGAACCAGGGAAGTGCTAAGGTAGGAGAGTATCCTAACCCAAGGCACCAATTGAAAATCCTCAAAAAAGTAAGGGGCTAGGTGGAAGTAGCTCAGGTGCACATAGGAGGATCAATACTAGATCATTAAGATCAAGGTTTACCTAGCATAGAACCACCCTCCTCTCCAACCTACATACGATAAATAGCAAGACAAGGGCATGCGCCACACAACCAATCACAACAAAGTGAGCCTACCTTGCCCCAACATGACATGGAAATGGATGCTCGGCAACCAAAAAGGGACAAAACCAATGAGATCAATGCAGGAATGTTTGCAGTCCTTGTGTGCACTCAAGTGTCATTACCCTTAGGACAAATAATGAGGCAAAACCATGGTCTATGGAAAACATTAAAATCATGGATAGAATGGCAATGACAGCTTGTATTAACACAAGAATTTGTTAATGATACCCACATTCCAAGTGTGACACTCCCCTAGTGCCAAGTTCCTTATAAATCAATGCCTTCTAGGAAGAAACTGAAATGCATGCAATTCTTCCAATTATAGTGTTGGTGGATATAACTCAAAAGTGAATTGTGGATATAGGGGCAAGAGTGTGTGCTCTTAGCCATTCAGTGTTGCAAGCTTGGGGTAGTCCCCTTATAGAAATTTCTTGATTTAGTGTAACACTTACTAATGGTACGAAAGTTCATCCATTTGGAGTACTAAAAGACTGACCAGTCAAGATAGCGAAAGTTCAATTCTTAGTAAACTTCATTATCATAAAGGGTGTGGATTGTGGTATATTGCTAAGAATATCCTAAGTGACAGGTGCTAGAGCAATAGAAGACTAGGGCAATGGATTGATGTTCTTTAGGAATAGAACAAAAGCAATCCATGACACCTAGAAGATCTCACCTATTGACTTGGATGCCATCTCTACAATGCTCAAGGGAGAATCACATAGAAAACCCAATTATGGCCCCCTACTTCCCATGTTTAGAGAACGAGCATGATTGAGCGCACATAGTTGTGACCATCGACTTGTCGTTCTCCAATGATGAGGATGATTACAAGAAGGCACTTGAGAAAGTAAGCACCCACAACAAGACTACGAAAGAAAGTATGCCCATGAACAATGACCTACTCCCCATGCCTCTTTACATGATGGCTAGAATGCAAGTAAAAAACCACCTCCTATAACCTACCATGTTTCTACAAACAAATTAAAGTTACACAAAATCCTTGAGTATTTGAAAAGAAAACTAGCTGATGACCCTACAACCAATCTGAAAGATCTAATGATGGAAACTCCGAAATTGAAATGGACTAGGATACATGATCTAAACCTCTTGTATAATTAGGCTCCAACTAATGAGCAACTAGAGGATGAGCTCTCTAAATGTGAGAATTTTGATGATGAAATTGCAGACTATGACTCTAGGAGTGAAAATTTTGATAAGATGAAATAGAAACCATTCATTATGACATAGGTGGGTCGACAATTAAGCAAATCCTTATGGATTCCAAGCCCTAAGAGACCAATGTGCTATAGGTTGAGAAAGGAGTCATCCAAGTGGACTGTGATCAATCTTGGTTGGAACACCTAAAGGTAGTGGATTGTGGATGGGTAGGATTGAATTAGGATGGATCCACAACTCTATATGAAATAGGCACTAAATTTGAAGTATGAATGCCTAGTGAAACTCCCTCATCTAATGATGGATGTGAATTTAGCTTTGAATCTGATATCAACTCTAATCATGACCTGAAATTTCCATGACCCTCTAAGAATTGACACAGTAATCAAGACCTTCTAGTCCACCTGAGGTGCAAAAGGTTGAAGAAGGAGAAGAAGAAACAGTCTAAGGAGTTAGAGATCAAGGGACAAAAGAAACCCCATGATTTGCCAAAGTGCTTCACAAAGTTCAAGAAAGGTGATTAGATATTGGTATTAATAGGAGCCAGGAGACTAGGCTAGTGAACCCATCAAGGGACTTGCCAAGGTTAAGGAAGTCAACCTATCCAACAAAGGGAACAAGCCTCAACTTGTGTTCATAGTAGACAACCTAACTAAAGAGCAAACTAACCTCATCTATCTTTTAAATGAAGTATTTGATGTGTTTGCTTGGTCCATGGAAGAGTTGAAAGGTATTGACCCTAGCATTGTAACTCATAACATCCATATGGTTCTAGACACAAAACCAACAAAAAAAAGACCTTAGGCCATGAATCCTAAACATACTCACATGATAAAATAAGTGATTGACAAGGTCTTAAGGGTGAGATTCATTTATGAGATTGATCATACTAATTGGGTATCACCCATCATTATAGTACTAAAAAAGAATGGAACAATCAAAGTGTGTATAAACTATAAAAAAGTGAATACAACAATAAAGAGAGACAATCATCTTTTGCCTTACAAAGAGCACATGCTTGAGAGAGTGGCAGGGAGGGAATGGTGCGCAGATCGGATATTGTACGCTCGCGTAGTGAATGCCGGAAGGTCCCCAAGAACAATAGAACTCTACTTTTTGCACAAATTACAAGGTAAAAAGCATGAACGACATGAACAAGAGACCAATTGGGTGCAATCTCCCCCCATGTCTTGTGTGAGCGCTCCACAAAGCATGTATTTTATGTATTATTCATCTTCAAGCTTTATAATAGCCCAAATTACAAAATAGCAAGCTTTTAGCTTTTGAGTTTGCTTTAACACAAAATAGGAATAAAGCTAATGGGCGGTGCCCAAAGAGTCTAGCATGCCCAATACAATGTCCAAGTAGAAATAACATAATCGTGCGCCCATGCACATACAAAATAATAATTAATATCCAACGCCTCAATAAATAGGCACGACAAAATATAGGCACCATGCCTAAGGTATGCGCCCATCAAAATATAATCAATAAATCGAATACTCGCTATCCTCCAATGCTTTCCTCCGCCATTGTTGCTATCTCTACACATCAACTGAAGCATTCACAATCGTTAGTAAAATAATACAATTAAACCGACAAAAGTGAATACCTAGCAGTCTTCAGCTACATAAATAAATCAACTGGTTAGAAATCAATCCTAACCTTAATTTATTACAAGTGCGCACTCTAAACTCATAAACGTTTAGTAATTTAATATGCATTTTGCGGAATCACCCGCTATGGAATCACCCATGTACACACTAAATTAATGAAACGCCCGAAAAGGACAGGCGTCCCCATCAACTTCTCGCACAAAGAATCCACTTTGTGTATGAGCCATGGTCATCAGAGTTTACGGAATCCACCGTGAAATATGCCTCCTAGCATCATACCCCCGAGGTGAGATAGCAATTGACCTCAATTGCTATTAGCTCAATGTGGAGCTAACAGAGTGGGAAAAGCATTTAAGTCTCTAGCGTGCATCCATTGTGCTTCCTCTATAGGATGGTTCTTAAATTTGACTAGATATCTAGAATATCTTCGGCTATTTCTAGTGGTCATAAAACCAGTATCTATGATAGCTTCAGGTTCAGGTATTTCAGTCTCTTCCTCTAACAAAAGTGGGTTTTCATAAACAGGGTGTATAGGTAATTGGCCTCTAAATGGTCTTAATAAACTAATGTGAAATGTGTTGTGAATTTTCCAGTGAGGTGGTAATTCTAACTTGAATGCATTATCATTAATTTTATGAATGATCCTAAATGGTCCATAAAATCTAGGGGCTAATTTCACAACTGGGTGTCTATCTACACTTTGTAGTCTACGTTTTTCTATTCTCAACCAAACATAGTCATCAACTTTGAAATTCATTGCTTGTCTTTTCTTATTGGCTTGTTTGGTATATGATTGCTGGGCTTTGACAATCATGTCTTTAACCTCATCAAAAATAGTATTATGCATACTAGTAATATCATCAGCACTCTGAATTCTATTTGACAAAGATGCAATAGGTGTAGACAATCTATAACCATAAATTACTTCAAACGGTGCTTTCTTTGTAGATGTGTGTGGTGTATTGTTATATGCAAACTGTAATAAATGCAAATGTGTATCCCATGTCTGTGGTTTAGAAATAGTATAAGCACGTAAAAGATCTAGAATAGTGCTATTAGTGGCTTCTGTTTTTCCATTAGTTTCAAGATAAAATGCAGATGAGAAATCAATTTTTGTGCCTAGGTTAGCAAACAAAGTAATCCAAAAGTTGTTACAAAATCTAGAATCACAATCAGAAATAATAACTTTTGAACCTATCTACTACTGTCCAAATCATATCATAGTTAGATTTAGTATTAGGTAAACAAGTAATAAAATCCATAGAAATTTGTTCCCATGGTCTAGATGGAATAGACAAAGGCATAAGTAATCCATACTGTTTACCATGATGTCTCTTAACTCTTTGACAAATCAAACATTCAGAAACAAAGTTAGATACATCAGTGTCCATATGCGGCCAATAAAAATCTTCAGTTAATGTACGTAAAGTAGATATGATACCTCTATGACCTTGATATGGGGGACAATGAATCTCATTCAAAACAAAAGATCAGAATGGAATTGTAACACATAATCTCTTTTCATAAAACATAAATCCATCATTATATGACAGTGAATCAATAGGAATCAAGTTATTTTGAACTAATTTATTCCAATCAGCATGAAAAGTAATATCATGATGATAAGTATCTTTCATAGCAATCAAAGAATCAAAAGATATAACAGAAATATTATGAATGGCAGGTCTTCTACTTAATGCATCAGCCACTACATTTTCTTTACCGGGTTGATATTGAATGATAGGATGAAAACTCTGAATAAAGGATGCCCATTTGATATGTCGGTCAGATATTTGAGGTTGGCTAAGTAAATGTCTAATACTTTGCTGATCGGTCTTTATCATAAATTCTGAACCCATTAAGTAGTGTTTCCATTGTCTTAAGGCTTGTACAACAGCTATTAATTCTTTGTCATATGTGGAATATTTCAGTTCAGAGGGTTTCAGCTTACAACTAGAATAGGCTATAGGATGATTGTCTTGCATAAGTATGGCTCCTATTCCTGATCCACTAGCATCAGTCACTACTAAAAAGAATGGTCTATTAAAATCAGGCAATTGTAGGACAGGGGCATGGGTTAATGCATGTTTCAATAAGTCAAAGGATTTCTGTTTATTATCGGAGCAATGATAAACAATACCTTTCTTCAAAAGTTTAGTTAATGGTAAAGCAAGTAATGAAAAATTACGTACAAACTTTCTATAGAAACTAGCAAGACCAAGGAATGACCGTAATTCATGCACATTTTTAGGTACAAGCCAGTTCAATATTGCATCTATTTTCTTAGGGTCAACTTTAATTCCATCAGATGATACAATATGACCTAAATACTCAATTTCTGTTTTAAAGAATTCACTCTTTTCCGGATTTGCATACAGTTGATTATCTTTTAATAATTGGAAAACCAATGACAAATACTCATAATGTTCTTTCTCATTTTGACTAAACACCAAAATATCATCAAAGAAGACAATAACACAATACTGATATTTCAAAAATATACGGTTCATCATTCTACTAAATGTAACAGGTGCATTAGTCAATCCGAAAGGCATCACTAAAAATTCATAATGACCAAACTGTGTCCTAAATGCAGTCTTAAATATGTCTGACTTATCTAGTCTCACCTGATGATAACCAGACTTGAGGTCTATTTTACTAAATATAGCAGATCCTTGCAGTTTATCCATAAGGTCATCGACTCTAGGAATTGGATACCTATTCTTTACAGTGATCTTATTTAAAGCTTGATAGTCAATGCACATACGATAGGTATTATTCTTTTTCTTGACTAACATAACAGGTGCACCAAATGGAGAACTACTAGGTCTAATCAATCCTCTATTTAGTAATTCCTCAACTTGACTCTGAATTTCTTTTTGCTCTATCTGGTTATGCCTATATGGTGCTTTGCAAGGTGGTTGGGTACCAGGAATCAAATCTATTTTATGGTCTTCTGGACGTGAAGGAGGTAAACCAGGTGATAGATCTTCGGCAAAACAGTCTTTAAAATGTGCAAGAAATTATTTATGCCTAGGATGCATATGATTTTCTTTTACTTGCAGTTCATTCACCCAAATGAGATAGGATTTACTACTTTTGCATAATGCACGTTTAGCTTGAGTATGCGAAAGCAGTGGAAAAGCATTAGATGCATGCATACCATACAATGTAATATGTTTTCCTTGAAATTGAATATTAATTAAATGTGTGGAATAATCTATATCTGGGTTATGTTGATGACGCCAAGGCATACCTAAAATAATGTCACTCGACTGTAATGGAACAACTAGAAAATTTCTTCTTTCAGTGTATTGACCAATTTGAATTTCTGAATCATGCACTTCCTGTGTACCATTATACCTAGTGCCTAAGAATGCTGCTTTAATGCAATAATGCGTAGGTACAGTCTGTAACTTCAATTCTTTTACTAGCTTTGCTGAAATAAAATCATGAGTACTACCGTCATCATGCAAAATAATATTTTCCTTTCCATGCACTAAACATTTCATAGTCAATAAAGAATGTGGAGTTGGCATACCTGGTAAAGTATCCAAAGGAGTATTAGTGTCGTCCTCATCTTCCGTGAAATCGGGCATATCTTCATGTTCTTCATCTTCCATTGCTCCAGGGCAGTTGATATGGGCAGGTGGCTTCTTCGAATGGCAATTTGCTGCTAGATGTCCAGGTTGGTGGCATTTATAACATACTATAGGCTTGGCTTTGGTTACATTGTTTGCAATGGTAGGAAGTCTAAGTACATTAGGATTCGGCTGTGGAATAGGCTTAGGGTTTTGATTGACATTGGATGGTAAAGCAGGTGGTTTTGCCTAATTCTTACGGAAAGATGATGAAGTGAAACGACCTTGATTAAATCTTCTAAAATTTGAGTTGAATTGCTTAGATCCATAGTTACCATTGGCTTGGAATTGCTGCGGACGTCTATCTCTACCTTGCATCTTGTCTTCAGTGTCGTAAGCTAGTGAAATTGCGTCTTCAAGAGTAGCAGGCTTGAACATATTAACTTCAGTGTAGTAATGCCCAAGGAGTCCAGACATATATTTGCGCTTGTGTGTCGCTTCAGGTACGTCTTCAATCATGCGTAACTGGAGTAGTGCATTCCAAAAATGTTCTGTGTACTGAGGAATAGGCTCACGATCCCGTTGCTGAAGAAGATCCCATTGCTTTATAGCTTTCTCACGAAATTGTGGAGGAAGGAAATTTTGCATAAACTTCTTCTTGAAATTCTCCCAGGTAGTGGGACAATCTATACTCTTGCGTACCACTGTCCACCAAAGAGATGCTCTATCCACTAAATGATTAGTGACACACTTGATTTTATCTTTTTCTGCATAGGTTTCCTCATGAAAGTAGTCGTCAAACTGACTAATGAATGCAAGAACAGTTTTTCCCTCTCGAGTGCCATTGAGAAATCTCTTTTACTTATCTTTGATTCCTTGCGGATGGTTTGAGCTTCGAGAGTCGCATCAATGGTACGTCGAATAAGATCTTCAGATTGAGGTTCTTCTTTGTCGGTAGTCGATCTTTGTAAAGTTGCCAATTGAACTTGCAATGCTTGCATAGCCCTTCATTCTTCATCCAATTGCATCATAATTAAGTCCAACTTTTGCTCCATCGTAGGTTCAGGTAGGTCACCTTCAGCCATTAAATCATCCATGTGTGATTCCGTCATCCTACAAAACTCAAAAGACCTCTCGCTCTCAAAATCAAGTTAGCGGGATGAGCGTAGCTCAAGTTCGGGAATACAAGGCTTATATATTTTTGGGTGTGGTTTTCACAATCTTTGAAAAATCTGTGTTTTATCCTTCTTCATATGCTGAAAATGCTTCAGCAAACCTGCATATGCGTAGAGTACCTTCCAATGAACAAGTTTGCAGTTCGGAGTTTCTGCGCAGGAACAACCCTTTTATGAGTTTTGAATAGAAGTCAGTTTTGACTTCAGGTGACTTGTCTGACTTGCAGAGTACCAGACTAATGTGACTTGCAGAGTTTGTAGACTTGCAAAACTTAGTTGCTTTGTCGGACTTGCAGAACTTCGACTTGATAGACTTGCAGAATTTGGACTTTGCAGACTTGCTGAGTTGTAAGACTTAAGTAACTTGGAGCTTAGATGATTAAGCTTTTAAGCTTAATCTGTGAAGAACGACGAAATCGTGGGGGGGGCCGTTTTTTTTAGCGCGGCGAAATTTGCATTGACATCCTCAGAGGTGCCAAGAAAATTCGTGATGTTTAAGCTTCTTTAAGCTTAAGTTAAGCTTATTAAGCTTTTAAAGCTTGATTAGCTTTTAAACTTTTGGGATTAAGAGAGAGCTTATCTCTGTTCTTGACGACTTGATGTAGGAGAGATAGAAGTGGTCCTCCGCCTCTGCAGGCTGGTCCTTCGTAGTCTGATGATGGAAACAAGGGTTCTTGATCACCAGGAATCTGCCTGTATCGATCGTTCACAACGAGATTGATCGTAGAGCCTGATCGTTCCAGGAGCTCCGCCTTCGCACAAGATGGGTAGCCATTGGAAGCTCTTGATTTCAGCTTCGCTCTGATACCACTACTGCGCAGATCGGATGCTGTACGCTCGCGTAGTGAATGCCGGAAGGTCCCCAAGAATAATAGAACTCTACTTTTTGCACAAATTACAATGTAAAAAGCATGAACGACATGAACAAGAGACCAATTGGGTGCAATCTCCCCCCATGCCTTGTGTGAGCGCTCCACAAAGCATGTATTTTATGTATTATTCATCTTCAAGCTCAAATAATAGCCCAAATTACAAAATAGCAAGCTTTTAGCTTTTGAGTTTGCTTTAACACAAAATAGGAATAAAGCTAATGGGCGGTGCCCAAAGAGTCTGGCGTGCCCAATACAATGTCCAAGTAGAAATAACATAATCGTGCGCCCATGCACATACAAAATAATAATTAATATCCAACGCCTCAATAAATAGGCGCGACAAAATATAGGCGCCATGCCTAAGGTATGCGCCCATCAAAATATAATTAATAAATCGAATACTCGCTATCCTCTAATGCTTTCCTCCGCCACTGCTGCTATCTCTACACATCAACTGAAGCATTCACAATCGTTAGTAAAATAATACAATTAAACCGACAAAAGTGAATACCTAGCAGTCTTCAGCTACATAAATAAATCAACTGGTTAGAAATCAATCCTAACCTTCATTTATTACGAGTGCGCACTCTAAACTCATAAACGTTTAGTAATTTAATATGCATTTTGCGGAATCACCCGCTATGGAATCACCCATGTACACACTAAATTAATGAAACGCCCGAAAAGGACAGGCGTCCCCATCAAATTCTCGCACAAAGAATCCACTTTGTGTATGAGCCCCGGTCATCAAAGTTTACGGAATCCACCGTGGCACAGAATCCACCGTGAAATATGCCTCCTGGCATCAGGGAAGCATATAGCTAGCTTCCTTCATGGATTTCCATGGTATAACCAAGTGCAAGTCCACTCAGACAATAGGCACAAAATGGCATTTGCTACAGAATGGGGAGTATCTGCCTACATAGTCATGCCACTTGGATTGACTAATGCCCCTACTACCTTTCCATGCCTTATTTGTACTATCTTTAAAGACATGCTACAAAAGTGGTTGAAAGTATTTGTTATCAATCTGTATGTTCACATCAAGTGGAAAGAGCACCTTGAAAGACTTCGCATAATCTTTGAGAGGTGTAGACAATATGGTCTCTCAACTAAACCCCTTGAAGTGCCATTTTTTGCTGAACATAAATGCATACTAGGGCATGTTGTGTCAAGGAATGGGATCTCCATTGAATTCTCAAAAGGTTAAGGTGATAGTAAATCTCCCATCTTGAATCAACTACAAGGGAGTGCATTCCTTGCTTGGCCATATAAGATACTATTAGTGGTTTGTGTTCAACTATACATTTGATTACTCGACCCCCTATACAACCTATTGATTGTGTTTGAGTGGACTAAGGAATACCAACAAGATTATGAGAAGCTTAAACATGTTCTAACTTCAGCACCAATCTTAAGGGGCCCAAATTGGTCAATCACCTTCCATGTGTATATTGATGGGTCAAAATTTGTCATGGGGGTTGTGCTTTGCCAACCTGGTGAACATAATATGGAATTTCCAATGAGCTTTGCAAGTAAGCAACTTACTAATGAAGAAATGAACTAATAAATTACATATCAAGATAGATTGGATATGGTGTTTGTGGTTAAGAAATTTAGGCATTATCTTTTGGCTACACCATTCGCCTTCTTTGTAGACCATCACACATTGCTTTACCTTGTAAACAAGCTAGGTGCAATAGGGTGCATTGCTAGATGGCTACTAGTTTTGTTGGAGTTTGACCTCTTAGTCATAGTGCATAAGAGTAAACAGCATTATGTGGTTGACTATATGTATCGCATAACCACTAGAGAATTAGTTGAGCAAGGCATCATGGATTATTTACATGATAACCATCTCTTCAAGGTCTCTAGTGGAGAAGAGCTATATAAAGAAAACCTCACACCCTACTGGGCAAATAACATAGTACAATTTTTTGAAAAACTCATTGAGGCAATCCTCGACCTGGACATGTGAACATGCAAACAGAGCTAATACATACAAATTTCTCTAGTACCAGACACAACTCCATAATGAATAGGATCCACATAGGATCCCAACCTAGAGTAGGTTCAAGTAAAAGTGCCAAAAAAGTGGGAAGCAACCTAGTGGGGAAGGGCCTAAAACAACATAAGGCAAAGAAAAGAAATCAATTCAAACATTACTGCCACCATCTCAACTGAGCCAATTGGTAGAAAAAACCACCCTAGATGTCTTCTACTCATTTGTATCTAGAAGCAAGTCAAAAGGACTAGATGTTGCAGGATTGAAAAGGTTGGACATGGAAGTAGCAAAATCGGAAAAAAAGGAGAGAAAAGTTGCCAAGAATAGAAGGAACATCCTCACACTACAATACTATAAGCATTGATCAAGGAGCAAGATCAAGGATTGGAGCAAGAAAATAATAAAATTGAGATATTGGAGGAATGAAGCTCGAGCATAATGTAGGAGCTTGCTCACAAACTTGCAAAAGCAAGGCACAACACTTAGGAGTAAAGCAAAGATGGTGGAGAAATTCATGAAGATTCAACAAAGGAGTTTCATTGAGACATTGACTAAAACCAACATGCCAAGTGAGAAGGGTACAACAAAAGGGCTTAAAAGAAAATTACAAAAGGCTGGAGAAACTCTTGAAAGCACCTTAGGATCACTACCCTAGCCATAGGAGTATAAGCCCAAAAGAGATAAAGTGGCACAATAGTTTAAAGAAGAGGGGCTCACTAATGGGCAACTGACAAGACTGGACTTGATAATTCCAAAAGAGCCTACATGGTCACCACCCCTGATCAACATAAGAGATCGGGATATGCTAGATGCTCCGAGACTCCCTCCTAAGCAAATACACATAGAGCAATCCCTTGATGAATCCACTTCTTTAGAAACATCAAGGGATCCAAGAGAGCAACAGAAGAAGAAACTAGATGAAGTCGAGCTAAAGTACAAAGTAGCACCACAACAAGTGCTAGACGTCCCCTTCTTGAAGGAATCAAAGGTGATCATTATTTGATGGAAGGAGGAGATTAGAGAATTGGAGAGAAGAAAGCCACTAGATGTATCTATGACCTTCTCCTTTAACATGACCTAGAAACTAAAACTAATACTTCCTATCTTAGCACAATGAAAACCAAGTGATTGAGGTAGGTGAAACATTGGGAAAGTGATGGATTGAGCAAAAAAATACAAAACCCTTACTTATGGCAATAGGAGGGGAGGGCTAAAACATTAGAAGCACCTACAAAGATGCAAGGATTTAAGATGCAACCAGCATGGAGGAAGCCCATCCTTAAAGCAAGCAATGATGCAGCCACCATGGAGGAAGCCCATCTTTAAAGCAAGCAATGAAGCTTTGATAGCCTCCTGCAAAGCCATCTCCACAAAAATAGGAAACCCCACCTATCTACCCTACCCATGAAATCACGAAGTTGATTTCAACCCTAACATCCATGGGAGGTACAACATTCCTCTCATCTTCAATATCAATGCCACAAAAGTTGAAGACAACTTGAAGTTCCAAGAGCAGGATTCAGTCCCTTCCTTCTCCAAGTTCATTGATACATTTCAAAATTGTCCTCACCTAGCATTTGTGACTATGTGCAACTATCCTAAATTGCTGGTGGTTCTGTTGAACTAGAAGAGAGCTATGGAAGAAGAGAAACTACATCTTCTATTTTTCGACATCAATGCAGGAATCGAGAGGTACGTAATGGCTTGAATCATCCTCCAGGCTACCATGTTGCTAACTTTTTGCCTCAACCTCTTTGAAGATATGAATGAAAGCTGCTTTACAAGCTATGGCCATCCTTACTTGTCATCTACTCTAGTTGGCGCTCACATCTCTATCAAAGCATACCTGATGAGCAATGCCTGTCTTGAGCATTCCCTAAAGCCTTTACTTGCACCATCTCAAGACAAGAGAAAAGAAAATGAGTAGTGCTTACTTCATCCCACCCAAAAAAAAAAAACCAACACACACAAACACCTAGGGGTCCTCAAGTTGTGGGTATCCATTGATTGATGTCAGTTAGCTCCATCCTCAACCCCTTAGCCCTTTCCCCCACAATGTGTTCAACGCCCTTAGGAGCAAGACACCACAAGGAATTAATAGACCTGTCACCCATAATGCCACGTTGTTTAGCAAGCAATGATCGGAGACAAGTGTCTCACACAACCCGAAAATGAGATGAGGAATGCCAAAATTGAATTTGTTTACTTGATGAGAAACTTCAAAAATCGACAACCAAAACACCAACAACAACTTAAAAAACTATGCCTCTTGTAGCCTCAAATACCCCATTATCACACACTAAGTAGAGCATCAACAAATATTAGAACGTTAAAATTTGAGTCTAGGAAAAAACATTAGTACTTCGTACCTCTTTGGAGTTGTTACGATACTTCGAAACCTTAAGCATCCGGTTTTATGAATATTTGATGAGCACAAGTGCATCGCCACATGCTTGTGTGTGATCCTCCTCTCTCCTCACATAAGGAACAAAATAGGCAATAAGGAGAAGGGCCCATAATGCTTCACTCTCCCCCCCTTATATAGGTTTTTGTTCTTCTCTCTTTCATTTCATGCCTTTCCAAAAAGCTTTCCTTAACGTTTCGTGAAAAGCCTTTAGTGTTGATTTGTGAATGCACTCCATACGCTTATTGAAAACGTTACCCTTGACAACCTAGCCTCTCTTCTCTTGTACCACGCCCCTTTCCCCTGCAAGACGTTCTTCCCATCTAGCACTCTTCCTTTCACGAATAGCCTTGTTCGTGGCTGCAGGCTTTAAACTGATCGGTGAGAGAGTCTTCTCACCAGATCTTCTCCAAATGTTTATACGATGCTGGAAGTGGCACGCAAAGCGGCAACCTTTCCATCGCCCAGATCAAGAGAAGACGACAATGACTGCTGGAAAACAGCATGTAAGGTGGGAAAATGGGGATGAAGCTGGGAACCCACATCCGAAGATCAGCAACGCACTCTCCTTCCATCTTTTGATGACATTAAGGCTGCATGCCTTTTCTACCCAGCAACAATCCAGCCAATACAATACTTTCGATCGAGTTGCCAATGAATTCTGGCAATTTTTGCATCATCCTGGGAGCCTTCTCCTTAATCCATTTACAGATTCTGCCTTATAATTATCAGCAGCAATCACTTTTAAATTCTTTGACATCCAATTGCTGGCACCTACACCTTCATCCACTCTATTGCAGAAAGCATCCTCGACGTCAAATTCTGAACCAAATGGTGCCCCTTCTCCTTTGTGCATTCTTGCGCCTTCTATCATTGATCTTCCATCTCTCTGCTCACAAAGCCAGCCTCTGATTTTCCTTTCAGAATCTTCCCATATTCTTTGATTGTTCATAACTGTTCCTTGAGGCTAGTCTATGGAACATCATAATTCCCGTGAAATAGTACAAACAGCTCTAGAACAAACATAAGCAACCTCACCATCTCTTTCTCCAAGACTCTCAGATAGTGTCCATTTGCAATATCAGCAACATCTAAACCTGAGAGATGATCTTGATTTATAATAAAGGAATTTCCATCTCCATATAATATTCATCCTTGAGCATGTGAATTACTTCAAACTCACTTGGCACTCCATCATATAACACCTTTTCAATGTTTAAGCCCCGTCTATGAAAAGACCCACGACTCCCTTTGTTGGTGCAATTCTTCAAACTTGATGAAATGACCCCCTAATAACAATAAATTTTGAGTCCACGATGAGTTCCTTCTGATCCACAACTCCCTTTGTTGGTGCAACCAATCTAAATTCTTCAAACTTGATGAAATGACCTCCTAATAACAATAAATTATGAGTCCACGATGAGTTCCTTCTCACAGTACCAAAGCACTTTGATGCTTCCCAATGCCTCCCTTTACTCCAAACTTGCCATTAACAAATCTTCAATTATTATTCTCATCATAGCCCCTTCTTTTGTTGATGGTCTCTTTTTGTTTTCTTGCTTTCGATTTCATGCAATAAGTCCTAGTGGAAAATAAGATGTTAAAAATAAACTCTGTGCGCTCAACCATACATATGATTTGAGAAGAAATGCAAATTTGGATCCATGCTATGTAATCAAACAAGCAATGCTTCTCACAAAAAAATGTATGCATCAAAAGAATAATGACTAGCCCATCTACAAGTGCCCATGCATCATGCAATATACAAACACAATTTCTTAAAAATGTTGTACTCCGCTCCACCTACCCAATATCTCACAATCACTCAGAAAACAATGCAGTTCTCAATATGTCAACCAAGAAAATAACTCATCTCACAATTGACGGTGTCCTTCACAACCCTCAAAACTCACCCAACATCCTTTCCCACTCAACCAATGGTTCCTATTTTAGTGATGAATATCCCATCTCTCTCATAAGTGCAAAGAACAATGCATGCACAATGAAAAAGTGCTCTCTCAAGTGCGCATGCAACTAAGATATATTGCTGCCCTCATCAAAATCCCTTGTAAAGCATACTGACCAAGCTCTTCGATCAAACACTGATTATATCCTCTTCATCCTATGCAAGATACTCCTCTTAGGCCTCAAGAAAAAATAGAAAAACCATATAACTCATATGCATATGAATACTCCAATCCATTATCCCAAACAATATGCTTCATCCAACACATGTCCATAAAAATAACATCGTCAACTTCCTTGCCTCCAAACTGCGCATCCACTTTCTCAAAACCTAGAAGCTTTGTAAATATCTGTATGCATCCAAATAAGAAATCCAAAAATTTCTTAACAAGCGTTTGCATCCTTTTGAGCATGTATATACTAATCAGCACAATCGCTTCCTTTGACCCAATCTCCTCAATGCTATAGGCAAGGCCACACCTCATACCCGATATTACTTCCTCATTAAGAAGTAATTCCAATGACTTTATCACATAATCTTCCTTGTTGCCTTTTGGACACCACACATTGCTTCATACATCCAAGAAATACTTTGCCTAACACTAGGAATAGCCTCCTCTATAGCAAACCTTGGTCCTCTTTTATAGACACATCCTGCGCTCCTTTTTCCATCAGAATCATTGTACTAGCATCTTTTAGAACATACTCATAAGCATACTCCAATAGATGAGAGCCTCCACAAGAAATATCCATAGCAAGTTCCTTTCTAGAACTATCATCAGCTGAAAACATACACTGTAAATACAAATCATAAAACATATCTGCATCCAAAGTAGAGGAAAAAATAGCAAGTGGAGATTTTGCTCAATGCACATCACTTTGCATCAACTCTCGACATATAACAAGCTCTTTTTAACCATCACTTCCCAATTTATCCAAAAACATCTTCTCAATACTAGAAGCATCATCCTCTAGCATACATGATAGGTGCCCTAGTCTACTTCTTTCAACAACCAACTCATTACCATCAACAATATCACAAATATCTCCACAATCATCATGGAACTCTTCATCATAATGACTCTCAACACCACTCAACACATCACCAAATCCCAAAGAATCATCAAGATCCTCCTTGTTTCAAACCAAGGAATCATACTAATATCAATAGACATAACACCTCCTGTATCACCACAAGATGTAGGAGACTCTTGGAAGTCCTCCCCCTCTTCTTTGTCACTGTCAAAAACTATCACACCTGCAAAAGATTGGGCTTTCTCCAGAGCTAAAGAATAATCCACTGATGTACATCTTTCCCTCTCTTCTATGTATGTGCATGTCTTCTCTTCAACATTTTCATCATTGCTTTGCAGATACTCCATATGCCAAATCTTGTACCTTTTGCCAAAGCGGATCTAACACATCCATGTAATCCTCATAATAGCATCCCATTTCTCTAATGTCATTAAGTCGAAGCTAGTACAATCCCTAACACTTTCTATATGTCTGATCACTCATGCTAGAATGTACATGACAAATAAATAAGAAAATCTGTAATAACCAAGAGAAACTTTCCCAACTAGTGATAATATCATCCGGGACACAAGTGACAACTTCCAAGGAATAATCATTGAATCGCTACAAAGCAAAACTCACCATATTTTCATCATCCAAATATCGAACATGTGCATATGCTGCTCAACATAATCAACCCAATCATAAACATCTTCATCCAATCTCCCATGAAATGTTGCCATTCTAAAATATCGAACATGTGCATATGCTGCTCAACATAATCAACCCAATATAAACATCTTCATCCAATCTCCCATGAAATGTTGCCATTCTAAAATAAATCCAACTATCAAAATATAGCACCAAACCACTTTCGACGCTCCTCAACAAGGGCACCAAAAAAGATGTTTCATGAATGGTGATCAAGGATAAATCCCTCACACAACCCAAGACACATAAGGAAAAGGAGCACCAATATAGGTTGTGGCTTGGTGCTAGATCTCACAAAACTTAAATTCTACTCAAAGCAATTCTGAGTAACTATCTCCAAGATTCAAAAAAACTCAACAATACAATAATATTTCTCCAAACCCAATGTACGAGGAAAACTTCAAAGCAGTGTCTCTTGTAGCTCACAAAGTACATCAACACAACCAAGGAAGGAAAAATCTTCTTGTACACTAGCAATACTTCAAAACTCAATAAAACCTTTGACCACCAAAAATACCACAAGTACTTCTTCAAGGAGCACCTCCACACAATTAAGGCTTTTTTCCTTCAGTATACTTTGAAGATAACGAGCTCTTAATCTAGCTCATTCAATGCTATTCTCCATAACTTCGAAGATACAAGCTCGTAATCTAGCTCATTCAATGCTATTCTCCATAGCTAAAAATATGCTAACTTTGAAACAAAATGAGAGTAAATGTCCTCCATTTATTCAAAAAGAAGACATTGTCCAACAATTCCATCAATCACACAATCTACAATACTATAGATATTCAACAAGGCTATCATCATGTAGCTCGTTACTACTATGCCAATTATGAAGACAAGTGACCCTAAGTCATCCCCTCTTTTTGCAAGATCCAAACGATATTCTAAGCACCAGCATCCATATCAAAAAATCCTCACCTTCAAAGCTCATGGAAGTCTATTAGCTTGTCATAGGATAAGCCAAAAAAATTTCATCCATCCCCGAACCTTGAATGAATACCCGCCAACTTTTTCTGCATATTCATTGATTTTCATTGAAGGCACCCATTATTTTCTGACCATTCACTTTTATAACAAAGGTATGTATTATAAGGTTCATCCTCTTCCTGTGGAGCAGCACCCTCTTCTCTTATTTTCTTCAATTAGACATCCTTCAAGTCAAAGCTTGTATGAATTCTTTCTTATCAACTCCCCATTGTCATTCAACATTCCGATAGCCAAGCAATATGATGTCCAAAAGCTCAACATCCGCCAACTTTCTTCACACATCTAACACCTTTCTCCTTCCTATTCGGTGATGGCACCCTTGTATTTCTGACCAACAGCCCCAATACAAAGATATATATCATTAGCTTTATCCTTCATTCTCCTCCCTCCCCCCCTTGTTCAATGTCACCATCCCCCCTTAATACGCACATCAAAGATTTTTTAAATCTCCTCTCCAATGCTAACTGCATTTTTTGGTTTTTCTTCTCATCCCAGCCTTCGACCTTTTTAAAAAATCCTTTTTAAAACTTCTCTAAGGCTTAATAGCCTTACCTTTGCTCTTTATGTTGTTTGTCAAAATTTTCCTTCACAAAGACCAAGGCCTTGTGTATATTCTCATGCTAAACAATTTTTTAACACGTCAAAACATGTCTTTATTAGTATTATCCGCATAATGTTCCACTTCATATGTCTTTCAAAAAAAAAGTATGCTCAATATGTAATCCATTTCTTGACTCCTAAAGCTCTCGGGCCATGCCAATGTAACCTTACAATGTTCATCAAGGAAAAATTTCCACCTTGTTTAAGCCAAATTGCATTTTCATAAAAATGCTTGACAACGTCATTGTACCAATAACTTTCCATCGATTGGGTCCTCAAGTGTGGAATAGACCTATGGAGCTTTGGCTTCCCTAGCATAGACCCATCTCCCAATCACACACCTCACTCGCTCACTCTTCATGCATTCATACGCACTATTCTCTTGCATGTACCCTGAAGTGATAAGAAGAACCAACAACAACCACCCTTCCTTCACCATCCTATGACCTCTAACCTTGCTAGCTACCATTCCATGAGAGTTTGAAACACCTTTACAAAGTGACATGGGACTAGCACTCAAATAGTGAGGGGGATAATGTTAACGATTGCAAGTTTGGAGCAAAAAATGTAGAAAAATAGCCAAGAACCATGAAAATTTGGAGAAAAGAGAAAAGTGGATCAAAGACATGCATCAATAAAATTTAGAAAAAGTAAAAATTTGAAGCTCATAGATAGTGGAAGATGACAAGAAGGCCAGAGAAGACTAAAGTGTAGTAGAAAAACTCAGAAGTGTGCTAGCATTATAATCTCAAGTAGCCTAAAGACCAAAAATGTAAAATTAATTTTTCTTGAGCATCGGGCTTGCTCCCTTGCAAATTGTAAATTAATGCACAATTAATGGCATGCTAGTGGAGTAAGTCAGGAATTTGAAAATCTGATAGTTTGACGGGCTACAAGAACCCCAAAGATGAGCTTGAGTAGAACTAAAGGCAATGGCCACCCTTGAGGATTAGGCCCTACCCAACTTTTGAAATCCAAAGGCCACATGTAAGGTGAAAAAAAACCTAATGTAATTCATTCATAAGGCTATAAATCAAAAGCTTGTCTCTTATCTTCTCTTCTATGTTGACTCTATCTCAAGAGTTTTCTCTATTGCATGCAAGCTTGGTTTGTGAGCTTGGCATTGTGTTTTGAATGGGGCTGTGATCTTTGCTCTTCTACTTCATACTGGCATCTTGTCCACCTCTCCTTCTTGGGTTCTATCATATCCCCACTTCTCCCCATGCATGAAAGGGAGTTGGCAAGGGAGGGGGGATAGGAGTTCAAGAGATTCAAAATAAAAAACCAAAATTTTAAACTTACATTTATCCTTAATGCCCGTTGACTAAGCATGCATCGCCACCCTTCCTTTTGGTTTGAACATTGCCCAGACATCACTACCCTCTTTGATATTATCACAATCATCACACCTCATTTTTGTTTGATTGAATCCTCACCACCCACTCCTTGTCATCTCTCACTTGGTGACAACAATGATGGCCGCCACACCACCACCCAACCAACTTCATGATCATCATCAACTTTGATATCATCATATGCCTAATAACTAGCATTAGGAAGCATAGCCTTAAGCCTTATAAGCCTTAGCTAAAGGTATAGCAATCAGTTTTTTTTCTTATAGAGGAAGTGAGAGGGAGGAGGAAGAGTAGGAAGAGGAGAATAAGAAGAGAGGTGTGGAGTAGAGAGAAAGAGGAGAAGGAAGACGAGTAGAAGGAGGAGAAGGGAAGAGAGGAGTAGAAAAAAAGAGGAGGAAGAGGAGTAGAAGGGAAGAAGAGGGAGGAGAAGAATGGAAAAAGAGAAGAAGAAGGAGAAGAAGAATGGAAAGAGCGAAGAAGAGAGGAGAGAAAAGAGAGAGATGAAGATAGAGGAGAAGAAGAGACGGGTAGGGAGAGAGGAGGAAGATAGGGGAGGAGAAGAGAAGAAGAGAGAGAGATAGTAATAGGGAGAGAAGGAGAGAAAGAGAAGAGGATAGAGGAGAATAAAGAGAGGGAAGAAGGAAGGCATACAAGAAGAGAGGGAGAGAATAGAGAAAGAGAAAGCAAAGATCGGAGGAAAAGAGGGATAGAGTCAATGTCTTGGACCCCCATCGTCGTAGGAAGGAAGGCTTGAAGGACGAGATACACATCTACAGCTGCGTGAAGCTTTGGAAGCTCAATATATTTGGGAGCATTACTAATTCTTGGAAGGAATTTAAGCTAAAGGATGGCTTTGTGACAACATTTCGGCCTTACTAGTCCACTAGGTGAGCATGTCAAGATCTTGACTTACAAGGACCATAGTTGCCCCCCTATATTTATTTCCATTGCCTTGATTGGTTATAAAGTCGAGTTGATATTATGATGGGTGGTCATATAGTCTAGTTTAAGAATCTCTTTTCTCATAAATCATAGCTTTAATATCTCGACTACTTTGTTATTATATAGAAATAAAGGTTGTTCATGGGGCTAAAACGCAAGAGCTGTGCATGGAATTGTCTTGTGAAGTAGCAACTTATACTGCCAAGTAATACCTAAATGGGTCATGCTATAGAGAATTTTAGTGACCTAGGGGAAGATGGAAACAAATGCAAATGTCTCTTGATACAATGACAAAAGGACTATGCATAATAAATTATTAAATTGTTAAAAGGAGAGAGTATGATGTAAGAAAGAGCTTGGAGGCATGTTATCTTGACGTGAATTAAATAAGGACAATTAATGACCAATGAATATATCCCCCCCCCCCCCAACAAGTAATATCATACTTTATATGCATCATTGCATGTTGTCCAAGCTCCTAGGTTATAATGTTGCTCTCTAATAATCAACCTTAAACATTTAAACACAAATACCTTGTTTGGTCAATAAGGCATTCTTAGTAACATCCTCTTTAGAGAAGACACTGTACTCAAGAACACACCTATAGTATATAAGAGCACTTAGCCCTTTTGAAACAAATTAGGAACCAAGGTAAAGACCAAATGTGTATATCTCTTTTTTTTTTAAACTTAAATAATATTATATAAGAAGCTTGTAAAGAGTAAGTGGATTATGATATTTTGTACCATTGTTGAGTTAGGAGAACTCCAAATGAGACATGAAAGCACTTAAAGTATTCAAAGAAAAGGGTTAGCATAGTTTTTGTAAAGCATCCAAAGGATGTTGTTTGAGATCATTGAATTTGTCTTTTTAAAGGTTGCTTTTTATAGAACATCTAAAGAGATTATTTGGATTGATGTTATGGAAAAGGAATGTCTTACTAGTTTTTGTTAATAAGTTGATTGCTTGATTGTATTTGCACAAAAGTTATTATGCCCTCGTGGGTAGATTTATAGTCATGCACTCAATCTCCCTCAAGGTTATTGGTGAGAGCCCTTCACCAAGAGGTTATTTGACCATGTTGGAGGTTAGGAGACCCTAGATGTGAGAGACCTCTTTGTAAGGAAGATGTTAGCCTAGGAGGTGAGACATGTCAAGATTGTGGGAGAGAAGGAAGGAGTCTCACTTGTAGCTTTATTGCTTGCACAATGGGGGAATACACACAAAGGTGGAGGCTGAAAACAGTTTTCCTCTTCTTAGTTGTGTAAGCCAAAAGAACTCTCATACAAAGAAATAGAAGAACCCTATATATGGGTCTCAAACCAAACTCAAATAACTAAGGTGGCATACTAACTGAGCCACAAACTAGAATAGATAAGGATAGCTATCATGTAGCTATTATTCATGGGCGTGGGTGGTGTACCAACCGTATCTGCAACTGACAAGTCAGTGACATAAATACACAACGGTCACCCTGGCGTATCACGAGTGGAGCTCGATATCTCAACACTCCCCCTCGAGCTCAATCCCAATTCCTGCACACCAAGCAGGTCTCTGAACTTGCGCAGCTTCTCTGCGCCCAATGCCTTCGTGAATATGTCAGCTACCTGATCCTCTGTGCTGACATAAACTAGATCAATAAGACCTAGTAAAACCCTCTCTCGCACATAGTGATAATGCACCTCAATGTGCTTTGTTCTAGCATGATAGACTGGGTTATTTGCCAAGTGTATACTGCTCATGTTGTCACAATAAATGACAACTGGCCCATCTGTAGGCTGATGCATATCATAAAGTAGCTTATGCAACCAAGCTACCTCACATGCAGCCATTGCTGCACCCCTGTACTCAGCCTCTGTGCTCAACAAGGCAACTGTAGGCTGTTTCTTGCTCCTCCAAGTGACTGCAGCACTCCCAAAAGAGAACACATATCCACTGGTAGATCGTCTATCAGAAATGCTACCAGCTCAGTCAGCATCAATGTATCCATGCAACTGTATCTGAACCCCAGTCTCATAAAATAGTCCATACTGCAATGTGGACTTCACATACCTGAGTATGCGTCTAGCCGCATCCAAATGCGGTTTCCTTGGAGCCTGCATAAACTGACTTACCAATCCAATAGCATAGCTCAAATCTGGCCTGGTAATAGTCATATAAATCAAGCTTCCTACTATGCCTCTGTACATAGTAGGGTCTTCCAAAAGCTCACCTGCATCTGCGCTCAGCTTCACATTCTGCTCCAAAGGAACTAAAATAGGCTTACAGCCTGTCATCCCATATTTGGACAGCATGTCCAATCCATACTGCCTCTGCAAGAGCTGTATCCCACTTGGTGATCTAATCACCTCAATGCCCAAGAAATAACACAGCTCTCCCAAATCCTTCATCTCAAACATCTGCTTCAATAGCATTTTCACATGAAGGATATCTTCATCACTCTCACCTGTCATAATCAAATCATCAACATAAATGACAAGTAGCATAATACCTTTCTCTGTTTTTCTCACATAAAGTGAGAAATCTGCCTTGGAAATCTGAAAGCCAATAGTGACAAGATACTGTCCTATCTTGTCAGACCATGCTCTAGGTGCTTGCTTCAAGCCATATAATGCTTTCTTCAACCTGCAAACAAACTCAGGATGAACAGCATGCACATAACCTGGTGGCTACTCCATATAGACCTCTTCTTGCAAATCACCATGCAAGAAGGCATTCTTTACATCCATCTGATGTAAAGACCATTCCTTTGATGTAGCCATAGCAATGACTGCTCTTACGGTTGCCATCCTTGCAACCAGACTGAATGTTTCTTCATAGTCAATGCCATATGTTTGTGCATACCCCTTGACTACCAATCTTGCTTTGTATCTGTTCACAGAACCATCTGCATTGTGCTTCGCCTTATAAACCCACTTACAGCCAATTCATTCTTACCTTTAGGCAAAGGTACCAATTCCCATGTAGCATTTGCTTCCAAGGCATCCATTTCTTCATCCATGGCTTTCTCCCATTTTTCTTTTCCCATGGCTTGCTCAAAAGAAGTGGGTTCTGGTTCCTGTATCACTTTGACCATATATGCATAGTGAATGGCTATAAATCCATCATATTTCAGCCTATCCACAGGATACCTAACTCTGGTAGACCTGCGCAAAGTAGGTTCACTCCCAGGTGCTCTCAAAACATCCCTGGTCTTCCTTACTCTAGGTGTAACAATAGAAGGAATACCCAACTCATCATCAATGCTCTGTTCTGAGCCACTGGATTCACCATCCACATAAGAGTGACCTACATTCACATCAAACATGGGCTGATCTACCTTCTCTTTTCCTTTTCGTGATACTTGCATACCACTATTTGCACTGCCTTCAGAAGATTCTCCTGATCTCAATCTGCCTGTCCATGGCGAAGAATGTGAACCATTGCTAGAAGACGTTCCAGGTCCACTAATATTTTGTGACTGCTGCTGTGAATTCTGTGCAGCATTACCATTTTGTGCATCTACATCATCAATCACATTTGCTGGTTTATACCAGCTACTCATCTCATCAAAAACAACATCTCTACTCACTGTAAACTTACGAGTAGAAGGGTTATAGCATCTATACCCTTTTTGTTGTAGAGAGTAACCAATAAAGATACACTTCTCAACTTTTGGATCCAACTTGGATCTCAACTCATCTGGCACATGTACATAGGCAATGCAACCAAAAATTTTCAAATGAGAAATATCTGGTTTCCTACCAGTATACCTCTCCTTTGGAGTCATCCCATGTATTGCTGCAGTGGGAGTCCTGTTCATTATGTAGACTGCTGTAGCAACTGCTTCAGCCCAATAAAAATCTGGCGAGTCTTTTTCATTGAGCATGGCACGAGATACCTCTCCAATATGCATGTTTTTCCTTTCTGCAATTCCATTTTGTTGTGGGGTATGATTGCATGAATATTGCTGCTTTATGCCATGCTCCTGCAGGAACCTTGCAAACTCATTTGAGAGGTACTCTCCCCCTCCATCTGACCTTAGGCATTTTATTTGCAGGCCTGTTTCTTTTTCAACCATACCTTTAAGAGTTTTGAAATTCCCAAAAACTTTACTTTTCTTTTTCATAAAATACACCCAAACTTTCCTGCTATAGTCATCAATAAAAGTGACAAAATAATGACAGCCTCCAAGAGATGCAGCTTTAGTAGTCCACACATCATTTAATTCCAATGGCTTCTTACTCTCTTGAACATGTCTAGGAAATGGTTTCCTTGCCTGTTTTCCAAACTGACAGGCTTCACATACCTTATGCATTTCTGCAACCTTGAATTTAGGCAATCCTGCAACAATGTTTTGGGCATGCATTGATTTAAGTCGCTGTACATTAACATGACCAATGTGTTTATGCCAGATATCAATATCTACAACTACACTGGTCCCATGTGCAAACATTGTTGCACTCAATTCAGACATGTCTGCATCCAACGTAAACATTCTGCCCTTCTTCTTTCCTTTTGCTATCAAGCGACCTTTATTTGTCATATCCTCAACAAAGCATCCATGAGGATTAAATCTGACCTGCAAGCCCTGCTCAACCATTTGACCAACAGAAACCAGATTCTTGGTGATATTCGGGACATGAAATACATCGAACAGGTATTTCTTTTTCCCATCCTGCATAGACAAGGGAATTTTTCCAATCTGCACAATAGGATGTGCAGTATCATCACCAGTCTCCACAAATCCTGGTTTTTCCATTTTCCTTGCATCCTCCATCCATTCTACATGACCTTCATGTGGTTTGATGCACCTGAATCAACATACCATACATCATTGCTTTCTTCTGCACTTGTCATAGAATTGTTCATGTGCTGCACCATAAACAAATGCTCATTTCTGTCATCACCCTGTCTACTAGAAGATGCATAATTCCCTTGTTGCAATTTTCCATTCATGATGTCATTCTGCTTTTTATAGCAGTCTTTAGCCATATGACCCATTTTACCACAGTAGTAGCATTCAACATTATTGTTTGTATTTTGGCCTCTTTGCCATCCACCACGACCTCTTTGGCTCCCCCTGCCTCTAGAGTTACCACGTCCTCCTCCATAGGACTGGTTTTCTTGAGTTTGCTGCATATTCTGATTTCTACCACGGCCTCCAAATCGGCCTCCTCTACCTCTGCCTCTACCTCTTCCAGCATTTGAGTAGAAGACAACTTCTTTTGAAGTTCCTCCTGAAGAAGATGCACCACCATTTCTCTGCTCCTCAGAAATTAGAAGAGCAATCAACTCCTCAAAATCAGGAAATCTTTCACGGACAGAAATGGATGTTCGGAACTGTGCATAATCCTTTCCTAGACCATTCAAGGTCACGGAAACTAAATCATCATCTTCCACTAGCGACCCAATGGAAGCAAGTGCATCTGCAATCTTCTTCACCTTCATGTGGTAGTCATTGATGCTCATACTTTCTCTTTGCACATTATGCAACTCTTGCTTGAGCTGCATTTTCCTGGCTTGAGTATTTGTGCTGTACATTTTTGACAAAGTATCCCATGCCTCCTTTGGCGTACTTGCATCCTGAATATGCACAATCATAGAGTCTGAAATACTGATAGATAGCCAGCAAATAACTTTTCTGGCTCTCTCATGCCATGTTTTGAATGCCTGCATTTGCTGTTGATTGGGAACATCAGGAAGAACTGGTTCTTCTTCATTTCCTGCAACAAATTCCCAATATCCTTTTCCCATAAGGAAATTTGTCATTCTAAACTTCCATGCTTGGAAGTTGTTCTTGTCAAGCTTTTCAGTGACAATCTGTGAAAGAGAATCAGACGCCATTACAGAATACTGCAAAAAATTCTGTCACTGCAAAAAACACAGCTTCACCCTCACAAGGGCAAATCTGCAAAACTGGCGAAAGTGGTATTTGACCACACAGTCACTTCCTAGTGACGATTTTGCATCAACAGGCAACAAGGATGATTCTGTAACTTCCAATGTCTCTGCGCACAAGCATACGATGCAATTTCTATAGTAACTTTTCACCGACCTGTAGAACAGTAGTCGCACAGCATAAAACTGGGTCTTTTCCTGAGTGCGTGCAGAAAACTTCCGCCTCCAAAACAGGCCCCGAAAGAGGGCAGTATATGCTTCACCGTGAAGGGCGTCTCAACCTGAGACAATGCACTCTTGCAATTTTTGGCTGTGCTACCTGCAGAGATCTGCTCCCAAAACAGAAAATGAAAGCAACACTACTCCTCTTACCAGAACACCGCGAGCTTGGCTTTCTTTCTTGAGCTCCTTACCACGAACAAGGCTCTGATACCATGTCAAGATTGTGGGAGAGAAGGAAGGAGTCTCACTTGTAGCTTTCTTGCTTGCACAATGGGGGAATACACACAAAGGTGGAGGCTGAAAACAGTTTTCCTCTTCTTAGTTGTGTAAGCCAAAAGAACTCTCATACAAAGAAATAGAAGAACCCTATATATGGGTCTCAAACCAAACTCAAATAACTAAGGTGGCATACTAACTGAGCCACGAACTAGAATAGATAAGGATAGCTATCATGTAGCTATTATTCATGGGCGTGGGCGGTGTACCAACCGCATCTGCCAACTGACAAGTCGGTGACATAAATACACAACGGTCACCCTGGCGTATCACGAGTGGAGCTCGATATCTCAACAAGACAAAGGTGCTAGGGGCCTCTGATCTCATAAATCCCTTGGGTCTATCAAGGACCCACTTAACCCCTTACCAGCCCTCCTACATGGACTTCTTGGAAGGCCTTGATCCTAGATAAGGGCGGATTGGTGGATTATATGCTTGAGACTAGACATAAGTCTTGGATTAAGGGATGGAATGTCGAATTGGCATTGTATCTGGGAGAAAGTGTGAAATAAAAATTACATTGTTAGTAAGTGCTTTTGAAGGATTTTTTGACATTTTCTTTGAGTTTGTGGAGCATAAATTACATGAAGAAAATAGTTTTTAATGGTTAATTAAAGAAGCTATCTTTGCATTCAAACATAAATGCGTTAGGATAATTAGATAACTAATCACACCCTCGAGGAAATCTTGAGAGCGAGATCCTCAATGGCTCCATCCTATAGATGGGTGGCCTTAGTGAGCCAAAAGTTTTCCTTCAAGGAGATGGGATTAGGAAAGGGTTGAATGCATGACTATCTGGTGTAGACCTCGATCAAGTCCATTTTAGTAGAACAGAGTCGAGACTATACCCTATGGGTAGAGGGGTCAACCTATATTACTCCCCCTCATTTCTCACTCACTATGAACCAAGTGCAACATGGATCTACTTTGCTTTGAGTTGACTTACAAATGCAGTGACTCAAGGACCAATGATAGTTAAGTTATTAACAGGCTATGGCTGTAACCTTTTGTGGCAAAGTGGACTTGAGAGAGCCTAGGCAACAAAACCAATGCTATTCTAACGAGTACAAGTGGCATCGCTTAGGAAAATTCTCTCAATGGACTACTAAATCATACCACTAAGGGCCCCTCATTTGGGCACATTATAGGTTCCCCTATTTTGAGAGGTAGATAGATAGAGAGTTTGTGATAAGAGCTTGAGGGCCTGAGAGGATGAGAGAGAGAGAGAGATCATCTTGCTTAGCTTAGAGAAACAAGCAATGCAATGCAATCTTATGTGGAGTTTGTAGGGATCAAAAGATGGAGAGCTTGCAGATGGGTAGTTGATGAGATTTTCAAAACTTAGAGCTCTTCAATGGACCCCTAGACTATAACGATTGGTGAGTTTTCTCACATTGACTATTTATTTGGTTTATTCTGCTTGGTTGGTAGGTTGTGGATTTTGTTTTGAGACTAATCAAGTGGGTAAGAGTAGATGGTAGGAGATCTTGCACATTGAGAGATAATGACATATATTGGCTAGAAAGAGTGCATGACATATATGCATACTTCAATTTAGATCAAGCACGTAGGCAAAGGGCACCTACAAGGTCTTAGGGGGGTCAGTGGCCCCCTATTAGGGGTCTAGGGACAATGCCCCTAGCTTGATGATAAAGAGAATATTCCTTCAAATATTCCCTACACGGGCGGCTAGGCAGAGGCACCTTTACCCCCAACAACCTCCCACTTAAAGGCGAATCTGCCCCAGTGAGGAGTGAAAAGAAAAAGAAAAAAGACAGTACAACATGTACACATGTACAACAGGATGAGGAAAGACGTCATCTCATCCCACGCCCATCAACCTCCTGAGGAAGGCAAAGTGCTCTGTAGAGAGGCTTTTCGTGAGCAGATCTACAGGATTCTAGTCAGTCGAGATCTTGACAAAATCAACAGACTTGGCCTCAACGACCCCACGTATGAAGTGATACCTCACCTCAATGTGTTTCGTCTTCGCATGGAAGACCGGATTCTTGGCTAACTGAATAGCACTCATAGAATCCGAATGCAGTGTAGGGATAGCATCAATACCAAGGTCAGCAACTAAATGACCCAACCAAATGGCCTCCTTGCAAGCCTCAGTGGGCTGCAACATACTCAGTCTCTGTAGTAGAAAGGCTCATTCATTTCTGCACCCTGGACATCCAAGAAATAGCACCTCCAGCATAGGTCAATACATAGCCGGAAGTGGACTTCCTACTATCTACATGTCCTGCATAATCAAAGTCAGTGTACCCCATGACTCATGTATCCTAGCTGCCATAGCATATGCACATATTTGCAGCGCCCTTCAGGTACCTCATGATACCCTTCACGGCATCCCAATGCTTCTTGCCATGTGTAGCCATATAGCGTGCCACAACACCAACTGCAAAGGCAATATCTGGATGAGTGGCTATCATGGCATACATAAGACTGCCCATTGTGAATGTATAGGGAATCTTGGCCATCTCGGCCTTCTGCTCTTCTGTCTGCGGACAATCAGCCTATGATACCTTCACATAAGAAGGCAATGGATAGCCAATAGGCTTTATGTCCTGCATGCGGGAGTGCTCAAGGACTTTATGAATGTACTCCCTCTATGACAAGTAGAGGAGTCCCTGATGCCTATCGCGTGTAATGCGCATACCAAGTATGTGAGTGGCCTGTCCTAGATATTTCATCTCAAAGCTCTTCTTGAGCTGAGCCTTAAGAGCATCTAGCTCATCATGAGCTTTCCCTGCTCTATTAACATATCATCCACATAGAGTACCAAAATCAATAAAGAACCATCACGAGCATTCTTCGTGTAAAGACACAGATCCATAGCACTCTGGCTGTAGCCCTGTGATTGCATAAAGGCATCAAACTTATGATACCACTCCCTAGGTGCCTGTTTCAAGCCATAAAGACTTTTCTTTAATTTGCACACTAGGTACTTCCTGCCAGGTTCTGCAAAGCCCTTAGGCTACTCCATATAAATCTCATCATGCAAGTCCCCATGTAAGAAAGCCATCTTGACATTCATCTGGTATAAATCCAAGTCAAGCTGAGCAACCAAAGCCAAGACTAAGCACAAGGTGGTCATCTTAACCACAGGAGAAAAGATCTCATCAAAGTCCACACCATGCTCCTGCTTAAAATCCTTTGCTACCAATCTAGCCTTGTATGCCCGCTTGGGGTGTCCAGGGGTACTTTTTAGCTTGTACACCCACTTGCATGGCAAAGCCTTCTTGCCCATAGGCTTGTACACCCACTTGTATGGCTTGGGGTGTCCAGGGGTACTTTTTAGCTTGTACACCCACTTGCATGGCAAAGCCTTCTTGCCCGTAGGCAAGGAAACCAAATCCCAAGTGACATTCTTATGCACGAAGTCTATCTCAGACTGCATAGCCCTCTCCTAGGAGTGACTGTCACCCCTACGCATAGCCTCATCATAAGTGAAAGGCTCTCCTGCATCTGTAACCAAGACATAATGCATCGAGGGCTGAAATCGATCTGGTGGACGTCTGTCTCTAGTAGACCATCTCACGGTAGGCTCTGTTGCCTGCCCAGCTGTCTGTCCAATGCCCTGACCATGAGCATCTACTGTAGTTGTAGGCTGTCCAACTGGCTGTGCGGGAGCTCTTGGCTCCTCCTGAAATATGACCCTGCGGATCTCAACAACTCTCTCAGACTACCTATGCATCTTGTCTTCATGGAAGACTACATCATGACTGCGAATGACTTTTCGCGCCTGCGGATCCCAGAGACGGTACCCCATCTCGCCTGCATCCCCATAACCAAGGAAAATGCATTTGACACTCTTGGGATCCATCTTACTTCTCTTGTCCCTAGGCACATGGCAAAATGCCTCACATCCAAAGACACGGAGAATCGCATAAGAGGGGGGTTTTCCAGTCCATACCTCCTCTGTAACCTAGAAATCCAAACCACTAGAAGGTAATCTGTTTATGACATGCACAGCTGTACTAACTGCCTCAGCCCAAAAGCTCTGTGGTAGGCCTACATGACTAAGCATACTGTGTACATGCTCCTGGATGGTTCTATTCATCCGCTCAGCCAAACCATTCTTTGGGGGAGGGGGGTGTAGGGAGCGGTCAACTAACGCTTAATACCCCTCTCATCACATAACTGCTCAAAAGCACGTGAGACATACTCACCCCCATTATCTATCCTTAGGCATTTTAGCCTATACACAGACTTTTTCTCAACCAATTCAAGCCATCTCTGAAACATGGCCAAGACATCGGATTTCAACTTAATGGGATAAGCCCAAACTTTCCGTGAAAAATCATCTATGAACGTAACAAAATACTTTGCACCACCCATAGACTGACAAGGCATGGGCCCACAAACATCCGAATGTACCAATGCCAAGGGCTCACTCATGCGTGGCCTACCAGACTTCTTACATGTAGACCTAGTCTGCCTGCCAAAAAGATAATGCTCACATGAGTCAAAACATGCATAATCAAGGGGCAGTAAACCAGAAAGCATTTTCATTCCCTTCAAAGGCATTTGGCCCAAACGGGCATGCCAAAGAGATACATGTGGGATAGAACCCACAGACAAAACATGATCAAGGGAAGAAGCTGATACAATCAAGGGGTAGAGACTGCCACTGTTGGCACCTCTCTCAATCACAAGTCTGCCATGAGTCTCCAAAGGATACATGATAACCTGCATCATCAAGCTGTCCAGCTGAAATGAGACTGCGTGACGAAACAGGTACATGACGTATATCCTGCATAACAAAACTGCTACCAGAAGGAAACTGCAGCCTAACATCACCAATGCCAACAATATCAAGAGAGCTGTCATCACCCAAGCGCACAGAACCCGAAACAGTATGGTATGAATGAAACCACTCTCGGCAAGGTGTCACATGAAAGGATGCACCTGAGTCCAAGAGCCAACATTGTGCATACATAGAGTGTATCTCTATCATCTGTGAAGCACTAGAAGAGGCTGCTAGGATATAATCATCATCATCAACATTATTAGGCTGCATAACATTGATCTCTTCAATTTTAACACTGGACTTTGTAGGTACTATGCTGCGATCAGAAGACTTATCCTGCACTTTGTCTTTCCCCCTTATCTTTGCGCCTTTCATTGTGCAATTCATGACATTGTGGCCTAATATGGCCCTTTTTCCCACAATGGTGACAAGTAACATTTGCATTCCTGCCACGGGATTTGCTACGTGACTTCCCATGAGACTTGGACCGAGATTTTTGAGAATCCCGTCCACGGCCACTACCACTGCCATGCTTTCCATATCCATCATTCTTGCCTCTAACTGTCATAGCATGGGACACACTAGAGGCATCCAAATTCTTACAGTTAACCTCTTCCTGCAGAAGAGCACTCTCAACATCAGATAATTTCAAGGTAGCAGTGGAGGCACATAATGCAGTGCGGAATACATCCCATGACTCATTAAGAGTACCAAGCAAGAAAAAATGAGTGGCATCCTCATCCGGAACCAATAGGCATATGTCAAAGCATGAAAGATAGCTTCAGTCCAAGAGTATTCAGCATGCATTTATTGTTATAAACTGTGTATTTCCAGCCCCAAAATCAGGCCAAAATCATAGCATTACATGTAGCTTCAATCCCCCGATCAATTGGGATGCAATAGGCATCAAACCGGTTATGTAGTCATGCCCAAACAAGCATAGGCATACAAATATATGCTGTCTCAAACCTGAAATCTGTTGCAAAAGATTTTATCATTAGAATTTGGAAAATATGACATCACCATTGCGTCCGGACGTGCCAAAACGCCAACTTAGACTCTTACCTTGCCTAAATCGGGTTCCGAATGCTTGAGATATGACAAAAAGAGTGATTTTTGGGCCAGATTTTGAAACATGTGCAAAAAAAACATGAGCTAGCTGGGGGATCTGCTGTCCCACGTGTCAAAAATGGGGCCCAAAGGGGGCACAAATGAGGGCCAAAGAAGGCCTACACCAAGCCTCAGCAAGCCTTGATAGGCTGGAAGCAAGATCCAGGTGAAGGAAGCTCCAAGAGGTGTGAGCTATGGCTGCCCACAACTTGTTTATAGCCTGTGAGACCTGAGAACTGAAGTAAACTTTGAAGAAAATGATCAAATACCTCTGATGTAATGCCTTGAAGGTGCCCAACAATTCCAGGAAGGTGCTCGGGAAGCCGGGGAGTGACGGGAGCTCGAAGGAGTCGGATATGGCTGCCAGGAAGGAGACCCAATGCAAGTAGGGAGTCGATGGGATGCTGAGAATGCCATGAACCAAGCTCAAGAGTCAGAAAGCAAAGCTCTGATACCAGTTGAAAGGGGAGCGATGGATCGAAGGTTGGACTCGAGAGCTATGGCGGGAGAGCAAGAGCAAGAAAGGGAGAGACTAGAAATGGGAACTCCAACAGTCACAATATGTGACCAGGCCTTCCTTTATTCAAACTGTCACTAAAAGAATAAAGAATAAAGTGACGGTGAAGGGCGCCCATCACCTGCAGTGTGTAGTGGCGGTGAGTGTCAGTGTAGTAATACATGGGTAGCTAGGTAGAGGCGCCTTTACCCCCAACATAAGCTTCATAGTGGAAGTGTATGGGTGGATAGAGCCAACTTTGTATCAATTTGTTTGGAATTAAAGAAGTTCTTGTTCTTCTCATATTTGTTGTGTATTCTCTACTCCTTGCTCAGATTATATCCATTATCCCTTGTACTTTCTACAAAAAGGATATTGTTGATGGTGAAGATTGATATTATTAGAGATGAGAAATTTGGTTGGCCTTGCTCTTGGGTAGGAATTGAATGGTTGGCTAGTGGTCGTGTAGAACGTTGAATTCTCATTATGGAAGTAGAAATGATGGCTTGGGATTCTCCACGAACTTTAATGCTTGCAAGTAAGACCTCACATGTATTTGTTTCCAATAGGGAGTACCAATCTTCTGTTCTTGCACACAATTTCATGTCTTTTTGAATTGGGAGATGGATCAAAATCTAGGCAAGCCTAAATTGTTGTTCTGCACTTGATAACTTAATTTGTTTATAAATTCAGTGCAATATTATGTGAGTTAATATTCTTACATATGCTAGAAGTTAGTACCTTAATTAACAGATATCTTTGTTGGGGGCTCTTCTTATTGGTGATTGCTGATGTAAGGAGGGATTTATTTGGTTGAGGGGTAGGAAATTTTTCATTGACGAGGAAAAGGGTTATTTGAAGAATATCGTAAAGAGACAAAAAGTAGGATAGATAAACTTTGAGTGCAATTCAAACATTACTTAAAGGACATGGTCTCCATTGGATTAACTACTAGTAGTTGAAATGGCAATTGCTATGAGCGCTATCTTTCTTTGTGAAGTGTATTATCCACCTTGCTTTTAATGGGTTTAATCTTTTGGCATCTTAGTGAATGAGGTGTAGAGAAAAAAATTGCAAGTGAATTAAGGTGGCATGCCTAACAGTAGATGAGTCAAGACTCCCTAGGTATATCCTACCTTTGATGTGCCCTAAGTGTATATAGGAGAAGTTGAAAAAAGGGGTCGAATTTAGAAATGAAGAAGCCCATCAACAAATGCCACCAATCATTCCTAACTTGAAAATCCTTGAGTGATGTATAGTGCCATGGGTGCATTTTTGTCCCTCTTTTGTGTGACTTTAAATAGATATAGTTCCATGCAATCATCTTCCATCAAGCCTTTTAACATTGCATAGGTACAAATGAAAGTGCAAGCGAATACAAGGTCCAATTGAAAATAGTGGATTGAGATTCATGCACCCAAGTTTGTATGATGAATATTTAGGACCAAGATATTTGAAGTATAAATCCTTGATGTTGATGAAAGTGTTGTTTGAGAATAACTAAGCTTCAAGTAAAATTTCAAGTGAAGAAATGGAGTTGTTGTTGAAATCTTGTAAACTTCTCCCATGGAAGTTGGTTTACCATCAGTAAGGTGGAAGCCAATGTGTATTTTTCTTAGAGAAGATATGATGTGAATAGTTGACCTCTTGAGTTTGTTCTAAATTGTTGAGGCCATAGAGTGTGTCTTGCCCCCTTGTAATTATATCTTGAGATCATCAAGTTATCATTTTCTTTGTTGGTGATTTCTTCAAGTTTGGTCTCCTTGCAACTTTATAACCTATGCTTGCTATCTAGCATCACTAGATCAATCATTAAGCATACCGTGCAATTATGAATCAAAATTTGATATGAGTAAAGATCCTTCTATATTTCCTGCTTGTTATCTATAGAAAATGAAAGAGTGGTTGTCAATTAATCATACAAAAGAATGTTGGTTTATGATGCAATGTCACTAGTCCTTGGAATAAACCACTCATGAAAGTGTGGATTGTATTGAAGAGATGCATAATCTTCAAGAAGATGAAGTGTAACAGCACTAAGAATCAAAGGTAGATAATCACACGTAAGATCATGTCATGGCCTTAGTCAACTAAATATATGCAACTCTTTCCTTGATTAGGAGTTCATTGAGAGAGGATGCTATAATTATTGCTTGCTTAATGGAAAGTCACACACGACTACCAACACTTGTAGGGAAGTAGAATCTACATATGTTGGACCACATATGGAAGTCTTTGTAGCTCTTCTTTGCTATATGATAGTCATTAGATGACTCTTTATTTTTCTAACCAAAGATTGGATGGTGTATTATTCTTGCACAAATGTGGTTTGCCATTCTACTTTCTATTCATGCTCTTATACTTCTTTTAGGATCTTCTAGTAGTGCTCCCTTTAAAGGCTTTAACTTTTATGATAGGGTCAATGAAATTGAGAGGAGAGAAGCACTCTTTCCCATATAATGCTTGAAATGGAGTCATCATAATGCTTTATTAAAATGAAGCATTATAGGAATATTCTGCCAATAGAATGTATTCAATCCACCTTTTTGGTTCCCTACTACAAAAGGCTCTCATAATACAATGCTTGAAACGGAGTCATCCTGATGCTTTGTTGAAATGAGGTGTTATAGGCATATTCAACCAATAGAAGGTATTCAATCCACCTTTTTGGTTCTCTACTACAAAAGGCTCTTAAAATATCCTTCAAGACTTGATTGACTCTTTCTATTTGCCCATTGGTTTGGGGATGATAGGCCGTGCTAAAACATACTTTGGTTTCGATGGCTTGAAACCTTTGATGATGAACTATGAGAGCTTTTCCATATTCAATGGAGAAGCTTGTCCATGTTCAATGGGTGATAGGTGTACATGTGTTGTTGCTCCATCCATGTTACTAGTACCACGAGAAAATTTCCATGCTCATGGGCAACATGTTGATGGCTAGTTGAGAAAATACTCAAGCAAGTATCCTCAATATATAAGCAATTTTCTGGAGGTATGTAGTTACAAATCCATTTTGTTCTTGTGACATTTCCTCTATCAATTCTATAATAGATCCTATGATCAATTAGCATTGAATACTTTGGGGGATTTGGTCAAAGAGAGCACATCTTTGTAATTATTGTGTTGGTTGTGTTTGCGTTGACTCGGAGTTTGTATTCACATTCATTGAAGTAGTAAGAGCATGTTCCTTAACTGAGTTAATAAGTTGGTTGTAATTAAGAGCTACAGTTATTTGGATTCAACTTTTGATTTGGAATTAGTAGCTACTCATTCAATGGGTTTGGCTATGTTAGCAATCAAGGATGTTAGCACTATCCTCTTGCATTCTCTGGGTTAGACAAGATAGAAAATAAATACATTTTCCTAGCATCGAGTAGGGTAAACCAAAATGTTGGATCTCAACATCAGTGCATACAAGTTCTGATTATCTAAGTTCAGTCCATACATCATGAGGGGTTTTCTTAGTGGGAGAAAATTTGTTGGTACATATCCTTATCGAGATGCCATTATACTAATACAGATTCAATAGTGTTAGACAAACCACTTAATTAATTAAATAATACGATTAATCAAATAATTTAATTAATTAAATAGCCTACCTCATATGTAGGTCAAGGTAGTAGGAGTTTCTCATCATCTAGGTAACATGCATTTAGTTGGATTGGAGTAGTCTTGGTCACATCTATTTTGTTCTTATGTTTGTGACTCCTTTGTGGTGATGTGCACTTTCCTTGTTTTGGAGGCAAGTGGTTAGAGTCTCTACCAAGTTTTTAAATAGTAGAGATTTGTAAACTCCCCATTTTTTATGTCACAGTTTTTAAGCATACCAACACCTCAAAATTTCACATTTGAATTGTCTTTACCCCCCCTTTCCCCTTTCCCCCTGCCAAAAGCACCAACATTAATCTCGATTAGCTAGACATGAAACACCCTTTGTATTAAAGGTTAATTTAAAGCTTTAAAATTTAGAGTTATTTAAACTAATAAAAATTAACACTTTACAAAAAGCATGTTGAATGAAGTCATCGAACAATCATTTTTTGCCTTCGATGTGTTGGCTTAGTCCCCCTTAATCTTATGATGATCAACATCATTGATTTTGCACTACCACCACATCATCATCATTAGTAGAACGACATTTGAAAAAACATGGTCGATAATAAAGCATACAACCATTTCAATCAATATAAAAAAGCAAAGAAAAATAAAACTTTATGCATTAACCTTGAATAATGTCATGCTTTAAGATGTTAAAATTTTGCATTGAAATGCATGCTTTTGCATCATCAAAGCAAAAGTGTAAACCCCCTCAAAACTATAAAAAGTTTATGCATTAACCTTGAATGCTTAATGTCATGCTTAAGATTTTGCTTTGAAATGCATGCTTTTACATCATCAAAGCAAAAGTTTAAACCTCCTCAAAACTATGAAAAGAGGGGTAACTTGAGGCACTAGACCGTTTGTTGAATTTTCAATTCATCAAATTCTTTGAAGTTCCAATGAAGCCATCATAAGAGTGGTGACCACACAATTATGTGCACAATAGGGGCTCGAGTTCTTAAAATATGATGGATTCCCCTAACCTTAAAGTGCCCTTAGTGCATTCGTACTAGGTTACTTTAAGAACCATTATAATTAATGCTACTAGCACCCAATTGGATGTCTTGCAAGATAAAAGATGTTGACAATGTTGAGGGAAAGCATTAAAACAACCTAAGATACATCTTATTATTAGAATTGTACTTCTCTAGAGCTCCAAAGGGACACGTATGTTTACCTTACAATCCCAAAGGATTCGTATTCAATACCTATTGGCAAGCACTATAAGTTATTTTCAAGGTATTATGAACCTTTCTAGATCACTGATGTCTTACAAGTTCGATTTACCTCCCAACATGTGAGGTCACCATGTGTTCCATGTGAATCACTTGAAAGAATGACTAGGGTAAGGTGATTTGTTATTCATATTGAGGAAGTTCAGCAACTCAAAAATACTACTTGTTACATTCCCCTTGAATCCAAATTGGTTTTGCATTCCCCTTGAATCCAAATCCTTACTATATGTTAAGGGGAAGTCGGGGGCTACTCCCACGTGGCAGCCCACGACCCCCCCTTCCCTTTCGGCAGGGGTGCCACGCGTCGGCACCTCGCTCGCCCGCAACTCGCCCGCACCCTCGCTCGCCCGCTACCCTCGCCCGTGGTTTCTGTGTCCTCGTTCGGCGTGTCGGCCCGCGTGGATGAAGCCTTCTTGCCTCACCCTGCGTGGCCCCTGCCGCACGTGGATGAAGCCTCCTCGGCCTGCGTGGCGCCCCCTGCCTCCTCCTGCGAATTGGCTCCTCGAGCTCCTACGAGTATCGTCTGCCTCGACCTCCTCGACTTAATGCCTCGACCTGCGTGGCGAACGAACGTCTGCATGGCGAAGCCTCTACCTCCTCGACCTGCATGGCGAACGAATCGCACCCAGCTAGCTCTATATAAAGAGCTGCTATGACTCGCGAGTATCTTCTGATTGTGCGTGTGCGACTGCTCTGAGTATCCATAATCCACGTCTGCCACCACTGCTGGGAGCGACTACTGCAACTTCAGCGAGCGACTTCAGTGAGCGACTGCTTCTGCAGGTACCTCATTATCCTCTGCCTATTCCTCATCATTTGAGTGCCACTACCAATTTTTTGCATGCCTCAAACACAATGATTCCAACACACACACATCTTTTTTTTTGTTTTTTGAAGATGGTCTTTGTTTTCAGCAGAGAGAGGGAGAGACCCCTACTCCACAATAGAATTTTTTAAGGGGGTGGAGCCACAAAGAGAGAGAGAGAGAGAGAGTGTGTGTGTGTGTGTGTGTGTGTGAAAGAGTAGCTTGAGTACAGCTTACCTGATCACTTTTTCTCCTTGCACCAACCTATCACTCACCTCAACCTCCTTGGTGAGTCCTTTTGTGTAATGGTAGCCATTTCTATAACTTTCTTAAATAGGTCAAAGTTCAAAATAGCAAATGCATCTTTCATAACTAAAGATTTGTGCTGCATTAAAGTCTTTTGATATGAAAGTGTGATTCTAGGTTTGGAGTCATTGTTTGAGTGCCACATAGGGTAGGAGTTAGGTTAGGTAGATTCATACATTATAATGTAATAGAGGTATGGAGTCATCATTTGAGTGCCATATATTAAAAGAAAGTAAAAAAATATTTTATGTGTAGAGGCATTGTTTGAGTGCCGCATAAGATTCGAGTTAGGTTAGCTAGATCCATACATTAAAAAATTATTCTAAGTTTGGAGTCATTGTTTGAGTGCCACATAGGGTAGGATTTAGGTTAGGTAGATTCGTACATTATAATGTAATAGAGGTATGGAGTCATCATTTGAGTGCCATATATTAAAAGAACGTAAAAAAATATTTTATGTGTAGAGGCATTGTTTGAGTGCCGCATAAGATTCGAGTTAGGTTAGCTAGATCCATACATTAAAAAAATATTCTAGGTTTGGAGTCATTGTTTTAGTGCCACATAGGCTAGGAGTTAGGTTAGGTAGATTCGTAGATTAGTTACATCCATACTCAGCTCAACCTCCATAGCACACACACACACACACACACACACGTAGGTACACATACTCACCTTCCCTTTCAATGTGCCTTAAAAAAATATTTTATGTGTAGAGGCATTGTTTGAGTGCCGCATAAGATTGGAGTTAGGTTAGCTAGATCCATACATTAAAAAAATATTCTAGGTTTGGAGTCATTGTTTGAATGCCACATAGGGTAGGAGTTAGGTTAGGTAGATTCGTAGATTAGTTACATCCATACTCAGCTCAACCTCCATATTTGAGTGCCACATAGGGTAGGAGTTAGGTTAGGTAGATTCGTAGATTAGTTACATCCATACTCAGCTCAACCTCCATATTTGAGTGCCACATAGGGTAGGAGTTAGGTTAGGTAGATTCGTACATTATAATGTAATAGAGGTATGGAGTCATCATTTGAGTGCCATATATTAAAAGAACGTAAAAAAATATTTTCTGTGTAGAGGCATTGTTTGAGTGCCGCATAAGATTGGAGTTAGGTTAGCTAGATCCATACATTAAAAAAATATTCTAGGTTTGGAGTCATTGTTTGAGTGCCACATAGGGTAGGAGTTAGGTTAGGTAGATTCGTAGATTAGTTACATCCATACTCAGCTCAACCTCCATAGCACACACACACACACACACACACACACACACACGTGCGCGCGCATAGGTATACATACTCACCTTCCCTTTCAATGTGCCTTAAAAAAATATTTTATGTGTAGAGGCATTGTTTGAGTGCCGCATAAGATTGGAGTTAGGTTAGCTAAATCCATACATTAAAAAAATATTCTAGGTTTGGAGTCATTGTTTGAGTGCCACATAGGGTAGGAGTTAGGTTAGGTAGATTCATAGATTAGTTACATCCATACTTAGCTCAACCTCCATATTTGAGTGCCACATAGGGTAGGAGTTAGGTTAGGTAGATTCATACATTATAATGTAATAGAGGTATGGAGTCATCATTTGAGTACCATATATTAAAAGAACGTAAAAAAATATTTTATGTGTAGAGGCATTGTTTGAGTGCCGCATAAGATTGGAGTTAGGTTAGCTAGATCCATACATTAAAAAAATATTCTAGGTTTGGAGTCATCATTTGAGTGCCATATAAGATAGGAGTTAGGTTAGTTACATCCATACTCAGCTCAACCTCCATAGCACACACACACACACACACACACACACACACACACACACACACACACACACACACACACGTAGGTATACATACTCACCTTCCCTTTCAATGTGCCTAGAGAAAACTTAGCTTGCACCAATTTTTTGCATGCCTCAAACACAATCTCCTTATCATTTGAGTGCCACTACCACACTAAATTCGTACATACTTAGAGACTTACACCAATTTTTTGCATGCCTCAAACACAATGATTCCAACACACACACACACGATGATTCCAACACACACACACACACATCTTTTTTTTTGTTTTTTGAAGATGGTCTTTGTTTTCAGCAGAGAGAGGGAGAGACCCCTACTCCACAATAGAATTTTTTAAGGGGGTGGAGCCATAGAGAGAGAGAGAGAGAGAGAGAGAGAGAGAGAGAGAGAGAGAGAGAGAGAGAGAGAGAGAGAGAGAGAGAGTAGCTTGAGTAAAGCTTACATGATCACTTTTTCTCCTTTCACCAACCTATCACTCACCTCAACCTCCTTGGTGAGTCCTTTTGTGTAATGGTAGCCATTTCTATAACTTTCTTAAATAGGTCAAAGTTCAAAATAGCAAATGCATCTTTCAAAACTAAAGATTTGTGCTACATTAAAGTCTTTTGATATGAAAGTGTGTTAATATTATTTCTTAATGTGTTTATGCGTGTTATTAATTAATGTATTATGTTTGTCATTACATTGTTAAGGTGTATTACGTGTTTTAAGTGTTTGATTAATTAATGTGTGTATGTGTTTTAGTATAAAAAACTGTGTGATAACATTGTTAGGTTTGTGTTAATAGTATGTATTCATATGTATATATGTGCTAATAATATTTTAATTAATATTTTGTTCATTTAAGTTGTAATCAATGCTTGAATACTTTAATCAACCTCCTTGGTGAGTCCTTTTGTGTTTTTTCCAAATAATAGACATTTTAGCCCATGTGCAAGACCCAAACCCCCATGTGAAAAATGCTTGCATGGTTTCAAATTCTCTATCTTATCTTTACATCATAAGGATGATTTTAGTGGTTAATATTGATCAAGTGCTATGACTTTTTTTTCTCCAAATAATAGGCATTTTGGCCCATGTGCAAGACTCAAACTTTACATCTTAAAAAGGCTTGCGTGGTTTCAAATTCTCTATCTTATCTTTACATCATAAGGATGATTTTAGTGGTTAATATTGATCAAGTGCTATGACTTTTTTTTTCCAAATTGAACTTAGGAATCCAAAGTTTAGTAGGCTCAATAAAATATTTTTGGAAAGAAGAGTCCCACAATTTGAAGCTATTTTATAAAGTCCACATGTGATTTCTCACATATTCAGTGCATAACTCTAGGTCACATTCTTTAGGTTCCTTCTAAAAGCTATATATTTGATAGCTTACAAACAATAAAGTATAGCTCTAAGTCTCATTTTCTAGGTGAGTCCTTTTGTGTAATGGTAGCCATTTCTATAACTTTCTTAAATAGGTCAAAGTTAAAATAGCAAATGCATCTTTCATAACTAAAGATTTGTGCTACATTAAAGTATTTTGATATGAAAGTGTGTTAATATTATTTCTCGATGTGTTTATGCGTTTATTAATTAATGTGTTATGTGTGTCATTACATTGTTAAGGTGTATTACGTGTTTTAAGTATTTGATTAATTAATGTGTGTATGTGTTTTAGTATAAAAAATGTGTGATAACATTATTATGTTTGTGTGTGTGTGTGTGTGTGATCTCTTAATACTTTGTGTAACCATGGCAGTATGGAGCATGCTGAAACATCTGATGCAAGAAACAATGTCCATGTACCAGAAATTGTTTTGTGTACTCCCAATGCACGAATGAATGTGCATAAAACCAAAGACATGGCTAGGAGGAAGTCAGTACAGCGTGCCCTCAAACGTGTCAAAGGACACAACACTTACATTGTATCCCTAAAGATCCTGCATCGGTTAGATGCAATTGAGAAGCAAATCAAGAGTTTAAACAAACGTCAAAGAGCTTCAAACTCCTTCTGTCAAAAGTTTGGTGATCGCCTTCAAAGAATCGAAAAAATCCTAGCAGAAAAATATGAAGGAGGCTTGGCTGATGGGATAATGTTGCAAGACGAGATAGATGAAATAAAGGGCTATATAGGAGAAATCTATGAGTTGGTTCGCAAGCACTGGCCAGGGTGTTCTTTGGAAGACCATGCAGAAAAGTTGCGAGACCTTGCTAAGAGCAATAATCGTATAGAGGATGGAGTGTGTGAATTATTGGCTCAAAGGAATGCAAGCGTGCTTGCACCTGAGAGCATTTGCCTCGATGTGCATGTCACTTCTCTAAAAGTTTGCCTCAATAGGTTCTCTGCAATGTTGAACCTATTGAATTGTCGCATGAGTTCATCATCCAATGCATAGTGCTCTTAGCATATCAGGCGATTTCAATAACTTTTTGTCGGATCCTCCGATAGATATGTCATTCTATTGTTGGGTTTGAGAATTTTCATGTCATTTGGACTTTTGTATGCCCCATGATAATGACATAATATGCTCTTTCAATTTATATTCTTGCACATGTAAGATTATATTGTTGCTTATGTGATGTTATAATCTTCAAATTTTATATTGAAATAGTGTTTAGAATAAATTTATATTGAAGGAAAATCTTTGCTAAAGTCTTCCCTAAAAGATAGGAAGAAATTTTAGTACGCAAGGGACATAAAAGTATGCAATTACTAATATCAAAGTACATTTTTCTTTTTATCTCAGGTTTTTCTCGGCAATGGTACTTCCAACACATTCTGTGCCTAGAGATCGTGTATTGCGTGCACGTAGAGAAATGCTCAAAATTACTAGACATAAACGTAGGCACGCTGCAAGAGTTAGGACTGAATTACATGTTCGTGACCATGCAAGATATATGTATGAACAACATCATGCAAATGGAAACTATATGGATGTCGGCATCCCAAATCAGCTATATCAAACCAATCAATTTCGTGTTGCATCTTGCTCTGCTGCTCATGATTTGGTATCCTTTGAGGTTCAGATGTCTACCGCAACTTGACAATACAATCCTAATGGTGGCTTGAGTGTGCGTAGGCAAATGCTTAATGTTACGAGAGTTGAACGTATGCACATGGCAATAGTTAGAACAGAATTGCAACAACTGCATCATGCTACCATAGATAGAGATAGATACAATAGCATCCAAGCTATAAGTGACCAAATGCCAGTTGCACCATTATTGCCGTTGAAAGTTCAACCACCTCCTATTCGTCAAGGAGACAATGCAACTATCCACAATATAGATGTTGAGATGTTGGATAACCATGAATTGCTATCCTTCGGAGTGGGGGTACGTAGCACAAGTCCACAAAGAAATGGAAACACAAATAATCCAAATGGTGGATTAAGAAATTGTAGGCAAATGCTTGATGCTACTAGAGCTGAACTTAGACACAGGGCAAGAGCAAGAACGCAATTACAACAATTGCATCGCACTACAACAAATACAATTGATATAAGTGCTCAAATGCCTGGTGCACCATTACTGTCCTTAGATGTTCAATTGCCTCGCCTTATTCAAGAAGAGAATGAAGCTATCCATAATGTAGATGCAAGTACTGAGATGCTACATGACCAATATAATATTCAAGCTCCTATGTTTCTACCTCAAAATGGTGGATTTTGTTCAATTCTCCATGATATGCCACCTAATTTGGATATTCATCCATCAGTAACAATTTTGCTCTTCCAAAAACCAGATTTGCATGCAATTGGTACCCTTTGCAAGGTTTGTCACCATTGCATGGCTAAGTTGTGGCACGATGAAACTAAAACAATGCGTACAACTTCGATTGGAAAGCATTGCTGTAGAGAAGGGAAAGTAATTTTGCCAGCTTTACAGCAACCACCACAACCTCTGTGTAATTTGCTTGATGGCACACATCCACAAAGCAGAGAGTTCAAAAAAAATATACGTGCTTATAATAGCGCATTGGCTTTTGTTTCAATGGGTGCAAAAATTGATGAGCTTTTGCCTCAAAATGGAAATGGTTATACTTTTCAAGTTCATGGATCAATATATCACCAGATGGGTTCCCTATTGCCAAGTGAGGATGGACAACAAATGCCAAAGTTTGCACAACTTTATATTTATGACACCGATCATGAGTTATTGAATCGCATGGGGGTTTTACCTGGGCTTTTGCCAAACTTACTACAAGAGCTTCAACAAATGATGCATGATCACAATGCTTACGCACAGGCCTTTATAGCAGTTGGTGCAAGCTTGCAACGCAATCCATCAGTAGAAATAAGAATGTCCATTTTTCAGAATCGATCCACGTCTAGACGATATTCAGTTCCCACTACAAGTGAGGTTGCTGCGATCATGCCTGGACAAGGTGCTGATGATACACTTGATCATCGTAGCATTCAAGTTCGCACATGACAAGGCCATTTGATTTATATTTCTAACTTACACAAGGCATATATGCCACTATTATGTGTTCTTCTTTTTCCAAATGGAGAGGATGGATGGCATACTAAAGTTCCATATGCATTTATTGATGCTCATATTAATGCTAATAATCTTGCAAATAAAGATTATGTCACTCAAATGCAATATTACGCTTTTCGACTTCAGATTCGAGATGATACTAATGCATGTCTTTTAAGGGGTGGTCGCTTGCTACAACAATACATTGTCGATGCTTATTGTAGCATTGAACAATGTAGATTGGCTTGGTATCGTCATAATCAAGCAACATTGCGAGTTGAAATGTATAGGGGATTGGCTAATATGGTCAATGGTTCAGATGCAGTTGATACTAATATCGCTGGGATTGGTGTGGGCAGGAGAATAGTATTGCCATCTAGCTTTACAGGTGGACCAAGATTCATGTACCAATTATATCAAGATGCTATGGCAGTTGTACGTAGCAAAGGTAAACCTGATTTATTTATCACCATGACATGCAATCCTAAGTGGTCTGAAATTACAGATGCTTTGTTGCCTGGTCAAACTGCACATGATCGACCAGATTTAACTGCTAGAGTTTTTCATTTGAAACATAAGGACATGATGCAGTCAATAGTGAAAAAAGAGTTGTTTGGTAAAGTTGCTGGATATGTGTCCGCCATAGAATTCCAAAAGAGAGGCTTGCCTCATTCACATACGCTCTTGATATTAGAACCACGCTTTAAGCCACTAGAAGCACGTCATTATGATAGACTGGTGTGCGCCGAGCTGCCTGATAAGGAAAGGTTTTCGGATTTGTATCGAATTATTACTAAATGTAACATACATGGTCCGTGTGGTGAGTTCAATCCAAAAAGTGCTTGCATGGTGGACGGAAAGTGTATAAAGGATTATCCAAAAAAGTTTATACATACAACTACAGTTGATAAATCTGGTTATCCTTTATACAGACGTCGAGAGGATGGAAAAACTCATAATGCTAATGGTAACCTCTTGGATAACCGATGGATAGTGCCTTACAATCCTTATTTGAGTTCCAAGTATAGTGCTCACATAAATGTTGAGGTTTGCTCGACAATTGCAGCTGTCAAATATTTGTATAAATATGTATATAAGGGCCATGATCGAGCAACCATTCGGTTTACAAGTACACGTGGTTCCGGATCCAATGATATTGCCACAGAAAATATTGATGCACAAAATATTGATGAGATTGAGAGGTACTTAGATGCACTATATATTTCAACTTCTGAAGCATGTTGGTGAATATTTGAATTCAAACTTCATGATGAGAAACCCGATATTCAACGATTGCAAATACATTTACCTGGAGAGAATACTATTTCCTTTCGTGACTCTGATAACACACGTGATGTGGTGCAAAATGAAAATGCTCAAAAAACAACTCTCACAGAATGGTTTACATGCAATCGTTTGCACACTGATGCTAACACAGTTCTTTATCAAGACTTTCCGATGTTTTGGGTTTGGAATGCACGCAAAAAAATGTGGACAAAGAGAAAGCAAGGAAACACATGTGGTCGAATATACTTTGTTTCACCTACGTGTGGAGAAAAATACTATTTGCGGCTACTACTCACTGTATGCAAGGGGTGCACATCCTTTGAGGCATTGCGTACAATTGATAATGTGGTATATTCAACTTTTAAGGAGGATTGCATTGCAAAAGGAATGTTGGAAACAGATGATGAATGGCAAATGTGTTTGCGTGAAGCTGCATTGATGCAAACCGGTGCTCAATTAAGAAATTTGTTTGCATCCATCTTGGTATTTTGTTCACCTGCTCGACCTGGGGCTCTATGGGAAGAGTTCTTAGGTCCGCTGACAGAGGATATAAAACATCGACTCTCCTTGCAAAATAGGCGAAATGTCGATATACAAGATGAGGCCAATAATCATGCATTGATGCATATTCAAAAACTTTTAGATCAACATGGTTGCAATTTGACAGAGTATCATGGATTGCCTGAGGTGACAATGCAAGAGTATACAAATCCTTTGATCCTTGATGAACAACTATATGATAAAGTAGAACAAGAGAATACATTCTTAACAATGCAAGCTTTGTTGAATGATGGACAAAGAAATTGTTTTATGGCAATAATGAATGCTATTGATAGTGGTTTGGGTAAACCATTTTTCTTAGATGGCCCAGGCGGTTTTGGAAAAACATTCCTATACAAATGTTTGCTTGCAAAGCTTCGCAGTCAAGGTCGCATTGCAATAGCTACAGCATCCTCTGGTGTTGCTGCATTGCTTTTGCCACATGGTCGTACTGCCCATTCAAAGTTCAAAATTCCATTACAGGCAGATAATAATTCTACATGCAATATACCTGTTCAAAGTCATCTTGCAGCACTGTTAAAAGAGGCAAGTCTTATTTTGTGGGATGAAGCTCCTATGTTGCATCGTAATACCTTTGAGGCACTGGACAGAACTTTAAAGGATATAATGCAGTGTGATATGCCATTTGGTGGTAAAGTTATTCTAATAGGTGGAGATTTTAGGCAAATATTGCCTGTTGTACCAAAGGGTACCCGTGAGGATATTGTCGGTGCTGCTATATGTTGTTCCAATTTTTGGCAATATTTCAATGTTTTAAAACTTACACAGAATATGCGGGTCGCATCAGATGAGGGTCAGTTTGTTGCATGGTTGCAAGACATTGGAGATGGAAAAGATTTGACACATACTAATAATATATTGCAAATTCCACCTGCATTGTTGTTAAAGGGAGGATCTATGCAAGACTTGATCAATTTTGTCTATTGTGAAATGAATTGTGTAATTGATTACAAAACGTTCTTTAGTGGACGTGCCATCCTTGCACCTCGAAACAATGATGTGGAAATGATAAACAATCATGCATTGCAGCTGATGCCGGGAGAGGTTAAACAATACTACAGTGTTGATTCTGTGGATAGAACCAAGGAGAACTCATTTCTCTATTCTGTGGAATATCTAAATTCCCTTGACCTCGGTGGAGGTATTCCTCCTCATATCTTGCTGCTCAAAGTAAATGCTCCAATAATATTGCTCAGGAACTTGAAACCTTCTAAAGGTTTATGCAATGGTACTAGGCTGGTATGCAAGGCTTTCAATAACAAGGTCATTGATGTAGAGATAATTACGGGGACCAATATTGGTGACAGAGTTTTTATCCCAAGGATAACTTTCATCCCAACTACACTGGAACTTCCTTTTTGCAATTCCCGATTGGCATTTGCAATGACAATCAACAAATCTCAAGGCCAAACGTTATCATGTTTGGGAATATATCTAAAAACCCCAGTCTTTACTCATGGTCAACTCTATGTTGCTTTCTCCAGAGTAAAGTCTCCGGATAGATTGAAAGTCTTGATTAATGAGAAAGAGGACATGGTAAATGGTACAATCAATATTGTATATAATGAAGTTTTACAGAAAGTATTGTAACCTCTGTTTTTTCAAAAGTGTAATGTTTGTTCTCTCATATTATATTTGCATAATGTTTTTATTTTAATACAATCAAAGCCCTTTTTTCTTCTTTGTTCACATATCTATAAAATGTAGTGTTGTATTTTCTTATGCTCTTTTTAAGTAGTGAGTTCTTCGTTGATGAAAAGAAAGTTTGACTTATTTTCTCTGATTTAATACTTTAATGTTTTAACCATATCTCTCATGTATGGATAGATATTCATGATTTTATGTGAAGTTAGACGTATGTTTGTTTTACTATATGAGAACATTGTGTTTAAATTATTTCTACCATAAAAGTTATTTGATCTTTCTATCATATTATATTTGTATTAAATTTTTGGTGCAATATCATCAAAGTTTATTTATTATTTTTTAATCATATATTTTTATGCTTTCTAATTTTTATTGATAGATGGCCCAAACAGTATTTGAATATTATCGTGCCTCTCCTTATTAAATGAGACTTCAAGAAGCATTGCGAACTATTGCTACGGATGCTATTATCCAGAGAACTTTGGCTAGGGTAATCGAAAGATTACCCAATGATGGATTTACTAATGGAAACACTCCTTTATATATAGAAATTCTATATTTTGGATGGATCAAATGCTACTATGTTAGACAAACAGATGTTGAGTACTTCATATCTCGGTCCCATACTAGACACATACCGAATGACTAGAGTAAATGGGAGTTTAAAGATTTATCATGTTTTATAACTTTGCATCAGTTTCATCCAAATTCCGCCGACTGCTCTACTAATGTGAGAGCCAATCATATCACGTCCCCAGGTAATACTTACTATTTTTATTAATTAATGTTTTGCTTTATAAATTTAATATTCTTATTTCTAAAGTTTTTTTTCGTTTTTAGATGTTGCAGCACAATCTGGGGCGGGGCGTGTCACAGCTTCGCCCACACATGTTCACTGTGCTAGATCCACGGTTGATAATTTATCTAAGAAGAGAAAGCTTTCTTTTCAATAGTTGATTTTCTACAGTACAACTATCTTTTGAAAACATTTTATACTTTCTTTTCCATTTACCTGTTGTTATAGTTAGAATTCTTTCAGTGATATTTAAAAATTACTTTTGCTTCAATTATGTTTTCCAATTATTATGATTGAGATAATCAATGTTATTGTGTTGAATTATTAGATTTTTTAATGAAGTTTAAAATTTGCAAGACTACTTGATTCATTACTAACTGGAAGAATGTGTGAACAAATTAAAACATTTGTGCTTTACATCCCGGCGCGAAGCGCCGGACTGAGTCTAGGCGCAGAGCGCCTAGTTGGTTTTATGGAAAGGCACGAAACATAATGATGCAGTATTGACGAAAAACCAAGGTGTGATGCAAAATCAATTGCAAGATTATTCAAAGACATGTTCAAATTTTAAAGAAAAAGGTTAATGTAATACTAAAATGGCTATATATATATATATATATATATATAAGTTTTCGGTCATAGAAATGCACCACAGTTTCCTTTTTCAGTAGAATGAACACTGCCAACTGGCATTGGACAATCTCTCCTATAATATCCTATAGGATATATAATAGTGAAATGCACTTCTTCTCTCCAGCAGCTGAGATGTCCGCCCAACGCCTCGGCTCGTGCGGACAATCTGCTGCCAACGATCTTCTCTTCCGGGAGAGTACGCGCGGGCCTCTCACGCACAGGCACTCGTCTTCTTCATGCAAGCCCTGGCCCCTCAGCGGCAGCAGCGGCCAATGCAGGCCAGGTAGGAGGATAAACTATGGCAGGGTGCAGCACTGCCGGCCCCCCTCGCAAGAGACCTCCCTGCGATGGCCGGCGGCGGCTGTCCGAGCTTGTCTGCCTGCGTACGAGGGCGCGCGCATCAAGGTCGTTGGCGTCGGAGGTGGGGGGAACAATGCTGTCAATCGCATGATCGGAAGCGGCCTTCAGGTGACTCTAAAATTTCACACTGTTGCAATGGCTTTGAAATATGAATTTCATACTGTTGCGATGACTCTAAAATTTCACACTCTTGCCATGAATTTCATAGCATCGCGTCTTAGCTGTAAGCTACTTCTTCTAAGTGGCCTGGGGGGCACGCGCACTCGTTCCCAATATTATAATACACTTGCATTGATCCCATAGGTCTACTCATCAACGCTTCGTCTTTTATATGGGTTTCATGAGTAATATATCCACATTTAAGTGCTACCATGCACTCATTTTGGAATTTTAGAATTCGCTGAAGTCTGCAGAAAATGGCAAGAGAGAAACAAGAGATTTAACTTTTCTTTTCAAGAAAAGAGAATTCTATGAATAACACAACCCAAGTGAAGTGCAAAAAGTCCTCTGAAGGATGCCAAGTACCTCCTAAATACAATATACAATAGTTGTGTCAACAACCAATTTGGTGGCCTGTAATGCTAGACCATGTTAGGCACTAAAAGAAAGAAGGTAGTTGAGTTCCATGTTTGCACAAAAGAATCTCTCCTCCTCCTCATCCTCTCAAAGTTGATGTATAGCCTCTCCCATCTCTTGCAAAGAATATGAATAATCTCTTCCAAATCCTAGAGTCCAGTGGAGACATCGTGGAGGATGATAGCATGCCTATGCCTTCTGGTTTAGATGAACCCAGCAATGACACTAGCAATCAACTTGCATTTGTGACAATGCTTCTAAGTCCATTGAGTTTGTGACCCCAACAATGACACTAGCAATCAACTTGCATTTGTGACAATGCTTCTAAGTCCATTGAGTCTATGACTATTCTGGAGTTGGGATCCTGCTCAAAAGTTGAACAGTAATGAGGAAACGATGGCTCTCCAAAACAATAATATATGTAATTGATACTAGCTTTATAGATGACGATGTTACAAAGATGTATCTCTTTTGGCAATTTTAAGGTTAAAAAATAGAACAAGGATGCCATAAAGACATTTCTTTGTCCTTTGCAATGTTAGAATGAGGATATCTAGGACATATCTAATGTTAGTGGACCTAAAGACTGGGTGGACATGGGAGGTTCCTAGTCTTACTAAAAAAGGGGAAAAAGGAATGGGGACACTTTTGTTAGTGGTGTGATGGCATGGCCATTTGTCATTGCATTTTTGCAGTTCCTTGATTGTTGGTTAGTGTTGTGCATGAAGAGGTACCCAAGTACCTCTTATACACGTACGTCACTTTAGGCAGTGGATATTCCTTCAATTCTTGTTTGCTCCCTTGAGCATAAGTGAGAGTGTCTCTTTCATCTCACTTATTTAGTCTTGATATGAGAGATTCGTTTTTAAGCCTAAGTTATACCTGCTTATAGTTGTTGGTTCCTATTAGTTGCAAAGATACCTTCTTTACCTTAATAGGCTGGATGAGCTGTAATACAACCAATAAGCTGCATTTGGCTGTGCTTTTTTGCAGAGTTTAACGTTGAGCTGCGTTTTGCATGTAAGAACTTTATTTTTTGCAAGCATATCCATTCTTGCCATGATGGGTAGGTTTTGAGGTGGATGTGTCAAACTTCAATTCTTTTGAGGTGCATGTGTCAAACTTCAATTCTTTAGGCTTTGTTTTCCCATATGAGCAAGGGCTAGTTGCATTTTTGCCTTTTGTTGTTTTCTCTATTGATAAGTTGTTTAAGGTAGTGTATGGAAATTGAAGATGTTGGTTGCTGGTAGTGCTTGCATTTTCACTTACATGAAGTTGTATATGGTTGTATTGCTCTTGACGGAGAGACTCCTGCATTTTGTAGATATGAAGCTTTCCTAGGTTGCATTCTAGCTTTCTTAGCTATAGGTTTTTATGGTGTGATCTCATTTTCACTAGCTTTGTGGACCAAGGAGGTAGCATTGTCTTAGTTATATGCATTGGCACTTGGGCCATTGTGACAAGACTATATAGGCAAGGTTATCAAATTCTTTCAGCCTACAAGTCTATTGCTACTTTAGGCATGAGTAGAAATATCATTGTAGTTGTGTTGCACTGTGGCTAGGCTAGAACTTGCGATAAGCCTTCTTAAAAGTTAGGGTCTAATCACGCTCTAATAGAGATTCATTTAGTCTTGATATTAGAGATTCATTTCTAAGCCTAAGTTATGCTTGCTTTTAGTTGTTGGTTCCTATTAGTTGCAAAGATATCTTCTTTACCTGAATAGGCTAGAATTAGCTGTAATACAACCAATAAGCTGGATTTGGCTGTGCTTTTTTGCAGAGTTTAATGTTGAGCTGCATTTTGCATGTAAGAACTTTATTTTTTGCAAGCATATCTATTCTTGCCATGATGGGTAGGTTTTGAGGTGGATGTGTCAAACTTCAATTCTTTAGGCTTTGTTTTCCCATATGAGCAAGGGCTGGTTGCATTTTTGCCTTTTGTTGTTTTCTCTATTGATAAGTTGTTTAAGGTAGTGTATGGAAATTGAAGATGTTGGTTGCTGGTAGTGCTTGCATTTTCACTTACATGAAGTTGTGTATGGTTGTATTGCTCTTGATGGAGAGACTCCTACATTTTGTAGATATGAAGCTTTCCTAGGTTACATTCTAGCTTTCCTAGCTATAGGTTTTTATGGTGTGATCTCATTTTCACTAGCTTTGTGGACCAAGGAGGTAGCATTGTCTTAGTTATATGCATTGGCACTTGGGCCATTGTGACAAGACTATATAGGCAAGGCTATCAAATTCTTTCAGCGTACAAGTCTATTGCTACTTTAGGCATGAGTAGAAATATCATTGTAGTTGTGTTGCACTGTGGCTAGGCTAGAACTTGTAATAAGCCTTAAAGCAATCGGTGGAATTGTCATGCTTGGAGGTTAAAAGTTAGGGTCTAATTACACTCTAATGTGTGGAGATTTAAACATTTTGGCTCGAGCAAACTTTTATTGGTATGAGTTTAGAAATGTGGTTGGTCCAGTCACAAAATCCCCAAGCTTTGGGTGAAATTTGGGGATTTAAGGCAAAAGCCCCAATTTATTTTAATGAAGTTGAGTGAAAATTGGAATCAGCTACAAAAATCCCCAAATCTTGTGCTTGTGAAGAGGGCTACGTGTGAACAGGAGGTTATTTATGGGGCTGATGCTAATTAAGGTTGGGGGCAATGAATGTTTTAATAATAAAATTGTCCAACAAATTGGCAAGACACATGCACAACATGCACAAACAAGGTGTTTGAATAGCACTGACAAGACGAGAGCTATCGAGGCGTGCACAACACAAGCAACATATGGAATGGGTTGTCATGTCTATTTCAACCCAACGCAACTTGGGGGAAGCAATCATGACTAGAACAACAGGTGTGATGACAAAATGGTCAGTGCAAGCAGTTCCAAGTTGCGGCTGTTAATGGAAAGCTTGTCAAGGATGAGACAGGTTCTGTTAGAAGCAGCAGGGCACACACTTGACACAAGCAAGCAACAACCAAGAGTTGGGGAGTTGGCAACTACACCAACAATGTGGCTTAAGCTATCAGACAATAGCAGGCAAGCAGGAATTGTTTGGCAGCGATGTGCAAGATAGCCAGTAAGAAAGAGAGCAACCAAGCTCAAGGCTCAACAATGACTGCAGTGATGGCGGTGGCTGAGAGGTATGGCTCTAATACCATGGCAAGGTTAGGGTCAGCAGCATGCGCATACACTCACAATGAACAGGTGAACAAAAAGAGAGTAGAGTGCTAGAATCTCATATTCACTATGTAAGAACGATATGAAAGTACAATCCCCAAAGACTAAGATACCAAGTACCACATGCACTGACAGGTGTTCACACGAGCGAAAAACCCTTCTCAAGCTAGAAGGTAAATGGTACCCATAGATAAGGGAGTGTTCATAGTAGAACTTCATAGGAATACAAAAGGAGTAGTTTGATATGTCCCAATGATCCTCCTTGGGTAGAGAAGGAAGAAAGGGCACCTGTACAAAAGATGCCATCATAGGCATCCAAGGGCCAAAAGGATGGGCCCTATGGGAGACATAAAGAGAGGGAGGAGGAGATGGCTGCTCCGATCTATGTGACATGTGAAATGAGGGTTCTCGTGGATAGGAACCTTAGCCTGGTTTAAAAATGCTAGTCCTAAAAAATGGAGAGACATTCTAATAATAGTAAGTTTTGTGTTTTGGCAATCCTTATGTAGGGGGACTTTTAGCAGATAAACTTGGGGCTTTTGTGAAATTTGTCCAAATCCATCGACATTGAGGTGAATTATACCTTTAACATGAGCATTTGTGGACATTGGAGCCTTTTCAGCTACAAAATTTCCTTCGCCATCATCAATTTTGCAAAAAATTATAAGTTTTTTGGCATTTTTTGAACTTTTTTATATTGCTGCCCTTATAGATACACATTTTGCAACAACTGTTGTGAAAAATTAGTTGTATGTAGCAAGCAAGGGTAGGTCAAAATGATTTGTTAAATATGTTTGGGGACTCAGATAAATTGATGGCACTAATTATCCCATGTGGCCATACATGATGAAGCATGCTTTAGTTGCTAAGCTGCTTTGGGGTTATGTACGTGGTTTAGAGGTTAGGCTTGCAAGGCCCACTATACAAAATGCTATAGTTTCATCTAGTTCATCCATAGTCACTAGTGCATCTCCTGTGCTAGCCCCTCTTGCATCTTCCATTGTGGATTAGTTGAGAAGGATGGGTGTGATGCCCAAGCTTATGCTGTGATTGCACTCTTGTGCAAAAGACAAGTTATCCCCGCATATTTTGTTGCTCACCGCGGGCAAGGATGCTTGGGATTAGCTTGCTTCATTGTATTAGGTGCGCAATGAGGCTCATGTAGCCTGTTTGTGCAAACAGCTTGAGATGGAGCACATAATAGAGGGTGATTTAGTGGATGCATACATTACATGCGTTAAGGACATAATGGAGTAGCTTGTAAATATTGATGAAATAATTCATGATACCTTTGTTTTTTCTACCATCTTAGCTGGCCTACATGATACTTATCAGGGTTTTGCCACTACTTTGTGTTTATGTGCAAAAGGAGCACATTTGATATGTTGGTGTCATTGTTATTGCAAGAAGAGCAATCACATGTGAATCACTCTTCCATAAGTTTAGAAAATCAAGCATTTGCAGCCAGCCATAGGAATAGAGTGAAGTCATGGCAGCCATCAAGCTCAAAGGGTAAAGGCAAATTAGCACTTTCCATGGACTCTTCAAGCACCAAGGAAGAGGATACTAAGAAAAAGAGATGCAATTATTGTTGGAAAAAGGGACATTTATTGAGGAATGCAGAAAAAAGATTGCAAATTGGAAAAGAAAACAATCAGACATGAGTGTTACTGAAAATTGAGCAAGTGTGAAGGATGCAATAGCACACGTAGCAAGTTTGGTGAAACTAGCCTTTCTTCTCAGATAGGGTGGTAAATAACCTAATTAAGCACTAATTTCTAATTACAGCAATCAACAAATAAACATAAATTAAGATGCACAATTTACCTTAACAATCTTAGACAATAGATACCTTGTTGGCCCCAAAATGGTGCCCCTTTCAGTATTTCTTTAACCTCAATTGCTAATGGATGTATTACAAGCCGAGATTCCATGATCTCCTTGGCTGATCCCAAAAGTCCCTTTGTTGATCCAACAACTAGTAAATAAATTGGGCAATTTGCCCCTTGATTTACACCTAGGACTTGCTCTGATTGAATCCCAATTGGCCAAATGCTGCCCCAAATTTACAATGGATGGCTGGGCATCTGAAATCCTTGACAATACAAGAAATTGCAAGTGCTGATTTCAATGTATGATGCCTTATTCTGTTGACACGGGTCTTGAGGTAGTTTCACAATAGAGATTCCTCTACTGTTCACCAATTTTGGTTGAGATCTACTCAAAATGGTTGAGAAATGCTGAGATCTCCTTTGAATATGTTGGAGAAGGTGAGAGAATACCAAGATGAGAGAGAAATCTGATTTTCTTTACGAGAAAATCGTAAAATGTGCATGTTGCTTGCTCCAGCATGCATTCAATGCAGTCACTATTGCCAGGTATCTCCAAAGTGACGTCACTTGATTAGCAATGCTGTTGCTAGTCCTTGGAAGGTGCCTCCCTGCTATCCCTTGCTTGTGGACGCCCCTAGATGGCTGTCTTCTGCAACAAATTGCTGTTCACTGATAAAAAAATAGACTAGCAACTTCTTCTCTTCCTCTTCGAGGTTGTAAATTGATTGAATGGTTGAGACCCATCCCCCAATAACATTTTCTTAGTTTACATGGGCATTTTTGCCAAGTGGCAGCCTTCTAAACCCATTTTCAGCATTATCCAACCGTTTAATTAATTTTTAGAATTAAATAATCTTAGAAATTAATTTCAGCTCTTTTGACCCTACTCAAAAGTAAGGTCATCTGCAACTTGGAGTGGTCCTTGACCTTTGTTGATCCTTAGATTGGCATTAGTTAATTAATTAATGCTAGTCCCTAGTGTCACCATTAACGCTTATTGACTGAACAACTATTTGTCTCACGAGGATGTGAAATTTTAAGATGCTATAATCTTACCGATAACATTTGATTAAGTTATTAATCAAATGTGCAAGGTGGTTCAGCACATGTGATGTACATGGTAGTTATTTCATGGTAACAAACCAAGGATCTCGAGGATGTAGTGGGTATCAAAGGCAAAAGTTGTAATAAGTTATACCTTATAGGTACTAGGTAGTACTTGGTGTTAGATTTGGGCCTGGACCAATTTATTGGCCACAGTAATGTCAATGGTGACATTAGAGACTAGGCATTAATTAATTAACTAATACTAGTCTAAGGGTCAATAATTGCACAAGGATAGTTGGAAGACAAATTGGCCTAGCCAATTTAATTATTAGTTGGTGAAAGTAAATTTTGGAGCACTAGAATAATTATTCAATTAATTTTCAGAATTAATATTCAAAAAATTAATTTAATAAGCTGAAAATGTTAAAAAATGAGATTAGAAGGTTGATACTTGGCAAAACTTGCCTATGCAAGTGGAAAAAACGATTTTAGGGCATAGTGGAAGTCTATTTCAGCCGTTGGGAGAGAGGAGGTTATAAGAGAAGAGCAAAAAGAGGCTACTGATGTGATTTGCAGTCACTAGGGATCAATCTTAGAGCAAGTGACAGCATTTTGGAGCCCTCTAGGAGTAGGTGACAACAACCCAAGGTCCTTTTGGTGCAGATGACAACATATAGGAGAGGACAATGGTTTTTTAGTGGTCCTAAGCTCTAGGTGACAGCTTTCATAGCTGTTTGAGCAGGGCGACAGTAGCTTTTCAACGTTTCTTGTGATGAAACTCTGAAATTTCTCTCTCTATGACATTTTTTCTCATCCCTCAGCCATTTCTCAAGTTATCTCAGCATTTTCTAGCAGTTTGAGCTATCAAAGAAAGATATATTAGTAAATCTCTATTGTAAGTCCTATTTACAACAAAAATTAGGGTTTTAACAGCCGCCTCGGGATGCAAGCTCAGAATTGAGGACCTAGGACTTGAATTCCAATAACTGAAATTTAGAAATTTGAGGGAGATTCAAGAGGCTAGCTAGCCAATATCAGATTTGGGACTGAATTTATTTTTAAAGGAGTAGGGTGAAAGCCAATTCTCAAGCAAACCAAGGGGCAAATTGGTTTGGAGGCTTGTTGGTCAGTCTTGATAGTAAGAGGCACTTGGATTAGTAGAGGAGATAAAAGGATCTTAGTTGTACTCCTTCCATTTGCAATACAAGATGAAAAAATACTGCAAGGGGCACCAATTTTGGGGCCAACATGGTGTCCAATGTCTAATTATTAAAGTGGTAAAGTGTGCATTTTCAGTTTATGTGAATTCTATGTTTACTGTAATTAGTACTTAATTAAGTTATTCACCACCCTATCTAAGGAGGAAGATCGGTTTCACTGTTCTAGTGTCAAAACTGACACCGATTGACCATTGAAACTCAATTGGCATAACTTGTCACAACTTTTGCCTTTGACATCCATTGCATCCTCGGGGTTCTTGGCTTGTTACCATGAAATAATCCGCCATGTGCATCACATGTGCTAAACAACCTTGCACATTTGATTAATATCTTAAATCGAATGTTAATGAGACTATAAAACCAGCTTCCTCCTTGGAGAGGATGGCAAATAACCTAATTAAGCACTCATTATAACAATCAACAAATAAACATAAATTGAAATGCACAATTTATCTTAACAATCTTGGATAGTAGACACTGTGTTGGCCCCAAAACTGTTTCCCCTTTCAGTATTTCTTTAACTTCAATTGCCAATGGATGTATTGTAAAGAAATACTCTGACACAGAAACACAAATAACAATCGTACGACAAAGCATAGACTGGTAAAAGAACATAGTTAGGTTTAGGGTAACTCAGAGACAATGAATAGAAAAATTAACTGAAGTGATATAACTGTTAGCCTGCTCTTTATCATTCTCAGTCTGCCATCTCTTGGTTGTGAGCTCCTGTCAGAGTTTGACAGGAGACAGAGGAGCTCTGTCAGTCCTTTAGTGGCTGTTTTCATCAGTCCACAGCCTGCGGGAGACACACAGCCCATACTGGGCTGTTTTTGTGCTGTCGGCCCAGTTTTCTGGGCAGGTCGGCCAGATCTGGCCAAAGTCGGCCAGATCTGGCTGGTCGGCCAAATCTGGTCAGGTCAGCCAGATTTGGCAGGTCGGCCAGTTTACTGGCCTGGGGGCTATATATAGCAGCCCCCCCAGTCATTCCAGCATTGTATTCTGCAGGTACAGCACTGTCTCCGTCGTCTCCCGCTCCGGCATTGGTGCTGCCATTGCTTCCAGTCTGTTCTGGTGCCCTCACTGACGCTCCGGGCTGCGTGCAGGGACTGCTCTGTCCATTTCAGTGTATTCAGCATTCATCTCAGTCAGTGCAGACTTTCTTCCTTCATTCCCTGCTTTCTCTCTCCTCTCCTCTGTGTTCGTGTTCTTCTTCCGTTGCGCACTCTCACATGGTATCATCGCCTGATTGAGAGCACGGAGGACATACCTTCTGGAGAGATATACCTTACTGCTGCTGCCATTTGATCAACAACTGCCCAGGCGACTTCTTCTGGAGGCTTTTCAGCCTGCGTTTTTTGTCCACGCTGTCTACAGAGGCTGCCACGTCATCCAGCGACCCAACAGCCCTGCGTTTTCCACCAGGCTGTCCCTCCTGCTGGGCGACTCATCTACAGCCTGCGTTTTGCTGTTCTGCTGGTCGCTTCCACTCCAGGCGGCACATTTCCTGCTGGCGACTTCTTTCCTGGCTATTTCCTGGTGCTGGTGGTCTCTTTTCTGGTATTCGTCATCAGTTATCTTTGCGTTTTGCAGATCCAGGTGTTTGTAGGCATTCTCAGCCTGCGTCTTGGTGGTTGGTGACCACACTGCTGGTCATATTTTGACATCGGCACAACTTTCTTTGGTATTTTGCAGATTGGAAGATGTCTTACCAGTTTTCAGGCTTTGATGACTCAAAGGATGAACTTCTTTCTCATCATTCCTCTGAGCGGAGGCGGGATTATCATGAGGTTCGACGTCGGGAAGAACCTCCTCGCACTCGTCCTTCTTCAGTCCATGCATCTCAGAGGGTTCCATCTACTGCGAAGGTCTCTTCCGTGAAGACTGCTTCAGATGCGCGGATGCCTTCCTTGATTCCCTCTATTCAGGTGCCGATTCTCCCTTCCTTTCCGAAGGAAGATAAGTTGGATGGTTCCAACTACTCCCTCTGGTCATGCAAGGTGGCCTGCATCCTAGATACATTTGACCTTTGGGAGCTTGTTTCTTCACCCATTGACCGTCCCCCCGCGGATTCGTCCGATGGCACCTCTATGGACCGTGCAGCCTTATGGGATAGGCTCAACTCTCGAGCCCATTCCTTTCTTTTTATGAGTCTACATGATTCCGTTCTTGTACATGTTCACAGGTTACAGACTGCGGCGGAAGTGTGGAAGAAGCTTGCGTCTTTGTATCGGCACAAGACGCTTGCCCACAAGATTTCCTTGGAGAAGAAGTTGCGGATGCTCAGTCTTGCTGATTCTCCTTCCAAGAAGGAGCACATCACGAAGATGGAGGATATGCGAGGCGAGTTAGCCTCTCTTGGTCGTATGATATCGTCTGAGGATATGGCGATGATTATGTTGACTCAGCTGCCATCACCCCGTTATGATGTCTTCTATACCAGCCTCATCACCTCGAGGACCTGTGAGACACTCCTATGGGAGGAGCTTTCCCCGCTTGTCTTGGAGCATGACGAGCGACTCAAAGAGGTGGGAGCCAGTGGCTCCACCAAGGCATTTACGGCCGGCACAGGTGGCGGCAAGAAGAAGAAACGAAAGAAGGAGAAGGCCAAGGACAAGGAGGAGGAGGACAAGAAGGATGCGAAGGAGAAGAAGCCTAAATGTCCCCATTGTGGGAAGGGCACTCATCCCGAGGAGAAGTGCTAGCAGAAGTATCCCCATTTGAAGCCTAAGGAGAAGGACTCAAAGGCGGCCCCAGCCACAACAGAATCTGCGTTTGTGCATGTCTTTGTTGAGGAGGATATAGCCTTAGCTTCTACCACACAGGAGAAGCCTTGGCTCGTCGACAGTGGAGCATCTTCATGACATTCCGTCAGGATTGGCTTCAGGATCTTCGTTCCAGAGGGGGTACAGTCACCATTGGTGACAACTCTACAGTCCCTGTTCGAGGCGTGGGGACTTTACCTATGTTTTCTGACAGGCGGTCTTCCTCCGCCAAAGTTCTCTATGTTCCTGATTTGGGTTTTAACCTATTATCTGTGCATGGCCTTACTCAGCTAGGTACCCAAGTCATTTTTACACAGGATGCAGTCACAGTGGAGGATGCTTCTACAGGTGATGCTCTTTGGACAGGTACACAGGAGGGTGGGCTTTATACGCTCACAGCCTTGGCTGCGAGGACTTTCCATGAGCTTGGGCTGCTTTGGCATGCTCGGTATGGTCATTTGAACCTCGATTCTCTTCGGCGGGCTTCTAGGAGGAAGATGGTGGAGGGACTTCCTGATTTCCCTCCTCTTCACACTTTGTGCCCTAGCTGCTTGAGAGGCAAGCAGCACAGGTAGCCTCACCCTCAGGTTGTTTCTAGGAGGGCTACTTCTCCGCTTGAGTTGGTTCACACCGACCTTTGCGGACCTATGGGCACGGCCTCCCTTGGGAAGGCCAGGTATTTGATGCTGATTGTGGACGACTTTAGTCGTTATGTGTGGCCTTATTTCTTGGAGTACAAGAGCGAGGCGTACTCCCGTTTCTGTGAGTGGCAGGTGTTTGTGGAGACCCAAACAACTTCCAAGGTTCGTGGCGTTCGAGCTGATCACGGTGGCGAGTTCACTTCTCACCTTTTCTCTCAGTTTTGCAGGGATCATGGTATTCGGGTGGAGTATTTCCATCCGAACACACCATCAGAGAATGGTGTGGTGGAGTGTGCAAATCGGACCATGGTGGAGATGGCCCGATCTATGCTGGAGCATAGGAGTCTTCCTCATTTCCTTTGGGGTGAGGCGGTGGCTACAGCGGTGCATATTCGCAACCTCTCTCCGACTTCGGCTTTACAGGACATGACTCCTTATGAGGCTTTCTTTGGGAAGAAGCCTTCCGTGTCCCATTTTCTCATCTTTGGGTGCGATGCTTTTGTCCATGTGGACAAGAAGAAGAGGAAGACGAAGTTCGACTCTAAGTCGAGAAAGCTTATCTTCGTGGGTTATAGCACGACCACGAAGGGATATCGGCTCTACGACCCGACGACGCGGAAGGTTGAGGTGAGCAGGGATGTGATCTTTGATGAGGCTTCGGCCTCTGAGGATCCGATTGATGGTTCCATTACAGATGTTTCTTCGTCATCGACGGACCACACTACCCCCCCCCCCCCACACACACACACACACACACACACACACATACCTTCTCTACCTTCTCTTCCTTCCAGGATACCCCTTAGCACCCCCCCTATTCCTCCTCCTTCGGCTTCCCTTTCCCCTTTGGTGGATGTGACTCCGTCTTCTACGAGCTCTTCCACCGACACTTCGGGATCTTCACGGGATACATAGCCTTTTTCTGATGCGGAGGATCTCCCTTCATTCGGTGAGGGGGAGTCCCTCTCCGATTTGGGTGCTTTGCAGGTTCCGGAGACCCCCCGGTCTTCCTCACAGCAGCAGGAGTCTCTCAGGATTCCTTTATGGTATCGCCGGCTCATGCAGGATTCAGGTGTTACTCACTTTCCTGCTTCTTCTACAGGTCCACGTCGCTCAGCACGTTTACAAGCCCAGCGGGATAGTTCACTATGTGTGAACTATGCTCTTATGTCACAGATTCTTCAGGATTATGAGCCTTCCACTGTGGAGGAGGCTCTTGCATAGGATATTTGGAGACAGGCTATGAAGGCCGAGCTCGATTCCATCGAGCGAAACCATACTTGGGTGCTTGTTCCGCGTCCCTCGAAACGGAAGGTGATAGGTGTGAAATGGGTCTTTAAGACCAAGTATCTTGCAGATGGCTCCTTGGACAAGCATAAGGCTAGGCTTGTTGCCAAGGGTTTTGCACAGCGCGCAGGCTTGGATTACTTCGAGACTTTTGCTCCTACAGCCAGGATGTCCAGCATATGAGTTCTTTTGGCTCTTGCTGCTCACCACCGTTGGCCTGTTTATCAGATGGACGTCAAGTCTGCTTTTCTGAATGGCATTCTTGAGGAGGAGATTTATGTTTCACAGCCTCCTGGTTTTCTTGTGCAGGGGAAGGAGAGCTCTTTATGGCCTGAAGCAGGCTCCTTGTGCTTGGTACCAGAGGATTGACCGCTTCTTTCTACAAAGTGGCTTTGCGCGCTCCGCTTATGATCCCAATCTCTACTTACAGGTTGTGGATTCTCTTTCTGTGTTCCTTATCTTGTATGTGGATGATCTTATCATTACAGGGAGCGACACTCAGCAGGTGGAGCATACTCGGTCCATTCTTCAGCAGGAGTTTGACATGACGGATCTAGGGATCCTTCACTTCTTTCTAGGCGTGGAGATCTATCAGATGGCACAGGGCATTTTTATCTCGCAGCACAGGTACATCTCCGAGCTTCTTTCGGAGTTTGATATGGCTGCGTGTCGGCCTATCTCATGCCCCATGGACCCAGAGTCCAAGCTTTTGACAGATGGAGTTCCCCTTACAGATGCCACTCGTTACAGGTGCCTTGTCGGCTCTCTCATCTGGCTGCTTCACACTAGGCCGGATATCTCTTTTGTGGTGGCTTTATTGTCTTCTTTTATGAAGACTCCTACCCAGGATCACTGGCAGGCAGCCTTGCGGGTTCTTCGCTATTTACAGGGGACTTGATCCTTCGGGATCATGTATGGAGATGGGATTACCCTTTCTGGATGGAGTGATTCTGATTGGGCAGGTGGTGTGGATTCGAGGCGATCCACTACAGGTTATGCTTTCACCCTTGGATCCGGTGCTGTCACTTGGAGCAGCAAGAAGCAGCCTACTGTGGCCCTTTCTTCTACAGAGGCTGAGTATCGGGCCCTATGTTCAACCGCTATGGAGGCAGTTTGGCTCCGTCGCTTATTAGCGGAGATTGGCTTTTCCCAGACCAGACCTACGGAGCTGCGCGTGGATAACCAGAGTGCTCTTGCTCTGGCCAAGAACCCGGTGTTTCATGCTCGCACGAAGCACATTGAGGTTTAGTATCACTATGTTCGAGAGTGGATCGTGGATTCGGAGCTGGTGGTGGTCTATTGTCCTACGGCGGCTAATGCAGCTGATCTCTTTACGAAGCCTTTGTCTCAGGCTTCTTTGCTTCATCACATGCGGTTCTTGGGTCTTCAGACCCTCCCAGGATCTGAGAGGGGTGTTAGCCTGCTCTTTATCATTCTCAGTCTATCATCTCCTGGTTGTGAGCTCCTGTCAGAGTCTGACAGGAGACAGAGGAGCTCTGTCAGTCCTTTAGTGGCTGTTTTCATCAGTCCACAGCCTGCGGGAGACACACAGCCCATACTGGGCTGTTTTTGTGCAGTCGGCCCAGTTTTCTGGGCAGGTCGGCCAGATCTGGCCAAAGTCGGCCAGATCTGGCTGGTCGGCCAAATCTGGCCAGGTCGGCCAAATCTGGCCAGGTCGGCCAGATTTGGCAGGTCGGCCAGTTTACTGGCCTGGAGGCTATATATAGCAGCCCCCCCAGTCATTCCAGCATTGTATTCTGCAGGTACAGCACTGTCTCCGTCGTCTCCCGCTCCGGCATTGGTGCTGCCATTGCTTCCAGTCTGTTCTGGTGCCCTCACTGACGCTCCGGGCTGTGTGTAGGGACTGCTCTGTCCATTTCAGTGTATTCAGCATTCATCTCAGTCAGTGCAGACTTTCTTCCTTCATTCCCTGCTTTCTCTCTCCTCTCCTCTGTGTTCGTGTTCTTCCGTTGCGCACTCTCACAATAACTGCTGAATATACAATGCTCATGCAGCAAACACAGTATGCAGTGAATGAATACTGAACTTTGAACGCCTGTATCTCAAGGATCAGGGCAAAGGTAATGAGCTAGAGAGTTTATCGTACTCTGAACGGACCTCGAATTGCAGCAAGGCAACCTCTGGATATTGAATAGTAGCAAATGCAGCAGTGAGAAGCTGGATCTGATGCAGATAGTAGTGAGGAGAGAGAAAGACTAAAACTTAGGCTGCTGGAGAGAGAAAATTGCCAAATGCAGGTTGCGACAGCTTGGCGACAGCCGCAAAAGCTGGCCAACAACTGGAGGAGAGAGAAAACTGCCAAACGAAGGCTGCAGATGATGTGGCATGCAGTACAGCAATAGGTCTGTGTAGGAACAGTGGTCGCATGGTTGGATCAGCTCCAAACTATGAGAAGAGGGCTGGAAATGAGGCGTCAACTGATGTAGACAGCAATGGTCAACTTCGGCTGAGATGTCCTCTGCGAACAGGGTGTGGGCAACAAACTGAAACACTTGAAATCTACAAAAACGAGATTAAGGGCTGAATGTGTGAGAGTGCGCAGCGGAAGAAGAACACGAACACAGAGGAGAGGAGAGAGAAAGCAGAGAATGAAGGAAGAAAGTCTGCACTGACTGAGATGAATGCTGAATACACTGGAATGGACAGAACAGTCCCTGCACGCAGCCCGGAGCGTCAGTGAGGGAACCAGGACAGACTGGAAGCAGTGGCAGGACCAATGCCGGAGACGGAGACGACGGAGGCAGTGCTGTACCTGCAGAGCATAATACTGGACTGACTGGGGGGGCTGCTATAAATAGCCCCCAGGCCAGCAAACTGGCCGACCAGCCAAACTGGCCGACCAGCCAGATCTGGCCGACTGCCCAGAAAAATGGGCAGTCAGGGCAAAAACAGCCCAGTTTGGGCTGGAACAAACCCAGGACTGCATACTGAACAAAAATGTCCTGACAGAGCTCCTCTGTCTCCTGTCAGACTCTGACAGGAGCTCACAACCAGGAGATGATAGACTGAGACTGAAGAAGAGCAGGCTAACAGAATGGAGGGCAAAATACATATTTATAGAAAGTTTGGGCCCTCCAAGTGGGTTTGTGATTATGGGACACAAAAACTCTCTAGGATCACGTTTCTTTTAAATAAACAACGTTTCTTCATTAATTAAGCCAAATTTGGGGCTGTTTAAGTAAAGCTAATATTTTTAGCTCAACATGTATTAGAAGCCAAGATTCCACGACCTCCTTGGCTAATCTAAAAGCCCCTTGTTGATCCAACACTAAGCAACTAAATTGGGCAATTTGCCCCTTGATTTTTACCAAGGACTTACTCTAATCGGGCCCCAACTAGCCAAATGCTGCCCCAAATTTACAATGGATGGCTATGCATTTGAAATCATTGACAATACAACAAACTGGAGGTGTTGATTTCAGTGTATGATGCCTTATCCTGTTGGCACGGGTCCTGAGGTGGTTACTAAATCCCAATTTCTGCAAAACTTTAGGATTTACGGTAGAGATCCCTTTACTGTCCCTCAAATTTGGCTGAGATGTGCTTAAAATGGCTGAGAAATACTGAGATCTCTTGAGAATGGGTTGGAGAAGGTGAGAGAACGCCAAGGTGAGAGATAAATAAGTTTTTCTTTGTGAGAAAACCCTGAAATCTGCCTGTTGCCTGCTCCAACTTGCATTTAATGCAGCCACCTATTGCGAGGCACCTCCAAAATGTTGTCATCTGATTAGCAATGCTGTTGTGAGCCCTTGGAAGGTGTCTCCCTACTGTCCCTTGCTTGTTGAGGCCTCCACATGGTTGTCTTTTGTGGCAAATTGCTGTTTTCTGATCGGAAAATGGACCATTAGCTCCCCTCTCTTTTCCTAAGACTATAAACCGATTGAATGGCTGAGACCTAGCCCCCAAAAATGTTTTCTCAGTTTGTATGGGTACTTTTGCCAAGCGGCAGCCTTATAAACAGAATTTTCAGCACTATCTAGTAGTTTAATTAATTTTTAGAATTAAATAAACTTGAAAAATAATTTCAGCCCTTCTGACTTTGCTCAAAATTAAATGTGCCTATCTAGAATTAAATTGGTTAGGCCATTTGCAATTTGGAGTGGTCTCCAATCTCAGTTGACCCTTCAATTGGCATTAATTAATTAATTATTGCTAGTTCCTAGTGTCACCACTGACACTTTTTGACCAAACATGTGTCCTAGGGTCAAAGTTGACACCAACTTACCACCAAAACCTAGTCGGCATAACTATCAGGACTTTTGCCTTTGACACCCACAACATCCTCGAGGTCCTTGGCTTGTTACCATGGAATCATTGCCATGTGTATCACATGTGCTAGTGCTAAACAACCTTGCACATTTGATTAATTTCTTAAATCAATTGTTAATAGGACCATGAAACAAGTCTTCCTCCTTGGACAGGGTGGTGAATAACCCAATTAAGCACTAATTGCAACAATCAACAAATAAATATAAATTGAAATGTGTAATTTTTCTTAACAATCTTGGATAGTAGACACCCTATTGGCCCCCAAAACTGGTGCCCTTTTCAGTATTCCTTTAATGTCAATTGCCAATGGATGTATTACAAGCCAAGATTCCACGATCTCCTTGGTTGATCCAAAAGCCCCTTGCTGATCTAACAATCAACAAATAAATTGGGCAATTTGCCTCTTGATTTTCACTTAGGACTTGCTCTAGTTGGACCCCAACTGGCCAAGTGCTGTCCCAAATTTACAACAGATGGTTGGACATCTGAAATCTATTACAGTACAACGAATTGTAGGTGCTTATTTCAGTGTACGATGCCTTATCCTGTTGGCATTGTTCCCGAGGTGGCCGCTAGATCCTAATTTTTGCAAAAATTTAGTGTTTACGATAGAGATCCCTTTGTTGTCTACCAAATTTGGTTGAGATTTGCTCAAAATGACTAAGATCTCGTGAGAATGGGTTGGAGAAGGTGAGAAAACGCCAATGTGAGAGAGAAATTTGGATTTCTTTGCTAGAAAACCCTAAAATCTGCATGTTGCTTGGTGCAACTTGCATTTAATGGAATTATGTACCACGAGGCACCTCCAAAATGCTGTCACTTGATTAGCAATGCTATTGCCATCCCTTAGAAGGTGTCTTTTTGCTATTGTTCATTGCCTATTGAGGCCCCGAGATGGCTGTCTTTTGCAGCAAATTGTTGTTCTCTAATCAGAAAATGGACCAGCAACTCCCTCCTCTCTCTTCTCAGGTTGTAAACTGATTGAATGGCTAAGACCTAGCCCCCAAAAGTGTTTTCTTAGTTTGCATGGGCATTGGCATTTGTGCCAAGTGGTAGCCTTCTGAATCCATTTTTCAGCATTGTCCATTTTCAAAATTAAATAATCTTGAAAATTAATTTCAGCCCTTCTGACCTTGCCCAAAATTAAACGTGCCCATCCATAATTAAATTGAATAGGCCATTTGCGACCCGGAGTGGTCCTCAATCTCTATTGACCCTTAGAATAGCATTAATTAATTAATTAATGCTAGTCTCTAGCAAGGTTGTCAGGTATGAAATATTCGATACGGTATGGTACGATAAATACGGTACTAATTGGTACCTTATGATTTTATAAGGTATGGTACAATATTAGTATGAAAAAATTAAAAAAAAAACTTGGTTATTTTGGATTATAGATAATAGAACATATGTTTAGAGCTTAAATAGCAATGTCACTTGAGTTAATAGGATGAATACATGAGGATAACAAGGAAAAACCTCACGCACAACATGCGCAATGCGTTGCTAGAAGACAAATAGGAGTGTATATGTAATACATCAAAGAACAAAGCAAAGTTGAGGGTGGATGGACAAACATGCTCTTCATTCTTTTGTGTGTGCGTGTGTGTGTGAGACGCGAGAGAGAGAGAGAGAGAGAGAGAGAGAGAGAGAGAGAGAGAGAGAGAGGAGCGAGAGAGAGAGAGAGAGAGAGAGAGAGAGAGAGAGAGAGAGAGAGAGAGAGAGAGAGAGAGAGAGAGAGAGAGAGAGAGTTGGGAGAGAGAGGCAAATGGCGCGCAACAGCACGCCGTTAGCGATGGCGACCCCGTCTGCGACCTGACTGCGGCCGCGACTGCTTCGCCTGCTCGTCCCGGCCAGCCCGTCGTCTCCTGCAGCCATCGACATCGCCTGCGGGACCTGTTCGTCGCCGCCCTGTCCGCCACGCCCCGTTGCCCTCGCCTGCAGCCCCGGTCACTACTGCCCCCGTCGCCTGTGCCACAGTCGCCTGTGCCCCCTCGCCTGCAGCCCTCGTCGCCTATGCCCTGTCGCCCTCGCTTACAACCCCCGCCGCCATCGCCTGCAGGCCCCGCCGCCGTCGCCAGCATCTGGCGCCTGTTGCCTGCGGGCCCCGCCCTGCCGCTGCCTGCCTGGCGCCCGTTGCCTGAGTGCCCCGCCCTGCCGTCGCCAGCATCTGGCCACCTGTCCTGCCGTCGCCAGCATCTGGCGCCCGTGGCCTGCGTGCCCCGCACCCCAGCCTGTCTGCTCCTACACGGTGACAGGTAAATCTCAGTTTTCATTAGCTCTCCTTGCCAAGCACACCCCGGGACAGCACCTCTGTACAGAAAAAAAGGAAAAGCGAGAGAGCAGGCAAAAGAGAGGGTCAGTCCTCCCTCGAGATCAACTCATCAGATACGATGGCTGGTTTGGATCTTGATTTCATAGATCAAACAGTGGCCGCACTGGGCCCGGATTCTGATGCGGAGGAACCTGAGGATATGGTTCCGTGCAACGAAGAGCTGCCCCCTGGTCCCGACATCCAGCCGGCGGGTAAACGTACCAAGCATGCTTCGGAAGAGATAGGCATTCCTCAGGATCGGTCCTATGCTCAGGTTGCCTCGGATTCGGTGGACTCTCAGGAAGTGGACTGGGAACATTTGCTGGAATTTGCAAACACCTTGCTTGGCGATTATGTTCAACATAATCAGGAAGCCTTCGCTGACTCTGCACCTGATGATGTGCTGGATGCCACAGTGGACCCAAAAACTGTCTTACGCTCCTTTTCGGTATTCTATGATCGCGCTGTCATACTCTTCTTCACTGGGCGAATCCCGTTGATTTCCCGTATTCGCCAGTGGTTGCAACATCTGTTACAAGGGGAATGTGTGGAAGAGATTTTTGTTGGCTCCCGGGGTTTTTTTGAGGTCCTGCTGAAATCAGAAACGCACCGTGCTGCTCTTCTGTCTAAACTGCCTTTGTTTTTTGATCGCCGGTTGGTTCATGTGGTTCCATGGCGTCCAATGGCAGATTTCCAGCGTCTGCTGCAACGTGAATGCCCGGTCTGGGTCGAGGTGGAAAACTGTCCGGCTGTTTATTGGCCATTATTGAAGGATGCTATGGCCGCTGTGGGCACTGTTCTGGTCCCTCCCAGTCTCCGGGCTGTCAATCGCAACCGCTTGTGTATGCTCTGGGACACTGCACGAAAAAGGCCTGCCTGGTTACGCCTCAATTGCTCTGGCATGCACCCATTACACTTTCGCTTGAAATGGGGCAATTTTGCAGGGCACTGCTTCTCCTGTGGACAGTTGGGGCACTTTATGGCCGAATGCCCGGAACAGCAACACACTTCCCAGGATGGCCATGCTGTGCCGCCCATGGAAGATATGGTGTGTGATGCCCCATCGCTGAATGCTACCCATCAGCCCCAAGCTTTGGCCAAAGGTAAACAACAAGTTGCGGGTCTGGATTCCAGCGCCACTAATTGGGTGGAAGTACGTGCAAAAAAAGGCAACAGGGTTGCTGCGGCCATGGAGAACAATGCGTCTACTACATCACAAGATTCCATGCGTACATACATGCGCAGGAAGGAAATGCAGTCTTCTGAGCGCTCGGCCCCTGCTATGATTTCCTCTGCCCCCCTTCATCAGCCCGCCAGGAAAATGTATTCGGATCGTTCAAAGGGGCCCTCTGCTAAGCTGGCATTTGATACCAGAGGTAATGTCATTACCCCCTGGGACCGTCGCTATCCCCGTTCCATCTCAAAGCCAGCAGATATCCCGTCTACTTCCAAATCTGGTCCGCAGAACTCTTTTGCAGTGTTGGCGGACTTCTTGGACGAGGGAGTTCTGGACATTCTTGCTGACAAGGTCAAGGCGAGGCAAGCAGTGCCTCGTACCTGATTTTGTTTTGAGTATACATGAAAATCGCCACGTGGAATGTGCGGGGAATTTGTTCTCGGCACAAGCAACATGCTATGTGGACTGTATTGCATGAAAATCAGTGGGATGTCCTGTGCGCTGTTGAGCACAAGAGTCACGATGAAGCCGGAAAAGTGGTAGATTGCCATGGTTTTAGATTATTTTATGCTGGGTCACAGCCCATGCATTATTCGGGCGTGCTCATGATTGTCCATGACAAATATCAGCCTGTTCTAATTAAAAATGATGTTCATGGCCGTTTTTTGGTGATTGAAATTATATTCGAAGGGGAAATCTTATGGCTACTTGGCCTCTATGCTCCGAATGATTCCGTCTCTCGTCGGGCGCTTTGGCAGACTTTGCAGACCTCTTTGTCACTTGGCAGACGGGGCTTCTTCATGGGGGATTTCAATATGTGTGTGGATTCTTCCCAGTCCACGTCGCAACATTCGGTGATGGATACGCCGGAAAGTCGTATGTGGCAGTCGTTGGCTCTTCACGTTCTTAAGCAAGACCTTTGGTCCTGGCTACACCCGTCTGCTACAGGGTTTACTTTCCATTCTGCCCAGTATGCAACAACATGGTCGAGATTGGATCGTATATATATCATGCAGAATGATGATTTTCTTCCTGAGATGCTCGAAATCAAGGTGTTGCAGCAATATGCCTTGTCCGACCATTTCCCGCTGCAGCTGGAGCTGCTTGCACAACCCATTGCCCCGTTCAAGCAATTTCTAGGGAGAACCCCTTTGCGTTTCAATTCGTCTTACCTGAAGCATGCAATCTTTCAGGGCTATATGCAGCAATTGATTGACAGATTTCTCTTCGACTTCGCTTCTCAGGGCACTGCGGCATTTAAACGATTGCTTTCTAATGTGCAGCGGGTTGCTCGGCAGTATGGGATCCACCATGCGTCGCTTTCTCGGCAGCGTCGCAAGGCAGCCGAGGACATACTGGCTTTGGTTCGTTCCCTGCTGGTGGACTCTCCGGATGATGCGTTTCTGCTAGCGCTGGCCATGCGGGTGGCGGATCTTCTTAAAGAATTTCAATTGCAATCATATCAGCAGGCCAAACTGCGACATCTGACAGATACGTTGCACGATAATGCATGTCAAACCCATAAGTTCTTCCGAGCTCTTCACGCCTCTCCTGCTAGGGAGAATATGACCAGACTCGAGGATGCAGAAGGTCACCTTATCATGGACCCGCAGACTATTGTGCATATGTGCAGGAATTATTTCCGTGACCTTCTCGGCACCACTTCGCCACCTTCAGATCAAATCGCCCAGGCCCGTTCGGGTTTTTATGACCTGGTCCGCAATCAGCTACCGCAGGACGTGCAAGCTATTATGGAGTCCGATATTTGTGAGGCAGAGGTTATGGATGTCTTGTTACATTTGCCCAAGGATAAAAGCCCGGGTTGGGATGGCCTCACCAATGAGTTCTTTGAAGCTTTTGCTACCCAACTGGCGAAACCATTGCAGGCTTTGTTTCAGCAGGTGTGGCAAACCGGGATCATGCCTGCCTCATGGAAAGAAGGCCTTATTAAACTACTTCCAAAAGTCCCCTCGCCATCTAGGTTGACACAGTGGCGGCCCATTTCCTTGATGGGCTCAATGTACAAAATCTTTTCCAAAATAATGGCGAATCGACTTCACAAGCATCTCCCGGCCATTGTGCATCCTTTACAGTATGGTTTCATTAAGGGCCGAAATATTCTGCACAATGTATTGAATGCTCAACTAGCTATTGATTATGCACGGCATTCGAACCAGGAGGTAGTACTGATTCAACTGGACCTGGAAAAGGCTTTTGACTATCTGGATTGGTCTTTCGTTGCTGAACTTATGTCGGCTATGGGCTTTGGTCCCCGGATGTCTCGTCTTATCTACACCATTAGCGCGGCAGCGTCTTCGCGAGTCATGCTGAACGGAGGTGTTACCGAGCCATTTCTACTTGCCCGTTCTGTCAGACAAGGATGCCCTTTGAGCCCGCTATTCTTTGCCCTCGCGACACATCCAGTTCTTTCCATGTTATCCCATATGGTAGCCTCTTCTCAGTTGGCCGGTCTGTCGCTTCCTTCAGGACAGCACTTCATTAGCCAATCCCTGGCGGATGATACTTTTATGATTTTGCGTGCGGACAAGGACAACCTCAAGCGCGCATTGGATGTTTGGGGCATCTTTGGTCAAGCCTCCGGCCTTCGCATCAATGCGCTCAAATCAGCCATTCTTAGCTGCACGGAGTCGGATTTGCAGTCCTTGGACTGGCAGGGTTGGGTTATTCCTCGTGGCTCCATTGTCAGGCACCTTGGGTACCCTTTGGGTGTTGACGTTCCACCAAAGCAGCTTCTGCAGTGGATCTCTCAGAAAATGGAGGCTAAGTTTATGTATTGGAAATCTCAAGCCTGGCCCTTCCATATTCGTCTCAAAGTGGCCCAGACAATTATGTTGCCAATGTTGACATATTTTCTGCCACTATTGCCCTGGACTACTATGACTCTCAATGCGCTTACTCAGTCTATTCGCTTCATGCTATGGAAGAAGGACTCATTGCATGCAGGTATTTCCTGGATTTCTTGGTCGCATGCCTGCACCCCCAAACGCATGGGTGGCGGAGCTATCTTAGACGCCCAAACTCACATGCAGGCACTCCGCTGGTCTCTCTTCCGCGCCATGTGTTTGGATCATCATCCATGGGTCGATATAGCCCGTTATTTTCTTGAGAGCCATGGGCTTCTACATGGCAATACCCAAATCCAGACTTCTTGGTGGCATGTTCTTAATGCTGATTCGAGGTTCTCAAGTTCTTCTTCATCGCTGCTTAATCATTTGGTATGTTCCTGGAAACGGGTCCTTATAAAGGCTCAATGGCATCCAGCGGAGGATCGCGTGGCTATGAATTCTTTTCAATTGGAATTATTGGCAGTCTCGCGTTTACTTGTATGGGAAGGCAAAAATGAGCTTAGACCACAATTCAACCGGATGGCTCGTTTGGGATTGTCTTCGGTTGCGGATGCCACCCTTGCTAGTCGCAATGTACTTATATCTTTTCGTTCAGCTAGGAGGCTTTACAGGATCCCGCGGGGATATAGGCCGTTATGGGAACAGCTTTTGCGGATGCTCCAGAGCAGACAACCCTTTCCTGACCTTGCTTCAGATCATCCCTGGCAGGATTGGGACCTACAAGGCCGGCTGACTTTAAGCAAAGCTTCTGCTAATCAAGTTTATCATATTCTGATCAAAGATCAACAATGGTTAGTTAACAAAGCCAATGCTTTATGGGGTTTGCGAAAGCCCCGGTCTTGGTGGAGGGCAACTGTGATGGAAGGCTGGTTGAACAAGACCCCCTTCAAATGTAAAGTCTTTCTTTGGAGAGTGATGATTGGTGGTCTTCCGCTTGCGTCAGCTCTTTCCAAGCGTCGAATCTCCAATGGCAACTGCTTCTTTTGCACCACTGCTGTGGAATCAGCCCGCCACAGATTTATTTCTTGCCCCGTCGCAAAAAAAGTCTGGTCCTTTTTGTCGGCTATTTGGCAAGGAGCGGTTGGATTTACCCTGCGCCCATTTGATTGGGTTTTCGGACAGCCCAAATACCCCACTCCTGCACAGCCACATATGAAACTCATGTATCATTTTCTCCGATATTGGGGCTGTTGGCATAACTGGACCATTAGGAATGCTTTTCTCTTTGACTCCGCCTATAATGTTCAGCGACATATTGCAAGGCTTAAGGGCCTTTTGTATTGGCAGTTGGATCTTCTCCGACATTCTGATTTGCTCTCTAGGGAGGACTTCCGTACCTGGCTTATGGCAATTTCATCTGCCCCCTTGCCATAACTTTGTAACTCGTAGCAATTAGCCCCTTTTCACATGATGGCCTGGAATTGGCGTCATGTTTCTTGTAATCAAGTTATCTTGTACTTTTTTTCGTAATTAATACAATTACCTTTTACGAAAAAAAAGAGAGAGAGGAGCGGGGGGGGGGGGGGGGAGAGATGCTCTTGGAATTGCATACTCATCTTGGAAGTTGGGAGAGAGAGAGTGTGTGTGTATGTGTGTGAGAGAGACTTGGAATTATGATAATAAACATAAGGCTTAGGAGTTGGAAGATATTGTATGGTTTAGTCTTCAGAGGCTAAATATAGCCTGTTTTTTGGTACAAAATGGTACGGATATGTACGGTACGGTACGTACGGAATGGACTAGTCCGTACGTAGTACGATTGCAACTATGGTCCCTAGTGTCACCACTAACACATATTGGCTAAACAACTATCCTAGGGTAAAAATTGACACCAATTGATTACCAAAATCTAGCTGGCATAACTTATTACACCTTTTGCCTTTGACACCCATTGCATCCTTGGAGTCCTTGCACTATTACCATGAAATAATTACCATGTGTATCACGTGCTAAACAACCTTGCACGTTTAATTAATATCTTAATCAAATGTTATCGGCGAGATTAGAGCATCTCAAAATTTCATGTCCCCGTGACATTTGGATATTGGTTAGTCTTATGCTTTTGTTTGTTAGAGCTGGTTAGTTGGTCATTCCGCGGATAGGTAGCAAGTACAATAGGTCCTCCTTGGCAACGATCGGTGTAGGAGTGCCACGTGGCAATTGATGTAGCACAATTGGCCAGTTGTAGCAGTCAGCTACATTTAATGCAACAGTGGGCTAGTTATAGCAGTCAGACAGCGGTCAGTTGCATTTAATGTAGCCAACCTACATTATTTTTTGTGTTTTTCTTGGCAACGATCAGTGTAGGAGTGCCACGTGGGAGTTGATGTGGCACAATTGGCCAATTGCAGCAGTCACCTGCATTTAATGCAACTGTCGACTAGTTATAGCAGCCAGACAGCGATCAGTTGCATTTAATGCAGCCAACCTACATTATTTTTTGTGTTTTTCTTGGCCTACTTCTAGGCCTTGATTTCAGCAATCTTCCTCAATTGGTTTTCACAGATTTCAGGCTGTAGACTGTGGAGATTGCTTTCGGGGCTAGCGGAGATTGAGATCTTCGAGGTGGAGACATACGCAGATATTCTCTCTGCACCTGTGTATATTTTGGCATCCTTATACATCATCCCTCAATGCAGATTTTTTGCGTTTCACTGTCTCTTTCTCTTTCTCTCTCTCTCTTCTCTCTCTGTTCACTCTTTGTCTTGGTCATTCGCTTCCGCATTGCTTCACTCTAACATGGTATTAAAGCATTGAAGGATTGACCTAGGGTGGACCCATCTGAAGAGGAGATTTCAGCACAACACAAGGCTGTGTTTTCAGCGTTTAATTGCGAGCAGGAGGGCTGCACATTAGAATAAGGTTGTGCGGCGAGGGTGGGCGTGCGAGAAAGAAGTTTTGTTGAAGCTATTGCTGGTTTTTGCTGTCAGAGAAGGAAGAAGGTTGCGTTTTGGGCCTTCAAGTGCAGATTTTACTTTTCATCGCCTTCGACGGGTGAAGAAGGGGCTATTCAATTTCCTTCTTCGCGAGACAAGTCCAGACTCTCTTTTAGTGATAAGGTGGAGTTGGCAAAGGCTCAGGCACATTGGGATAAACTCAATGCTCGCATTTGCTAGTTTTTATTTCTCTCATGTACTACAACTGCTATCTCTCATATTGAGCATTTGATGGTGGCTTGGGAGATATGGCTGGGGATCAGATGTATAATCGGATGACCGTCATGAAGTGAGTTTCTTTGGAAGTGTAGATGTGGACCATGAGTGTCATTAGGTCATCTTCTATGCGAGAGCATATCAACAAGTTGAGGCAGCTTCGGATGCAGGTTTCAAAACGCAGGGAAGGTGATCACTTCTGAAGACATGGCAATAACTCTTCTTTCATAGTTACCGCTCCGCTTCAGTGGTTTCTATTCCTCCTTGATTGCTTCAGGGCGGTTTCAGACTCTTCGGTGGGAAGAGTTGGTTCCTATGGTCTTGGACCAAGAGGAGCAATTGAAAGGTATCAATGCTTTGAAATCTGAGGCCTTGGTTGGTCAATCCTCTCAGAAGAAGGGGAAGGACTAAAAGAAGAAGGAGGACAAATCTAAGAAGGACAAAGAAAAGGAGTCTACTTGTCACATTTGTGGCAAAACAGGTCACAAGAAGAAGGATTGTCCCAATAAGGAGAAGAAGGAGAAGGAGAAATCTTCAAAGGATTTCGGAGCGGTGGTTGCTTTCTCATCAGTTGCTTTCCTCCACTTGGAGGTGGTTGAGGATTCAACCTTGACGGCTTCTGATGTTGCGTTGACGGCCCCATTCACTCGGGAGTGGATTGTTGACAATGGTGCCTTCCGACACATGACTCCTTCTGCAAGTGTTACTCATTTGCGGCCTTCGCATGGCTAGATTCTCATTGGTGACAACTCATCTATTCCTATACAGGGATGGGGAAATATGCATCTTATTTCAGATGGACGTAGTGGTGCCCATACATCCAAGGTACTTTTTGTGCCGGCCTTGGGATACCATCTCCTTTTGGTGCACAAGAAGGATTCTTTTCGAAATCTTGATCGTGGATCAAGACAAGTTTTTCTTCAGGTTATGGGAGAATGGAGTCTACAAGTTGTAGTCTTCTTCTACTTTGACTTCTCTGTTTCTTACCTCCCAAACTCAGTTTGAGCTTTGGCATGCTTGGTTTAGCCACCTCAATTATGATTACCTTCGGAAGGTGTCAAAGGGACAAGGGCCAAATCAGAAAGGCACGGTGGAAATTCCATAACTTGTTCGAGGTTTGCCAGATATTGTGGTGAGCCAACAGCCTTGTGTATCCTGCATCCATGGGAAGCAGGCTCGCAATGTTGTTCCCAGCAAGGCTTCAAGGTGGTCTTTAGCACCCTTAGAGAGCTTGTTTCTACTGATTTTTGTGGACTGATGAGGATGGAGTCCCTTCAAGGGAGCTTGTATTTCATGCTAATTGTGGATGATTATAGTAGGTTGACATGGGTTTATTTCTTGAAACTGAAGTTGGAGGCCACCTCTAACTTTAAGGATTGGTTGCTCTTTGTGGAGAACTGATCGGGCCGGAAGCTGAAGATCTTATGATCGGATAAGGGTGGAGAATTTGTTTCTAATGAGTTTACTCATTTTTGTACAGATCCTGGTCTTCACCAGGAGTTTGCCAATATAAACACCGCTCAAGAGAATGGCATCTTGGAGTGGAAGAATCACAATGTGATCCAGATGGCCCGTACCATGATGGAGCATCGTTAGACACCTTAATGTCTATGGGTTGAGGTTGTGGCTACCGCAGTTCACATTGTTAATCGTTCCCCTACTTCCATTGTTGTTGGCATAGCTTCATATGAGGCGTACTTTGGGTCTAAGCCAGATGTTTCCTCCTCATAACAAGATCATTGGAGTCAAATGGGTCTTCAAGACTAAGTATCGTAGTGATGGCACATTGGACAAGTACAAGGCCCACCTTGTTGCTAAAGGTTTTGCACAGTGCGATTTCCATGATGCTTTTGCCCCTATAGCTCGGATGGCTACTATTCGTATAGTTCTTGCCTTGGCTAGCCATAGGAGATAGCCGTCTATCAACTCGATGTGAAGTCTGTCTTCTTGAATGGGGAGTTGATGGAGGAGATCTATGTTGAGGAGCTTCCTAGCTTCGGATCTTCTGATGGTAAGGTGTACATGTTGCGGAAGGCCCTCTATGGCCTTAAGCAAGCTCCGCGTGCTTGGATTGAGAAGATTGACTTGTTCCTCCAAGAGAAATTAGGGTATCGGCTTTACAAAGCCGACCCCCAGTTGTATGTATACACCTAGGTGGAGGTTGTGTGTTGTTTGTCCTTTATGTGGACGACTTGATTGTGATAGGTGACCATACTTAGATGGTCAAGCGGACGGAGGTAGCACTTCATAAGAAGTTTGAGATGACAGATATGGAACTTCTTTAGTTCTTTCTAGGTCATGAGATCTATCAGACTTTGAGGGAGATCTTTATTTCCTAGTAGTGGTATGTATTGGAGCTCTTGGCTACGTGTGAGATGAAGGGATGCAAGTCTCTTATGACTCCTATGGACCCAAATTGGAAGGCTATAGCTCATTCCGATTCTCCCTTGGCAGATGTTACCCATTATAGGCAGTTGGTGGCTCCTTGATCTTGCTTCTTAATACCCGTGTTAACTTATGTTACGATGTAGGTGTGCTGGCCGGTTTAATGAGTGAACCCAAGATGGTGCATTGGTAGGTTGCTCAAAGGATTTTGCGGTTCCTATGGGGGAACCCTGATCTTGGGATTTATTATCCTGTTGGTATAGGTGCTACGGACTTGGTACTTACAGGATGGAGTGATTCTGATTGGGCTAGTGATGTGGATCATCAAAGGTCCATGACAGGTTATTGTTTTACCTTGGGTGTTGGTGTTGTTTCTTGGAGCAGCAAGAAGCAACCCACGGTTGCCCTCTCTTCGACCGAGGTGGAGTATCAGGCAGCATCTTCTACTACATATGAGACAATGTGGCTTTGCAGGCTCTTAAAGGAGCTCTGCTGCCCGTCGACAGGTCCTACTATTCTACAGTGCGACAATGAGAGTTGCATTGCCTTGGCTAGGAATCCTGTGTTTCATGCTCAGACAAAGCATATTGAGATCCAGTACCATTTCATTCGAGAGAAGATTTTGGATGAGACCATTTCCTTAGTCTATTGCAAGACAGAGTACAATCTTGTAGACTTGTTTACCAAGGAGCTTTCCTAGGCTTTACTTTGACAACACTCTAGATCCCTTAGCCTTTTGCTGTGTCTAGGATCTGAGAGGGGGTGTTAGAGTTGGTTAATTGGTCATTCCCCAAATAGGCAGCAGGTACACTAGGTCTTCCTTGGTAGCGATCGGTGTAGGAGTGCCACATGGCAGTTGATGTGGCACAGTTGGCTAGTTACAATAGTTTGACAGCAGTCGACTGCATTTAATGCAGTTGACCTGCATTATTTTTTGTGTTTTTCCTGGCCTATTTATAGGCCCTGATTTCAGCAATCTTCCTTAGCTGGTTTTCACAGATTTCAGGTTACAGACCATGGAGACCGCTCTCGGGGCTGATGGAGGCTGAGATCTTTGAGGTGGAGACATAGGCAGATATTCTCTTTGCACCTGTGTATATTTCTGCATCCTTATACAACATTCCTTACTGTAGATTTCTGCATTCCACACACACACACACACACACACACACTCTCTCTCTCTCTCTCTCTCTCTCTCTGTGTGTCCACTCTTTTATCTTGGTCATTCGCTTCTGCATTGCTTCACTCTGACACGGTTATGCATTGTTTGTATGATCCTTCTTCACATGCACTTGACTTATCAATGGCTGAAAACAGTAGCACATGGTATTTTGATAGCGGTGCTTCCAAGCAAATAACATCCTTTGGTGACTTGTTTATATCATTTGCAAATGTACAAAAGGTGTGATCAATTGTTTTCCAAATAATGCTTTGTATGCAATCCAAGGCATTGGATAGATTCCCATTATTGCAGTAGATGGGAAAACTATCATGCTTGAAAAGGTCTTGTATGTGCTTGGCATAAAGAAAAACTTGCTTTCAAATTTAGCCATTGCCATGTGTTGGTTTTAGTGGTTAAATTCCACACAGATTGATGTAGTGTCTATGATTGTAGTGATGGGGATGCCCTCATTGTGATTGGCACATTGTATAATAGCCTCTATCAGCTTGATATATGTGAGAGGAGAGCATTAGAGTATGCATTATAGGTTGATGCCACCATTATGGATGACACTGAGTTATGGCATGCTTGGTTTGGTTATGTTAATTATGGCAATTTTCTTCGTTTGAGAAGCAAAAAATATGGTGCTTAATCTCCTTTTGTTAAAATCACCTATTCATAATGTATATGAGTGTTGTCTTTGGCAAAATGCATTGTGCTTCATTTCCCAAAGGCGTATCTATGCGTGCTGATTAGAAATTACAGCTTGTGCATAGTGATGTTTGTGGACCCATGTGTGTCAAATCCATTGAAGAATACTTGTACTTTGTTACCTTCATATATGACATGTCTCCTCATTGTTGGGTATATGCTTTGAGGGAAAAAATCAAGAGTGTTTGCATGCTTTAAAACCTTCTTTGGCTTAGGCTGTAAATAATAGTGGATGCAAGCTGATGACACTCCATATAGATCGAGGGGGGGAATGCATGTTACAAGAATTTAACTATTTGTTGGCTGAAAGGGGCATTACACATCAATGTACTACACCTTACACTCCTCAACAAAATAGCATAGCTGAAAGAAAGAATTGTACTTTGATGGAAATGGCATGACGTATGCTTTTAGACAATAAGCTGCCCCCAAAATTTTGGCCTAATGCTATTATATGTGCAATGTATGTGCTAAATTGTAGCCCCATAAAGCATTGGCTGAATGTATGCCTTATGAGGCTTGGAATGGCTAGAAACCAGTAGTGTCACACATTCGTGGCTTTGGTTGTTTGGCATATTTGATGATTGAATGCAGGCAACAAAGTTGAAAATCAGGCCAATTTTGATCACGGATAGGTCGCTTGAGCATTATTAAGCAGTAGGATGCTGATCAACAGCAGAAAATTGTGAGGGCAGACTGTCCATAGCAAAAAACTGCACCTAGGGCCTGATAATGGACATCTGATAACATGTAAGAAGTGGATACAATGATAAAAGCGTAAAAGACAATTGTAATAGATTGTACAAGAAAGGAGAAAAGAGAAAACAAAAGAACAAAAGAACACCCCAAAGGGAGAACTTAGAGATTGGGAAATTGAATCCATATACCAAATATGAGACAGTTGCATACAATAGTGAGTCATTGGATGTGTGGGCAGCGTCACTAGCTACCTCTCTCCAACAAGACATGCACAAAGAATCTGTAAGTGAATGATGATACAGATTGAGGAGGGAGCAGGATATATAGGCATAAAACAAAACCATCAAATAAACAGGTTGGCCAGCATTAGGATACAGTTGGCCAGCAATAAATGCCCTAAATCATCAAAATTATGACAATAAAAATTCCCTGAAATAGTCTACAGTACCCAGCCTACAAAAAGAACATGCCCAAACTCACTCATGAGCTGACTAAACTGCTAACACAGTCTCCATCTCCGTCTCCGGTGCTGTCATCATTTTCCAGGCTGTCCATCATTATATTCAGTATTCTTTCCAGATATAGTGCAGATTCCTCTTTCATTCCTGCTGTCTTCTCTTTTCTCCCTTTCTCTTTGTGTTCATGTTCCTCTTTCGTTGCACACTCTCACATGTCCTACCATTGATAAAATGTCCCTTTTCCTAAATAATTCTTTGTGGATCTATTTTTGTTTTCTAGAGCTGCATTAGGCCAAAGTGATACTAATGTTTTGTCAGCTACTCAAACCATCTCCATCCTTGATAGCTTCCGCTTTACCCTCCTTATGCGCATGTTCTTTAGGACAACCATGAATCTCTTCAGAAGGTATTTCTGAAAGGCTCTGTTATGCTCTCCTTTGCTCAATGCTATTTGCAGGAATGGGCCCATTCTACATTATCATGCATCAGTATATGTTTGCCAATCTGCATTGTGTAAGCCAAGAGACTCATGGAGTTTATGAGACGGGAAAGGTTGGCCAACTCTACTCTCTTGGGTCCTTATTTCATGCCACAAATCAGGGTTTTGAATGGACAAGGCTAATGATTTGTGGAGTTTTTGAGAATCGTTACGTCATCTAGTTGAAAAGGAAAGGGTTTTAGTGCATGCTTTTTACCAGATCCTTATGGTTCTGTGGAAAGGTGTAGCACTAGTGAGTGGCCATATCTTATTGCCAACAAGGTAATCATGAGGGATGCCACTTCTGTTGAGTACTCACTTGGAGGACTCAAAAAGTTAGGTCTTGTTTCTAGTGATGTTCTGAAGCTTTGTCAGTATAAGTCTTGGTCTAAGAGTATTCTTCAAAATGTTAGGCAGTTCTAGGTAGGTGGCTTTTCTGCCTGACTCAATAAATAGCTAGTCCGCATCAGTCTATAGAGTCTCAGACATGGCCAGCCAAAGGAGAGAAGTCTTGTGTGCGTGGGAGCTGGGAGCTGAGTACATGACATGTGACTGCTGTGTTTTGTCACCTGTCATTGTTTCCTTCCTTCCATGGAAGCTTACTGGCTGCCCACTCAAGTCTGCTGTCCATCCGTTCCTGTTCATACTCAATTCAGGGCTCCAACTGCTCTCTCTCAATCAATGATCACTTTATCCAGGTGGGCTTAGTTGATCATGGTAACATATGAGCTTCTTAAAGGTAATGCTGGAGATGACTGTAGTTGCCATTAGCTGGGTGCTGGTTGCTGATGGGGTTAGTAAGTGCCTGACTGCGAGCTTATGCACAGAACAGTTGACATAGATGATGGAGTGGGTTGGAGTAAGGACATTAATGTGATCAGTTTGTTGATGAGCTTCCTTGCTTTTCTGGTGCAGTCCTCTGCAGTCTTCTTACAGCACTGATTGAAATGTTTTTGCTTGCTTGTTAGTTGTTCATGATTTGGGTTTTCTAAGATTGTGAACTCCTGTTCTTTTTGGTTCATGTTTTTGAATTGTAGGGTTGCCTCGTTCACTGTGTTTTTGCATACAATTTTGGTGGTTCAAAATGTACCTTGTTGCCTTGATTGCTGGAGCAATCAGATCATATCTTGTTTCATTTGTGTGTATAGGGTGTGGAGTTTTGGGCAATTAACACTGATGCCCAAGCTTTATTGCAATCTGCTGCACCTCAGCGATTGCAGATTGGAGAACAAATAACACGGGGATTAGGTGGGCTCCTCATTCTCATATTTGATTGCACTTTTGTGCTTTTGTACATACTAGATGAAAACTGGCGAAATATCATATTGCTGTTTTATGAGCAGGTACTGGAGGTAAACCAGAGCTTGGTGAGCAGGCAGCAGAGGAATCTAAAGATGCTATTCAGGATTCTGTTGCAAATGCAGAACTAGTTTTCATAACTGCTGGAATGGGTGGAGGTACTGGCTCTGGTGCAGCTCCAGTAGTTGCTCGGATGTCTAAAGAAGCAGGCAATCTAACTGTTGGGGTGGTTACATATCCATTCAGTTTTGAGGGACGTCGTAGGGCTGTGCAGGTAAACTCTTCTTTGTGATTAAAAGCAAGTGTATGGGATTTAGGATTTTGAAGATTCATACCTTTTTGTCAAAATCAGGTGTCTGGTGAATTTTTCTGCAGTGACGGTTCTTACATTTTGCGAACCATGATAGCTAAATTTAACTGGGTTTCTGGTCTGTACAGGCATTAGAGGCCATTGAACGGCTTCAAAAGTCAGTAGATACATTGATTGTGATACCAAATGACAGACTGCTTGACATTGCCCAAGAACAAACACTTTTGCAGGATGCTTTTCTCTTGGCTGATGATGTATTGCGGCAAGGTGTACAAGGCATTTCTGACATCATTACAGTAAGTCGAGTGTCTGAGCCAGCTTATCTGTTTTAATACCTGTAAGTGGCAGAGGTCAAGAATTTTAATGATTTAGATTGATTTGTTCTATTTTGCAGGTTCCAGGTCTTGTTAATGTAGATTTTGCAGATGTGAAAGCAGTAATGACAAACTCTGGCACTGCCATGCTTGGTGTTGGTATGTCCACCGGTAAAAATCGTGCAGAAGAGGCAGCTCAGCAAGCTACATCTGCTCCTTTGATTGAGCGCTCTATTGAGAGAGCTACAGGAGTGGTTTACAATATTACAGGAGGAAAGGATCTCACTCTGCAAGAAGTCAATAAAGTCTCTCAGGTATTCTTCCATCTGGTGGACTGCTTGTTTTCCCTTATCAGGAATTGCTATTGCATAATATTCCCAAACCTATTGGCTTCTGTTTATTTGTGCTATTTTGGGCTTTCTCATGGTACTTAAAAGAGTCCCATGTTCCCACTAGATGCTCTGGATCATAGAGCTTTTCTTAAAGCTATAGTGCGACTTCCAGTCCATGTGTAGACATTAAAGGTTATCACTATGCTATGATGTCACAATCGTTCAACTTCAATATGTAGAACATACATTTATAAATTTAGTTCTGCTTTTGCTGTTTAGTAAGGACAATCATGATGAATAGAGTTGGCTTAATTCAAAACAAGTGCACAGAGAGACCAAAACTGCTTATTATAATTAGCATTATAGTGTGCTGTTTTTCACTCTTCAGCTTCTTGTACTCATGAGCTATAGGACACATTCCTACATGACTGCATGGCTACTAGGAACTGCATCACAAATAACTATGAAATGCACACTTGAACCCAAGAACCAGGTGGAAATAAACTTTAATATTCCTCAAAGTCTGATGCATGTTACTTGACATTTCTCAAAATACCTCAAAGCCTGGTCTATGTTATCCGAGTACCTCATGAATTTATCCTCAATTCATTTATGAGGTTAGGGCTCAGGGTACATAATTAGTCCTTGATAAGAACTTAGCTTCCAAAAACATTACAAGTGAAATAAGTCAAGACACAAATAAGGAAAGGGCCCCATCCCTTAGTTTAGGATCCGTTTTTTTAAGACAGCACCTTCTCATATTTAAGACGTCAAGCTTGCAGGCTTGGATTTTCCTTGTGAAACAAAGAGAACTATATGAATCTCTTTAGAGAAGAATCTTCCAAATTTAGCTAACATATGAAATCTTCTTCTTTTGAACTGAGGCCTAACATGTGGATACATGGATTTTCAAGGGAATTGTTCATATTTCATTCCTAGTCAAGAGCTTGAGCATGATTTTCACACCAGACCTCTCACAAATATGATGGACTGAAGGGTACTGTCACAAATGGGGGACTGATTGCAACTGTCATTGGTTGATTCATTTGGATTGCAAGATGTATCCATGCCATAGATTTGCAAGATATTTGCTACTGCAGAAACTCTCTATAGGATTTGGACAGATTATTTCCTTTGTGCAAGATGAGAGAGACTGCAAAGTGACTCTGAGTGCATGAGGAGGATAGATGGCTTTCTTTGCACTTGGGATTCCGGCATCTTCCATCTAGAGGCACATATTGTTTGGCATTACAATCTGCCCAACTGGTTGTGTACACAGTTAAACAACCTGTTATTCTGTGTGTGAGTTTGGCTTTCCGAAGAAAGGCAAATTCTTTTTAATCAATTGTAACAAAGATTGTGAGAAGGTATGCTGAAACTCCATTCCTCTCAATTGGTCAATAAAGGATGAGATATTAGTAGTGTAGAAGCCAAGCAAAGTGGGTAATAGAGGGCATTCTCGCTTCATTCCAATGGTGTTGTCTAATTGCTAAGTATGCCTTGTGGCAACCTCATCTAACAACAACTGATTCGTTTACTGTACTGTTGTTTATGCCTTCATGATGCTCTTAAGACAGTGCCTGATCACCCTTCAAGTTTGATGTGGTAGCAAGGACAACTTTTGAGAAACTCGCAATGTGCCATTTCCTTTTTTTATATAATTTTTAATGCCAATAATGCTGATTGAAGTGATTATTCTGAGCAATGGGCCCCATGGTCTACCCATCAAATAAGCTTGGAGGGCTCATCTTCTTCTATCATACTTGTTGTCTGCCGTTTATGGACATATGGTAGTGCAGGTACTGATTAGAAAAGTGGTTACTATAGATATTGACAGGTCTTTGGGCAATAGAGCAGTGGATGCAGTCAGCTTTTCAGCTTACTGAAAATTATATTCATATTCTTTCGTCTATTTTAGACAGCTCTTTATGCTGTTAGTATCACCTTGATTGATTTCTATTTCACCCCTGTCCGTTGATATAATTGTCAGTTGTTTGGGGTGGATATTTTCATGTTCGTTTCAGCCATTTCTCTCTTGATTTTGTTTTCATTTGACATGGGGTATCTTCGTGTGAGGAGATGCACGCAACGGTTCTTCATGAGTTCACTTGAGTGGATTTTCAGAGTTTGTAGAAAACTGAATGGGAGACTCTCAAGCAAAGATGCAGTAAGAGCGTTGACTCTTACCATAGGTTTTTGTTATGTATTTATGTAGTTGTCCATGTGGACTACTTTGTTGATCATTTTATGGGACACTATTGATGTTAGTGTGAAGCTGCACTCGTCATCAAGATCATGGCTTCTTTTAAGAGCATCGAGAAAGGGTGCCGAATTGCAGGTGCCAAGTTTTGCAGGGAAGGGAAAGAGTGGCATGGTTGGGAGGGATCCCGAATCTTTGATTTAGAGAAAGGGAAGAGTGCCATGCAAGGAGACATATCATGGGGCTTTTATGCTAAATCACTTCAGGGGCATAAGAGGAGATCCATTCCACAAAATCTCAGCCAACATTACTTCAAGTGCAACCAGACCATGCATTGGATCAATGATTCCCCAACTCAGGAAAGACAAGGATGAAGCAAGGATTTTCATGCTAGTGATGATAAAGGTGCCATCATTACTTACAATGATGATTTCAACACTAGTGAGGAGTTGTATAAGTTTTTCAATGGTGTGATCTGTTTTTTCTCTAGGAAGCACTAGCTACCAAGGTAGATACAATTTGTATGTTATGTTCAATTCACAAATATGTATGGTATGGAACATACACCAATTTTTCAAATAAAATACATTGGTTTGTATGTTCATTATAGATTACATATAAAATCAACTCTACTAATGATACTATTACACATACAATAACACATGTAAACTAAAGAAAAGAAAGTCTAAATATCGTGAACTAGAAATTTGCAAAGCTATAAATGTAAGAGTCCAATCCAAAGAGTCATGTTCTCTTTTAATTAATGTCATAGAAAAAGGCAAGTTTAAGCTGTTAGAGATTTAGTCATCCCCTAGATTGGCATTGTCATGCTACAATAGGTACAGTTCGGGCACAATTATGCATTTCCTATTAGTTTTGGGCATTTTCAGCAATCATCACGAGCAGACACCTTTTTACTGGGTCAGATAGTTTGGGGGACATGCTCATTTCAGCATTCATTGACTGCAGATTCTACATGCTAATATCTCTTCTCTCTCTTCCTCTTCTCTTGTGTTCATTCTCTTTCAGTCTTGTCCATATGCTTCCGCAGACTTGCTTGAGGCCTTCACAAGGTTCGTGGTGTGTGTGTGTGTGTATAGAGAGAGGGGGGGGGGGGGGAGGAGAGAGATGTTAAGCTAAAAAGAATGCATTACACATTAAATCTTCATTAGCTCATTAAAACAGCCCCAGCACTCAAATTTTGCCAAAGTTTTTGTCTACCATAAGCATACATCCGAACTTTGGAAGGAGCCACATCTACAAATAGGGGGACTGCTTGGCCACTCATTTCATCCCTTTTCTATAGATGCACACCATCAGCCCTCTTCACCTTGCTGCTCCATCATCACTAGCACCTAGCGACCTGATTCTAGTTAGTGCCTTGTTCCATACCGTGTTTTGCTGCCTTTTGCTGACATCATCAGTTGTTGCCTGGTTGCTGTCTCTGCTGCCTGCATTTACTGCTGCAGCAGGCCGGTCTGCATCAGATCATCATCTTTCAGCTGTCCCCTAGCTCAAGATATTTGCTGGTGATCAGCTGCCATTATCCACCGGCAGTTGCATTGCTGTATTTACCAGTTCTAGCCCCAGAGACAGCTGTGTTTTGGTTTCCAGCTACATGAAGGATCCTCTTCGTGGCCAACTTCTTAGAGGGACTATGGCCGTCTAGGCCATGGAAGTTTGAGGCAATAACAGGTCTGTGATGCCCCTAGATGTTCTAGGCCGCACGCGCGCTACACTGATGAATTCAACGAGTTTACCACCTGGGCCGAGAGGTCTGGGTAATCTTTTGAAATTTCATCGTGATGGGGATAGATCATTGCAATTATTGATCTTCGACGAGGAATTCCTAGTAAGCGCGAGTCATTAGCTCGCGTTGACTACGTCCCTGCCCTTTGTACACACCGCTCGTCGCTCCTACCGATTGAATGGTCCGGTGAAGTTTTCGGATTGCGGCGATGCTGGTGGTTCGCCACCGGTGACGTTGTGAGAAGTTCATTGTCATAACGTATCTTTTTTTGCAAGTAAAATGTGGCTGATTATATTACTAAAAAAAACTGATTACAATGGAGTACTCCTGCTCAAGAGACAAGCTGGAGCTGATGAAAGTCACAAATACATAATGTATACAAGCCTCTCAAGGCGGTCTGGGGGGGATGGGGGCAAGAAGCCATGGAGGGGGGTGTATCGCCATCTGGGGTTGCTTGCATGCATCACGAAAAATAGGTCCTGGCCACCCGAAGTGCACATGAAATGATATCGGAGCTCTTGATGAGCCTTGGACTCGCCCTGCACCTGATCCTATCGGTCATGGAGGGAGTGGATGATAGAGGTCCAGAGCTCTGCTAAGGTTTCCTGTACTGAAAGTCTCTCTTTGTCGAAAGCCTCCTGACACCATGCCTTCAAGATATGCCAACCAGTAAGACTCTCTATGATCTCCCATATCTTAGAGCGGTTTGCTGTGTGCTCCAGTACCTGGCGGATGGGTAGAGCCTCCTAATCGACCTCTGCGCACGACCCTGTCTCGGTAATGAATATCGTGTCCTGCAAAGGCAGTGCTTTGGGGTTTCCAGAGGCTGCTGTGTGCAGCGCTTACAACCTCCCTCCTCCTACATCTGGGCAAGCTAGCTTTCCATTGCTAAGCCTCCATGTGCCACCAGCCATAAAAAATACGATATCCTCCTCGGCCTCCAGCTATCCCATAGGCGGCGCCAGAAGGTCCGTCGGAAAGGCTCCGTGATACTGTGCTCCGCTCAATGCCTGCTACGTGATGGCACTCACTCCATATCCTCATGCATGGGTACGTGTCTGCCAATCCTGGCGGTGTACTCCAAGAACCTCGGTGGCTTCTTGGCGACCGCAGTGGCCAGCCATAGCCACTCTCTCGGATCCCACTCTATCTCATCAAGTGGATTGCCCTTGCCCTCCCAGATCCAAAGGCGCCACTCCTTGAGCTTGTGCCAAAATACAAAAGGGTCCAGTTGCCATGTCTTTCCCTGAAGGCCAATCACCCAGATCCTCTTTCATGAAAGGACAACTATCCCCTTATCCTGCTTCCCTCTGTCAAGAGCCAAACGCCTCCCCTCCTATACGGTGAAGAAAGTCCCAAGTGGAGCGCCGCCCACTCTACCTGCCACTTGTAGGGGGATGCTTGCTGGTGAAAACCTAGCGGCCCATACCTCCTCGGGCTCTATCGGCTCGCATATCAGGGGAGCAAGCCACTCTTGAGGTACTGCTGCGTCTATCTCCCTTCTCCTCAACTCCACTCCTCTCTGGTAGCCTAATACTCGCTGCAGCATCTCCTCGTCCACCATCATGCATACCTCCCGCCATGTCCTGATGGTACGAGCCGGGCCAACCTCCCAACCAGCCCACTGGATGTGGGGGCGCTTACTAATCTGTGCCCCTTCCCGATCTCTGACCTGGGGTTTTCAAATCACCTGGTGACGGTCTCTCTCCTCCTAGCAGCTTGGGGGGTTTTGGATTAGGGCCTTGTGGAGGCCCTGCCACACATGGAGCAGCTGCATAGGAAAGGTGATCTGGGGGCTGACGTGAAGATCCATCTTAGGGATAGCCTCCAGTCACCGCCAAGCCTCAGTCTACAATCCTGAAGATCCTCATGCAGTAGGACCTTCCAAGTCTGCCCTCCTGGTGTGGGCCGTAGACAACTAGCTTGCCCAAGAGAGCCATACTCTGATACTTTGGGTCTATGTTTCCTAGCCCTCCCTCTGACCAATGCCGTATGATGGTCACCCATGCCACCTTGGCCCTGGAATCCCTAGAGCCGTTTGACCTGGACCAAAGGAAGTCCTGCACTAGGCGGCGAAGCGGTACTATGCAGGATGGGGAGAAGCACCAATGCGAGGCTATGTACCAGGCCATCGCTAGGAGGACCTGGTAAACCACCAGGGCTCGGTCAGCTAGTGAGAGGCGAGCCGTGCTCCAGTAGGTCAGCTTCCTCCCGAGGACTAGAAGAAACTACTGGGTGGGAGTGATGTTGAGTTCCACTTGGAACCCTAGGTACCGGACGGTCTGCCCTTTGCTCATCACCCATCTAAATCCCAGGTGGATGCCCCACTTCGTGCTAGAGTCCGGGTCTATGAGAGGCGAGCCGTGCTCCAGTAGGTCAGCTTCCTCCCGAGGACTAGAAGAAACTCCAGGGCTCGGTCAGCTAGTGAGAGGCGAGCCGTGCTCCAGTAGGTCAGCTTCCTCCCGAGGACTAGAAGAAACTACTGGGTGGGAGTGATGTTGAGTTCCACTTGGAACCCTAGGTACCGGACGGTCTGCCCTTTGCTCATCACCCATCTAAATCCCAGGTGGATGCCCCACTTCGTGCTAGAGTCCGGGTCTATGAGAAAACCAATCAACTTCGCCAGTTGATTTTCGCTCCCCCTGTAGAACATAACACCTCAAGAGCAAGCCTCACTCTCTCCAGCATTAACTCATCGTCCTCTATGTAGTGTTGTATCATCTGCATACCCCGAGTCTAACAACTCAGTCTCCTCTCTCACTGGAAGTTGGAGGCCGCGTAATCCGCTCACATATGACTTGAGGAAGTGAGACATCGCCTCTACAAAGGGTAGGAACAGGTATGGGGCCAGGGGGCAGCCCTGCTGGACCGATCTCTCCAGTTGAAACTCCTCCCCTCGCCTGCCACCTATGAGAACCCTGATGGTGGCTGATCTGTAAAGTGCGGAGACCCTGCGAATCCAAGCTTGGGGGAAACCCAACCTCACCATGGTACCCTCTAGGAAATCCCAGTAAGTACGGCCAGTCTCTGCCCACTGTGCTGAGCCCATTCTGTTGCCTCAAAGAAGGTGAACACATTGTCTAGGATGCTCTTGTCTTGGACAAAGGTTGTCTGTGTGTCATGGATGATGTTTGGAACCACGGGGCGTAGTCGCCTACCAATCATTTTTGCTAGTGCCTTATAGGCCATTGACAATAAGGTGATCGGTCTCCACTAGGAAAGCTCCAACCGGTCTCCCCCTTTGGGGAGAAGATTGATAAGGCTTGCTGAAAGACTCCCTGGCATTTGTCCTAAAGTAAAAATCTCCTAGAAGGCCATCAGTAGGGGTTCCTTCACCACTTCCCAGTAGGTAGTGAAGAATGCCTTAGAGAGGCCCCCATCTCCTTTGTGACGAGGGACGAGATGTGATACCAGACTTGCTATCTATGTCGCTGTCCTCTAGTTGAGGTTGTCTCCTGCTGGAAAAGGCGTCTGTAGTAGTCGGTGGCAATCTCCATAACCTCGTCTAGGCTAGAATGAGTCCTCCCATACTGATCTCAAAGGTTGCGTATCTGCTCTCCTAAGGTGCGAGGCTAGTGCACCTGGAAAAACTCCATGCACATCGTGTCCCCCTTTTGCACCCAGAAAGCTTCTGAGGTGCGGAAAGAGAACTTTGAGCGCTTGTTCTCTAGGCCAGCAATGGCAGCTCTCACGCGCACCTCTTGTGCGTGGAGGGTGGGATCCCTTGGTGCCTCCTATAATAATCTTTGCATGGCTGCTAGGTCCCGCTGGAGTGCTCTCTCTTCCTCCTAGCTCTGCTACATGGCCTATATGGCTGTTGCTTGGTAGATACTGCTCAACTCGGCTAGGATCTCTGCAACCTCCTCTACGATCTGGTCTCTCCTGCCCCACTCCTTGATCCAAATATGCTCTATCTGTCTCATCAACTCCTCCTTCCTATAGATCGAGTAAGGGATCTGACAAGATCGTGTGTCTAGGGTAGATGCTAGGGGATCAAGTGTCAGGAGAACCGGGCAATGATCGAACAACGTGGTGCCCGCCAACTACCCAATCTGGCCTCCACGAGAGCCTCCCCACTCTCCCACATAAAACCTGTCCAACCGCTCCAGCAGAACACCTAGCCACCTGTATCCCCAAGAGAAGTCCAACGACCTCTCCCTCCTTTGGAAGGCAGGGTCTCTCCAGGCATCGCATGCTCCTATTGCCACTAGAAAGATCTCTCTTGCCTCAGCTCCTCCCTAGCCATGCGTTGGTAGTTTTTGCCAGTGCCCTGTTGGTCCTCCAAAGTCTCTAGGTTGTTGAAGTCTCCTCCAATGATCCAGGAGTCCACCTCTGGGAGTCCATCCACGATTTCCACCCAGAACTTGTTGCATGCCCTAACCTCCGTAGGGGCATAGACATTGAGGACTCCAAGGCACGAGTCCCCAATATCCAATCTGATCCATAGAACCCTTCCTGCCACTATTGTCCCGTGGTCTCGTACACAGGCGATGAGACTCCGGCCAATGAGGTGCATATGCCTCCACGCCATGCACTTCAGGAATGGTGAAGCCACCGCACCGGTCAGCCCGTTGGGCTGGGGTGGTGGAGCCTTGTGTTTAAGGAAGATGTTACAATAATGATACTCTAACCAAGTAGAGTACATAACCGTCCGGCAAGGGTAGGCTGCAGCTCTTGCCGAACAATCAACTTCCTTGAACCACGTGCCCACTGTAGTGGAGACTATTCACATTCCAAGATGCAAGGTGTAAGCTCATGGGGAAACTTGTGACTGACCGAATAGGCACTTGTTCGGTGTGGAGGTTGCTGATGAGGAGGAAAAACTATGGGGCATGCAAGTATGATTTGCGCAGGTCTGGACGGCGAACTCCAGTCCTCCATGGTGGCCCTCGGCCGGACCAAAGGGGTACAGGTGGGGATGATGGCAGGCAGGGCGACGGGCACAAGCAGGGGCACAGGTGGGGATGATGGCCAGGGGGTGGGGGTGAGCACATGCGGGGATGATGGCCAAGGAGCGGGGGCACAGGCAGGTGTGGATCGGGGGCGGGGGTGACGGGTAGGGAGCGACGGGCAGGGGGCAGGACGACGGGCAGGGTGGGCACCACCAGTCCGCAGGCGGGGGTCGACGGGCAGGGGAGGCGGGGGCGATTGGCCACAGGTGCGGGGGCCCAAGTGGGGCAACAGGTGGGGAAGGGGAGGGGGCACCAGTGATGGCAACGAGTAGGGGCGGGCATGAGGGAACAATCGGGAGGCAGGGGTACTAGGCGACGCAACGGGCAGTGAGTCAGTTGTCTCCAATGTGGCTTTGTCATACATATTTGGTTATGAATATGCACTCTTTCCAACTATAATCTACACTCCTTTTTAAGTTTGAATAATTGTTCCAAGAAATATGTAGGCTATATTTCAACGTGAATCATAAAAGACTATGTAGCATGATTGACATTTGAATATGCTTATCATTGCATTATTTTCAATAGTCAACATAGTGTGGAGGCTTCACCATAGTGCCATATGATCTCCATATCTAATCTTCACCTTGGAGTGGCTTTCACCGAAGAACACTTAAGAGATTTAGTGTTAGGGTTTAGGGTGAAGAGTTTACAGAGTTTGAAGGTTTTTGCTATCAAATACAAAGGAACAACCCTTTTTACCTTTTGTTGAAGAGAGCTTCATAAAGTAGGAATGTTTAAATTCAAATTGACCCTAAAATAACACGATCTCCATAAGAAATAGGTGATCGGTAGGTTGATCCTCTTTTGAACTATTTTGCATGGAAGTTGTTAAGTATCATCATCCAAATGGTGCTACATCACATGCATCATCCGTCAACCAAGTGTCTTGAAGATATTCAGCAAAGTTTAAGTGACATGGGCATCTTTTCATATATGCGTCTAAACAATAGCCATCCATGTCAAATGGACCATGCTTTGATTTGGACGTAGACATGGATTAATCATAAGCGAAGATTCGAGAGTTGCTTCTGAGGATACACTAGGTTTGTAGAGAAAATAGTAAATGTACGAATGCGACTAACACACAATGGACTCAAACAAGAAGTCGAATGAAGAAGAGAAGGGTTACTACTAAGTGTGCTCAAAGAGTAGAGGCTGCCCAACACCTACTTTCTTGTGGGAACTGGTTGAGGGTGTGTGGGAGAGTGTTCTCCTTCGAGATAGATCTTGAGGGCAAAAAACTACTAATGTTGATGAAGCAATAAAATGTAGACCACTTTGGCAACACCATAGATAAAGATGTGGTAGGTGAGGCGAAGGTAGATGATGTTGTGAAGAAATTGCTAGGGTTTGCACTTAGGAAACATAGAGTGTACAACCATGACATAAACACAAAGATAGACAATGATGTGTGAAACTTAAACCCTAAACGCAAAACACAAAACACAAAATTCTAAAATGCAAAAACACAAACCCAAATAGAAAGAGAATGAAAACTTTGAAGTGAATGAATCAATGTAGTAAATGAATGTAAAAGTGTATAGAATGCTTAAGGGCAAAGCAGTGAGTGTTTGAGTGTGACATCCATTGAAGATGGATCTCAAGTGTTGTAACAACCAGTTGGAGTGTGTTGGAGGGTATAGAAGACCGAGACACAGATCAACGGAAGCAGTAGGATGCTTGAATAGAGCAGTGGAGATGTAGAAGGATGCTAGTGATGGCTGAAAGTGCCAAACGCAATAGAAGAGGTGTCGATTAGAGTTGGCAATGGCTGTCTGGGGCCAAAGGTAGTAGTGGAAGAAGTGCTAGGTAGTAGATGGGAATTGGAAGGGTAGTCGCCAGGGGTTGGAGCAGTAGGCAGAGTGGTGGCAGCAGTCACAAAGGTTGGACAGCCAAGTGGAAGAAGACTGATGGCGAAGATCTTCACATGAATGCAGAAAACTTGTCTGGAAGGGATGAAGACTAAATGAGGGCAATCTGTGTATTTATAGATGTGGATGGACCCTCCCAAATTAGGGCTTCATAGAAACACTCTCAAACTGCGGACTGATTTTGTGTTTTTCATTAAATAAGCATGTTTTGGGGTTGCCTAAGAGGCTAATCAGCATGGAATGCATTTCTTAGCTGAACACCCCCTCTCAAGCCCAAAACATGGCTAGAAAGGAAGGCCAACCTAGGTTTACCCAAGGTGTTCCACCCTAAAGCAGCGAGGGCATCGGACGAAGGGTGCATAGTGGCTATCCGATGGCCTACCAAGATTATAGAGGCGATGGATATCTTACCAAGGGAGTCCAAGTAGTCACCCTAGAGAGGACAGGGCATGGAACAAAGGGTGCTCGTCGGTTGCCTAGTGGCCTATCAAGTCTCGCAAAGGTAGATGGAACCACAATGAGGTGTGTGGTTTTTGTTTTTACTTTTTTTGGTTGTTTAATAAGTAAATATAAAGGTGTTTGGAGAGATGGTTGGTGGTCGATTAAGTAATTGAACAATACATGAGAACGAGAAGGGATCGTTAGGTCCAACCCATCACAAAACAAACAAGCTACACATCCACTCAAGGGTATGGATGACAAGAGAAGGGGTGATGAAAAAGTGGTGATGTGGTGTAAGATCCTTAGGTGGAGACAACTTAGGACCTGTTTAGGGGTGCTTTGCACAATGAGATGCATAGTAGGCTACATGTTGAGAATGCTCATGTAGCAAGTTCCACTTAGATAATGTTTCTCGTGGGAAAATCATTCACTTGCCTAAGTGCCCTTAACAAAGATGATGAAATCATGCAATGCAAAGGAGAAGGTACAATAAGGGGGGGTAGGTTGTTGTTGAAGACAAGTGTTGAAACCTAGAGAATACCAATAAGGGTAGCAACCCTCTCTCAACCATGGATGTCGATGCCAAAGGAGGAAGAGTAGCTAGATGTAGGTTTGTGGATGGTACCGAGAACCATGATGTGAGGAAGCATTCCAATTGAAAGAACAAGATAGAAGGCACCACCATGATAGCATCAAGAGAGATGTTGTATGATCTGCCTTGGGAAGGGAAGCCTCCATGTTGGTAGAAGAGCAAAACTTCTTAGATGATGGAACCATAAAGGGAATGGTGCATATCTCAAGTCTTCGGCTAGGGAGGACCGGTGCAAACCTGCAAGTTAGCCTTACACTAAAAACAAAACCCTGCAAAAGAGAGAAAAATTTGCGAGTACAAAGTTCAATAGTGAGGTGCTCCAAAAAGAAAACCAAAGCAGAAATGAAAAGCTAACTGAATGAACAATGGAATGATGCAAATGTGTGTGTGTGAGAGTAAATGTAGTGGGAGACTTAATAATGAAAATGTAAGAAAAAAATCCTATGGGCCTAACTCAATAGCCTAAAGACCTAAATGTACAAAAATGGAGCGAATCTAAGGATGTGGCCATCACGTACACCCACTAGTAGGGCTTTACCAATGAAACGTCGAACAAGGTGGTGAGGTGGTCCTAGATGGAGATGAATGTGAAGCGGATGTGTAAAGTGCAATGGGATTGGTACTAGCAGACCAATCAGCTAATCCTTCAAGAGTAGTGAAAGATATAGGGTGCTGGGGCTGTTCGCGTGCCACATGTCCAATAGCCATTGGGGTAGATGGTGTAGTAATAGGAGCTGTATCCCCACTGGAATGGCTAGTCGGAGTGGAGGTAGTTGCAGTAGTTTGCTGTGGTTTTCTTGGTGGAAGACCTTGGGTCTTGGTACGACACTCCTCGTTCACATGGTCTGACCTATGGCAGTGTGTATAAAACCTATTTTCTTAGGGAGTTGTTGCTAGATGGGTTTTGTTTCTTTGGTCTCGTTTGAGAAAGAAGCATTACTCTTTGATTGGCTTGCCTTTGCATCTTGCGAGTTCTTGCCACTATTGGTTTTCCCTCCTGAAGAAGAGGCAGCCAACCCCCTCTGCTCAAAGTTAAATTGTGGGGAGGCTTTCTTGTGGACTTTATTGTGTAGATATGGAAGTATTTCTCGGGCAACTTGTTTAAGGAGACTGTGACATGGGAGCTGTTAGCAGCTATGTCAGTTCATGGCCGAGTCTGTGCATGTGATTCAGTGGGCTAGGGCACTAGGATATTATTCTAATTATTTAGGCATTTTTCTTGGCATTTTATGATGGTCATTTTAGCATTTATTGTTGGTCAATCTGACATGATTTATGGCATTATTGCTGCGACTGATTTACAGCCTAGGGGACCATCTTTTGATCATTTTCGGCTTGTCTCCTCAGTGTTTTGTAGATTGCCATTTTCGTTTGCAGCTTTTTGGGCCTGTTTCAGGGTTGGGGACCTGCTATAGACCCTTCCAAATCTGCATTTTGGTGTCTGTTGCCTGTGTTTTACTGATTAGCACATGTGTTGTTGTTTGCTCTTGTGCAGGGCGGGCAACAATATTTTCAGGTTGGTTCTGGTTATTTTTGGTCTGTCTTCTCACTGTGTGGTAGATTGCTCAGCTTTAGAGAGGGTTTATGTGCATCTTGCTGTCTTGTTCTCATCACTGCACTCTAGTTACTGTTGATCTTTTCTCTATGTGCTTACTTTATTGCTTGGAACTTGTGCAATCCTTGTGAGTTTGTATTTTTGGCATACTTTTCTATTTGAAGTTGCCTTACCTTTCTTCATCTTGTTTGTATCTCCCTCATTATGGCTCCTCTGGCATCTCCTCCTAATGATCTGCATGCAAATATTCTTTACTCATCTACAAGCGCTATGTTGAAGTCTTGCTGTATTGAACTTTAGGTTTCTGTGAGGATGCTATCTCTTGGTACTTCAGATGTTCCAGTTTCAGAGAGGGGTGCCATACTGTGGAAAAAGAAGAAGTCTCAGTGCTATTATTGTGGCAAGAAGAGACATCTCCAGAAGGATTGCAGGATAGATATTGAGAGGTTGCTCTTGTATGCTATTGTGAGACATTGTGATAGATATTGAGAGGTGCTTTAATTCTTATCTATTTTTAGGTACTAGTACTGAAACGAGCCTTCCTTCTTGGATAGGGTGGTAAATAAGCTTATTAAGCACTATTTACAGCAATTAACAAATTCACAAATCTGAAATGTACACTTTACCATATAATCTTGGACATTGGACACCCTGTTGGCCCCAAAATTGGTTCTCCTTTCAGTATTTATTTAACTTAATTGAAGAAGAAGTTGATGTACAATGGGATTCTCCCAATCCCTTTCGGTATTCCAACTTTTCTTGCTGTCCAAAATGACCAGTAAGTCTTCAATTTGATTTCCCCCTTGATTCGGGCAATCAATTGGCCTTCACCTGCTTTGATGGAGATGGAAAATGCCCAAATTCATTGATTTGTTGGTTCCTCCACCTGAATTTGACTGAAAACAGCTTCAACTCTATTGAATCTGCAGAGGCGAAGCGGAAGCAGATAGAGAAAGAGAGTTGAGAAGCTAAGGAGTGTTTGATAGTGATGGAGTGAGAGTGAGTCGTTGCATGGGTGTGTAACATTGTGGTACACACAAAGAATAAAAGAATGTATTTATACTTAGGGTACGGTACACTTATACCCATTAGGGTGGGCTCACATGTGTGAAGTAATATATACACGGGAGAGCGCATAAAGGGCCTTTACACCCAACAAGTGTTTGATAGTGATGGAGTGAGAGTGAGTCGTTGGATGGGTGTGTACCATTGTGGTACACACAAAGAATAAAAGAATGTATTTATACTTAGGGTACGGTACACTTACACCCGTTAGGGTGAGTTCACATGTGTGAAGTAATATATACACGGGAGAGCGCGTAAAGGGCCTTTACACCCAACAACCTCCCACTTAAAGGTCCTAAGCGAACCTTTAACCAACTCCCACAAGTCTAATGCAATTCTCATATGGAGCCTTTGCAAGACTTTCAGTGAGAACATCTGTAGGGTTATCTTGTGATTTGATCTTAGTCAGGGTGACTAGACCATCATCCAGAATCCGTTTGATAAAATGATACCGAACATCAATATGTTTGGTACACGCATGAAACATGGCATTCTTAGCCAATCATACAACACTCTGGCTATCACATCTAAGTACATGTGTTTTGGTGGGCAGCTCAAAATCCTTGACCAAATGACCAAGCCAAACTGCTTCTTTTGAAGCCTCAGTGGCTGAAATATATACAGCTTCAGTGGTAGAGAGTGCTACTATTTTTTGCAATCTAGAGCACGAGAAACCACCCGCCCATCAAGGCAAAGATATACCCGGTGGTAGATTTGCGAGTATCCAAGTCACATACCATGTCTGCATCACAATACCCCTGCAGATCCAACGTACCCATGCCATAGCAAATACATTTTCTGTGTGTGCTCTTAAGGTACCGTAAGATACATTTCACTGCTTCCCAATGTGCTTTGCCAGGATTTGACATGAACTTGCTTACAACTCCCACTACATAAGCAATGTCAGGTCTAGTAGCAACCATAGCATACATGAGTGAACCACAAGCTGAAGCATAAGGAACACCCTTCATGGTACTAGTTGCCTTGTCATCTTTTGGGCAATTTGCTTTGCTAAGCTTAAGATAGGGTGGAAAATGTACACCAAGAGGCTTAGCATTAGACATAGAAAAACGATCAAGTACTTTACTGATGTACTTTTCTTGTGAGAGAAATAAGAGTTGTTGCTCTCGATCTCGTGTGACAGGCATGCCCAAAATATGATCAGCTGCACCCAAATCGTTCATAGAAAAGGCTGAATTCAGCTGCCTTTTCAATGCATTAATCTGCCTTTTATGCTTGCTAGTAATAAGCATATCATCCACATAAAGCACAAGTATAATAAGGCTTCCATCATCAGCCTTCTTAATATATAAGTAGTGATCTGCACTACTCCTTTTAAAACCATGTGAGAGCATCAAGGCATCAAACTTTTTATACCATTGTCTAGGAGCCCGTTTCGAACCATACAAGCTTCTCTTAAGCTTACATACCAAATGCTCCTTAACATGTATAACAAAGGCTTCAGGCTGTTTCATGTACAACTCTTCTTCCAGATCACCATGCAAAAATACAGTTCTAACATCCATCTGATCAAGTTCAATATCCATAGGTGCTACAATGGCAAATAACACTCGAAGAGTGGTCATTTTGACAACAGGAGAAAACACTTCCTGAAAATCAATGCCCTCCTTTTGTGTATAGCCCTTAACCACAAGTTTGGCTTTGTATAGCCCTCCATTTGTTAGGAATGGCTTTTCTATCCTTGGGCAATGTAACCAAATTCCAAGTATCATTTTGATATAATGACCTCATTTCTTCCTGCATAGCTAACTCCCACTTTTTCTTTAACTCACATGATAAGGTCTCTTTATACGTAAGGGGCTTTGTGAGCAAAATGCAGTCCAAAGAAGGGTAAAATCTTTCTATAGGTCTTTTGACACGTGTAGACGTTCTTACCCAATGATCTGTGTTATCAGGTAGTGGATCCACATCCAAGGGATTGTCAATGACCTCATTGTTTGGGCTACTGAACTGCATGTTCAGGTTGCTGTAATACAATTTCAGGCTGCTGTAATTCATTTTCAGCATGCAGATTTTGATACTCAAGCTAATGTTGAGCCTCCCCTTTCTGCCCATTTTCATTTGGCTCAATAATGATACATTGATTGTCGTATTCAACATCAAAAGCAGCTAAATTTTCAGTGGCCGATGGCTGCTCAAGTAACTGATCATGCTGAAATTTAACTTTTTTTTGTCCGAGTCATTAGATGTGACATTTTTTAGCAGCTTTGACTCATTGAATATCACATCCCGATTGCATAGCACCCTTTTTATGCTTGGAACCCAAACTCGATAGCCCATTTCACCTTCATCTCCATAACCCATGAAGATGGCTCTATGAGATTTCATGTCAAGTTTGGTTATGCTATCAACAAGTACATTTACATAGCATTCGCAGCCAAAGACTCTTAAGTGATCATATGAAGTATGTTTGCTAGACCAAACCTCTTCAGGGATGCCACTTTTAAGTGCATGATGTGGAGATCGGTTGCAAATATGCACTGCGGTTTTAAGTGCCTCTCCCCAAAATGATTGGGAGAGATTAGCTGTGGATAACATGCACTAAATCTTCTCACACAATGTGCGATTCATTCGTTCAGCCACACCATTAGAAGATGGATTGTAAGGAGCTGTAAGCTCTCGTTTAATCCCATTGTCATTACAAAACTTATTGAATTCTTTAGATACATACTTTCCCCTATTATCTGTTCTCATGCATTATAACTTTAGGCCTTTTTGAGTATTAACCAATGCATAAAACCTTTTAAAGGAATTCAATGCCTCACTTTTTTGCTTAAGCAAGTAGATGCATAGCTTTCTAGAATGGTCATCGATAAAAGACACAAAATAACAGAAATCACTTTGAGTTTTTATGGGCATGGTGCAAACATCAGAATGAACTAAATCTAGAATACATGCCTTCCTAGAGGCTCTATGAGAGTAGGGACTCTTTATATGTTTACCAAAGACACAATCATCACAAAAAGCAAGCTTTAAGCTTTTCACATCAACTCTTCCAAGTAAAGAGAGTGCTTGCAAACCCTTTTGGCTCATATGTCCAAGATGCTTGTGCCATAACTCCATGTGTGACTATACTTCAGCAATTGCAACAAACTTTCCAAGAAGTGCCTTGTAGTAGAGATAATACAGGGTCCCCTTTTTACCACCTCTAGTAACCAACATAGATCCTTTCTGTATTTTTCACCTACCACCACCAAAAGTAGTGAAGTAACCCTTGTTGTCTAGCTGCCCAACAGAAAGCAAGCTCTTCTTGATGCCAAGAACATACCTAACATCATGAAGTATCAATTCTTGACCATTTTCTAGAGCCAGGTGTATGGTGTCCATTCCTTCAATATCACATGCATGATTGTTGCCAAGGTAGAATTTTTCAAGATTACCTTTTGCATAAGTAGAAAAACACTCCAGAGATGGAGTTACATGAAAATAAGCACTGTTGTCAACAATCCACGATTGTGACAAACCATCATGAGTTGACAACAAGGCATTTATCACATCTGTTTTTGTGAGATACATGTTTTCCATTGTCATAGCAAGCGGATTTGAAAATGCAACTAGCAAATCAACATCTTTATCATCTCCTATTTTCTCAATAACGATACTAGATACCACAATTGCTTTTTCTATCTCTTTAGGGGTAGAGCTGCCATCTTTGTCATTCTTCTTGCCTTTTGTATTAGCCTGATTCTTACATTCTTGTTCCCTTTTAAAGTACCTACAATCGGGCTTTTTATGCCCTTTGCGACCACATTGATAACTAGTTACATCTTGCTGTTTTTCCTTGCTTTTGCTAAAATTTTTGTTTTTATTTGCAGCATTATACCTTTTTTCAGGTCTTCCTTTTACATTGTAGGCTGATCCATTGTTTTTACCACTTGCCTTGCGTCTAATCTCTTCATTCAAAATAGAACCATACACCATCAAATGTCAAGTTGGGATTATTACTCAATGACACAACTAGTGCTTCCCATGAATTGGGCAAGGTCATGAGCTAGAAAATAGCCCTCAATTTAGGATCAAAAGCTAGCAAACCTGCATCCTGTAATTGACTCAAAATACCAGTGAAAGCATTCAAATGCCTTGAGGCAAGTTTGGACTCATCAAGCTTCAAGTTGACCAACTTCCGCATGAGATGTACCTGATTGACAGGAGTTGTATTCTCATAAGCAACCTTAAACTTTTCCCAAACTACATAGGCAGTATCAAGCTCCTTTATATCAACCAAGATATCATTTGTGATGGCCATTTTAATGTAAGTAATGGCCTTTTTATTCATTTTAGCCCAATCCTCATCCGACAAAGCAACATGCTTATGTTCTTCTAAAGCATCATCACAATCCTTTAGAAAGGGTATACCATGTATACGATCTTTCCAAAGATCAAAACCATTTCCGTCAAATTTACGAATCTCAAAGAGATTCTTTGTGCTAGATGTAGATGCACTGCCAGCCATCTTCAGCAATACACAACTGTAATAAAGGGCTGAATGCTTTGAGCCAATAGCAAGGTTTCTAAATTGTAACAGCAAGTATAGACTCTTGTACTTCCAAAGTGTCCAAGAAGCAGATGTTTAGCTGCAAATTTCAGTCTCAAGTACTGATTACAGCATGTGCACTAATCAAATCTGATACATTTGCATTAAGGATAGCTCCCACTTCAGTTGTACATTACCAAAATTCCCAAATGCAATGACCCAAATGCTGTATTTACCACTGTTCCACTGAAAATAAGTATTCAGTAATGCATGTACCAAGAAAATCTGCCCTTTTTCAACATTTGAAGCATCCAAAACTCTAAAGTCTCCCACTCAGCAGTGAATTTGCTCCAAATTTCATTGTCCAATCTCAAAACGACTCAAAAATACATCACCAATGTGAAAAGCCCCAAAATTTCTGCAGTGAATCTGCTCCAATTGCATAAATACATCATCCCTAGCATCAAATGCGGGCTAATGTTGCAGAAATTTCAGGATTTTTGCAAAAGCCCCAAATTTCTGCAATGAATCTACTCCAATTGCATAAATACATCATTCCGAGCATTAAATGTGGACTAATGTTGCAAAAATTTCACGATTTCTGCTAAAGCTCCAAATTTCGGGGTCTAACAGTGCACAATTTCCAAGAAATTGGCTCATCCAAGCAAAAAATTCACTTGCATTTGAGAATCCCCAAAAATTTATGAGGTGTGTGCACTCAATGTCTGCAATTTATGGTCCAGAGATCACTATGATATGTGTTAGGTACCGAATTTGGGAAAAGCCCCAAATTTTAAGACAGAGATTTGCATAGATTTGCACTCTGTGCTTGTAGGTGTGAACACACGGTAGAGAGGGGAAAATAAGGTGAAAAAAAAAAACCGTTGATCTTCTGCCCGTTGTTCTTGCGACGGGATGACTTGATGGCCATCACGTGGAAGCCTTCATGTCACGCAGCGATTGTTGTGCAGTCCCGTCGTGCAAGTCGTCGTACAGTAGCATCCCGTCATGCAGCAGCGTTGCCTCTAGCCCCGTCACGCATAAACATTTTGCAGAAGTCGCCTCAGCCAGTTGTCAGTCTGCCGTCAACTGTTACCTGTTCGCCTACTCCCTAACATTCCAATTGACTTGTTGTGCAATCTTTGATTGACTTGTCGTGTCGCTTGCTCCTCAACAGTCTGCGAGACTATTACGCCTGCTGGCCTACTCCTCAACAGCTTGCGTGAGCCATTGGCTCTGATACCAGTTTTGCAGAGGCAAAGCGGAAGCAGATAGAGAAAGAGAGTTGAGAGCTGAGGAGTGTTTGACAGTGATGGAGTGAGAGTGAGTCGTCGGATGGGTGTGTACCAGTGTGGCATACACAAAGAATAAAAGAATGTATTTATACTTAGGGTATAGTACACTTACACCCGTTAGGGTGGGTTCACATGTGTGAAGTAATATATACATGGGAGAGCGCATAAAGGGTCTTTACTGTCAGAGTGTAGCGGTGCGGAAGTGTAGGACTGAGAGAGAGAGAACACAGAGAGAGAGAAGAGAGAGAAAGAGACAGTAGAAGATGAAGATCTGCTGTATAAAGTGTGCTGTATACAAAGATATGCAGATATATACACGGGCGCAGTGCGCTGGACTGCGTGTCTCCACCTCGACGATGCAACCTGCTGTTCACCTCGAAGTCCGTTGTAGTCTGCACTGTCTCCTGTCTGAAATCTGCGAACAGAGACGAAATCTGCGCGAGCCACCAGCCTGTAATCTGCGAGCAGAAGAATGTGGGCAGACTGCTGAAAACTCGGCTATAAATAGCCAAGATTTGGGCACATAAAATATACAGGTCGGCTGCATTAAATGCAGCCGACTGTACGACAGCAGGTCGGACTGCCACGTGGCAGTCCGACTGTACAGTCCGATTGGACTGTGCAGTCCGACCAGGCAATGATCTCTAACACCCCCTCTCAGAGCCTGGGCGGGGTAGAAGCCTGAGGGATCTGGAATGTCTCCGAAGTAGAGCCTGGGGAAGTGCCTTCGTAAACAAATCCGCAAGATTGTCTTCCATCTTGCAGTACTCCACAGTGATGGTCTCATCCAAAAGCTTCTCTCTGATGAAGTGGTACTGGATCTCTATGTGCCTGGTCCAGGCATGGAAAACAGGATTCCGTGCCAAGGCAATGCAACTCTCATTGTCGCATTGCAGCAAAGTAGGACGAGTCTGGGGGCAACCAAGCTCCTCCAGCAATCTTCGAAGCCACACAGCCTCACATGTGGTGGAAGACGCGGCTCGATACTCCGCCTCAGTAGACGAAAGGGCTACCGTGGGCTGCTTCTTGCTACTCCATGAGATAACACCTGCACCCAAGGTAAAACAGTAACCTGTAGTAGACCGCCTATGGTCCACATCACCGGCCCAATCGGAGTCGCTCCAACATGCAAGAACAAGATCTGAACCACCTATGCCTGTGGGATAATGAATCCCTAAATCAGACGTCCCCCTCAAATACCGAAGTATCCTCTGAGCAGCTTGCCAATGCAGTCTGAGGTTCACTCATAAACCCTGCCAAGAGCCCAACAGCAAAACAAAGATCAACACGAGTGTTGAGGAGCCAAATCAATGATCCAATCAACTGACGATAGCGGGAAGCATCCGCCATGGGAAAAGCTAAATGGGAAGTGGCCTTCCAGTTCGGATCCATAGGAGTAGAAATGGTCCGACAATCCTCCATCGCAAAAGAAACTAAGAGCTCCTGTACATATCTCTGCTGAGAGATGAAGATCCCCCTCTGAGACTGATAAATCTCATGGCCCAAAAAGAAATGGAGTAGACCCAAGTCCGTCATCTCGAACGTCCGCTGTAAAGCTGCCTTCGTTTCTTGGACCTTCTGTGCATGATCACTTGTGACAATCAAATCATCAACATACAACACAAAAAGCATACAACCAGCCTCGGAAGTGTGTACATAAAGCTGCGGATCGGCCTTGGAACGCCGATATCCCAAATGTGACTGAAGGAACAAATCAATCTTCTCGTTCCATGCACGCGGAGCCTGCTTGAGGCCATACAAGGCCTTCTTCAACCTGTAGACTTTCTCATCTGAAGATCCAAAGCCAGGAGGTTGCTCGACATAGATCTCCTCCTTCAAATCACCATTGAGGAAGGCCGACTTCACATCCAACTGGTAGACAGGCCATCTCCTATGGCCAGCCAAGGCAAGAACAGCTCGAATAGTCGCCATACGAGCAGTGGGGGCAAAAGTATCATGACAATCAATCCCTGGGCGCTGTGCAAAACCTTTAGCAACAAGGCGAGCCTTGTGCTTGTCCAAAGAACTATCGCTAAGGTACTTGGTCTTGAAGACCCATTTGACGCCAATCACCTTCTTATTTGGGGGGCGTGGCACGAGTGACTAAGTGCCGTTTCTCTCAATAGCCTCCAACTCAGCTTCCATAGCGTTCTTCCATGGTGCGGACTGTAAAGCCTCCTTTACGGAGGTGGGCTCTCGATCCTGCATAACACGGGTCATCAAACAATAGTTAGAGCAAACAAGCTCCGTAGAATGTGCTTGGTGCTGCCGTGACCGCCGCGGACCATCCTGCGGTCCCCACTCCTCAGGGACCCCCTCGATCCCTGAATCACGGAGTGTGTCATGGGCCCAACGAGGAGGAGGCCGGACCTCTCCTTGTCATTCTCCATCAGCTGAAGACTCTGGGATATCCACCGGTGGTAACTCCTCAAGGGTGACCGGTGGAACAGTAGACTCTGTGTCAGAAACAGAATCAGAATCAAAAGGCGCGGGCTCCAAAGGAACTGTAGCGGGAGCCCAACTCTCCCCTGGATCTCCAAGAACGGGATGCTCCTCACCCGCTGGTATGGCCGGAACCTCCACAAACCGCACATCTCGACTGGTGTACACATCCCGCTTGACAGGATCATACAAACGATAGCCTTGGGACTGGGAGCTGTAGCCAACAAATACCTGTCTTTGGGAAGCTGCTTCAAATTTATCACGATGAGCCTTGGGAATGTGAACATAGGCATCACACCCAAAGACCCTAAAATAAGAAACATCGGGCTTAGTCCCAAAGTAAGCCTCAAAAGGTGTCATCCCATCAACGGCCGAAGTGGGGGATCGATTAAGGATGTGGACTGCAGTAGCCACAGCCTCGGCCCACAGAAACTGAGGTGTCTGTCAGTGCTCCATCATGGTGCGCGCCATCTCGATCACACTGCGGTTTTTCCGTTCAAGAATGCCATTTTCTTGAGGAGTGTTGGTATTAGCAAACTCCTGGTGAATACCTTTATCTGCACAAAAACGAGCAAACTCATTAGAAACAAATTCACCACCCTTGTCGGATTGCAAGGTCTTCAATCTACGGCTTGATCGGTTCTTCTCAAAGAGAAGCCAATCCTTGAAGTGGGAGAAAGCTTCTGACTTCAATGCCAAGAAATAGGCCCATGTCATCCTGCTGTAGTCATCTACGATCAGCATGAAGTACGAGCTCCCTCGCAAGGACTCGTTCCTCATAGGGCCACAAAGACCCGTCGATACAAGCTCCATCGGTGAAGTAGACCGCCGCGAAGCTTTGTGGGGAATGTCATCCCTATGCTGCTTCCCGCGAATGCAGGAGACGCATGGCTGCTGGCTCACCACTATGTCCAGCAACCCTCGAACAAGCTGTCCACGTGACGCCCTTCAAAGATAATCATAGTTGAGGTGACCAAACCGAGCATGCCATAATTTTGACTGTGTCTGAGAGGTAAGAAGAAGAGTAGAGAGGGCGTTGGAAGACTTCAATTTGTAGATGCCGTTCTCCTCTTATCCAGATGAGAGAACCTTTCTAGACCCACGTCAAGGACTCGCACCGAATCACTGTCAAACTCCACCAAAAGTCCAAGGGAACAAATCTTATGAATTGACAGTAGATGATATCCTAAATCTGGTACATGCAAGACCTCTGAGGTATGGGTACCACCACGTCCATCTGGAATAAGCTGCATCTCATCCCGTCTTGCAATAGACACTGAAGAGCTATCTCCAATGAGAATCTGCCCACGCGAAGGGCGCAACTGGGCAACACCATCTGATGAAGGAGTCATGTGCCGGGAGGCACCACTGTCAACGATCCACTCTCGAGCCTGGGGAGCTGTCATCGCAGCATCAGAAGCATTCGGTGTAGAGTCCTCAATGACAGCTAGATGAAGAAATGCAGCTGATGAGGGTGCAGCCACCGCTCTAGAATCCTTCGTGTCCTTCTTGTTGGTGTCCTTCTTGTCTTTGTCAGGGCAATCCTTCTTCCAATGGCCAGTCTTTCCACAAATATGGCATGTGGATTCTTTGTCCTTGTTCTTGTCCTTCTTGGACTTGTTATCCCCCTTCTTCTTCTTTTGGTCCTTCCCCTTCTTCTGAGAGGCTTGACCTGTCAGTGCCTCCGACTTGGAAGCATTCTGTCCCTTTAGTTGTTCCTCTTTGTCCAAGACCGTAGGAACCAACTCTTCCCACCGAAGAGTGGACTCCCGCCTCGAAGCAATAAGGGCGGAGTAGAAAGCACCGAATCGTGGCGGCAACTAGGACAAGAGCGTGATCGCCATGTCTTCGGAGAAAATCGGCTTCTCCGCATTCTGAACCTGCATCTGAAGCTGTCTAAGCTTGTTGATGTGCTCCCGCAACGAAGAAGACTTGTTCACGGACAAGGTCCGCATCTGAACCTCCAAAGAAACCCGCTTCATAAGGGTCATCCGGTTATACATTTGATTAGCTCCAGCCATATCTCCCGAGCCACCGTCAAGTGCTCGATGTGAGCTATCACGGCTGTAGTACAAGATAGAAAAAGAAAGGAATGAATCCTGGTATTCAGTTTGTCCTAGTGAGACTGTGCCTTGGCCAGCTCCGCACGAGCATCGGAAGAGAGTTTGGACTCATCTCTCACCGAGGGGCGGTCGATCTCCTCCTGTACAAGCTCCGCCAAATCATAGGACTCTAGGATGGCCAACATCATCACGCGCCAGATGCGGTAGTTGTCGCCATCGAGCTTCTGATCTGCGGGAAGAGCTGGTAAGACAGGCACCTTCCGGTCCATAATCGTCTGGAACTCCAAGTCAATCTCTGTAGACATCTTCGTACTTGAAAGCTGAAAACTCAAACTTCCTCCTCGTCAAACAGCAGTAAACAGCAGCAAATCCACCACTTGGACTTCTTTCCCGTGCGCCCACGCTCGCTTCAGCCTTGTTCCGAGGCGCAGCCCTCCTGCCTGCCCTCAAACGCTGAAAACGCAGCCTTGTGTCGCGATAGAAACTCCTCTTCAAATTGGTTCTGCACTCAGTCAGCCCTTCAACACTGCTCTGATACCATGCCAGAGTGCAGCGGTGCGGAAGCGTAGGACTGAGAGAGAGAGAACGCAGAGAAAGAGAAGAGAGAGAAAGAGATAGTAGAAGATGAAGATCTGCTGTATAAAGTGTGTTGTATACAAAGATATGCAGATATATACACGGGCGCAGTGCGCTGGACTGCGTGTCTCCACCTCGACATGCAACCTGCTGTTCACCTCGAAGTCCGTTGCAGTCTGCACTGTCTCCTGTCTGAAATCTGCGAACAGAGACGGAATCTGCGCGAGCCACCAGCCTGTAATCTGCGAGCAGAAGAATGTGGGCAGACTGCTGAAAACTCGGCTATAAATAGCCAGGATTTGGGTGCATAAAATATGCAGGTCGGGCTGTACGGCAGCAGGTCGGACTGCCACGTGGCAGTCCGACTGTACAGTTCGACTGACTGTGCAGTCCGACCAGACAATGATCTCTAACATTTACACCCAACATAATCCAAGTCTTGGAGCTTCCAATTTCTGGCACGCTTCCGAGGCTTTTGTTGAACCCTAATTTCTACTGCAGATTAGGGTTTACAGCAGAGAAATCTGAAATTTCTTAGCCTTTGATGATCTCAATGTAGTAATCTTTAGAGCAAGGCTGTAGAAAGGCTGAGAGATGAGAGAGAATGTTGAGGAGAGATAAAATTCAGACTTTCTTTGTGAAGAACTGAAGTTATCTGTCATTTAGTGCTGCTGCCTTGTTTGAACAGCTTGTAGATGCTAAGAACTGAAGAAAATCAATCATTTTCTTGCTGCTGTTCTATCTCAAAAGCTTGTAGATATTGTCACTTGCTATTGATTGGTCTTGTTCTACCCGTGGTTGCCTCAAAAGATCTTCCAATGGCTGCAAATGAGACCAGTAGCATCTCCTCCCCCTCTTTTGTAGGTTGAATACACTAAAATGCCTCTCTCTAGCCTCGAAAGATGTTTTTCAGTCTTGCATGGGGATTTTTGACAAGTAGCAGTCTTCCCAACTAGTTTTTTCAGCATTATTTATAATTAAATAAATTTTAATATTTAAATACTGAAAATTAATCTAACAATTATTTCAGTGTCCTGAAAAATAATTTGACCGAGCAATAATTAAATTGGTTGGGCAACTTTCATTCCTGAGTGTGTTTGCACCATCTTTGATCATTAGATTGGCATTAGGTACCGTTAAATGCCACTTTTCTAGTGTCACCAACTAACACTTATGGCCAAATGAATGACCTAGGCCAACAACTAGTACCAGATACCACAAAGTATGTGTGTGGCATAACTTACAACAACTTTTGCCTTTGACATCCCGTGATTTTCTCGAGTCTTGGACTTGTAAATTTACTCTAACCCTAGTTACACTTCACATGTGCAACATTTACTTAACCATGTGGTTAAAAATTAATCCACATGTTTAGTGAGGTTTAAAAAATACATGTCCTCATCATAACCCTTCCCCTTAAAGTCCTTGCAATCCTCCTCGATTGCACTACCAGATGCATTAAAAGCAAAATAGTGGACTGGAATTTTCACAAGGCATCATAGTTAACACAACATTGCGTATTTTTGCTCAACCATTCCATATGCCCAACACATGTTGAAAATTACCAGCTAATCATAGCATAGCATAAGACTCACAAAGAATCTCAAAAAACATTGCTAGATTATCATGTGATATGTCTATTTCTCATGAGCTTAACTCATCTGGCAAAACCAAACCATAGCATAGCATAACCAAGCATAAACCATGGCTAAAATATCAATATCAACATAACATATACTATTGTCCATGGAACTAGATGTAAACCATTGAAAATTGAGCATAATCTGATCATAAACTGATCACTTGATTGTTGATTTGAGAATTGATCACAAACTGCTGCAAATGTGATCCCAAACTGATCACAAACTCATTGCAAAAACTGACTAGATGCAAGATTGATCCCAAAAGTGACCATAAACGGTTTTCAAGCTGATAAAAAACTGAGTTGAAATTGATAAGAAATTTTGTCTCAAAATTGAAGCAAAATTCATGCCAAATTGATCATAAGCTAATGCAAAAGTATAGTTCTAGTGCCCAGGTGAAACTCATACTCATTTGTATATCTCTCACTATGACTAGTACACTAAGTAGTGAACTTATGGCAAACATATTGTGAGCGCAACACCTTGGATATATACTAAATACATCCGAGATCCACTACATATGAGAGCTGTCCAGAACTAGAGGAGTGGAAGTGCTATCTCCCCCTTAAGCATCAAGCAATACTCGAGACCCTTGCTCTGCTGAGCTTGACGGAGCCCGAACTAAAGTCGGCTCTAACTGAAAGGCATCTAGGTAAAGCTGCAATAATGGAGGATGGCTTGCCAAGTCATCCTCTTCCATCCATTTGGCATCCATTGGTGAATAATTTTGAAATTTCACGAAGTATCTCTTGGAAATTTTACCTTTGACCTTTCTTTCCTTATGTGCCAAAATTTGCTCGGATACTAAAATCTCATCCAGCTTCTTAACCTGAGGGTAAATTTCAGTAGATATATCATCAAACACATGACATGAAAAGGCCTCAACAAACTGACATGAAAGGTATTATGTATCTACCAATGTGGAGGCAATTTCAGCCGACATGCTACATCGCTGATCTTCTCTAACACCTGGAAGGGCCCATAATATCTCATACTCAACTTCGAATACAATTTTTATCTTTCTTTCATCCGTTTCAACCTTGTCTTTTTAAAACATAGCAATACATAATCAACCTCTGTAAATTGCAAAGCACGTCTGTGGCGATCAACTGCCCTCTTTTACTTTTCTTGTGATCTCTAAAGTGCATATTTTATCTTTGCATAGGCTACATCCAATTTTCCATATAACGATCAGCCTCAAAGATCTTATCCTTAGTTTGCAGAATAGACGGTACTTTCTTTCCACCCTCAACTACCTCAAATGGAGCTTTGCTTGTAGAACTATGCACTGTGTTGTTGTAAGCAAACTCAACCAAGGGAAAATACTACTCCCACCGTGTCTTGTAGTCTGAAACATAGCACCTCAAAATATCTAACATTGTGGAATTTGTTTCCTTAGACTGAACATCTGTCTATGGATGGAAGGATGATGAGAATTTCAGCGTGGTACCCATATTCTCAAACAACCCCTTCGAAAATAAATTGGTTCTCCGAGGGTCTCTATCACTAATGATCGACTCTGGCACATCATGATACTTCAAGATGTGCTGCAAAAACAATCGTGCCATATTATCGGTCTTTATTTTCTTGCTCACTAGAATGAAATGGGCTTGTTTGCTAAACCTGCAATGATAGTCCATATCCCATCATTCCTTGTAGGTGTCTTAGGAAGCTCAAAAATAAAGTCCATTGCAATGCTCTATATGGAAGAGCATGACTTTTAGTGATAACTCTAGGCTTTATTTTCTTTGTGACACACAATCATCCATGCATATTCAAAAATCCATCTCTTAGTACAAAGTGTTCATGCCTTTGTCAGCAAAGCTGATCATAAACATTAGTAAAGTCCGAATTAGCAACATATTGCTCTTTCATAGCATCCAACTCAGTGTGATAAACCATGCCGACGGATGAAATTTGTGGCTTACGCGACTATGTATCAGCCACAACATTCTTTTTACCATCAATATGTACAATTTGAAAATGAAATATAGAGAGATAATTTACCCATCTCATATGCTTCTTTGACAACTTTGTCTGCATCAGAAACTGTCTCAAAGGTTGATGATTTGTTTGCATTGTAAAATCAATCTCCAATAAATAATGTTTCCACATAGACAGTGCATGAATTACAGCCAAGAGCTCTTTCTCATAGACTTGCAAATTCTTTTTTGCACCATGGAGAATTCGGCTCTCATAAGCCACAACTTGGCCGCCCTGCATAAGAACAGCCCCAATGCTGTTACCATATGTATCACATTGAACTATGAATGACTTTTTTAGATCGGGCAACACAAGCACATGATCTGAAGTCATCTTTTCCTTTAGCTTTTCAAATGTTGAAATTTCCATAGCTGTCTATCTAATGGCAAATCCTTTTTTACAAGGCATGAAATGGAGGTGCAATTTCAGCAAAGTCGTATACATACTTTCTGCAGTAAGAACATAAACCCAAGAAATTGCGGATCTCATGCACATTCCTCAAAGGTGGCCATGATTGTATTGCCTCAACCTTTGCAGGGTCCATGCGAATACCATCAACTGATACAATATGTCCCAAAAAGCGGATTTCATGCAAGAAGAATTCACTTTTCTTGTCATTGATAACCAGCCTATGCTCACGTAATTCATTGAATACAATGTCCAAGTGTTTTCTGTGCTCTGCCTCGTTCTTTGAATAGACAATCATGTCATTAAAGAAAGTGCCTACAAATCCTCTATATGCCTTGAAGATACAATCCATCATTCGGTTAAAAGTGACACGAGCATTTGTAAGTCCAAAAAGTATAACAAGAAACTTCTACAATCCAAAAGATGTCCTAAAAGCTGTCTTAGGCACATCTTCCGGTCTAATGCATATTTGATAATACCCACTTTTTAAATCTATACGGCTAAATATGGCTGCCCCTTGCAACCTATCCATAACATTATCAATCCAAGGAATCGGAAAGTGATTCTTTATTGTGATATTGTTTAGAGCACGATAATCATGCACATATGTCGTAAACTATCATTTTTCTGCACCAAAAGCACTGGAGAACAAAAGGAAGATGAGCTGGGCTGAATCAACCCTTTTTCTAATAGCTCATTTACTTGACTCATAATCTTCTTCTGTTGGGCTGGACTGACTCTGTAGGGTGGCTTATTAGATTGGCTACTTGTAGGGATAAGATCTATGCCATGATCTTCTGGCCTTTTAGGCGGTGATTGCCGTGGAAGTGATTGAGAGAAGCAATCAGCATACATTTTCAGAAATAACATACGATCCCTCTCTAACTTAGATATGTTCCCAATATTCTCACTATCATCTTTATCCTTAGTAAAAACCAAGGACACTGAAAGATGATTTTTCATTACTTTAGAAATAGCAGTTGCAGATACAACAGGGACAGATTCACCTTTCAACTTTATATCAAGTGCGAGTACCTTTCTCTTATGCTGAATAGTGATATTTTTTGCACGAGAATCAATCATTGCATGCATATGGTGACACTATGGCATACCAAGCAATACATCACAACCCTCAAGTGGAGCAATGAAGAACACTTTGCTATCCACATATCCTTGTATATGCAACCGAAGCTTTCCAATGAGTGGTGTGATGAGCTCTACATGGCCTTTACATGCCATTCTGACTTCGCCCATGGGTCCCATCTCATCCTCTCTGATGCCTAGACGGGCCTATGTCAACAGAGATAAAGTTGGCTTGTGCATCATTATCAAAGAAAATCAATGCATGCAGATCCCTAATTTTGCCCCATGCTGTGCACAACTTAGTGGCATAATCATTGGGCTGATCACTAACATTTGGTACCAATCCCATTGATGTTTTGGGCTTCTTTCTCTAAAATCTCCTTGATTTTCTGATTTTCCAGCTTGTTACCTATTAGGATAGTCCCTTGCAATGTAACCCTCTTGTTCACAAATAAAACATTTATTTGCAATCATCAATTCCCTACGTCGTGTCAATGTTTTCGAGCCCTTTCTTTGCTGTTTTGGCCACTTACAGACTGTTTATCAAATCTGTCCCTTTGTCAGTCTTAAACAACTTTTTATTTGGCTTTTTTCCACTCTCTAGAAAGCTTGAATTCTTCCCACGCAGCAAAGCATTGGCTGTAGGAGCAGTCTCTATGAGTTGAGACATGCTAGACACGGTGGATTTAATGCAAAAATCCCTGATTCCTTCGGGCAGCCCACAAACATATTTTTCCACTTGCTCATGAAGGGGTATAGGGCGATAAGTAATAGGCAGCAATGCATCCCAAAACTTCTTATTATGTTGCTCCAAATTCTTACATTCCTTAGCATCCAGCTTAATCCAAGATGTCATGATGTCCACCTCAAAGATACTTGTCAACCAATTCGATGCAAACATTTGCTTGAATTGTACCCACGTTGACGGTGCTTTTCCTTGTATCAAAAGAGTGGACCACCACTGTGATGCATTCCCTTTCAAGAAAGTGGCTGTCTTTCGAATCTTTGAGGATTCTCATGAAGTTCCCCCCTGAATAGGCTGTATCAAATTGGTGAATGAAAGTCAAAGCTTTCGGCCAATCTTATGCACCACTGAAGGACTCAAACTTCACTACTTTTCCGAACTCATCATAGTCATTTGCTGCCCCTTTGGGTGTCAAGTTGTCATACACTGGCTGTTGCAAAAAGGGTACATTTGCTGAATTTACATAAGAACCAATACCAAATGGAGCATTTGCATGACCAGCATTCATTTATTGAGCCCAAAAGCATTCAGGGGTGCCATAGTTACCAGGAACGGGAATGGGATCCCCCGGAACGGGGGGAACGCTTGGGATTGGGGTATATATATATATATATATATATATATATATATATATATATATATATATATATATATATATATATATATATATATATATAATTAACACATTGGAAATGCCCCAAATTTGGGGACATTGCAGCCAATGCCATGCCCCTTATCCTTGTTGAAAAAGCCCCAATTTTGGGGCAATGCTTGATCTGAAATACCCCAAAATTGGGGACATTGCAGCCAAGTCCAATGCCCCACATCTTTGCTGAAAAAGCCCCAAATTTTGGGCAATCCTTTTGGGGACAGTGCAGCCAATTCCATGCCCCAAATCCTTGCTCAAAAAGCCCCAAATTTGGGGCAATGCTTGATCTGAAATGCCCTAAAATTGGGGACATTGCAACCAAGACCAATGCCCCAAATCCTTGCTGAAAAAGCCCCAAATTTGGGGGAGTCCCTGATCTGAAATGCCCCAAATTTGGGGACTGTGCAGTCTGATTCCAGGGCACGTCCATTCCAAACGGGGAACGGCTACTGGAACGGCCTAGAATGGGGTTGGAACGAGCAAGAATGGGACTGGGAATGGGCAGGAACGTTCCATGGGCGTTTCATTGGTAGACACATGCCGGAACGCGTTAATCCATTCCTAAGGCCCAGAACAAGCATTTCCTGTTTCTATGAGGGGCGCAGATGTAGTACCAAGCATCAAGCCAATGCTGCCATACATAGATAGCGTTTTGCATATTTTTGGCTATACTTGAATACATTGGGCATATAATCTTGGACATTGAACACCTGGTTGGCTCCAAATTTGGTGTCTCTTTCGGCGTTTATTTAACTTAATTGAAGAAGAAGTTGATGTACAATGGGATTCTCTCAATCCCTTTCGATATTCCAACTTCCCTTGCTGTCCAAAATGACCAGCAAGTCTTCAATCTAATTTTCCCCTTGATTTGGGTAATCAGTTGGTCTTTACATGCTTTGATGGAGATGGAAAATGCCCAAATTCATTGATTTGTTGGTCCCTCCACTTAAGTTTGACTGAAAATACTTCAGTCGTATTGAATCGAAGTCTTGGAGCTTTCAATTTCTATATTGTAGTTTGACTGAAAACAGTTGTTGCTAAGTCCTAATTTCTACTGCAGATTAGGGTTTACAACAGAGAAATCTGAAATTTCTTAGCCTCTGGTGATCTCAATGCTATAATCTTCAGGGAAAGGTTATAGAAAGGATGGGATATGAGAGAGAATGTTAAGGAGAGAGAAAAATCAGACTTTGTTCGCGAAGAACTGAAGAAAATCTATCATTTACTGTTGCTGTCCTATCTCAATAGCTTGTAGATGCTCTCACTTGCTATTGATTGGTCTTTTCCTATACCTGGTTGCCTTAGAAGGTTCTCCAATGGCTGCAAATTAGACCAACATCATCTTCTCTCTCTCTCTTGCAAGTTGAATACACTAAAATGCCTCTCTCCAACCTCTAAAGACGTTTTTTAGTCTTGCATGGGCATTTTTGACAAGTGGCAATCTTCCCAAATGGTTTTTCTAGCATCATTCATAATTAGATACTAATGTTCAGTTTTTAGATATTGGAAATTAATCTAATAATTATTTTGATGCCTTGAAAAATAATGACTGGCCAATAATTAAATTGGCTAGGAAACTCCCATTCTTGAGTGTCTCTGCACCATCTTTGATCATCAGATTGACGTTAGGTACCATTAAATGTCACTTCTCCAGTATCGCTAACTAACACTTACGGTCAAATGAATGACCTAGGCCAACAACTAGCACGAGATACCACCAAGTATGTGTGTGGCATAACTTACAACAACTTTTGCCTTTAACATCCTGTGATTTTTTGAAGTCTCGGGCTCGTAAATTTACTCTAACCCCAATTACAACTTACATGTGCAACAATTACTTAACCATGTGGTTAAAAATTAATTCACATGTTAAGTGAGGTTTCAAAAATACATGTCCTCATGACAAGTACAATCAACATCACCATCAGGTTCTCTCCGAGGCACCTTGGTGGCGGCTTGTGCATCTGCTACTTGGGTATCCATGGTTCTACTCTAGTGGTCCTTGTTGTATGTACTACGATGGGACATTATCATTGTATATTGTATTGTATTAGATCACCCATGATTTGAGAGAAGGTGTTAGCAATTATGTCAGTTCATGGTTGAGTCTGTGCATCTGATTCAGTGGGCTAGGGCACTAGGATATTATCTTGATTATTTATGCATTTTTCTTGGTAAATTATGATGGTCATTTTAGCATTTATTGTTGGCCGACCAGTATTAAATGTTGGCCAACTTGACATGATTTACAGCATTATTTTTGCCTATTTATTCAGGCTTCTCCTCCACATTCATGATCATTCATCACCTAACTAGTTTTGGTGGAGGGAGAGGAGTAGGTACCGGTGCCTTTACAGTCAGTGACTCACATTGGTTCTATATTGTCTCATATCTTGATTTATGAATTCCATTTTCCGCGTATCTCTTTACTTCTAAGTTCCTTGTACAATGTTCTTTTCTTTTGCAATGTTTCTCTTTTTTTTTTGTGTCGTGTTCAACAATCTATTACAACAATTTTCTTCGCTACCATCATTGCATTCACTTCTGATAGGTGTCAGTAGTGGCAAACTCTGTGAGTAACTATCGATATTCGGTCAACTTGACTTTCAGATCATCCCTTTCCTCAACGGAATATTCATGAAGCTCAAAATTGAGATTGATATGTCGAGTGTGATCTTGCACCACATAATGGTCAATGAGATGACTACAATGCTCAGATGTGAGGGAAAAATGCTGTAACTAAGAGTGGAACTTGGAAGCAACCCTTGTATTAACTCAATATTGGCTATGGCATTATAGGCTCTCCATTGATGGATGAGATTAGGCTGAGCTACTCGAGGGTCCAACATAGGCTCTAGACCAACGACATGGTTCCGAAGTCCCTAAGATTCAAGTACTTGCATGAAGCTTAACCAAGTGTTGAAATTCGATCCGTTAAAACGAGTCTTATTTGCTAAGGCATTCTTGGCCATTGCAATAGGAGTGGTAGTGCTAGGAGATGGATAAGGTGTGTAATGGGGATAGGGTGGAGAGGGTTGATAGGGTAGGGGAGTGGAGGATACTTGGGAAGTAATCCTAGAGTGCCCACCATGTATACGAGAAGTGTGCATAGTGGATTCAAATGTGGGCATGGACTAACTGGGTATGGACATGGTAATGGGATGAGGAGCTCATGGTCGAGGGATAGGTACACGTGGAGCAAAGGATGGGAATCCTCGCGTAGGAGAGACCCAAGGAATGCGAGATAACACACCATAAGTAAAGGATGGAAATCCTTGCATCTGAGAGGTCAAAGGATTTGGGTGTTCAGGGGTAGTGAGGGGGATATCCATCATAGTTGTCCCAGTGGGAAATGATGTGCTTAGTGATGGAAAGGTGGAGGGAACAGTGGTAAAGGGTGGAATGCCTTGTAACAAGGCTCCATGGTTCAAAGATGCTTGAGGGTAAGTGGAGTGTATAGTGTTAAAGGATGGCATTCCCCTAACAATGTACCGTGATGTGAAGGGGTAGGAAAGTGTGAAGATGGAATGGAGAATGAGAATGTGCTAGGAGCGGAAATAGAGGTTTCGACTCCCAATGTGGAGGATGAGGATGTGGACTATAATCCGAGGGTTTGGAATGAAGAAGTGAGGAAATCAATGTGTGGGCTAGAAGAGGTGGGTGGGATGGGAGGGATTTGAGAGGAGTGGCTTACATGCTCAAATGAAAGTTGAAACAGAAGATGTAGATATACTTGATGAAGGATACGTGCTTCAAGAGCCCCCTCTATTGATGTCTATATATAGAAAATCATCTAGATCCTGCATGACAAAAGGAGAAACAGGAGAGGGTTTTGATTCATACAACTCAAAGGGGTTGTACCAACTTGACACTGGGCCTAGCTGAAATGAAGGGTTGCCAGTCATCCCAAATGTTGTATGTCATCCGTGATCAGAGAGGTAGCCAGCCTCACTGACTGGTTTAGATGGTGTAGCAACACTAGTAGGAGGGGTGTAAGATCTACTATACGTGATGTGCAAGTACTCTTGAAGCTTCTCTATCATGAGACTGAAATTTGGAATAGGAGGAAACAAAGAAGGTGAAGGTGAAGGTGGAGTGTTGTCTTCCTCTTCAAGTCCATAATGCCTTCTCAAGGCCTCCAGTGATGGAAAAGCCTAATAAGACATCATGGGGTCTCAAGAAGGCGGCGACTGGGACATTGTGATATGATTACAAGTTGTTCATGTGCCCCGCACAAAAACTAGTACTCCACAATATCTGTAGGATACTCTTTACAAGAGTACCATCTTTGATATCATGTGAAGAAATTGCTAGGGTCTGCACCGAGGAAACAGTGTATGAGGATGATAGAAACACAAATACACAGACAATGACATGCAAAACTCGAACCCTAAACACAAAATGCAAAACACAAAACTCAAAACTCATAAATGCAAAAACACAAACATAAACAAAGAGAGAAGGAGAATTTGTTGTGAATGAATCAATGCAGCAAATGAATGTAAGAATGTACAAAATGCTCAAGGGTGGAGTGGTGAGTGTCACAGTGTGGCATCCATTGAAGACGGATCTTGAGTGCTGTAACCACCAATCGGAGTGTGTAGAAGACCAAAACGCAAATCACCAGAAGTAGTAGGATGCTTGGCAACAGCAGTGGAGATGCTTGAGGAAGCTGATGATCGTTGAAATTGCTAAATGCAACAGAAGAGGTGTCGACTGGGGCTCGTGATGGCTGTTTGGGGCCAAATGCAGCAGTGGAAGAAGCACAAGGCAGCTGCTAGGGGTTGGAGCAGCAGACAAAGTGGTGGCAATAGTTGCAAAGGCTGGATAGCCACGTGGAGGAAGGCTAATGGCAAGATCTTCATGTGAATGAGAAAAACCTACATGGAAGGGATGAAGTTTGAATGGGGGCAGCCTGTCTATAAATAGATGTGGATGGACCCTCCCAAATTAGGGTCTCATAGAAACTCTTTCGAACTGCACATTGATTTTGCACTTTTCATTAAATAAGCATGTTTTGGGCTCTTAGCTCAACAGATGAAACTCCAATGCCAATCGAGTTGTGAAGGCACAACCACCAAGGTAGCACTCCATGTTAGAAAGAAGACCCTAGGGGAGAGGTAACCAAAGCAGGAGAAGCACCTCAGCTGGAAGAGCTATGAGGAAGTAAATGGAACGATGCCTGAAACTTGGACTTGAGAGAAGAAACTCAATCTTCAGCACCATGCTGATCAAGGATATGAAAGTATCGTCATCAAGGCAAGATTAAGTACCAGAGGAAAAACTAGAACCTGCATATTCACAGTTTGGATTGAGATGCTTCCAATTAGGACTGGTGGATTCCTGCAATGTTAATTTAGCTGAAATACAAAACCAAGCATGTAAGTACTAGAGGAGAAACTAGAACCTGCATATTGGTAGTTTATATTGAGATGCTTTTGGAGCTAAGCTAAAGCTAACTAAAGCTAAGGGACCAAAAGAAGAAGATTGCAGTGGAAGAAGGAAGAGGGATAAAGAAGGGCTTACCCTACAGAAGGACTAGCCTAGTTTAACCTACTGCATAAAGAGGCCTAAGAAGGTATTTAACCTATTGTGGCTAATATTCTACTCTGACTCAGTAATATTTCAATGGTGTCTTGTACTAAACATTGTAAGAATTGAAGGAGATGGGAATTAATGATTTCATTGTTGTGTTAGTTATTAAGCATGTGGATTTTATTATACCCATTACTAACAGTCTGTTCTGCCCCCCACACTAATGTCATTTTTATACTTGTATAAGTGGCTTAGGCGAGTCATTTTATTGGCACTTGTCATGATGAAATCTATTTTATTAGCACTTGTCATGATGAAATCAAATTAATGGATCAAAATTAGTGACATTAGGATAATCTCTATTTAGTGCAAGTATATAAATCTGGTATTAATGGTGCTGTTCTGCCACACACCCATGTCACTTTTATACCTGCATAAGTGGCTTAGGTGAGTCATTTTATTAGCACTTGTCGTGATGAAATCAAATTAATGGATCAAATTTAGTGATGTTAGACTAACGTCTATTTAGTGCAAGTGTATAGATCTTTTAATGCTACAGATCCCTTTGGGGTAATGAGAGGATGAGTGCATTGGCCTTTGATTATAACAATTTGATTTTATTTAGGATAGAAGAAGACTCATGGTAGCCTTCTTTTTCTTGACTATTCATTTTCAATTGTTGGTCGAATTTGCAAAAAGACCTTGTAAAGTTCTTGATCTTCCAACTCATTGAAAGGTGCTCAGCCTTAATCTGAAAAATAAAGTCAGGTTCTTTGCTGATGTTGTACTTCATTGTTTTGGTAGGTGGTCACGAGCCTGGCCGATCCATCTGCAAACATAATTTTTGGAGCTGTGGTGGATGATAGATATACGGGAGAGATTCATGTCACAATTGTTGCGACAGGCTTCTCTCAAACATTCCAAAAAAGCCTGATAGATCCAAAAGCTGCAAAGCAAGACACAGATGATGTGAAGCCTGTGGAATCTAGTTGGAAAAGGCCATCTATCTCCTCAAAATCTTCCCAAGGTCAAGGAAGGAAGGTTTTCTCATAGGAGGTCTGGGTGAACTCTTCAGCTCCTGCATTGCCTTTACAACTCGTTTCTTTGTCGGATGCCATTAGGAATCAGCCATATGACCTAAATCAGCTGCTGTTTTTACTGAAGATGTAATGGCGATTTTTTCTTGGATGTCAGCCATAGGTGGTTCTTATGGGATTTGATTGATTACAAGTAACTTTGTGGTGCTACTGAAGCTCACACTCAGCATTAATTAGAACCCATATTTGTTGAGGTTTTTTTCCGGGATTGCAAGTTTAAGGTGACTTTTGCAGCCAGTGTGTGATTTTGCTTGGATGATGTGGATAATCACCGTATATTTTACCATAATGGTAAATCATCCAAAATGGTGTCTTCCTTCTTCTAGCCTTTAGCGAGGCACCTGAGTAATCTATTTACTGCCTACTGAAAGGAAGCCTACTGAGAGATTTCTGAGTCCTTGTGATACACATTTTCCTGGCTGGTTAGAGTCACCTACCACCACTGATACTTTCTGAATCGCTACAATTGTAAATGTTGCACACAAAAAACATAGCCCTTGCCCTTGCCACATGTTTACTCTCTCCTCTTTCATTCAACTCTAAATGTTCTCCCTTATTTAAAGTCATTCTCTCATCACAATAAATTGTTGGGGGTAAAGGTGCATGTGCGTAGCCGCCCATGCATTACTACACTAATAATACCTGCATATCTATACACTGCAATGACACGCAACCATTACTGTCACTTGATTTTTTATTCTTTCAATAATATTAAATAAAGAGAAGGTGGGTCACACATTGTTACTATTGGAGTTCCCACACACACACACACACACACACACACACTCTCTCTCTCTCTCTCTCTCTCTCTCTCAAAGCTCTTGCTTCCACTCATGTGCTTTCACTCTAGGATCACTCCCTCTAATTGGTGTCATAGCCATCTTCTTTGAGAGCTCAAAGCCCTAGCCCACAGCTTCCATTCAAATACCTACAGTTCACAGGTTTCATGTTGGTAGCCTTGTCCTTAGCTTGAAGTGGTATGTATTGTGGTTCACTTGCTTCCCAGCTTGTCTTGGCATGCTCCAGGGCTTCATTGATCTCCCCTTGTGTCCCATTTATCTCATCTTAATCAATAGTAGTCCTAGCTAGCCCTAGCTAGCTAGGCGTGACTTACACTTGCAGTCCCTTGAATCTAACATATCATTGGACTCTTTGCCTCCTTGACTCTCAAACACTTGCTTCAAATCATTGAGAGCCATTGGGCATCCTTTTGGCATTGATCATTGGTATCAAACATTGGTTTTGAGTCATTAACCTTTAACTATTAACTGTGTAAACAATGCAACATGTTGTAATATAGTTTAGGATAACACTTACCTCATTGTTTGGAAGTCACTTATGCTTTCTCTTGGGATATGATATCAAATACTTGGGGGATGATATGGCATTTATGTGAGATGATATTGAGCTGATTTGAGTATGCATTTTGCTTAGTTTTCGCAAAGATTTCCTTATTGAGCTAAATGTCATTTATTTGGAAAAAGTATGTCTCTTGTCATTTGATGGTTCCGAGGCTTAGTGTTGAGGTGTAAACGTTAGCTTGACACATGGTGATACTTGATACACGTCTTGGAATGCTTTTGGGCTTCGATTGAGCTTGTGTTTACTCGATTTTGACTGTCATATCCTTGCTATTCATAGTCGATAGCAAGTAGTTGCTTGATAAAGATTATGCTCATTATGCTTTGAAGCTACTCGAGTACCACGCATTGGATGTACCAATACTTTCGTTGTCATGTATACCTATGGATATGTTTATGACATGCTCCTAGCTGAGATTAGAGCTTGAATGCTTTCACATTTGCTGTCATTCCTGTGTTTGGATGCTACTTGGATACTACAATTAGAGTCTTACCAACTACTTGGGTTCAATGCTTCCGAATGTATGTCCTATGGATTGCTTCCGAATGTATGTCCTATGGATCTTGGATGTCTGGATGTCATCACCATGATGTTTTGAGCTTTGCTTGATCATTTAGCATTCGACTTTTACTTCAGCGGGTGCTACTCGGCTTTGTGTATTGATCAAAATTGACACTTGGATGTCCTACAGAGCATTTGGTTAATACAGTTGAGCTTGATCTCATCACAGTGAGACAATGGGACTCATTGTGCCATGTACATGATCTCTTGATAATTATTGGATGGAGTTATCCTATTGTGGGCTAATATGATCTCTTGGCTTGGACCTAGTTCTTATGTCTATCAAGGTATTGTCAGTCGTATTTATATGCTTTTGGGTTATGTATTGAGTCTTTGCTTAGTGGTTATACATCAGGCAGTTCCCTTCATTTACCCTTAAGACCTACCCTGTGCATGATATGTATGCCTATTGCATACATGGCTTTTGACACTCTGTAGTTGTGATAGTCTTTAGTGTTGGTTGTTCTTGGCTTCTTTCCCCTTGGTTGGTCACAATTGGTTGTTGGCATATTACTGTAATTTATTAGAGAAACCTATCCTTCCAGTTTTATACATTCTATTTGAGGGCAGACACTTGTACTCGATACTTTCTTGACTATATATTGTGGATAATTCATTATTTTGTGAGTACCTCTTGTTTTTGGCTTGATTTGGTAGTGGTTTTGGGCATGATTTGTAGGATACTATAGTAGCATGTTTTTCTCTTCAATGTACTTTCTTGGTCTCATTATGGCTAGTGGTTTTTGTGACAATGCTACCTTCAATATTGGGAAACCGGATGAGACCAATTAGAGCTCTTAGACAACCCAAATATGATAGGTTTTAGCATAGAAATTGTAGGTTAGACTACTCAAAAATGGAACTGCCAAACGTGAAAACATTGTGATAGAGGATTGGGATGAACTAGATAAGCTATGCAAGTCCACAATCATTTTATCATTCTTTAAGTAGGTTCACTACAATGTTGTAACTCGAAATTAGATTGCATATGAGCTTTGGACATAGATTAAGAATATTTATGACAAGCAAAGTTTTGCATCTCAAATGTATTGGTTGAAATAGTTGATGGACCTTTGTATGAAGGAAGAGACTTCTATGACTGCGCACTTGAATGAGTTTCACTTGATCATCATCCACTTAACTTCATAGGAGATTGAGGTCAATGATACTTTTTGCATCCTTTATTTTTGCTTGGTACTCTACCTTGAGTTGTGGGACACCTTCCATACAGCTCTCTATGCTAAAGATGGGTTGAGATTGTAAGATGTTGAGAGTGCTCTCTTGACAAAAAAGGTGAACAAAAAGGATGTGGATGCTTTCCGTATATCACATGCATTGATTGTGAGAGGCCAATAGGATAAAAATGGCAATGGTAGAGACTCTAACATATCTTCGTCTACGACACGTGGATAATTTCGCAGTAAGTCGAGTGGTCGTAAGTTTCATCTTATTTGTCATTATTGTAGAAAAGCATGTTATATTCAACCATAGTGGCATAAAATGCGTGAAGACAAGTGCAAGGAAAAGGAAAATGAAAATGAAAAGGAAAAGGAAAAGGGTAAAGTGCAGGACAAGAATAATAATCATAGTATTGTGTCTAACAAGTCAAGTGTCAAGATTGAGGAGATTAATGTAGTGTAGCTTAATATATATGATGATCTTATCTTAGCAGCTTGTTCTTTAGATGCTTCACAATTGATTGATGCTTTGTCAGGATATACTTAGTGTTTATTGATAGATTCAGGGGCTTCCTTTCTTGTGACCCTTGATAGAGAGTAGTTTCACTCCTATTATAGTATGACTGGATGTGTCCATTTGGGTAATGACTTGCCATTGAAGATAGTTGATATAAGTGGCATCCAACTACATTTTGGTTTAGGCAGTATGTTTACTCTTCATGATGTATACCATGTATCGACTCTCACAAAGAGCCTTATCTCTGCTGCTGGCACCTTGGATGATGTAGGTTATGTTGTCTCTTTTGGTAATTCCTCATGGAAGATTACCCGTGGGAATCTTATTATTACACATGGTGCTAAGCCTAGTATCGTCTGCCCTTTACTTATATCTAGGTTAGTTAACCATGCTTTGGCTATGGCTACAATTTGAATGTATCTCTTTGGCATCATTGCTTTGGGCACATGTCTTTGAAAGGAATAAAAATGCTTTATCAATTTGCAATATCTTCTGTCCCTAGAATATAAGTATTTAGAGTCTCGTAATCATTCTTTATATGGTAGGCAGACACATAGTACACATAAGAAATCTGGCAATAAGCACATGGGTGAGCATCTAGCTCTTGTCCATTCGTATGTATGTGGTGCCATGCCCTGTCAATCACTAGGTGGTGCGAAGTACTTGGTCACATTCATTGATGATTACTCACATAAGTTTTGTGCTTACCCTATTAAGCATAAATTGGATGTCTTATCTACCTTTTAGCATCGGTTGCTCTTGTTGAGAACTAGTCTGAATATAGACTGAAATGCCTAAGGCCAGATAATGGGGGTGAGTATGTCAATCACTAGGTAGTCTGAAGTACTTGGTCACATTCATTGATGAATACTCAAATAACATTTGGGCTTACCCTATTAAGTAAAAATTGGATGTTTTGTCTATCTTTTAGCATTGGCTTGCTCTTGTTGAGAACTAGTCTCAATATAGGTTGAAATGCCTAAGGTTAGATAAAAGAGGTGAGTGTGTCTCTCAAAAGCTTTCGAGCAGTTTTGCGATGAGCAAGGTATTAAGTTTCAATTGACTGCCCCCTACACCCCTCCCCCAGAATGGTATTGTTGAACACATGAACATGACAATTTAGGAGAGATTTCGTAGTATGCTTAGCCAGACAAGCTTACCCCAACACTTCTGGATTGAGGCAGTTACTATTGTTGTACACTTGATTAGGAGGTCCCCTTGCACTATTATTGACTGCCAAGTTGTTGAGAAGGTATGGATTGGGAAACCTCCATCTTATGCTCATTTTCTCTTCTTTGGTTATGAGACATTTTGCCATGTTTCCAAGGACAAGCACAATAAACTAGATACTAAGTCCATGAAATATCTCTTTCTTAGTTATGGGGGTGTAGGTGAGATGGGCCTATTGGATCCTTAGGTTTGCAAGGTTATTTGTAGCCTTGACGTTGTTTCTCATGAGGACAAGATGCATAAGTAGCCTAAGCAGGTAGTTGAGGTACATAGAGTGATCTTTCAGGAGGATCCTCTTGCTCCTTTATATATACAACAAGCTAGATAGCCTACCATAGTTGTTAACCCTCAGAGGAATAAGGTGGAAAATCCAAAAAATCTAAAGCAGAAGATAGGGCCAAGGCAAAAGCGAAATGGAGAACGAAGGCACGCCAAGAAAATCAGGAAACATAAGAAGTGTGCAAAAGTCCTAAATCAGAGCGTCGGGCTTTGACCGTGCAAATAAATGTAGATGGGTAGTAGGAAGGAAGCTAGGAAGATAGGAGAACAATGGAAAAAAGGGCCTAGGCTATGGCTGGCCATGTAAAAAGGGGATGACCACCCAAAGGGGATTTAGGGCTTTGTATATAAAGTTTAAAAGATGAATGAGAGCTCATTCTTTTGGTGTGTGGCAACAAGAGACTCACCTTCTTCTCTTCTTCTCTTCTCTTTTCTTGCTTGTGTGTGCTTGAGAGAAGGAGTGTGAGGGAGTGAGTGTGTGAGGGTGAGGGATCAAGGAGGTGAAGCTCTCCATCATCTCCTCTTTTATTCTTCTCTCCTCTTCTCTTCTCTTTTCTTGTCTCGCGTGCGGCTATGGAGGATGGAGCTTGGAGGTGGAGGCTTGAGGACGCTTGAGCTTGCATTAAGGATCGTGGAGCTATCAGAGTGCTTGAGAGAGGAAGCAACTCAATCGGGCATCAAGGTAAGCTCACTACACTCGTAGAGAAGGATAGCGCATCAACTATGTGAGAAGTAGCCATTAGTGTTTGCTTGAAACGCTTGAACAATAAGTAGTCTGTGGGTCTTGGCGGTTGAGCAGCTTGTGCTCGCCTCTATATTTTGGTTTCCTTGCCAGGACCAACGGATTCAAGCTTGAGCATTTCAAATCGAGCATTGAAGTAAGGGTTTCATCCTCGAATCGGAGCTTGAGATAGATAGGAGGTTTTGGGTCTTTAATCCATGCTATAAGTAAGTATTTTTAGTCTTTGATGGGTTAGTTTAGTGGGAGAAATTAGTTTAGTACTTTGCTTTTGATTCTTGTTGCATTTAAGGTAGGTTAAGGTTAGAAAATCGATTGGAAAAGTGTAGGGTTTGCTGTTGTAAAACAGGCCAAACAGAACATAGATCTGGGAAAACTAGGAGGAAGGAGAGCTGAAGGGGGCCAAGGCTAACAAGTGAAGGGGAAAGAGTGGCAAGAACATTGTGAAGAAGGGGTTTAATAGCTAAGAGACTAGGGGGCAACTCATTTGAAACCTTGGTTGCTTGAGAGATTTCACTCAGTGTATAGAAAAGAGCACACACATGCACACACACACACACAGAGTGAGGGTAAGTTGAGGACTAGTTGTAATTAACAAGGAATACACTCAGACTTAAGAGCTTGAAGGAACCCATAAGTAAGAGAAGACCCAAAGACATAGAAGGGAGATAGAATCCCCAAAAGTAAGACCAAGCAAAGAACGCGGCTAAAAATCTGAACGCAACAAGGACGGACAATATTGCGGAAGTGGATTTACTCGGCCTTATTGAGTTGATCGACAACTTGGTAGAACATGAAGTCCTAGACATGGAAGAGGGCATCTCAGGCTGTAGAAGCAATGAGGAGCTTAACCTAGGAGACTTTCCTAAGGCTATCCAGCGGTTAATGAACAAATACGATGCTCAAACCCGGCTAGAGTATTGCGGTAGACCTATAGAGGACATCATAGTAGATCTCGAGAAGGAGAGGAAGCTGGCACGTAGGGCTCTGCAAGGCCTAGCTATGTACAACCAAGATCAACAAACTAGGAACTTACGCCAAAGCTTAGAAATGCGAGAGATCTAGAGAGTGCTAGCCTTAACGGGCAAAAATCGGTCAGAGAGCAAGAGAGCGCTAAGAAGGAGATCTCACACTGGGGGAGCTCCTGACAAAGCGGCTGCTAGATAACACGACTGCAGAACAAAGCACTGCAGCATTGGCAACATTGCATGCTGTCAGGGTTGGGAGTTAACTAAGGATCTAGGAGCTAATTGAAAATCCTTGTGGTAGCAAAATAGTTGGACAAATACGGACAAATACCAAGCAATTGGCAACCCATACAACTTTGTGGAGCAGTTTGAGTAGGTGTGCAAGGCCAACAGACTCAGTGATCCTACTCAACACTCCCAAGCCTTTGGACTATGCTTAGGCGACAAGGGTTCGACATGGTATACAAGTCTAGATGCTGCGGAGAGTGCTAATTTCAATGACTTGAAAAATCTCTTCATTAAGAGATTTTTCGAACCTGGGTACTATAAAAACCTACTACTGCGACTCATGAATGTCAAGTAGAGAGAGAAGGAGGACATCCAAAATTATGTGACCCATGTAAGGAGCCTCTTCAAAAGAATCCCAATGGGCGAGAGACCAACCAAAAGACTGGTACAACCATGGTGTTCATCAGTGGAATAAGAAGTGAAGAGCTCTACAAATCCTTGGCCAGCAACTGGAGCTTATAGCAAAACGCACTGGCAAGGGTCTTTGAAGAAGCTATTAGAGTGGATGACCACTTCAAGGAAAGAGACTCCAGAGGCTCAGATCAAGAGGAGTCTAGCACCAGGAGTTTTGAGAGGGTCTCAATACGGAGTGAGAGAGCCAATCCAAGCATGTAGGACAAAGAGAAGGGCACTGATTCGGGACAAGAGCTAGTAGAGATTAGGATGGACATAGCCAAACTACAGGAGATGATGAGGTAGCCAACGCGCCCACATACCCATTGTGGCAGAAACCACTTGTCAGCAGAGTGTCAAGACCCTAGGTCACGACCATGTGCTAATTGTGGTAGGTTCGGCCATGACACCATGCATTGTTGGTTACCTTGGAGGCTCCCATACCCGCAGTCTTACGGTCAACCCTACCTCTTGTAAAGAGGCCACCAAGCTTCTTTGGAAGGGGTGCCCCATTGGCTCTCCCAGGACCTAATGATGCTAAATCGACCATCCCTAGGATGGAAATAAATCCTACAGGTATCCTTAGACCGCCGCCTGGACCCTATGTGACCCATCCACCTAGTGATACTCTAGTCCACTATGTGGACGAGTTGAGCAACGAGACGAGCCTTATGTAAACCCATACGTGTCATACAATGAAGGAAACACTATCCTCATGGACTGTCGACCAGTACCGATGATGGCATTAGGTAGAGGGAGAGGTAGAGGCCCAGGAGGGTAAACCCAAGAACTAGTCGTGTGTTGCGGTCACCCTGGACATATTTCTTCATGTTGGCCCAAGAGGTAGCAAGAAAGTAGAGATAAGGCGGACTTGAGATGCACTGAGTGTGGAATCACTCATCTCTTTGTTGATTGCCCTAGGCGAAGGCCATCCTATAGTTTGGAACATGAGCCATTGGTTCCATTGGGGTTATTTAGTGTCCAGACACTCGATGGGAGGCCACACCTATCCCATTGCATGGCATGACCCGTGCGTAGACGAAGTAGGCCGGCATATCATTGCCAGGGTGGCCTAGTAACCTTGATGCAACCTCAGTTGGAAAGAAGAGTCAGAGACGAAGGAAGAAGAGACTAGATGCTAAGGTCACCCTCAAAACTAAAGGTGCCACGACACTGCTAGTTGGAGGGAAAGTCATTGATGTAGAAAAAGAGACGTCGGCTCCTTGGACTGCTAAAAAGGAAAGTGCTAAGGTCGGAGAGTACCCCAACATGAAGTGCCAACTCGAAGCCATCAAGAAGGTGAAATAATGGGTGAAGGAGGCCCATGAGCACTTGAAGGATTCTGAGCCCATACTGGAAGATGAGATCGATGATCTCTCAATCATAAGCATGCCAATCTCTCTCCCATGACCAAGATCAAGGGAGGCGATGGAACCACAAGCTGGATTGCCTAGACAAAGCCTAGATGCTTGAGGCCAGCAAGACAATCAAGGCCATTGGCCAAGAATCGCAGATCTAGGAGAGAGGCAAGTGACTAGCAACCTCCTCAATACATTGGTGACCACCTCAGTAACTCTGAGCTTAGGCAACCTGCTTAGGTAGCACCCAACACTATGGCTAGAGCTAAAGCAGTGGGTTGAAGAATCAAATGAGCCAATTACCACAGACTTTCCTGAGTCCAAATACCGAGTCTGACACTATACTCCATGCCTAAATCCTTGCATGTCAACGCCTTTAGGGAGGGCACAAAAATGCATGCAGATCTACCAGTCTTAGCATTGGGGGACGTCACTAGAAAGGGGATTGTGAACACACCGACATGAGTGAGTCTGCTAAGCCATGCGGTACTCCAAAATTGGGGTAACCCATCGATCATGACTGCTAGGTTTAACTTCACATTGGCAAATGGAATGAAGGTGAAACCATTCGGAGTGTTGAAAGATTGGCAAGTAAAGATCGCAAAGAATCCAATTCTCTATTGAATTCATAGTCATGAAGGGAGTGGACTAGAACATCTTACTAGGCCGACCTTGGATGCGCAACGCGAGAGTCGTAGAAGACTGGGGCAACGGTCTTATCTTCTTAGGTAATCAAACAGAAGCTGTAAGAGTAGAGATGGACACTTGGAAGACTATGCTAGTCGACCTAGATGCCATCTCTACCATGGTGAAGGGCGATGGATAGACTAGGGGATCCTATGGGGCCCTTACCATGTATATCCCGTGCCCTGAGAACGAGCGAGACTGGATGCATGTTCATACTACCATCGACCTACCATTCTTAGATACTGATGAGGAGTACGAACAAGCCATCAAGGCAATTGACAAGATCAAGGACATACCTTTAGTGCTAGTCTGCATGATGACCGGGAGCCTATGTGGAAGACCCAATCATGTTGCACTCCGAGTCCCAAACAATAGATGAGAGCTTCTGGAGATCCTAGGGTACTTAACCAACAAGTTGGTTGGCAATCCAGCAACGAATCTTAAGCCACTCCAAGATCTCTTAGAGGAGCCCAAATGGCGATGGTTCGAGGTACACGATTTAAACTTGAAGTACAATTGGGCTTGGATCCTCAACCAACAAGAAGAGAATTGTTAGAACCAGGAGAATGAGGAGAAACCGGACATAGACAACTTTGACAACGAATATGAGGATTGATGTTCCTTCAGTGATGAGAGCGAAAGGGAAATCAATACCCTAGAGTACGACACTAGGGGATGTATAATCGAACAAATACGAGTAGACCCCATACCACGCAAGAAGCAGAGTGCACTTAGAGTAGAGAAAGGAGTCACACACAAGGACTGTGATCGAACTTGGTTGGAGCACACGGGTGTAATCGACTATGAGTAGGCAGGCCTAGCCCAACCAAGTGACACACCACTACCACAAACAGACTCACCTTTTGAGCTAGGACCACTAGGAGAGAGCCCCTCTTCTAGCGAAGACAGAGAGTTCGATTCCAAATTGGAAGCCAACTCAGATAGTGATCTAGAAATACCTCGGCCTCCCAAGACTAGACGCACTAAGGGGGACCTACCCATCCACCTACGACCCTGACGGTTAAAGAAGGAACGATAGGCGTGAAGCAAACAAATGGGGACACACAAACAACGAAAAGTGCAAGACCTGCCAAAAGGATTCACAAAGTTTAAAAAGGGAGATAGGGTGGTGATCTTGCTGGGAGTCAAACGACAGGGGTAAGCAAGCAAACCAATTGAGGGACCTACCAAGGTCAAAGAGGTTAATTTAGCTAAGGAAGGGGAGACCCCATGACCTGTGTTTATAGTGGATGACTTGGTTGAGCAAGATGAAGTAAGTCTCGTTACTCTCCTGCAGGAGTATATAGACGTCTTTGCTTGGTCCCTAGAGGAACTCAAAGGGGTAGACTCGAGTGTGGTGACTCACAACATACCCATGACACTTGACGCAACGCCTACCAACAAGCAACGACTGTATCCCATGAATCCAAAGCACGCTCACACTATTAAGGAAGAAATTGACAAACTGATGAGAGCAGGATTCATCTACGAAATTGAACACACAGATTGGGTCTCACCCATAGTCATCATCCTAAAGAAGAATGGGAAGATTAGAGTGTGTGTCAGTTACAAGAAGGTAAACGCAGCTACGAAGAGAGATAACTACCCACACTGCTGTACACTGAGCATATGCTCAAGAGGGTAGCTCAAAAAGAGGCATACAGTTTTCTAGATGGTTTCTCTGGATATAATCAGGTGCAAGTGCATCCTAATGATAGGCATAAGATTGCATTTGCCACTGAATAGGGAGTCTTTGCCTACATAGTCATGCCTTTCAGATTGACTAACACGCCAGTCACTTTCCAATGATTGATGTATATAATATTCAAGGACGTGCCGAGGAAGGAGTTAGAGGCCTTTGTGGACGACTTGTGTGTTCACTCTACTTGGCGAGAACACTTAGGCAGGCTTCGAGTGATCTTTGAATGATGTCGGCTATACCGCCTCCTCTCATTGAACCCCTTGAAGTGCTAGTTTTGGGTGAAGCATGGATGTATCCTAGGACACATGGTGTTAAAGAATGGCATTGCCACATATTCCTTGAAGATCAAGGTCATTATCGATCTTCCACCCCCAACTGATTACAAGGGTGTTCAGTGCTTTTTAGGATATACAGGGTATTATCGACGGTTTGTGTTAAACTATGCATTGATTGCTAGACCTCTATATAAGCTGTTGATTATATTCGAATGGATCGAGGAATGCCAATACACATATGAGGAACTAAAAAAGGCTCTAACCACAACACCAATACTACGAGCCCCAGATTGGATACTCACATTTCACGTGCACATCGACGCTTCAAATTTCAATGTAGGAGCTGTGTTGTGCTAACCTAGTGAACACAATTTGGACTACTCGGTGAGCTTTGCTAGCAGACAACTCACTGAGAGCAAAATTAATTACTCAACAACGGAGCGAGAGGGCTTGGCCATGGTATTTTTCGTAAAGAAATTTTGACATTATCTTCTGGCTATGCCTTTTACTTTCTTTGTTGACCATTTGATTTCTCCGTGACGGCGCGTAAGGGGAAACGACATTACATGGCTGACCATCTATCTCGCATCCCCATGGGAGAAGCGACTGGACAAGGCATTGTGGACGAATTGCCAGACGACATGCATCTATTCCGCTTATCCAGTGAAAAAGATTTGTTTAGAGCTTTGCTTACCCTAGAGGGTGAGGGCATAGGCTTCTTTAATGGCATCCGCGTAAAGAAGTATTTCCCTCCCACGCATCCATTTCATGAGCCCCCAATGCTAGCACCCCCTGTCCACGTACGAGTAGCCACTATCACTAAGGTGGACGGTGAGGATGAGGAAGCAATACCACCAGCTTACCTACGCATGACAATCACTGCTAAACACACATGCACCATCAACGCATTGATAAGTGAGGGAGCTGATTTTAATATCTTGACTCATGACCATTGGACCCAAATTAGCAAACTACAGTTGCAGCCCATTAATGCTAATCTCACCCCTTATGGAGGCCAACCCTACACGCTGTTAGGAAAGTGCAAGGTTGTAGTTTCTATCGAGTCTGAAAGTGTGCTGATAATCTTCTATGTGCTGCCCAACACTAAGAATGCAGGCATGGAATCGTTGTTAAGATGAACTTTCAAGAAATAAACTCATTCCAGTGTCGACTATCAATCGTAGCGTATCCACCTAGCCATGGGCAACTAGCCATAGGCAATGTTTGCATTGTTACAGCTTTTAGCAAGGGTGGCGCGACTCTTTCCGAGACCGTGAAGCCACTGGTAGAGGAACCCACCGTTAAGACTAAGGAGGGAGGTCGTGACTTGTCACAGCCTACCAAGCCTCGATGCCAGCAATCCACTGGAACCAACGTTGATGCCCATGAATCCCAATTCAAATGGATACCTAAACATAGAGCGTAACCTAGGAATAGAAACCCATGGCCTTGCCAGCAGGCTAATGATCCGCACTCAAAACCTAGGATGCCAAGACAAAACTATAAACATCAATGTATGGCAACAAGCCACGATGGGTCCCCAAGGCCTTATTGCATGCGCAAGGCTACTATGGGGTTAACACCTAGATTTGGCTGGTTAAAGCCAAAACAACCAAAAGCCCTATTCAAATGCCACCCTCAAGCTTGACCACACGAAACATCATACAAGAGATACTCACAACACAAGAGGATCATGCCGTTAAGTCCATAGAACCTCTAAAGTCTAACTCAGCATGAGCTGAGCCAATTTATTGTCTAGATCACTTCTTCTTCCTCTTCCAGTTCAAACTGTAGTTTTCAGCCTGTCAATAGCGATCACGATGCGTGCGATTTGCCAATATGTATTTTTTTAATGAAAAATCTCATAACTGGCTAAAAAAGCAACTTAATTTTTGCATGCCATCCTAATCTAGAAGTTTTTTTAAAATTTTTAGATTTTTTACAATAAATAATATAAAAAATAGGCTAAAATTATCCAAAAATCTAGTATTTTTGGATAATCCATGCAACTCACACTAGTACTAATGACTCAAATCACATTGACTCTCTAGATCAATAAAGAAGTCGGATGATGATGCATTCCATGCTTTTTTACATCGTGTCCGCATAGCATCACGACATCCACCCCCTCTGAACTTGCACATCCTCCGGTGTATGCCACCAATGCATCACCTGGATCAAACACCCATAGCATCAACTTGTTGCTTGTCATGCATGTAAGAAAGCATCCCCCTGGATCATAGATCAACATACTCGACATTTGTACAAATCTTGAGCCATACCTAGTACCCCCTCTAGGGTCATAAGGCCTTGGGTGCATATCATACACTATAGGCTATTGAATCTCCATATACATGCTATCAATGAACCCATCAATAAATACATAGCAACATGCCTGCTCTTTCAAAATCCATAGCATGGGAAGTTGCTTATGATAACCATTTTGCTCCTCATCCAACATAAACCGAGTCTCACTTGCATTCAACACATTCTCAACATCATTGAAAATAGTGAAACAATCCATATCTTGAAGCATCTTTGATTTGTCTATCAAGGCCTTTGATAAAGCATGTGATACAGTTTTCAATTATGGAGCATCATATCTAACATCCTCTAATACAGGCATATCCTCAAGCTCAGGAACTGTCTCATAGGTAATAACTTTATCCTGCAAATCATGTGCATCCAACAAGTCATCAATCTCCCTTTGACTCCTTGCATCCAGTAAAACATGATCTTTGTAAATCTCTTTAGATACATTAAGAAAATCTATAGATGCAATGGTTGAACCTTCCAATACAGGATCTTCCAAGGCATCTATGCTGCCTGTCTCAATATCAGATTGTAGCTTATATCCCAACTGTTTGTCCTCTTGCTTGCTATCCTGTTTTTGCTCCTGCCCAATCTCTTCCATAACATGCTCGGAAGGTGGATGATTTGTAGCTTTAGACAAATCCACATTTCTTTTTGTCACTTAGATATCCCTGCATTATCTTCATCTCTCTTCTATTTCTCTTCAACAAATGTATCCATATTTTACCATTTTTCCAAATATGCATCCATTGAATATGCATCTATCGGTGATTCCCAACCAGTTATGTCACGAATGTCTTGCCCTGCATGAGACATTTCACTATCAATAACATTTCTCTTTTCAACTACATGTAAAGCATGTGTCCTTATTTCATCCTTTGGTCCAACTAGCACTTGGCCATGCATTCTTTCCAACTGTAGACCAAAAGTAGAAGCATGTACAACTGCATAAGCATTTCGGACAGCCAAGTCTTCCAACAACTTTTGCATACCTCCCTTTCCAAAATTCAAAGCAAGAGGCAATCTCGTTTCTTGTGCATGGATCTTGTTATCTTTCCAAAAGATGAGCTGTCGTGCTAAGGCCTCCTAATAGGCAGCACAATCCTTTCTCTCATGCTGCAAACTATCACACCACATACATCTTTTTCCTAGCTTAGGGACTACTGCGCATCCCCTATCCTCTTGTCCTTTTTCATCCAATTTTGCAACTTTCAATTGAAGATCCCGCATCCCTTTGACCAATTCATCTAAGATATCTTCCCTTACAGAGGGAACAATAGCAAGTACATCAATAGGGCTAGCCACAGAAGTAGGTGGCTTAATGGATACATCAACTGTCTTACTCGTAACAGTGGGCAAACTAGAGACATACAATATTTCTCTTCTTCTATGCTTCTTCACAAGTGCAGTAACAGCTTCCTTGACATGTCCCCACTCTATTTTAAGACCTATCTCTGTAGTTTGATTCTCTAGCAAATCATCAAGCTTCTCTTGAAGCTTAGGATCGGCTGCCAAAGGAACCAATTCAATTTTCTAACTTGCAAGAGCTTACTGTTCTGCAAGATCCAACTGCTCAAATTGACTTTTAAATTCTCTTAACAATTCTGTAGCCACAAGACCCTTATTGGGTTGTAAAACCCACTCTTGAAAAGTCTTGCGCGTAATCAAGTTGGTATCTTCAATATAAAATTCTTTGCTTAGTGTCTTCTTGAAGGCTACCCAGTCAGCATCCTGCATGTATAATTCAGTAATCCGTGCTTTCAGTTCATGTACAGTAACACGAACAAAATACTGGCTCCATGCAGGTTGAGCCACCCCAAAGAATTCCATCTTCTGAGCATATGCATGTACATATGTAGATATATTCCTGCCATTGAATAACTTCACCTCACGCTCAACTGCTTGCAAAGCATTCATCACAACACTTTCTATTTGAGCAGAAGCTTGGATCACCTATTGTTGTTGTTGTACATGTATAAGCATATTCATATTTTGCACCAACTATTGCAAAACATCACTAGAGATTGTGTTTGAAGGTTCTCCCATCTTGTCTTTCCTTCTTCTGACGACCTTTCATGTTGGGCTCACCAATGTCGGAGGGTTTTTGTTGAAAGGTCGAATCCACCTTGGATTAGAGGTAGAAGGAAGTAGAGATAGGAGATGGAAGAGAAGATAAAGAATACACAAGAGGTAAATACAATAATGACAAAGCACAATGAATTGAATCAATATGTATTAAAAGAACCTGGAATCCTTGCACTACTCAGAAGCAATCTCCAGGCATTAGATCTCCTAGAGCTTCTTCGCAGAACAAAATGTGGATCGGAAAATAACAGCTCCTTCTCTGTTGCTCAGAACCCAAATCTGATGCCTCCATTAGCTTTGGAAGGGGGTAAAACTTCAGGACACCTTCTTACGGATCTCCCAAATCACTTTTTCTTCCTTTTCCAGTTCACATTGCAGTTTTTAGCTTGTCAACAGCGATCGCGACGAGCGTGATTTCACCAATCTGTCTTTTTTTAATGAAAAAACTCATAACTGACTAAAAAAGCAAATTGCTTTTTGCATGCCATCCTAATCTAGAGGATTTATTAACTTTTTCAAAATTTTTACAATCAATAATATCAAAATAGACTAAAATTATCCAAAAATCTAGTATTTTTGGATAATCCATGAAACTCACACTAGTATTAATGACTTAGATCACATTGACTCTCTAGATCAATAAAGAAGTTGGATGATGATGCATTCCATGCTTTTTCACACTGTATACGCATAGCATCACGACAATGACAACCACAACTACCTCCAAACCCATCGAATGTGAGGCCAAGCTCCAACCTAAAGAGCAGCCCAAACTGTGACCATTAGCTGTTGAACTCTCTAGTCCCGTTAAGCCTTAACCACCCACTGGCCTTCCACCCTCTTATGAGTGATGATCAATTCTAACCTTGGCCGCAAACTTTGCTAAAAATACAGGGGACAACTTGGTTGCTTGCCTCTGACGCTTGGACGCTACTTTCATGACCTTGGCCAAAAGCTACGATCGACTAGACTTAGGACTCTTGGAAGAACCTATAGCAATGAAAGTACGAACACTCTCTTGCTCTTGGGAGGAGTCAAAATTTGTATTCGTTAAGGCTTTCGAATCAACTCACGAGTTAATTGCAACTGAAATATCCTAGGAGCAGGCAATCAAGTAGCGTCTCGTTTCATCATATAGCAAGAATACAATCATGGCCACAAACCAAGAAATCGAGAAGTTGAAATAGCTTGCCAACTACAACGAATCTATCTTGCGGAAATGGTACGCTTTACACCTGCAATGGGAGCTAGAGGGATGCCAAATAATTACCAACACCGAACAACAATGTGTAATCAAGGCATCTAAATACGACCCATCCTATGTCTCTCCAACTTTCTATAGGGTGTTGACTTCCGTTCGTTACCAACCCCAGGAAGAACACATTGAGGGACATCCTTATTTAGATCACATCCTCACTGAGGAGGAGTTGCATGTCGCTAGTTGAGTGGACTCCGACGACTTCTTGCTTGATATTCTCACTTACATTACACACGTAGGCATCTGCCCATTCGACATGGATGGCTATGCTAATTTCGAGTATAATCGGAATTTCTATGCATGGCTCATGCGAAGATAAATCATGAAGATTATGTGCTAAATGCCCTTTATCCTCTAACCCTTTAATCCTAGAAAGGATTCTTCTCAATTCAAAGAGGGGGAGGTAAGGTGAAACAAACCAAACACATAAGAAAAACCATAAAGGAAAATCACACTTGAGGGACCTCATTGGTAGGATGAAGTAACTTATGACTGAGGAATTGACAATACAATTTGAAAGCAATAGACTTAGACTACTTGGAGGAAAAAGTTTAATTCTGTACTAAAAATAAGTTAATCTGCCAAGCATGAAGTCTTTTCTTTCAGTGAGTAACTATTTGGAAAAGCACTAATGGAAAACCATGGTGTATGACAAGAGCTGAAGATGTTGCACAGTAAGACCGAGCCCATTGCCTACCCTTCACAAAAGAGGAGAGAGCAAAGTATAGCCTATCGCTTGAAATCGGGCATACAACCAGCTTAGGTTTAGGAGCATCCACAACATCGAAGGGGTGGTGACCAGTGAGGAAGCCATCACGAGGATCGTGGATCAATGGAACCTCACCATGTATATCGAAAAGAGCTTGACCACACTAGGTGTGTGGAATTCTTGAGGACATATGACTTCGCTAAGGAGAGCAGGATAGTTCCCTTGGCAAGCATGGAAGGAATCAAGCAGGTGCAGGTCCCACTTAGCAAGGCCTTAATGGAGAAGGCGTTGGGGTTGGAAGAATCGAAGGTGGAGAAGAGGCATAAAAGAGATGTCTATGCCATGTTGGGAATGAAGAAGGAAAGTGTCTTAACAAATGATGGCATAAGTATCCACAGGACATTCTCGATGTGAAGGTAAGATTGCAAGCAAAGGTGATCCACACCCTCTTCTCCAGCCTAAGATACCATTTGCTTATGCATAGGATTAGCATGCCCGTGCTAGAGAGCATGGCGGCTCATTCGTTGCATGAAGTGTATTGGAACGGCTATGTCATGAAAACCATAGACCAATCAGCCAAGACACTTGACCTTGGAACTGACAAGAAGAAGCCCTCGGCAAGGCCTCATTCATAGGGTATGGAGAAGTCTTGATCACCCTTATCTAAGAGGCGATAAAAGACGTGCAAGACGGAAAAGAGAGATTGGATGAAACTCTTGAGAGGTCACCTCCTTGTCACGAGAAAAGAACCATCAAGTGAGAGGACGATTAGTGAGGAAGAGGGTGAGCAAGAAGCTCAATCCAACAAGAGGAAGGTGAAGGCTCCTAAAAAGAAGACGACAAAGAAGAAGCAGGAGGAAGAGAGGAAGAAAAAAGAGGAAGCAAACCTACTTAAAGCCAAGGATGAGTCAAAAAGAGTTGAGGAAGAGAGGAGGAGAAAAGCTGTTGAACAAGAGGAGTTGAGAAGGAAAGAAGAGGAGGACTTGGCACAAGATGTGCTCATGTCCATAGAACAACACTGTAGGCAAGAGAAACTAGTAGTAGCAATGAATTCGCCTTGGCAGGACAAGCCAGGAACTAGTGCTGAAGTATCAAAAGACTTACCTCCACCTGTCCCTAAAGGAAAGGGCAAAGCCACACTCCACCCGATCCTATCTACCCTCTTGCCCAATACCTTGACCATCGTAGCAATACCAGGTACCCCAACCACAGTGGATGCCAACAACCTTATGGCATAGGTGCAGTTCTTGGTCGATAAGGCACATACCCCAATGCCCACCTCCAGTGCGGGAACCCCAATGATAGGAGTGAATAGATCGACTCCTGCAAATGCCAAATCACAACAGGGGCCCAAGCGACCAATAATAGATGCTACCACCACGGAGCCACAACCCACTGACTAGGAGGAGCATGTTAGGGAGCTCTACGCTCAGTTAGAAAGGGAAAGGAGGAGAAGATATCGGTTGTGGTGGTGAAGCTCAAAATAGAAAAGGAAATGTCAAATGCCTTCCAGTTAGAGAAGACCTACCAACTGGTCTTGCAACAAAAATATTTCCACTCACTAAAAGCAGAATTGAGGACCAAGGAAGATGACGAAGAACGATGGCAAAAAAGATTGGAGGAAGAGAACCAAGAGTTGGTCGCAATGCAAAAGGAATACAAACTCCTAGTTTTACAGTATGTGGGACTCGAAATACAAATGAGAAAACTCTAGGAGAGCATGGAAGAGCTCGCCGCACTGGAAGCAGAGAGAGTACAAGAGCAAGAAAAATGGAAAAAAGAGAAAGAACAAGCAGAGCATGGAATGAAAAGACAAAGGGAGGAACAAGAACACTAGAAAAGTAGATTGAACGCCTAACAGAAGAAAAAGAAGAACTTGTGCAAAAATGAAAAAGGCAGGGGCCACTAATAGTGGCCCTGTCACGAAGGCAAGGTGAGGGCTTGGAAGAGATGAATAAGAGGGCAGAAGAATGGGCTAGCCAAAACGAGAAAAGAGTTAAATCCTTGGCATGCTGTCTTGCTCAAGCTGAAAAATAAAGGATATTTGCTGAAAGCAAAGTGACACCCGCCCAAGTGAGCTTCCAAACCTAGCAACGTGCCTTCCTGGACACCCTACTGGATGTCACTCAGGCAGAAGAAGGAGAGTCCATAGAAACAGCAAAAAGAAACTGGGATTAGCTCGTACATCAGTAAAGCAAGACTACAGACACTGCCAAACCTAATGGAGCTTGCCCAAGCCTAGAAGAGCAATGCTATTATCTCCTATTGGCAGGCCTAACCTCATAGGAAGTGGACGCGCTTAGGTTCACAAAGAAGAACAATAGGGGCAAGCCAGGAGAGAGAAATGGATGAAAACTTTGGAATGAGATCACATGAAGAGGAGCTGGTCCTATCACCTCCTTCCTTGCGACTTGAAGAGCAGCAACACATAGATACCTCCGTAGAAAGAAAGGCGGCACCACTCGTGAGGGAAAGAAGGAAACAAATGGTGGAGGAGACAAGGAGAAAATGGAATGCCAAGGGAGTGAGGCACCCCAGGCACCTATCTCACCATGTGCGAATGATACCCCAACAAGCTTCCACGCCGACCTTGTAATCTGGGAGAGGCAATAAACAGTCAGGAGCCCCTTCGACCTTATCTTCCAATTCCTCGCCGCCCTCGTAGGGTTTTACCCATCAAGGTGGTGGAGGAGGTGATTAACATCGGAGGTAGGCTTGGGTAGAAATGGTTGGAGGAGAGAGCATAGAAACCCACTTTATGGGCCATTGAAGATACCAAATTTTGGCAAAATAAAGTTTTTGAAGTATCAAGGTCCGTGCCTGGCTATGAATGCCAATCTACCTGGAGAAGAAGGGTTTGTGACACCAACTTGGACACTTGGATGGCCTTTTGCAACACTCAACCCTTCAAGTGGAATGACCCAACCTTCATGCCCTACCCTCAAAGGGTTGGAGTGGATTTTGACTCCAATGTCCATGGCCGCTATGACTTCCCTATAATCTATAATCCTCATTGTACTACATATGAAGATTCCATTGTCTTCACATCAAAAAACCTGTATGATACCCTAATCCAATTCATGAACAATTTCTCTTCATGCACTTACCCCGTCTTTATTACTACTTGTAATTACCCTAGATTTCTTAGGATACTCCTTAGACAAGATCCCACCCTGGAGGAGTGCGGCCTCCCAGTACTCCATTTTGATCCTAATGCTATAAATAGTTGCGCGATGGCTCGGCTAATGATGCAAGCTACTTTATTACCTTCATTTTGCTTAGCTCTTCTAGAGGATATGAATAATTGCTACTTCACCTATTGCAATCATCCATTCCTCTCCACCACCACCCTTCAAGCCTGCCTAAAGCTCAAGGGGTATCTCCAAAGCCAACACTATATTCAATTTTAAAGATGGATCCGCCCATCAGCCTCTCTCCCCATTGGGATCCATCCAACTCCATCGTTAATTTCAAAGGCATAAATCCCTCCAACACACCTTCCACTAGGGCTTGTATAAGGGCATTTCAAGTCCATAAATCCCTCAGTGCACCAGGGATCATATCCAACGCAAGAGCCTTCCAGCTCCAAAAATCCCTCCAATAGGTCCGTAAATCCCTCTAGCACCAGGGATCGTATCCAATGCAAGGGCCTTTCAGTTCCATAAATCCCTCTAATATGTACTTAAATCCTCAAGCACCAGGGATGATATCCAACGCAAGGGCCTTTCAAGTCCATAAATCCCTCCGGCACCAGGGATCATATCCTATGCAAGGGCCTTCTAGCTCCAAAAATCCCTCCAATAGGTCCATAAATCCCTCTAGCACCAGGGATCATATCCAACGCAAGAGCCTTTCAGTTCCATAAATCCCTCTAACAGGTTTATAAATCCCTCCAGCACCAGGGATCATATCCAACACAAGGGCCTTTCAAGTCCATAAATCCCTCCAACGCTAGGGATCATATCCAACACAAGGGCCTTCCAGCTCCAAAAATCCCTCCAATAGGTCCATAAATCCCTCCAACACCAAGGATCATATCCAATGTAAGGGCCTTTTAGTTTCATAAATCCCTCCAACACCAGGGTTTATTTCCAACTAAAGAACCTTTCGATTCCATAAATCCCTCCGACCCACCCCCAACACGACTTGTATACAACCTCAAAAATCCACCTGGCTACCCTAGTACCACCGTCCGACTCACCACCTAGCAAGTGCCATGGGACTAGCACTCAACTAGGAGGGGGGTAATGTTAACCCTCAGACGAACAAGGTGGAAAATCCAAAAAATCTAAAGCAAAAGACATGGCCAAGGAAAAAATGGAATGGAGAACGAAGGCATGCCAAGAAAAATTGCAAAACACAAGAAGTGTGAAAAAGTCCTAAATCAAGGAGAGACACACAAGAAAAAGTGCAAGTCAATACTTTTGTAAAAGAGCGCATGGCGTACCATGATTTATTTTAAGAGTGCCGGTGACCCGTGCAAATTGTAAATGTAGATGGGTGGTAGGAAGGAAGCTAGGAAGATATGAGAACAATGGAAAAAAGGGTCTAGGCTATGGCCAGCCATGTAAAAAGGGGATGGCCACCCAAAGGGGATTTAGGGCTTTGTATATAAAGTTTAAAAGATGAATGAGAGCTCATTCTTTTGGTGTGTGGCAACAAGAGACTCACTTTCTTCTCTTTGCTTGCTTGTGTGTGCTTGAGGAAGGGAGTGTGAGAGTGTGAGGGAGTGAGTGTGTGAGGGTGAGGGATCAAGGAGGTGAAGCTCTCCATCATCTCCTCTCCTCTTCTCTTCTCTTGTCTCACATGCGGCTATGGAAGATGGAGGTTGGAGGTAGAGGCTTGAGGATGCTTGAGCTTGCATCAAGGATCATGGAGCTATTAGAGTGCTTGAGAGAGGAAGCAACTCGATTGGGCATGAAGGTAAGCTCACTACACTCGTAACACTCATAGAGAAGGATAGCATGTCGGCTATGTGAGAGGTAGCCATTAGTGTTCGCTTGAAATGCTTGAACAATAAGCGATCTGTGAGTCTTGGCATTTGATAGAGCTTGTGCTTACCTCTACAATAGTTGATGCTTAAGTGGCCCATGCCCCATGTGCTGTGTAGGATCATCTTGCTTTGAGATGCTCTACTAGAGATAAATGTCAACCTAAGTGCATTACACCCTCCAAGGATTATATTGTGGTGACAGATGCCAGCGAGATTCTCTCTTATGATAAGGCCATGCACAGAGATGATAACTACTAATGGGACAGGGCTATATAGTTAGAGTTTGACTCCTTGCATGCAAACTATATGTGGGATTTGATTCCTTTGCCTAGTGGCAAGAAGATATTGCAATGCAAGTGGGTATATAAACTGAAAAGTATTTTTGGATGCCCCAAGCGCGCTTATAAGTCCAAATTGGTAGCCAAGGGTTTCAATCAGGAATATGGTATTGACTTTGATAAATATTTTTCTATTGTGGTTAAAATTGCATTCCTACTCTTGGTACTAGCATTGGTTGCTTAGCTAGATTTGGACCTTTATCACATGGATGTAAAGAGGGTTTTTCTAGATAGGGCATGATGAGCTGTATATGTAGTAGTCTAAGGGCTTTAAAGAAATAGGTAGGGAACACCTAGTATGCAAGTTACACAAGAGAAATAGATAGGGAACACCTAGTATGCAAGTTAAGAAAGAGCCTTTGTGGCCTTAAGAAAACACCTAGGGAATGGTACCACAAGTTTGATACTTTTTTTCATTCACAAGGATATAGCTATAGTGTTATGGATCCGTGTTTATACAGGAAGAAGGCTCGTGATAGCAACCTTATGATTTTGGTACTCTATTTGGACGATATGCTTATTGTTGGGAGAGTTCATGATAATCTAGATGCCTTAAAAACTTAGCTCAATAAGATCTTTGAGATGAAGGAAATGGAACATGTCTCATATATTCTTGGGATGCGCATCACATGTGATTGCTCTAAGGGACTCCTTTATCGATCGCATAGAAGTAGTATATCAAGAAAGTCCTTGAGAAGTTTCATATGTAGGATGGTAAGCCTATGTTCTCTTCCTTCTCATGTGAAGATTAGTCAAGATGATTGTCTATTGTTTGATGAGAAGAAGGCCAAGATGGCCAAGATTCCTTATGTATCCATCATGGGCAGTTTGATATATGCCATGATAGCTACTCGTCCTAACATAGCATTTGCAATGGGAGTTGTGGTACACTATATGGCTATACTTGGAAAATGGCATTGGGAGGCCATTAAGGATATCATGAGGTACTTGAAAGGCATAATAGCTATGTGAATATGTTATGGTGGCTAGGATAGAGGAGTAGTGGGGTACAATGACTTTGATTATACACGACATGTAGATAATAGGAAGTCCACCTCTGGCGATGTCTTCATCTTTGCTAGATGTGCTATTTTTTGGATGTCTAGGGTGCAAAAATGCACAACTCTCTCTATTACCAAGGTTGAGTATGTTATAGCCCCACTGAGGCTTGCAAGGAGGCTCTTTGGTTAGGTAGACCTTGGTATTACTAGTAAGCCAAGAATCTGGTTTTCCATGCAAAGACAAAACACATTGAGGTGTGTTACCACTTCTTTAGAGAGGTTATTAAGGATGGATATGTTTGTTGACCTTGTCAAGATCTCAATTGACCAAAATCCTATAGGCTTGCTCATGAAAAGTCTCTCAACGAGTTATTTTGCCTTTCTTAGGAAGTTGATGGACATTGGATGAGATGATGTCATTCCTCATCATGTTGTACTTATGTACATTTGTACTTTGTCACTTTTTTCTTATTCTCTCATCACTAGGGACATATTCACCTTTAAGTGGGAGGTTATTGGAAGTAAAGGAACCTGTCGCCCATGTATTACTACATTGACAATATTTGTACACATGTACACTGCAAGCAACAGGTGCCCATCACTGTCCCTTCATTCGTTATTCTTTCAACAATATTTGAATAAAAGGAAGGTTGGTCACACATTGTGACTGTTGGAGTTCCCACGTACTCTCTCTCTCTCTCTCTCTCTCTCTCTCTCTCTCCCCTTCCACCATAACTCTTACTTTTGCTTGCATGCTTCCACTCTAGGCTCACTCTCTTCAAAAATTTCTATCTTATCATGCAACACATATGTTCCATCCTTGTATCCTCATTAAGTCCATTGATCACTTTGTTTTGTCAACTAATGGACTACATAGAAATTTTTTTGTGGACAACCCCAATTCTCTACTAGATCCCTCATACCCACCTCTCTCTCATGACTCTTCCATTTTGTGCTCTCAGGCTCTCAACTCATCCATCCTAGCATGTTCTTTCTCTCTCAATTAGTTTCAATACTGCAATGTTTGTCACCCCTGTTAGTCTCTTCTCCTAAATCCTTAAATAGAACGCTTTATCATAATCTCAATTGGAACAACAATTGAAGAAAGGGACACCCTTTGTACTTAACATCTTGAGGCCCAAGAAGGCATTGTTTGTGGCCTCTCTATTGGAATTCATACTTTAAGACATTTGGATGATAATTTAATGGCAAAAATATGTCAAAACTTTGTCACTCTCTTGGTTGACAATGTGGATATTCCTACCATTCCTCATCAACTCTTGTTGAATATTTCTACCAATCTTCATCGTTTCCACTTTTGTTACATCTCTGAGTACTATTCTATTTTCTTATATTTGTCACTCCACATTTACTCGATATCTAAACTCCACTTCAATATCAAGATCATATCTTTCTTCTTATATTCCACTCTCTCTATGTACTCAATATCCTTATCTTCTTGTGTTCACACACACACACACACACACACACACACACACTCTCTCTCTCTCTCTCTCTCTCTCTCTCTCTCTCTCTCTCTCCATTTCCATAGTGTGCCACAATCTCTTGACCAAATGCAATTAGCACACTCTTGGCTTTCTCATATACATTTGGGATTCTCACAATGCTTCCAAATTCACATCAAAATCCTATCTCCTTGCATTCCTCATTATCACGTCACTACTTCTCAATGTGCAATCCAAAATCCCTACATATAAAGTTAGTCTACCATCACATTCCATCCACATTATTTTTATTTATCTCCCATGATCCCCAATCTATAAAATTATAATTTATTTCTCTCTTACCTTGTCCAACCACCCACATAGTTACTTTCCTCCTACAATCATCTTGATCTAATTGTATACCCAAATCTCTCATTATTCTATCTTATATGGCAACAACATCATCAACAATCACAAGTACTTTATCTTCTAAAATTTTCTCAATCTCAATATGAAATGGTATACCACTTACATTACCTAAATCATCATCTATAAATTGTATCATTTCTCAAATTAGCCAACTATCTTGGCCTTCCAAATGGAGGGGAAAGGAATGGATAAAGTACAAAGAAACACACGAGCACATTTGCACAAACTACTTGAGCATAAAAGAGCACACTAACATTCATTGAGCATGCTATTACTGAAGATGTTATGCCCAACTCTTGGAGTCCTCTCAAAGATAACATGTTTGAAATTCCTTATCAATCACTTGCTACATTACACTTTCGTACTCCTCAATAACCTTTCAAAACATAAAGTCACAATCCCCTTATCAATCTCTCTCTTACTATAGTATCTAGTCACATTGGGATCATCTCTCCATTTACAAACATGCTATCTCATTCTCGATAGTTACCTTTTTTATTATCCGTAATATTAAGAGGTAAAAATAAATAGATAATATATGAATCAAGGGCCTTTCTCTCAATGTTGTTTCACTCCACCACTATTAAGTTCCAATTTCAATACATCATCTATCTACATGATGAGCCCATCTATCATCAAGCAAACTATGGTGATTGGCTCTTCATCAAGGTATCCATCAACCAAAGTCCAAAGATCTTCACCATCAACTTACATCTCTTGAATCATTCCAAGAAAATATTGATGTATACCTTTTGAAAAAATAAAGACAAGGTCTTATGCCTATAGTGATCATTGTAATTTTACTTCTCTTGTAGCTAAGATGATTGGCAGAGAGTCTTTGTACTACAAAAGAAAATCCTATTTTCTTTTAAGGGAGGAAGAATGTTAGAAGATATTGTTATTCTTTTCTAGAGAGGGGAATGTTGGAACAATGAAATATACTCATATGCACATGCACTTAGAGAATATCTAAGAAGACACTATTTAGATATTTAGGAGAACTAGATGGGACATGTGGAGGATACTTCAGTAATAACAGAACCTACCATATCCACAACTTTCTTATATATATGTGTGTGCTCTCAGCCATTGCAATGCAGGTGAGTAATACAAGTGTGTGATTCATTCTCATCTCATTGTCTCATTGTATCTCTCTTTCTTTCTCTCACTATCGCTTTCACTATATATATCTTTAAGACATTTGAGCAGTTTTGTGATGAGAGGGATATTAAGCATTAGTTGACCACCCCTTACAACCCATCCCAGAATGGTGTTGCAGAGCTTATGAATACGACTATTTAAGAAATATTCCACAGCATGCTTAGTCAATAAGCAAGCTTACCACACACTTTTTGGATGGAGGCAACTACTAATGTCGTTTACTTGATTAATAGATCCATATGTACTACTCTTAGTGATAGAGTTACAGAGGAGATAATGTTTGAAAAACCTCCCTCATATGTCTATTTGCAATTCTTTGGATGTGAGGCATTCTAATGCATTTCCAAAAACAAATGCAACAAGATGAATCCAAAATCTATCAAATGCATCTTTCTTAGATATGGTGATATAGGTGAGATGGGCTATCACCTTTGGGATTCACAGGCTACTCAGAATATTATTTGTAACTATGATATTATCTTTTACGAGAGTAAGACGCATAAGCAACCAGAGCTAGTGATTGAGGTGTGCAAGGTGATCTTTAGGAGAAGCCTCTTGTTATAGTATAGCTAGCCCCAATTGGATAGCCCACAGTTGTTGCTAATGGTGTAGTGGCCTAGGATCCCCCTGTTGCACTAGATTACGATGTTGGATAGAGAGGATAATATATAAACACTACCTAGCTAGTTTTGAGATGCTCTACTAAAGCCTCACATTCTCTTGATCATTATGATCCCTCTATATGTTATGTTATGGTGATAGATTCCCTTATGAGGAGGTTATGCATAGAGGTGATAGTCGCTATTGGGAGAGGGCCATGTAAACCAAGTTTGATTCACTGCATAAGCATCATACATTGATTTGGCTCCAATTTCTAGTGGAAAACATGCATTGCCATGCAAGTAGGTGTATAAGTTGAAGAGCACCCATGGTTGCCCTAAGCCATCATACAAGGCACATTTGGTTGCTAAGGTTTTTTTCACAATATTTTGATAACATATTCTTCCCTGTGATTAAAATGACAACTCTTAACTTGGTTTTGGCCTTGGTTGTACAGATGGATTTGGATTTATACTAGATGGATATTAAGATGTATTTTTTACATGGGGACTCCCATGGGGACATGTACATGCACCAATATCCTAAGGGATTTGAGGAAGAGGGAAGGGAATACCTGGTATGCAAGTCAAAAAAGAGTCTTTATGGACTTAAGTAGGAATCTAGGGAATCGTATCATAAGTTTGATACCTTTATGCATTCATAAGGTTATCACAATGATATGGATTTGTGTCTTTACACAAAGAAGGCCCATGCTAGTAGCTTTTCATTTTGGTGCTATATGTTGATTGCTAGGAGTGCTCATGGTAAGTTCATGCTTTGAAGGCTCAACTCAAAAAGATCTTTGAGATGAAGGATATGGAGGATTCTCACATACTTAGTATGCACATTATGTGCAATTGCTCTAAGAGACTCCTCTACTTGTCACAAAAGGAGTATAATCATAATGTACTTGAGTGGTTCCATATGTAGGATGGTAAGTTGATCAACACCCCTTTACCTTCTCATGTAAAGGGGGGAGTCAAATAGATTGTTCCCATTCATATGATGAGAGGGCCATGATGGTAAAAATCCTATATACATCCATGTGGATAGGTTAATGTATACCACAATAGCCACTAGACTTGACATAGCATTTGCAGTGGGAGTTGTGGCTTATTATATGGTGGAAACTTGTAGGTTACATTGTGACGCTGTGAAGGGTATCATAAGATATCTTAAGGGGACTGTCGAACTTGTACCTTTGCTATGGCAACAAGGACACTAGAGTCATACCCTACATAGACTTTGATTATGCATGACATGCATATAGTATGAAGTCTAATTTTGACTATATATTCACCTTTTTTGGAGATGCTATTACTTGGATGTCTAGGGTACAGAAATGCATTGCCTTGTCTACTATTGAGGCTGAGTACATTGTAGCCATTGAGGCTTGCAAGGAGACCCTATGGTTTAGGTTGCTTGGTTGTAGACCTTGGTATTATAGATATGACCCCTACATTGTATTTAGACCTTATGAGTACCATCCAATTGGTACACAATCCAGTCTTTCATGAGAAGAGCAAGCATATTGAGATTCTTTACCACCTTATTAGAGAGGTGATTGAGAATGGGGAGATAGAGATTGCCAAAATCTCTTCAAATGAGAATCTTGCAAATCTATTCACTAAAAGTTTCCTAGAGGAATGTTATGCCTTTCTTAGGAAGATGACGGGTGTAGGATGAGATATGTCTATTCCTCATTCAATTGTACTTATATGCACACATTGTACTTTGTCCCTTTTTTTCCTTATTTTCTCCACACTCAGATACATTCACCTTTAAGTGGGAGGTTGTTGGGGGTTAAAGGCCACTTGTACCTAGTTGCCCGTATTTACTCTATGCTTGGTGTTCCCACACTTGTACTTTTCAGGTGGCGACTATCCATCACTATCACTTTATTCTTTATTATTTATTCTTTCAGTGATAATAGAATAACAAAGGCATGTCACAACATTGTGATTGCTAGAGTTCACACACACACACACACACACACACACACACACTCTCTCTCTCTCTCTCTCTCTCTCTCTCTCTCTCTCTCTCTCTCTTTCTCTCTCTCTCTCTCTCTCTCTCTCTCCAACTTCCATAGCTCTTGCTTGCTTTCTCTTATGTTTTTACTATTGCTCGACCCTTCCACCTTTCATTGAGTAAGAAGCAGCCCATTGTGGACACTTTTAGTTGTAAAGCTGAGTACATGTCAGCTTTCATAACTATGATTGAGTGTGCTTTTGGTGGAGATATCTCTTGATTGATTTGAGTGTTGGATTGTCATTTTCCACTACCATCTTCATCACTATTGATAATCAAAAGACATTGGCTATCACACTAATCCAATGTTTTGTGCACACACTAAGCACATTGAGGCGCACTATCATTATGTCAGGGAGAGACTCTCTTTAGGAGAGGCAGATTGGCCTATATGTCGATACAAGACAATCCTATACATCTTTTCATGAAGGCTTTACCTCATGATAAGTTCTAAGCTTTTCACAAAGATTTGGGATAACTTCCCATTTGAATTGTTTTAGACAATTGAGCATGCCGCTTTCCTATATTTGAATGCTAGCTCTTATTCATTGCATAACTCCCAAGGGGGACTTTTTATTATATTTTAGTAGCGATGTGTGTTTACTTAGGACCATTGGGGCACTTCTTTCCCTCTTTAGGAGGTTTTTTTTCTTGACCTTGTATATATGACTATTCACCTTCAGGGCATACTTAGCCTTGGAAATATTTTCTATTGATACCTCTCAATAAACTTTGAGTTGTGCTCTCTCAAGCTTATGCTTCTCCAAGTTGTGTATGCATATTCTTGCAGCCCTAAATCCAACATTGAAACCACGTATATGAGTAGGTGTAGGCAATAGTTGAATGTAGATGTTTACAAGCATCATCTTTGGTCTAGCTTAGAGGCTTCTTGCTTATAGTAAATGGTTGCCCATAGTTCCTTAGATCACCCATTTCTTCCTAGCATGATGCAAATAGTAATGGTCTACTACTTGCATTTTCTACTATCCAACTTATTCTATTTGTTTAATCAAGTAGTAATAGTCTACTACATATAATTTCTACTATTCAACTTATTTTGTTTGTCTAATCAAGTGGTGTTTCTAGCATCTAAATTTTGGTGGTGTATTACTAGTAAGGCACTTATTTCCTATCTTCTTTACTACTTTAAGGCTTTTAATTTACCTATTTGCCATTATCATGTGTTAATAGAGTGAGAATACCCCTTTGTAGTAAATCTTGCAACATGTGACTATGGATGGTTAAGGCTACTACCACAAATTTTGGTCATGGTTATCAACATAGCCTATCTCACATCAAATAGTATTGTAATAGTGGGTTGAGTTGTATTTGAGGTGAGATGTGTCGAGCACAAATCAATGGGAGTGTAACAATCAAACCTTTGTCATGTAAGGAACAGATTAATATGATCCCATATTTTTCTCCCTCTCAATAGCTCAACCAATTGAGCCTATGAGCATGAATAGGCACTATATGAATGTAGATGCCTACATTCATTAGCTTGGATCACACAATGGTATTGGGTCAAATTGGATAGAATAAACTAGAGATAATTGACCGTCACTATTTGCATCTTGCTAGGGAGACATTGGGTGAACTAAGGAGTTATTGAACAAAAACTTTCTATGATAAGGAAGGCAGTAATAAAGGTAACAACAAGTTGGTTTCCTACCATGTTAAGAAACATGTTGAACATGCCTATGGTTAACATTCTTGACACGATGTATTGTTAACGTTGTTGCCATATCCTCTCTCATAGCAAACAACATTGTGGTAGCATGTTGACGTATGCCTAAGGTCAGATGTGTGCATCATAAGTTAATGGGATTCTAATAACCAAATATATGTCATGCAAGGAGGAGTCTAATCTAACCCTTGTTTTTCCTCCATCCCAACCCAATGGAGTCTACTTGTAGGACTAGGGACAAGCATTAGCTAAATGCAAATGCCTATGTAGGCATTAACTTTGATTCAATTGAAGGTGCACTCTCACTCTATTGATAGTTATTAAAAGTAGCAAATAGAAAAAGTACAAAACTTTGATTCAATTGAAGGGGTATTCTCACTCTATTGATACATAATAGTTATTAAAAGTAGTAAACAGAAAAAATACAAACCTTGCAATAGCAAACAAGAGCCAAAATGGTTACCTTTCAAGTAAGGCACCATTGCAAATTAGAGCCCATGGGACTATTGATTAGATGAACAAGGTAGCTATTGTGTTGGGGGTAAGTTGGGTAGTAGAAAATAGGGATAATAGACCATTGGTATTTGCATCACATTAGGGACCTGTTGGGTAACCATTTACTATAACTAGGAAGCCATTACCAAAGGTTGCAACATGTTGGGGTCCTACCGTGTCAAGAAGAATGTTGAACATGCCTATGATTAAGGCTGTTGCCATAGCATATGGTTAAGGCAACATCACATCCTCTCTTATAGAAAACATCACTGAGGGAGTGGGTTGACCTATGTCTAAGGTGAGATGTGCAACACATGTTAATGGGAGTGTAATAACTACATCTGTGTCACACAAGGATAAGACTGATCTAATCCCAATTTTTTCTCCATCTCATCACAATTGAGCCGACTTGTATGAGTAGGGGATAGGCACTAGTCGAAAGTGGATGCCTATAGGCATTAGCCTTCATTCAACTAATGGGGAACTTTCACTATATTGACATATGGTAGTTGTAAAAAGTGGAAAATAGGATACTTGTGAAATAAGAAAATAACTTATCTCATTATAGCAAAGAAGAGTGAGAGGACCTCCTTAAACCAAGTGAAAGTACTAATAATTTTGCTCATAAGTAAGCTCAAAAGGATAATGTAGATAACTACATCAAATCAATGTTTAGAAATTAGATGCATAAACTTCATATGATCAAGTTCTAACAAAGGTAGATGAGAAACCTAAGAAACTAAATTATACCAAACTTAGAGCCATGGAAATAAATTTCCTTGTAGTACAAGTTCTTGTACCTACATGTGGCATTACTCTTAGCAACCATTATAGAACTTGATGATAGAACCCCAAATATTACCAATCAAATATCCATTTATTAGCATTCATGAAAGAATAGCCTTTCCATTGGTTGCAAATGGCACACCTCAACCCTTTCTTGATTGTTGGAAATCTTACTTTGATGCTCATTACTCCCTAAGTTCGTGAAAATCCTTAAACAATCTTACTTATCAAGTCTAACTTAGCATCCATTCCAAGGCTAACAACTATCTTACTCCTCAAGTCTAACTTAGCATCCATTCCAAGGCTAACAACTATCTTACTCCTCAAGTCTACAATTCAAGTAGGATGATAATTTCCAACTACTACCCTTGCCTTGGATGATATGACCACCTCAAATGCTGCACATTTGAAATGGACTCTACCATTCATATGTTGCTTTTGTTTCTTGAGTGTATATTTAGAAGTGTGAGTCCATGATAATATTTTGTATACCTCTCCACTATTGATCTAATCCCTTTATTGATTCATAAAGCTAGCAATGCCAATACCACCAAAATAGTTGTAGAGAAAATTGTCACTCATATGATTGCCTTTGTCCCTCATTAAGTCAAAAAGAGTGGATTTTGTGAGGCCATAAGGCTCCTGCAAGGCCAAACTAGAATACCTTTTGGAACACCCACATCATGATACTTACAAAACTGAGGCTTGTGATCTCAAAGCAATTCTAAGTCCTGTTATTACAAACAAAGGTTACCATGCATAGAAATTATTATATTTCTATCATAGTGAGTTATCCAATAGTTTAGCAATCTTTGCAATCACATAGAATACTTGGACTTACCATTAAAAGCTTAGGATCACACTCAGATTATGCTAAGACTTCCCTTCTTATCATCATGTTATATATTGTCATTTAGCAAATCACATAAGTAAACAAAGCCATAGATTTGATAGTTGCTATATTTGTTATTGCATGGTTAGAGTGATATATTTATTATTGCATGGGCAAAATGATATATTTAGGCTTTGAGATACAACTAAGATATTCTCTTCATGTAGAATGTTTTAGTATACAATTTTGATTGTATTCCATCAAATAATTATGCTAAAAAGCTCATACTTAAAATAAGGATGAAAATATGATAAATTATTTTTTTTTAAAATTAAGTTCAGATTGAGGCCAATTTACTTGCAACCTAAAATGGGTAGAACAACTAAAACATTATGCATTAGTAGGGGCCATAAGAGATCTCATCATGAAGTACAAGATCATGAAGATTAGAAAGTAATTTGAGCAATTCAATAACTTGAGGTAAAGAGCATTGAAGAAGCTTGAGAAGCACAATTTAGTTTACATAGAAACTCAAATCTATATTGTAATGTGATTTTTCAAATTTTGGTACCATAATACATCTTTTGCTAGATTACCTTATTATGAGATAGTGTGGTTTTTTACTAGAAGAAGATATATAATATATAATTTATGTCTCATTCTACTACATTATGATAGATTTTGTTAAAGTATCATGCAATAATTGACACTTGTTATCTAAAAGTGTTACAACACCTATATGCTCACATTATTTAGGCCTCATATTGTTACTTTCCTAATAATGGGGAGTGTAAAAGATCCACAATGTCAAACTTAAAAGAAGGTCCACGGTTACAATCCATCTCTCCATGTAGCTCTGTGTATCGGAGGTGGCCTTTAAGCATCATCACCAGTTCCTCTTTTATGTCTAATGATGCACACATGGAAGAGTGTACGGTAGATAATGAAGGCATTGGCAATATCTTGGATCTTTTACTTTCTTGTAACAAACATAAGAGGAGTGATGCTGAAATGCTATGTGGTGATTCTCCAACTTAAAAAAAATAGATTGACACTGTGGTTGTGGATGATCATTCACTTGAATCATAGGAGGATTACAAAATTTTCTTTGAGGTGAATCCTTAGTAGGTGTTAGACCTCTTGGCTACTACCCTATAGAAGAACATGGAGGACATATTTGAAGGCTTGACTAGAAAGGTGGTGCGAGATGCGGTAAGGTTTATACAAAGATAGTGTCTGATTTTTTTACTAGCAAACCTCCTAAGACTATGAAGGTGGCCATATGGTTTAATATCATGCTTAAGACCAATGGAGAGATTGATTAGATTTGTGGAGGGTTCAAGGGGTTTTTGGAGGTTTGGTTCCAATAGTAAGGAAGCTACTCAAAAGGTATTGGAGCAAGGTGTCTACTTCTAGGGGCTTGACTTGGTCTACATCATGGCACGGTATTTTATGAGCTCAAGAAAAACTCCATTAGAAAGGATTGTCCCATATGTGTGAAGATGTCAAGTCTCCTTGTATATTGATGGAATATGCTAGCTAATGTAGCCAAGGGGATTGGAAAGCCTTCCACATTCCTCTCTTGCTATCTGTTTTTAGATATTGCATATCTCATTTTAGATATTGTAAACCAAAGATGGATTTCCTTGATGATGATATTCTGTATATCGGTGAGCTTTAGTTCAAACTCATATTGAGAAAATTTGTGGAGTTCTTACTACAACTGTGACTTACGTTGCCACTATTACAAGATCCACAAACAAATGGAGAGGAGCGATAACATGCAAAACTTGTGAAATCAAAAGCGTCCTTGGTGGAGATGGCCAAGTAGAGCCCTCAATAAGGTGGACAGTCCAAGAAAATGATGAGAACGGATTCAAAAAGCTTGCTAATTTGAATCATTCAAATAATGAAGGTGTTATTATCAAGTTGCCCTTGCTTCTTTCAATATAAAATGCCTCAATGGAGAAGCCAAAAGAGCCTTTGGAATTGAGTGTATATGCACTAGTTTGATGAAATTCTCATTTAAGAGTATAAATTACATAATAGAGTGGGTCCACTTTTGCAATTAGAGACTACACTTGTTTTGTGATTGGTATATAATAGAGGTCCAAATCAAGATGCCTCACATGGTAAAGAGTAATACAAATTCAAAACTAATATTTAACTCACAGGATGGTAGCTTTTTGTAGGTCACTTGTGATTAGGAGGGCTCTTATTTGGACATTAACATTTATGGGTATATGTAACATGCCCAATTGAGGAGCCCTCAGTGGCATGATTTATTGGTCCATCGAGACACTATTTCTAGGTAATGCCAATTGGTATTCCCCTTAGAATAACATGAGGTTTGCTACCTAGCTTTCTTGAGCCCACTTCACAATGGAAGGTTTCGGTTATAACTCGTAAGGATGGATATGAATCCGGGTTCCTAATTAGACACTAAGATCACATAATAACTCAACTAGAATCGGTCCTTGAGCCACTGCATTTGCAAGTCAATTCAAACCAAATCAGATTGATGCTACACTTCGTTTACTATGAGTGAGAAACGAGGGGGAGTAATATGCATCAACCCCTCTACCCATGAGGTATAATCTTGACTTTGTTCAACTAAAAATGTATTGATTGGGGTCTAAGATAACAAAATAGGTAGTCAAACATTCGGCCACTTTCCTAAATCTAGTGCCTTGAAGGAAAACTCTCAACTTACTAAGACGACCCATTCATAGGACGAACCCATCAGGGATCTTGCCCTCCCACTTTCCTCGGGGTGTGTTTTAGTTATCTAATTATCCTAACACATTTATGTTTGAAATGCAAAAATAGGTTCCTTAATCAACCATTAAACATTGATTCCTTCATGTACATTATGATCATAGACACAAAGACAATGTCAAACATCCCTTTTGAAAGCATGTGAAAAAGAATGTATTTATCCCACACCTTCTCCAAGGTGCAAAGCCAACTTGGCATTCCATCCCTTAATTTGAGATTGGTATCCAATCTTAGGTATACGATCCACCAATCTACCCTTATCTAGCATTAGGGCTTTTTAGAAAGTCTATCCTGGGTTACATAGGGGTTGGATGATTCCTAGGAGCATGAGGGGTTTACTAGCTAGTGGCCCCTCTGGCACCCTCACCTCCTTCTATTCAAGGGTTCCCTATGGAGAGACCTCTTGTATTTGGGGTTGGGTTCCTAACCTCTAGCATAGTCAAATAGCCCCTTGGTGAAGGGCTCTTACAACTAACCTTGGGGGAGGTTTAGTACATAATGAAATTTCTGCCCATGAGGGCATAAGAACTTTTGTGCAGATACAATCAAGCAATCAACTTATCAACAACAGTTATGAAAACATTCCTTTTCTATCACATGAATCCATCTTTAAATATTCCATAAAAGTTAGCTAACTTATCTTGGCTAGGAAGACCATCTCTTTTTTTAAACAACAACTAATTCTTAAGGACAAATTCAACAAAAGAAAACAATGTCCTTTGGATAATTTGTAAAAGAAAATACAATTCAAATTATCCTTCCTTAGAATCCAATCACAGAAGTATTCATCTTCAAGTAAACCATGTTATTCTAATAGTTTGTGTTACAAGTCTAATCTTGCCTTTCCTAATTCCTAGCTTATCTTCAACTACAAGATTACTTATCCTCTAATGAAATCCAACTTTATAAAAGGCACATGGGAGGCTTTCGAATTGAATTGCTTTTATTTGAGGAGTTTCCCTTGGGAGCCATCGTGCATCTCAAGCTCTGCTTGCTCTTCCTCAAACTTCAACAATACTAGTGCTTATCTTTGGCTTCAAGTTTTTAGGGGCCTCAACGATCTACTTTGGCTTGATGGAGGTTAGAATGAAAGTGTTTATAGTCCACTTGGTGTAATAGTACACATTTCCTCGGTCTCTTTCTTTCCCCCTGTCTCGCTTTATCTCTCTGAAGCTCTATACTTCTCTCTCTACTAATCTCTACCTCCTATCTATTTGAACTTGTTTATTTCTTCTCTATGCTTCTCTTCATCTCGTCTCCTCCTCTATTTTCTACTTTCTCTCTCTTCTTCTTCTCCTCCCCTTTTCTCCTATTCTCTCCACTATCTTCTCTTTTCCTCCTTCTCCTCCTCCTTTTTTAATTTTCCTTTTCTTTGACTCCACTTCTTCTTTCCCTTATTCTCCTCTTCTTCTTCCCTACATCTTCTTCTCTTCTCTCCTTACCTCCTTCCTCTCTCCTTCTCCCTATTCTCTTCTTTTCACCCTATGTCGCTAGGCAAGAAAACACTAAGGCTAACTATCAAGCTTAATGGCCAAGGCTAATATAGCCTTAATAGGGGGTAATAATAGTCCTCCCCTCTATCGTCCTTATCGCGAGTGCTCGACTCCTCTTGGTCATGCCATCAACTCTCTCTCTCTCTCTCTCTCTCTCTCGATGCCTTTGAGGCAGACTACGGATGAAGCATTTCTTTGATGATTAAGGCAGGGAAGCTTTAGACGTTCAGCATGGCGGCAACTGGCGGTTGGCGTAGAGTACGATGGGCTGATGATGGGGACACGACGGCTGATGGCAACTGGCTGCTTTATTTCATTTTTACCTTTGTTTTTGCAAAGTTAAAGGTTCAACTCTTTAATCTTCCCCCCCGTAATCGCTCGTTCGCATGCAGCCGGCTCGGGGTCATCACGGTATGATGAGGCAAGGCTGAAGAAAGAGAGTGATACAAGCTTGGAAACTTAAACGTACAATGCAGCTTGATATAGGGTGACTTCAACATGGACTTGGAGGAAGGAAATGCCTCTACTTCATCTTCTCTAGCACATGGAGAAGAACTGTAATAATGGGAATGGGCTACCTCATCAACTAAGTTTGGTAGGTATTAGCATCTATCAACAAGGCAGCAACCTACGCCTAACATTCAATTCACTTAATCACATAGCTTTTGGGCCCACTTGGATAGATGTTGCTACTTAGAAATGGTCTACTTGGATGTGCAATAGAGAGAAAAGTGAGCTTGAATTGGTAGACATTGTATATAAGTAATCTGTGAAGCAATGAAAGGCAAGAAACTCAATGATGAGGAATTCACTCTACTCCAATGAGTCATAGAGATTGTGACAAGCTACTATGCAAAGAGAAATGGAGAAAGTAAATCTACTTTTCAACCAAATTGCATCTCAACTGAATCCATAGCCACATTGAAAAGAAAGAGGCTAAGGAAAAGCTTGATACTCCTCAAAGGCCAAGAAAGAGGGTGGATTAGGAATCAAAAAGAGGTGGCAAAAGTATGCAAAAATTATTTGCTTGAATTGTATAGGCAGAGGGATGTTGGCACAATGGGATGCTATGGTTATCCTCCATGATAACATGAAATAAGTAATATCCAATGCTAATGATGCTAGATTGATAAGAGAATTCACCTAAGAGGAATTGTCAATTGCATGTGAAAGTATGGGAACTAGGATGGCATGAGTGTCAAATAATGAAATACTTTTGGCCCAAGCTTAAAGACCAAGTATAGAGATTGATAAATCATCAATGGAAGGTAGGTAGCCTATCACCTTCTTGGAGAAAGAGAGTGATCACCTCACATCCCAAACAAAATCAAAGCACTAAAAGGAGCCATTGAAGGTCCATCTCTCTCATGGGAGTCATATATAAGGTTTTTACAAAGTCCTTGTCTTTAAGACAGGCCCCATCTCTCTCATACACAAAGTTTCCACAAAGAGGCTTGGCTTTAAGGCTGGTCCCCATACTACTAAGAGTCATCAATAAACATTATTATGGTTTCATAAAAGGTAGTTTGCTTTTGTGGATAATCTTTCACATGTCCACACAAGAAGGGAACATTGTTTACGAAAAGCATTTTTTACAGCTCCAATACAAAAACCTTTGGATGTGTCCACACAAGAAGGGAACATTGTTCACGAAAAGCATTTTTTATAGCTCTAATACAAAAACCTTTGGATGTGTGCACTTGTAATTTTTTTGATCCTTCAAGTTCATAAATTTATTGACTAAAATTTCAAGGTATTTTATATTCAAGCTCATAATTTAATTGTCAAAAACCTTGTATCAAATAATTCTATATTTTAAAAATTCCACTAGGGGACGAAGGGAAGCTGCTGAAGGAAGATGGAGGAGGAGGAGGAGCCAAAGATGGAGATGGCGGGGTAGGAGAAGGAGGAGCTGAAGAAGAAGTAGGCCATTGGAAGAGGATCAAGGAGAAAGAGTCAAAGATGAAGAGGTAGGGTGAGGAGGAGGAAGAGACGAGCCATTGATTTGTTGGAGGAGGATCGAGGAGGAGCCGAAGATGAAGATGGAGGGCGAGGAGGCCCTTGGACAGTAGGACAATGGAGGAGGATCAAGGAGGAGGAGCTAAAGATGAAGATGGAGAATGAGGAGGCCACTAGGAGGAGTTGAAGATGAAGATGGAGGGCAATGAAGATGAAGACGTAGGGAGGTGACAGATGATGGAGGTATAGAAGTTGGACTCAAGGAGTCGAATGAGCTGGAGCATGGAAGATGAAAAATACCAAGGACTCAAGGAGATGGGAGTGAAAAAATAATTAAAAAAATGGTCAAAACTCACTTTGGATGCTACCCATCCTTCCCATTCTACTATCTAGAATCTACCCATTCCAAATTTCAATTTCCAAACTTCAATGCACTGCCCAACCACCCAAAACTATTAACACCTAATAAATGAAATTCTGTCACCAAATATTCTTCTAATCTTTCTCATATTTTTAATCATTAATAATTATACCTGTCAAGTGTTAAGCTATGAGTTATGCCTCAGAACTCATGACTCATGACTCATGACTCATGAATTTTTAATAATTTAGATTTATATATGTAATATTTAATAATCATATTTATGGTACATGCCATTTAAATATGCTCTATGAATATAATATCAATTCAAAAAATTCATGTCCAATCAATCCTTGCATTTATTTACTAGTCTAGATAATATTTTACATGCAAATCATTTTTGTCTCCTTTTTTATGAAATTTGCTAAACCTTTTATCCGTATTTTTAAAGGTGATTTTTGTAACATTGCAATTCATTTTACATTAAACCTCGGTTTTTCGTGAACATTGGAAGGGAATGGGAAAGGTCATCAAATCATAAGATAGTCTTCATGAAATTGGATATTGAAAAGGTGTCCTAGCAAGGTAAATTGTCACTATTTGAGAAAATTCAAGCTAAAGATGGATTCAAGAAAAGAATTGTGGATCTTGCATTCCTCCTTCGAGATGGTGTGGAGGTTTTTGCACCATAGATGGCTCATTAATGGATCTCTTCATAGTCCAAAGAGGTGTTTGTTAGGGGTTTACATTGAGCCCATTGTTATGTGTGATCTCCACATAGCCATCGTTCTGCATGATTGACATACAAATCAAAAGGGATGGTTTGGAAGGCATCAGATTGCAAGGAAAGAAAATCATAGATCAGGGCTTCACATATCACTTGCTAAACTAAAAAAGAGAAATCCAGATGAGGAAATGAAAACTTTGGATATTTATGAGAAATCTTTTGGATTCAAAACCAATTTTAACAAATCCTCTTTAATTAGCATGACTAAGGGTGATCTACTCAACTTAGGACAGAAAGTTATATTCATCAAAAGAGGCAACTTATATGGATATCTAGGCTATCTAATGGGGATTGGGATTAGTGAGTCTTCAAAGATTAATTGGATGCCTAAGAAGCTTAGGAAGAAATTGAATAGTTGGAGCACTACATGTTGCCTTTACATGTTAAGCTTAAATTTCTTAGTTCGTTTATCTTCCCAGCCATCACATTCTACTTGCCTATGATAGTATGGGGGGAGAAAGTGATAAGGTCATGGGAATCTATGCTACATAGATTCTTATGGGGTAACTAGTGGAAGGAGAGATACCTTGCCCCATTTTCTCTGAGATATGTAAAGAAGAAGCAAGGGAGGGAGAGATACCTTGCTCCAATTTATCTCAATTGTCTAAAGAAGAAGTGAAACATTTGTGGATTGCGGTTAATAGATCTTGAAGAGGAAGCTTTCAAGAGTAGAATTGAACTACTTAGGACATGCCTAGAGATGGAAACCCCTGTGAGCACATTAATGTTGACTAAAATTTCTTGCACAAGTAACATGGAGTTTTGAGTAGCTTGGGGAATCAAGAATGCAAATATAATATCATCTAAAGCTCTATTGGAAGTCACACTTAGCAAGTTGAGTGTCAGTCTTGTTCAAGATTGGGGAAAACTCTTGAAAAACATGAATGGAAATAATTGAAGCATGGATATAAATCTAGAAGGAAATGTTATTTGGACACCCGATTGTTATTCAAACTTAAATGGCATTGTTATTAGGTTATCCTTCTTAGGCTACTTAAACACTAAATGATGAGCGCCCAACCCTTACCCATAGTGTGGGTATGCAATTTTCGAAATTGGACATAGACATGAACATAAAGTCTTTGCACATCTAAAGGACACATCTTGCAAACAAGTGAAAAATAGTATGTTTATTATTTTTTGATTTGGTAGAAATGCAAAAAATGCACCCTTGCCCCATCACTTTACAAACTGGGTGAGTGAGACTCCTCATCCAAAAGTGGGCATGGAGTTCACCTACTTAGCATGTAAACAACATGTCATATACTCTCTAGAATAGGTCATAATGCATAAAGAACAGTGGGCATCCAACCCTCAAAGAAGTACTTTGATTGGATAGCACTTGGTGTGTAACTAGTCTTAGGTTGTAAAGGCATATAGTCCTGGCTAAGAAAGGGCTACAGAAAATTTATCACACTAACTAGACTTCAATTCCTAGATCATGTCATTTTGGATAAGCTTACATGCATATAACTTTTGTAAATCTTGTAAAGTGCCCAAGGAGGTTGTAGAAGTTTATGTGGGGATGCTTATCAGGTTCCCTCTCTCATATGAATTATTCTTCAGCACAAGGCGACTAAAGAAGGCTTCATCGCCCATCATGCGTGTCGAACCCTCGAAAATGTAAGTTTTTTGACAAATATGAGTTAGCTCTGAATCACTTAACAATTCCTACCAAATGATCCCAAAAAAAGCTGAATGTATGAAACATGATTAGTCATGGCTCTTCCCATGGATAAGAGGTATTTCGCATTTCATATGTCGCTTGGAGTGCAAGTTTCTTCAAATAGAATCATGGATCAACAAAGTTTGATCACATAGAAGGATAATTTTTTTCCACTTATGTTTATAAGAAGTAGCTGGATAAGATTTAAATATCATTGATGTAAACATTCAGATAGATCTTCTTTCAAGGGTTGAAATAATTGAGAATAAGATGTGAGATTTGCAGAATGAGAACTGTTCTATTGTGAGACTTGTAAAACTTCATAACATTAATTGTCTTTGATCAAATATGTATAAAACACGAGATTGTGTTAGTTTCTCTTGTCCATGTAAGACCCCCTCGCATTTCATATGACTTAGGCCTGCATTGTTTCTCTTGTGACATATGAAACATGAGAGGGTGTTAGGTTTTCTCGTCTAGAAGGCCTCCTCGCATTTCATACGTATTGTGCCTACATTGTTTTATTGAAATTTGATTTAGACTATGTGATTAGTGTTTGTTTGCTTCTTAGTGATTGTAGATAACATTATATGAGAGATCTATAGATCTTTCCTAATTCGGTTATATTATTTGTTTTTTTGGATGTTTTATATGGCTAGAACTAAGGCCACTGCAAGGAAGCAGAAAGTTGATCCTAGAGGTCTTGCTTCTTAGATCCATTAGTCCTCCAAGCCTTCCAAACTTACAAGGAAATTAAAGCCAAGAAGAAGGTTCTCACATCATGTTAGGTGCCTAAAGGAGATTAGAAGTGCAATGAAGGCTTTGAATAATGCAATTCCAAAGCTGTCTTTTTAGAGGCTTGTTAGAGAAATTTGTGATAGCATAGTCTTGATAGTTTTAGATGGACTGGGGCAACTCTCAACTATATTCACAAGGCTACAAAAGATTTTTTGATTGAGTTTTTCCAAGATTCTTATATCTGTGCTACTCATACACATAGGCTTACACTTATGGATAAAGACATGATAATTCTCAAGAGATTGAGATACAAGTTTTCAAAGGTCCTTGAGCTAGTTTTTCTTTTTTATGTGAAGAATTTCAATATTTTAAATGTGCCTCCATATAGAAAGAAGAAAAGTGATCCAGGTCTTAAGGGAAGATGTCACGCATGAAAAGCTTTTTCTAATTTCATACAATGAAAAGTAAGTAATTTTATATTTTGTTATATTTTATGAGATCTTGTTTTGCTAGATTATTGAAATATTTTTGTTTTCAGTTCTTATTGGAGCCTAATTGGAATAGAGTGTGTAGAGAGGCAATGTTTCCTCATCAATTCTATAAAAGGAAGCCATGGAAATGCCAAGTTGTAAGTTATATAATCTAGGGTCTCCTTGATATTTTGATCTTTTTGTTACATGTACTCTAAATATTTTGATCTTTCTTTTGTAATAACTCTAAATTTGACTGCCTTTTTGGTACAGAGCTATAAAAAGGTTGATTGAAGTGCTAGAGAAAAGGCCTCCCATGCCTTCTGACTTATTTGCAACAATGCAATATAGATAAGTTGTTGTAAGATCTTGATTAGTATCGTTGAAACATACTAAGAAAATTTATTCTAAAAACTACCATAAACAAGTTTCATAGTTTTACTTTATATTGTTGATTGCAGTGTCCTTATCAGGATGATAGTTACTCTTGTGGTTGGAGAGTAATTGTAAATGCCAAAATATTGGTTCAATTTATTTATCTCAATGATGATAAACTTATAAAGGTAATGTGAAACATCCTAAACTTTAAGATAGACGTTTATTGCAAAATAGTCCATTGATGATAATAATATAGTCCATTGTAAATAATAATAATAAACTAAAAATATTTTCTTACAAATGTATGACAGTTTACAAGGGATTGCTATACAAGTGAGCATGTTTGGTATATAAGAGAAAAGCTCATGAAGTACATAATGGTCAATTGTATACAATCGACAAGAATGGACAATAGTGGGGGCTTGGACATTGAAGGGGAGGATGTGTATGTAACTACAACAGGTGAAGCTATGCCTTTAACACCCAAGGCAACCAAAGCATCAAAGATAGGCAAAGCTTTAAAAAAGTAGCTTTGCCTCATTAATTGTAAGCTCTTGTGTATAAATCATGGAGATGACTGACAAAAACTTGTCATAAAATTTGTACATGTATTTTATATTGACAGTAAAGAGATCTTTTATTCAATATCCTTACATTGTATATTCTTCTCCCTCCTCATTTATATTTGTAAAAAAAAAGTTACAAATGTTTATTAATCAAGAAGTAAAATCAGATATACACCTAAGTGGATATAATATGATATAAAAAATTACTCGTTTGTTATTAAGTTGGAACACAAATGAGTATGGTAGTTTAATATGTTCATTATGTAAATCCATCCTCACTTGATGTAGTGTACATGATGATCTAACCTTTATGATTGCAATAATGTCCTTATTGTACCAAACATCACGATCCACTATAGGATATTTGCTAAAATTATCAAGATTTTGGTCTAAAGCAACCAGATTACCACAAACATAATGCCATCTACTATAATAAAAGTTAAGGATGAAATTTTGAGTAGAAATTCATATATTTACAAGCTATATTATCTATCTTACATATAAATTTTCATTCTGTCCTGGTGTCCTATCCCTCATCAACAAATTGTATAACATGATCATATGTTTGTCTCTTCACTGAAAGCATGGCCTTTGATTTTCTTATCTCAACATTAGAAAAGAAGTCAACAAATATATTAATAGGCATGAACAAAGTAACTTTGATTTGCCCATTTGAGATACTAGGTTTTAATACTCTTTGTATCTTAGAAAATATGCCCTCACTAGTAGCTGTACTTGGCAAAGGCCACTCAAAGCTTGAAAAATGGGGCAAAGGAAGGAGGGATATTGATCTCTGTTGGCTACACTACATGGGGACAATATAAGAATGGTCATAGAAAATATTTCATTCTCTGTAAGCTCTATCTTATTTCTACCTTTGTACATCTCTTCTCTAATCAAGCCATGCATCACATCAATCACATCAAAACAATAGATTCAACCAGTTGCCATTCCTCAAGATTAGAGGGATAGACATCTACAAGACAAATGAACAAATGTTATAATGGAAAACCTTAAACCAAGTTCAAGAAAAAAAAAGACGTTAAGAATAAAATCCTTACAATTTGGTTTATGCATTGGAAGATTTGAACTTCGAGGTTTTAAATATAGCTCTCTATTCATAAACACATGTTGCACCAGAACCTCTTTTTTTCTATTCTTATTTACTCCAAGCTTGAAATCTTAGATTCTACCCTTCCAAGTAGAGATGAACGAGCTCTCATATCTTCATCTTTTCCCATGTTTTGCTTGTCGCATGGTGATCCAACTGCCTTTGCTAATGGTTGTAGGAATCCATCTTCCATCTTTTTGGAATGAGTTAAACACTAATATGGATGTGATTTGGGAGCTTGGACACCTTGTGGAAGGTTTAATTTCTACACACACACACACACACACACACACACACACACACACACACACACACACACACACACACAGAGCACTAAGCTACCACAAGAAAGGAGGAAAAAACACGAGGGATAAAAGAAAGGAGGGAAAAAAAAGTGCCAAGCTCTTTATTAATTTGAATTTAGATTAAACATGTCATTATCATTAATCCAAACATATTATTAAATAAAATTGACGAGGACCATATATCATTAATGCAAAGAATGTCATAATCACGAATATAAGAGGCTAAAAATAGATATTGATAATACAAATTTGTAATATTATTATGTATACATTTTTTGTAAAATGATTTTTTCTATATATTTTAAAATAGAACTTCCATTACGGAGGCTCTGCACCTATTGGTCTAGAGTACACACTCTCTATCTCCTAAAAGACATTTTTGAGACCTCAAAACTCCCCTAATATCTATTGGTATGAAGTGCATAGGTGAGCCTTTGGCTCTTGTTCATTCAGATGTATGTGGTCCTATGCCTTGTCAGTCACTAGGTGCTACAAAGTACTTTGTCACATTCATTGATGATTACTTATATAAGCTCAAGGCTTTATCACATTCATTGATGATTACTCATATAAGCTCAAGACTTTCCCTATTAAGTAAAAATTGGATATCTTGTCTACCTTTCAATGTTGGCTTGCTCTTGTGAGAACCAATCTAGGTATATGCTAAAATGCCTTGGTTAGATAATGGGGTGAGTATGTCTCAAAAGCCTTTGAACAATTTTTCGATGAGTAGGATATTAAGTGCTAGTTGACCGCTCCCTACACTTCTACCCAGAATGGTATTTCCAAACACATGAACAGGATGATTCAAGAGAGAGTCCGCTGTGTATGCTTAGCTAGGTAGGCTTATCCCAGATGAGGCAGTTACTACGATCATATAATTGATTAACAGGTCTCTTTGAACTACTATGAATTGCCAAGTTCTAGAGGAGGTATGGATTGAAAAACTTGCATCATATGCTTATTTGTGTGTCTTTGGTTGTGAGGTATTTTGCCATGCTCCCAAGGACAAGTGTAATAATCTAGATCCTAAGTTTGTGAAATGCATCTTTCTTGGTTATGGGGATACATGTGAGATGAACTATCACCAATGAGATCTACAAGCTCACAAGGTTATCTGCACCCATGATATCATTTTCCATGAGAAAAATATGCATAAGCAACTTGAGCAAGTAGTTGAGGTGTCAAGAATCGCGTGGTGGGGGGACTTGCTCAAGATGGTGCGCCAAACACACACAAAATGCACAAGGAGAAGCTCACTCAAGAGACAAGAAGGGAGATGGAGGCCAAAACGTTTTCTTGCTGGTTTCTTCTTCTTCTTCCACACTCTTTACAATGTACACAAAGTATAGATAAGATACAGCATAAAGGAAAGTGGCCTACTAAGTCAAACAATGTATAACCGACTACACTAGTCGACTGGCGCTATAACTATGCCAACTGTAAATAGGTGTAACAACCTGAATATAATAAGGAATGAGTTAGTGGCCATGTGAGAGTCATAATGACCACCGACGTGCTAAGTGTAGATGTGTGGACCCATCTAACCAGGCAATCCATCATCAATGTCCGCATGTGTTGAGCTTGTCATCTCAACACTCCCCCTCAAGCTCAACTGCATCTCTGCAACTCCAAGTAAGCTTCGAAACTTTTGAAGCTTCTTTGTACCCAATGCCTTCATGAAGATGTCAGCTATCTGATCCTGTGTGCTGACATACACCAAGTCAATCTCACCTGCTAGTACCTTCTCTCTCACAAAGTGGTAGTGTACCTCAATATGTTTTGTCCTGGCATGGAACACAGGGTTCCTAGCCAACTGTATACTGCTCATGTTATCACAATAAATGACAATTGGACCTTCCACTTGCACATCTAAATCAACCATTAACTTTTGTAGCCATATTACCTCACATACTACAACAACAACACCTCTATACTCAGCCTCTATACTTGACAAAGCAACTATAGATTGCTTTTTGCTGCTCCAAGCAACTGCTGCACTACCAAGAGAGAACATGTATCTGCTGGTAGATCTTCTATTAGACATACTACCAGCCCAATCTGCATCTGTGTATCCAAACACCTGTATATCTGTACCTTCCTCATAGAAAAGTCCATAATGTAATGTGAACTTCACATATCTCAATATGCATCTGACTGCATCCAAATGTAGCTTTCTAGGTACTTGCATAAACTGACTCACAAGACCAACATCGTAGCTCAAGTTTGGCCTTGTAATGGTCATGTAGATCAAACTCCCCACTATCCTCCTGAACATAGTAGGGTCTTCTATCTCATCCCCAACATCAGCACTCAACTTTACATTCTGCTCCAATGGGACTGAAAGTGGTTTATATGCTGTCATACCATACTTAGACAACATATCCAAGCCATACTGCTTTGGGACAGCCATATACCATCAGCATATCTGATCACCTCAATGCCAAGGAAGTACCTTAGCTCACCTAAATCCTTCATCTCAAACTTCTTCTTCAAAAAATCCTTGACTTCAGCAATCCCACTATCACTATCACCTGTGATAATCAAGTCATCCACATAGATGACTATGATGACCAAACCTGCATCTCCCTTTCTCACATAAAGTGAGTGATCAGGATCAGAAACATAAAAGCCAATATTGACAAGATACTCTCTGATCTTGTCAGACCATGCTCTAGGTGCTTGCTTGAGCCCATAGAGCGCCTTCTTCAACCTGCACATATATGTGGGATGCTCTAAATCTTCATACCCTGCTGGTTGATCCATATACACTTCTTCCTGCAAATCACCATGCAAGAAGGCATTCTTCACATCCATTTGCTGCAACCTCCAACCTTTGGCTGCTGCCAAAGCAATCACACATCTGACAGTTGCCATCCTAGCAACTAGACTGAAGGTTTCTTCATAATCTATGCCATATGTCTGGGCATAGCCTTTTGCAAACAGCCTAGCTTTGTACCTACTAATAGAACCATCTGCATTGTGCTTAATCTTATAAACCCACTTACATCCAATAGCTTTCTTGCCCTTCGGCAATGATACTAGATTTCAAGTCTTATTGGCCTCTAATGCAGCCATCTCCTCATCCATTGCTGCATCCCAATGAGCATGACCAACAGCCTTCTCAAGACATGTGGGCTCAACATCCTCAACTCGTTTCACCATATAAGCATAATGGTGAGCTGCATAACCTTCAAAACCAAATCTTTTAATAGGGTATTTGACCCTGCTAGATTTGCGTATCACCAGATCACTCAATGGAGCCTTTACATTACTATGAGCTCTCTGTACACCTGGTGCCCTGACAGAAGGAATACCAAGCTCATCATCCAAGCTCTCTGAGCCATTGGAGTCTCCATCAAGAACTGCATCAATGCCATCTGACACTTTATTCTTTCCTTTATCTTTACCTGTAGTGCTACTAGATGCACCTGAAGATGTAGAGGTACTCCTTAGTCTCCCAGACCAAGGACTACCAGATGATGTCTCTGGTCCACTAAGAGTCCGTGATTCTTGCTTTTCAGCCTACACATGAGTGTCATGATCATCATCATCATCCAATGCATCACCACTAGATGCATATCAACTGCTCATTTCATCAAAGATGACATCCCTGCTCACTCTGAACTTACATGTGACAGGGTTATAACAGCGATACCCTTTCTACTCTAAAGAGTATCCAATAAAAACACATTTTTCTGTCTTTGGATCAAGCTTCTTCCATAGCTCATCTGGCACATGAACGTATGCAACACAGCCAAATACCTTCAAGTGTGATACATCAGGCTTCTTGCCAGTAAAACATTCTTCAGGAGTCATCCCATGAACTACAGTTGTGGGAGTTCTGTTCATAATATAAACAACAGTATGAATAGCCTCAGACAAAAAATGCTTAGGCATATTCTTTCCAGCCATCAAGGCACGTGCAACTTCTGCAATATGCCTGCTTTTCCTTTCTGCAACCCCATTTTGCTATGGGGTATATCTGCATGTGAACTATCTCTTTATCCCATGAGACCTCAGAAAATCACTGAACTCATTCGAGAGGTACTCTCCCCCTCCATCTGACCTCAAGCATTTTACTTTCAAGCTTGTTTCTCTTTCAACTGCAGCCTTGAAAGTTCTAAAGTGCTCAAACGCTTCACTCTTTTCCTTCATAAAATATACCCATAGCTTTCTAGAACAATCATCAATGAATGTGACAAAGTATGAACTGCCTCCAAGAGATACATTTTGTGTAGGCCCCCAAATGTCTGTATGCACAACATCAAGGATATTTCTGCTTACATCTCTGTCATGTGAAAAGGGTTGTCTTGCTTGCTTACCAAACTGACATGCTTCGCATACCTTATGAAATTCTGCAACTCTAAATGTAGGCAAACCTGTAACCAACCCTTTGGACTGCATTAATTTCAGCCTTTGTACATTTGCATGTCCAATGCGTTTGTGTCAAATTTCAATATCTGCAACAACACCTTTTCCTTTAGCATACATAGCAGCATTTATAGTAGGAATTCCAGCATCTAGAGTAAACATACGTCCAACTCTACTTCCCTTTGCTACCAGCCTGCACTTGTCATTGAAGTCTTCTACAAAGCAGCCCTTTGCATTAAATCTGACTTGTAGCCCTTGCTCTACCATTTGACCGACTGACACCAAGTTCTTTGTAATAGATGGCACATATAATACATTTGAAAGACTCTTTGTCTTACCATCATGCAAGGACAATGGAACTTTTTCAATGTGTCAAATTGGGTGGCATGAATCATCACCCATCTGCACATTTTCTGCATTTTGCAAATCTTGCATCTCTCCAAACTATTCTGCATGGCTGGATGCACCTGAATCAACATAACAAACATCATCATGTGTTCCCTTTCCTGTAACAGCATTCAGCATATGCTGCATAACAAACATACGTTCATTTTTGTCTTCATTCTTTGTGAAGACGATGCATAGTTTTCTTGCTGCAACTTACCACTGCGAATATCATCTTTCTTAACATAACATTGGGCTGCAATATGACCTGTTTTGCCACAGTAGTGACACACAATACTAGAGTTGTTAGAGCCTCTATTCTGCCATCCACCTCTTCCTCTAAAGCTCCCCTCCCTCTAAAGTTACCACGACCTCCTGAAACGTGCATATCGCCAAATTGCTAATTCAATCTGTTTTGCTGGTTGTCACTACCACATCATGTACCATGGCCTCTTGAAGAGAACCTGCCACGTCCCCTTCCTGAAGTGGAGTAGAAAGCTTGGACCTGTTCACCACTTCTTTCAGATGTCTCACTCTGCATGTTGATCTCTTCAGTGATCATAAGAGAGACCAACTCATCGAAATCTGGAAATGGCTTTCTGACATATATGGAAGTTACAAAAGACTTCCAAGCCTTTTCACTATTAAGTCCACCCAAGGTAGAAGACACCAAATCATCATCATCGGGCATTGCATCAATCGCTGCTAATGTATCTACAATGCTCCTTACCTTCAGTGCATACTCATTGATAGACATCTTCCCTTTCTTCAATGTATTCAACTCTTGCTTGAGTTGAATCTTTCGTGCCTTTGTATTTACAGAAAATATACTTTCAAGTATGGTCCAAGCTGCATATGAATTCTCTACATTTCTAATATGTCCCAGCATATTATTGTCAATTACTATAGACAGCCAATACATGACCTTCTTATCTTTTGCATTCCATTCCTTCCGTGCCTTTGTCTCTTCTGTAGTTGGAGGATCACTCACCTCCGGCTCCTTTTCTTCACCCGAAACAAACTCGTAGAGGCCTTTTCCAATAAGAAAGTTCGTGATACGGAACTTCCATGAAGGGTAGTTGTTCTTGTCGAGCTTCTCAATGATGGGGCGTCCACTGTTCTCTGCCATTATCACAAAACTAATACCAAACAGCAATCAAATCTTCTGCAACCCTCGTCCTGTAGTGCACAAAAATACACCAGATAGCCTTTTTCACTGTCTGCTCAACAATACATGCAATTTGCAACCTGTTTGCGATAAACCTTATGTTTTCTTCCTGCAAATACCTCAAGAATTACAGATTCACAATTTGTAACCTGCGCACCCACTTTCGGTCAAAACAATCGAAATCACAGTGTATTCTGAAACTGCTGTCCGCAACCTTGCGGCTCTAAAATGGGGCCTGAGATGGCCTCTGATGCCCAAAATACACAGCGCTCTTCGCGCACACCAAATCTCACTGCAATCTGAGATTTTTGCTCTGCCCTGCTTCCAGTGCCTCCACAGGCACTATCCAAGAGAAAGAGTGGAAGGATGGGAGAGCTTCTTACCCGTGGCTTGCTTGCTCAAACCTTGCTTCTTCTCCTTCACTTCAGCCTTCGAAATCAGCCTCTCTTAGTGGTGCGGCTCTGATACCATGTCAAGAATCGTGTGGTAGGGGGACTTGCTCAAGATGCTGCACCGAACACACATAGAATGCACAAGGAGAAGCTCACTCAAGAGATAAGAAGGGAGATGGAGGCCAAAACGTTTTCTTGCTGGTTTCTTCTTCTTCTTCCACACTCTTTACAATGTACACAAAGTATAGATAAGATACAACATAAAGGAAAGTGGCCTACTAAGTCAAACAATGCATAACCAACTACACTACTCGATTGGCGCTATAACTATGCCAGCTGTAAATAGGTGTAACAACCTGAATATAATAAGTAATGAGTTACTGGCCATGTGAGAGTCATACTGACCACCGATATGCTAAGTGTAGATGTGTGGACCCATCTAACCGGGCAGTCCATCATCAATGTCCGCATGTGTTGAGCTTGTCATCTCAACATGAGGTACGCAGGGTGATCTTTCAAGAGGATCCTCCTTCTCTTGTACAACAAGCTAGAGAGCTTGTAGTATAGTTGGTGCTCCTGTGACCCAAGACTCACATGTTGTGTAGGATTAGCCTACTTTGAGATGCTCTACTATAGCTAGACATCGACATGAGCACTTTACACTCTCCATGGATTATATTATGGAGATGGATGTAGGTGAGCCTCTCTCTTATAATAAGGCCATGTGTAGATATGATAGTCACTCACGGGATAGGGCTATGTAGTTAGAGTTTGATTCCTTACAAACTAACCATATGTGGGATTTGGTTTCTTTGCCTAGTAGCAAGAAGCATTGCTATGCAAGTGGATATATAAGCTGAAAAGTATCCCTGGATGCCCCAAGCCTGCTTTTGAGGACAGATTGGTAGTTAAGCATTTCAAGTAGGAATATGGTATTGACTTCGATGAAGTATTTTCTCTTGTGGTCAAAATGATGATCCTACAATTGGTATTAGCATTTCTTGCTCAACTAGATCTAGATCTTTAGTAGATGGATGTAAATACAACTTTTTTGCATGGAGACTTGCATGATGCAATCTATATATAGCAATATGCTTTGAAGAAAGCAAGGAACACCTAGTGTGCAAGCTAGGAAATATTCTTTATGACCTTAAGTAGGCAGGCCCTAGGGAATGGTACCAAAAGTTTGACGATTTTATGCATTCACAGGGATAGAGCCATAGTGCTATGGATCCATATTTATATAAGAAGAAGGCTCATGATGCCAACCTTATGATTTTGGTACTCTATGTAGACGATATGCTTATTAGTATGAGAGCTCATGATAAGCTGAATGCCTTGAAAACTCAGCTCAAGAAGAGCTTTAAAGAAGGTGAAGGACATGGGAAAGGCCTTGCATATTCTTGGGACGCACATCATGTGCGCAATCACTTGAAGGGGCTCCTTTATCTGTCATACAGAAGGAGTATATCCAGAAAGTCCTTGAGCAATTTCATATGCAGAATGGTAAGCCTATTGGCTATCCTCTACCTTCTCATGTGAAGGTAGTCATGTTTACCGCAGCACAGAGGAGTGGGAAAATGGAGCAGAGGAGTGGGAAAATGGAAAAAGGAGATAACCGAAAGGGCACAGGACAAAGGAAGGAAAATGCACCTTGGATGGAAGTCAGACCCTAAAAAATTTGAATGACGACCTCTCTAGAAGGCCTCAATGTCGCCTCGAGAAAAGAAAAGAGTAAAAGCGCACCATTAATTATGAAAGCATTCTCGAATCCTTGTAAAAGAGTGCTAGGCTCACTCCTGTGCAAATTGTATGCACTAGTTGGGAATGGGATAAGTTAGAATGGTGGAAAATAGGAAAAGAGGGCCTAGGCTAATGGCCGGCCATGTAAAAAGTGGGGATGACTGCCCAAAAAGTAGGGCATGTATATAAAGTTCAAAAGTGAATGAGAAGATCATTCTTGTGTGTGGCCAAAGCTTCTTCTTCTTCTTCTCTTGTTTCTTGTCTTCTTGCTTGTGCTTGAGTTAGGGATTGAGGGAGTGAGTGTGTGAGAGTGAGGGATCGTGGAGAAGAAGCTCCCTATCTTCTCTCTTCATCTTCTCTTCTATTCTCTTTTCTCGTGCGGCTATGGAGGATGGAGCTTGACGGAGAGGGCTTGAGGTTGCTTGAGGTTGCCGCAAGGATTGTGGAGCTACCAGAGTGCAAGAGAGAGAAGGGAACTCGATCGAGCATCAAGGTAAGCTCACTACACTCATAAGGTAGGCATTGTGCATCGGCTACATGAGAGGTAGCCATGGTTGCTCGGCTTGAAACACTTGATCAATAAGCGGTTCGTAGGTCTCAGGGTAGAGCTCCATAGCTCCCCTTCATTTTGGTTCTGTTGTCGGGACCGACGGAATTGAGCCTCGAGCACTGCGCGCATCGAATCGAGCATAGAAGTAGGGTTTGCAGCCCGAATCGGTGTTCGAGATAGTTAGGAGATTTAGGAGGTTTTAATCCTTGGAGCAAGTAAGTATTTTGATTTGTTGTTGAATATTAGAGTAGGACCATCCATCTCCATCTCTGTTTTTGATTTTTGTTACATTAGGTTAAGATTAGGATATGAAAAAGAAGGAAAACAGAAAGGGTTCTGCTGTTGCTGGAAACAGGGAAATACGGGCACAAATTTTGGAGTGCCATTCGATTTGAGCACCACAGTGATTCTAGGTATGTCTGGAATTTCCTTGTAGTGTTTTGCACCTATCTAGAAGGCACAGGATGATTCCATGGAGTAGGCGCTGAGCTTGAGTCATCACGCACAACCTGCGGGCTGTCGTCTGCGCAGTCAAACCAGCTCGTCCGATTCCCAGAATCAGATCACCAGATTTCTAAAGTCCGACTGTCCGACTGTGAGAATAAGACGTCCGACTGTGAGAATCGGACCATCCGACTGTGAAAATCAGACCACCCCGTCTGATCCGATTCCAGCAGTCAGACGCAGTGCCAAAATTGGACCACGTATCCTAGTCTCAAAATCGGACCAACTGCAAGGATCGGACCATTTTTCCTAGTGTGAGAATCAAACCATTGGTCCTATCGCCACAATCGGACCACTCGTCCTATCGAAGGAGTTGGATCCCCCTGTCCGACTAAGAAAATCAGACCAAAGTAGAAATCGGACTGTCCGATTTTCACAATCGGACCACCCTGTTTGAGTCTCAAAATTGGACCAACCCGTCCGATTTTCACAATCGGACTACCCTGTCCGAGTCTCAAAATCGAACCACCCAGTCCGAGTCTCAAAATCGGACCACCCTATCCGATTTTCACAATCGGACCACCCTGTTCGTTTCCCAGAATCGGACTAGCCTGTCCGATTCCCAGAATTGGACCACTTCACCAGAACTTAAAATAGAGGGTTTTTGAACCTGCATGACAGTCCTTGCCACCCTATTCATATCTCTGACCCCCCCTGGAAACCAACCAACCAACCATGAAGTAGAATAGAGAACACAGCATGGACTTTCAGTAGGACCTTAGCCATATCATGCTATGAATGTGAGGGGAAGAGTGCAGTTTGCATTGAGCATTTCCTGCATCTGCACCTCACTTTTGATTTTATCAACAAAGGTGCACTACAAGAAAAGAAAAAGCCTGTTTTCACACTGAGCACTAGAAAGCACGAAGCACAACTTGTGAATAAGATTGACAGCTACTTTCAATAACAAGGAACCCATCAGGAGATATAATAACATCAAGGAACCCACTATTAGGAGAAGATCCCAAAACATAGTTGGGTGCCTGAAAGCCCCATCAGTAGGACCTTAAGAGGACATGAAGATCCAGAAGGCGATAACATAGAGGATCGGACGCTGTGGAGCTACTCAAATTGATCGATGACCTTGCGAAGCTGGAAGTGGGAGCAATGTCAAGATCATGAGGTGGACAAGGAGAGGACCGACTGGACTTGGGAGAATTCCCAATCTTAGTGCAGGAGTTAGTCAATGAGTACGACTTGTTGACTAGGATGGTAGTTCAGGGTAGACTAGTAGAGAAAGTGGTAGCAAGCCTAGAAGAGGAAAGAAAGGCAATTAGAAAGGCGCTAGAGGGTATAATTGCCTATAACCATGAGCAGAAGGCTAGGAAACTCCAACAAGATGTAGACATGTATGAGGCCCGACGTGTGCTCTCCCACCATAGCTCTCGGCTCCTCTTGAAATATGACCCTGCGGATCTCAACAACTCTCTCAGGTTGCCTATGCATCTTGTCTTCATGGAAGACTACATCATGACTGCGGATGACTTTTCGCGCCTGCGGATCCTAGAGATGGTAACCCATCTCGCCTGCATCCCCATAACCAAGGAAAATGCATTTGACACTCTTGGGATCTAGCTTACTTCTCTTGTTCCTAGGCACATGGCAAAATGCCTCACATCTAAAGACATAGAGATGCGCATAAGAGGGGGGTTTTCCAGTCCATACCTCCTCTGCAACCTGGAAATCCAAACCACTAGAGGGTGATTTGTTTATGACATGCACAGCTATACTAACTACCTCAGCCCAAAAGCTTTGTGGTAGGCCTGCATGGCTAAGCATACTGGGTATACGCTCCTGGATGGTTCTATTCATCCGCTCAGCCAAACCATTCTGGGGAGGGATGTAGGGGGTGGTTAACTGATACTTAATACCCCTCTCATCACATAACTGCTCAAAAGCACGTGAGACATACTCACCCCCATTATCTGTCCTTAGGCATTTTAGCCTATACCTAGATTGGTTCTCAACCAATGCAAGCCATCTTTGAAGCATAGCCAAGACATCGGATTTCAGCTTAATGGGATAAGCCCAAACTTTTCGTGAAAATTCATCTATGAACATAATAAAATACTTTGCACCACCCATAGACTGACAAGGCATGGGCCCATAGACATCCAAATGTACCAATGCCAAGGGCTCACTCATGCGTGGCCTACTAGACTTCTTATGCGTAGACCTAGTCTGCCTGCCATAAAGACAATGCTCACATGAATGAAAACATGCATAATCAAGGGGCAGTAAGTACTGCAAACTAGAAAGCATTTCCATTCCCATCAAAGACATATGGCCCAAACAGGCATGCCAAAGAGATACATGTGGGATAGAACCCACAGACAAAACATGATCAAGGGAAGAAGCTGAAAAAATCAAGGGGTAGAGACTGCCAGCCTTGGCACCTCTCGCAATCACAAGTTTTCCACGAGTGATCTTCCATGCAGAGTCTCCAAAAGATACATGATAACCTACGTCATCAAGTTGTCCAGCTGACATGAGACTGCGTGTCAAAGTAGGTATATGACATACATCCTATATAACAAAACTACTGCTAGAAGGAAACTGTAGCCTAACATCACCAATACCCACAATATCAAGAGAGCTGTCATCACCCAAGCGCACAGTACTAGAAATAGTATGGTATGAATGAAACCACTCTCGGCAAGGTGTCACATGAAAGGATGCACCTGAGTCCAAGAGCCAACACTGTGCATACATAGAGTGTATCTCTGTCATCTGCGAAGCACTAGAAGAAGCTGCAAGGATATAATCATCATCATCAACATCCTCAACACTGGACTTTGAGGAACTATGCTGCGATCAGAAGACTTATCCTGCACTTTGTCTTTCCCCTTATCTTTGCGCCTTTCATTACGCAATTCATGGCATTGTGGCCTAATATGGCCCTTTTTCCCGCAATGGTGACAAGTAACATTTGCATTCCTGCCACGGGATTTGTTGCGTGACTTCCCACGAGACTTAGACCAAGATTTTTGAGAATCCCATCCACGGCCATTGCCGCTGCCATGCTTTCCATATCCATCATTCCTGCCTCTAACTGTCATAGCATGCGACACATGAGAGGCAGCCAAATTCTTACGGTTAACCTCTTCTTAAAGAAGAGCACTCTCAACATTAGATAATTTCAAGGTAGTAGTAGAGGCACATAATGTAGTGCGGAATACATCCCATGACTCATTAAGAGTACCAAGAAAGAAAAGAGGAGTGACATCCTCTGCAAAAGTGATGTTCTGCAAAGTCAAGTTCTTGATTATAGCATGGAACCGGCTCAAGAGAGCAGACATAGTCACATTCTCCTTCATGTGCAGATCCATAAGATGCTTCAGCCAATACATTTGACTAGCTGGACTTTTCTTGTCATAGAGATTCTTGATTTTATCCCACAACTGCCATGCACTCTGTTCTTCCTCAAATACATTGTAGTGAACCTATTCTGTGAGAGACAATACAATGGTGGACTTGCATAACTCATCAAGCTCAAGCCATTCCTCATCTGGCATAGTTGCAAGCGGATGCCCGCTTAACGTCAAAGGTTTGATCTACGATTTTTGCACCAACACCTGCCAAATTTGGCTCTTCCAATAAGAGTTATTCGTACCATCAAGCTTAGTGATGTTGAAAATAGCATGATCAGTGGATGAACTCGCCATAATGCAGGCTGGAAAACTGTAGATAGTTCAAAATTGCTTGTTGTTTACTACAGAAAATGACAAAAAAATCACCAAAATCGAGGGAAAATGGCAAGGAAAGTGGAACCAAAGCTGCTGCCTACCAAGTACTAGTGAAAGTACATCATTTCAGAGTGTTTCAGCGTGAAAAATCCATGTCAATCCATACATATATGCTTGCTGTAATAAATTTCAGATTTCAGTAAAAGAGAGCTAACAGTGCCAAAATCGGATCCCAAGGCAATCAGATATTTCCAAGACCAAAGCCAACATCATGCGGGCATAGCATAAGCATATGGCGGTCGATAAGCATGAATCCAACACCCAAGTATGTCATACAAACATCTGCCAGTGAGTAGGCACACCCCCAGTCTCAACGGGGCAAAGTGTTCCTGTCACTACCAAAACTTGACACAAGTAGGTGTCAGTTCACAAAGATACGGATCCAAAACTGAGACTTAGCTCATAAGCATACAGTGAACCAAGACATATGATGTATCATCCCAAAAGGTAAGAAGTCCCAAAGTCTCAAGTGTCGGTAAAACTGCTCAATGGCATGTAACGGCTCAATGCATAAAAGTACCGCCTGCTCAATGTCTGATAAGCATTCAAGAATGCTCCCACTGGCACAAAAGTCATTTGTATGAGCTCAAGAGCTCAAGTCAAGGCAAGACACAGTGCCGATGACATAAATCCAAGACAACATATCAATAGTACATCCCGAATATGTAGGCAGTAGAGCATCCATAAGCATGTAAGACATCAAATACATCCCAATTCAAACTCTGACAAGCCAAGTAACATCCAAGACTACTCTAGATAATCCAAAAGGCATCCAAGGTAGAGCTTCAATGAGCACTCAAGCTCAACGTATGCATAGGATAATCAACCGTGACATGAGCATCAAGCCGTAGGCAACCAGTATGCATAAACCCAAGAAGCATCACTGTCAAAGCATATACCAATGTCAATAAGTGCGGGCTGAAATAAGATCAAGCTTCCAAAAGCATCCAGATTCAATGACAAGTTGAAAGTCGTCCCTCGATGATCAATACATCATAGCATAACCCAAGACATACATCCGGAACCAATAGGCATATGTCAAAGAATGAAAGATAGCTTCAGCCCAAGATTATTCAGCATGCATTTACTGTTATAAACTATATATTTTCAGCCCAAAATCAGACCAAAATCATAGCATTATATATAGTTTCAATCCCCCAATCAATCGGGATGGAATGGGCATCAAACCGGTTATGTAGTCATGCCCAAACAAGCATATGCATACAAATACATGCTGTCTCAGACCTGAAATCTGTTGCAGAAGATTCTATCATCAGAATTTGGCAAATCTGACATCACCATCGCATCTGAGCATGCCAAAATCCCAACTTAGACTCTTACCTTGCCTGAATCGGGTTCTGAATGCCCAAGATATGACAAAAAGAGTGATTTTTGGGCTAGATTTTCAAAAATGTGCAAAAAAAACGTGAGCTGGCTGGGGGGTCTGCTGTCCCACGTGTCAACAATGGGGCCCAAAGGGGGCACAAATGAGGGCCAAAGAAGGCCTACACCAAGCCTCAGCAAGCCTTGATAGGCTGGAAGCAAGATCTAGGTGAAGGAAGCTCCAAGAGGTGTGAGCTATGGCTGCCCACAACTTGTTTACAGCTTGTGAGACCTGAGAATTGAAGTAAACCCTGAAGAAAATGATCAAATACCTCTGATGTAATGCCTTTTAAGGTGCCCAACAATGCCGGGAAGATGCTCGAGAAGCCGGGGAGTGACGAGAGCCCGAAGGAGTCGAATATGGCTACCGGGAAGGAGACCCAATGCAAATAGGGAGTTCATGGGATGTTGAGAATGCCACAAACCAAGCTCAAGAGTCAGAAAGCAAAGCTCTGATACCAATTGAAAGGGAGCGATAGATCGAAGGTTGGACTCGAGAGCTATGGTGGGAGAGTAAGAGCAAGAAAGGGAGAGACTAGAAATGGGAACTCCAACAATCACAATGTGTGACCGGGCCTTCCTTTATTCAGACTGTCACTAAAAGAATAAAGAATAAAGTGACGGGATTGGAGCCCGCCACCTGTAATGTGCAGTGGCGGTGACTATCAGTGTAGTAATACATGGGCGGCTAGGCAGAGACGCCTTTATCCCCAATAGGTGCAGCCAAAGCAGGGCCAAATGCAGAGAGAGAACGAGTAGCAGAGGCTGACTTATCATTGAGTGAACTCGTAGCCAAGTGGCTCATGGACAATACGTCCGCTGACCAGAGTGCAATAGCCTTAGTCACTGCATTACTCTCGGGATTAGGGGTCATGCATTACTCTCGAGATTAGGGGTCACGCAAGGGGCAAAGAGGCAATCTAGAATCCCTATTGCAGCAAAGCAGCTAGACAAGTATGGACCTAGCAATGACCCATATAGCTTTGTGGAGCAATTTGAACAAGTTTCCGAAGCAAACGGTCTCACGGACCTTGCACAAAACTCTCAAGCTTTCGGTGTGTGCTTAAGTGATAAGGGGAGAATTTGGTACACTAGTCTAGATGCAGTTGAGCGCACGAACTTTGCCCGTCTTGAGAATCTCTTTATCAAGAGATTCTCTGAGGCAGGGTACTCTGACAATCTCATCATCCGGTTGATGAATGTCGGTCAGAGGGAAAAGGAAGACGTAAGGGACTATGTCACTCATGTGCGTAGCCTCAAGAGGATCCCTGCAAATGAGCGACCTAGCGAGAAAGCTGTGTCTACCGTATTTATAAATGGAATTCAAAGCGAGGAGCTCTACAAGGCTTTGGCTAGTAACTCCACTCTACACTGAGACATGTTAGCTAGAGTCTTTGAAGAGGCAATAAGGGTGGAGGATTAGCTTAGGGAGCAAAGCATGAGGAACACCAATCGGGACAATACAAGTCAGAGAGCTCTAGAGCGGTGAACAGTTTCACGAGAGAGAGAGAACTCTAATATACAGGATAAGGGAAAGAGTGTTGACCAAGGCCAAGAGTTGGCTGAGGTGAGAATGGAGCTTGCACGATTGCAAGACCAAATGAGGAAACCTGTGCAGTCGCATGTGCAATGTATACACTGCGGCGGTAACCACCTCCCAGCCGAGTGCCAAGATCCTAGATCTAGGCCGTGCTCGAACTGCGGTAGGTTTGGTCATGACGCATTACATTGCAGACCAAGGAGATTCCCATATATGCAGCAATACAACCCTCCATACTTACGCAACATGCCACCTAACCTCTTTGGCAAGGGAACCCAGTTGGCGCTTCCAGCACAAAATGATGCAAGACCAGCCATTCCTAGGCTAGAGATGAACCCAACAGGCATACCTAGACCACTAGGGCCCTACGTAACCCATCCACCGAGTGACGCTCCTGTTCACTATGTGGAAGAACCTAGTGAAGAGGATACCTACGTGAACCCATACATATCCTATAATGAGGAAGGCAATCTAGTCCTGATGGACTACCGACCAATACCAGTGATGGTGCTAGGTAGAGGAAGAGGCAGAGGCTTTGGAGGACTAAGCCAAGATCTCAATCTCATCTTGGACTTGCGATCATCCGGGCCATATTTCATCACGCTGCCCAGAAAGGGAACATGCAAACAAGGACAAAGTTGACCTTCGATGCACCGAGTGTGGAATCACACACCTATTTTCAAACTGTCCTAGACGAAAGCCATCAACTAGTTCTGCCAACATGCCCTCATTACCCTTGGGGCTGTTCGGTGTGGAGACCTTTGACAATGAGAATACGCCCATCCCACTATATGTCATGATGCGAGCACAGACAAAACATGCAGGCATCTCATTGCCTGGGCCAAGTAACTTGGATGCAGCCTTATTGGGAAAGAAAAGCCTAAGGAGAAGGAGAAAGAGAACAGACACAAAGATTACCCTTAAGACTGAGGAAGCTACAACGCTAGTGACAGGAAAGAGTCACTAATGTAGAGGCAGAGACCTCAGCTCCTGAGACAACAGAACTAGGGAGTGCCAAGGTAGGGAAATACCCCCATCCCAAACAACAACTCGAGGCTATAGTCAAAGTCAAGGAGTGGGTCAAGGACACCCAGAACACCTTAAGGATGTAGGGCCCATACTGGAAGACCAAATTGAAGATCTCTCTAGTGTGAGTACACCCGTTTCACCATCGTGACCTCAATCGGGAAATGCACCCACACCACATGAGATGCCAGAGAGGCAAGACCAAGAAGAAGCATGTCATTAGTAAGCTAACCAAGACATATGGCCAAAGATTGCTGACCAAAGAGGAAGGCAACCACCCAGCAACCTCCTCACCACTTTAGTAACCACGCCAGTAACCTTAAGCCTAGGAGATCTGCTTTGGCAGAACCCTTCCCTATGGCAAGAATTAAAGCACTCGATGGAGGGACAAGAGAAGCACACTGCCGTTGAATTGCAAGAGTAGGATGCAGTCACGCAGATTCCAAGCCTAACGCTACACTCAGTTCCAAGGTCACTGCACGTCAATGCTTTCTCGGAAGGCATGAGATGCATGAAGTCTTACCTATCTTAGCCTTGGGGGATATAACACGAAAAGGAATCGTAGACACAGGTGCCAGTGTCAGTGTCTTGAGCCACGTAGTTCTACAGGCTTGGGAAATCCCACCGTGAAAACGGCTAGGTTCAATGTCGAATTGGCCAATGGAATGAAGGTCAGACCATTTGGGGTCCTAAAGAACTGGCTAGTGAAGGTCGCAGGGGTGCAGTTTTTTGTGAACTTCATTGTCATGAAGGGAGTGGACTACAATATATTGCTAGGCTGACCCTGGATGAGGAATGCTCGAGTTATTGAAGATTTGGGTAACAATCTCATCTTCTTGGGGAATAGAACAGAAGTGGTAAGGGTTGAGATGGATACTTGGAAGACTACCCCAGCCAACCTTGATGCTATCTCAACCATGCTAAAAGGTGATGCACAAGCAAGCAAACCCTATGGGTCATTGACCAAGTACATCCCTTGCCCTGAGGATGAGCGGGATTGGATGCACGTCTTAGCAACCATTGACCTACCATTCTCAGATGAGGAAGAGCTATATAGGAAAGCTACTAAATCCCCAAGCATGCCAGCAAGGGAGCCCATCGTGCCACTCTGCATGATGGCAGGAAGCTCACGTAACCTAGGGAAACCGGTCTCGTTCCATATTCCCACCAACAAGATCGAGCTTCAGGAAATCATAGAGTACCTGACCGATAAACTGAAGGGCAACATGGCTGCCAATCTAAAACCCCCTAAGTGATCTTTTAGCTAAGTTTGAGTGGAAATGGACCAAAATTCATGATCTGAACCTATTATACAATTGGGATTTAGTCACTGACGAAAAGGAGATTGGAGAGGAAAGCCTGGGGGATGACGAGTAGTCAGAGAGGGGCAAGACTTTGATGATGGTGAGGAGTATGAGGATTGTCGCTCTATTGGAGATGAGAGTGAAGAAGAGTTAGAAACGATAGAATATGACATTGAAGGGAGAATGATCGAACATATCAAGGCAGACTCTAGGCCTAGAAGGGAAAGGGCAGGTTGGAATGAAAGAGGAGTCATGCGGATGGAGTGGGATAGATCCTAGTTGGAGCACATAGGAGCCATGGATTACGAGCAGGTAGGAGTGGCACAACCATTGGTAGTTCCAGTGCTTAGGACAGATACACCTACTGAATTACAACCCCCTGGCGAAACTCCTTCCTCAAGCAAGGGATGTGATTTTAACTCGGAGTCAAAAGCGAATACGGAGAGTAATCCCAAAATACCCCAACCCTCTAAGGTCAGACGCACCAAAGGGGACTTGCCAGTCCACCTAAGGTGCAGACGGCTAAAGGAGGAGGCCAGGAATTGAACTAAGGACTCAAAAGCAGAGAGGCAAAAGAAGCTGCAGGATCTCCCCAAACACTTCACAAAGTTTAAGAAGGGTGATAGAGTGGCGATTCTACTAGGAGCAAAGAGACAAGGGCAAACAAGTGAGCCAATTGAGGGACCCGCCAAGGTCAAGGAAGTCAACTTGGTAGGGGAAGGCGAGAAGCCTCGACCTGTGTTCATTGCTAATGACTTGACCAAGGATGAGGAGGATAAACTTGTTGCTCTCCTACAAGAGTATGTCAACGTGTTTGCCTGGTCCTTGGAGAAACTTAAAGGAGTCGATCCTAGGGTTGTGACCCATAATATCCCAATGGTTCCAGATGCGGTGCCAACAAAGCAACGACCTTACCCTATGAATCCCAAACATACCTATGCAGTGAAGGAGGAAATCGATAAGCTCATGAAGGCGGGATTTATATATGAGATTGAGCACACGGATTGGGTATCACCTATAGTGATCGTTATGAAAAAGAATGGTAACATTTGAGTGTGTGTGAATTACAAGAAAGTTAATGCCGCTAGGAAGAGGGACAACTATCCCTTACCGTATACCGAGCACATGCTAGAGAGGGTAGCAGGCAAAGAAGCCTACAACTTCTTCGATGGATTATTTGGCTATAATCAAGTGCAAGTGCACCTTGACGACAGGCACAAGACTGCCTTCGCCATGGAGTGGGGTGTATTCACCTACATCGTTATGCCCTTTTTGGGCTAATGGATGCGTCTACGACCTTTCAATGATTAATGTGCACCATCTTCAAGGATATGCTTAGACGCGAGCTAGAGGTGTTCGTAGATGGCTTATGCGTACACTCTTGGGCCGAACACTTAGAAAAGTTGAGAGTTGTCTCCTTGAACGGTGTCGGTTATACAATCTCTCATTGAACCCCTTAAAGTGTCACTTCTGGGTGAAGCACGGATGTATCCTAGGGCAGTAGTGTCAAGGAACGGCATTTCCACTAACTTCTCTTTTCTTGAGGGTAGTAGGGCAAGGATCTTCTATGAATGATTAGGAAGGTTCGAGAGCAGGTGAGATATCACTTTATTAATGAAGTGTGTGCCCGAATCACTTACTAGTTCAATTGGACAACCAAAGCGTGAAAGGACCTGCTCCCACAAGAACTTCGCAGTGGTTCTAGCGTCGTTCTTCCTAGTGGCTCTTGCCTCTGCCCACTTCATCAGGTAATCAGTTGCCACAATGATGTAGCGTGCCTGGGAGTACTGTGCCACAGGATTGATAGGTCCAATGAAGTCAATGCCCCATTTTTCGAAGGGTTGTTATGCTATTACGAGGTCCAACTCCATCTTATCCTTATGCACATGCACCTTAGTCCTTTGGCACTCATCGCAGTATTTTACAAATTTAGCAGCATCACGGAATAGGGTGGGCCACCATAGTTGGGATTGTAGCACCTTATGGGCTATTGTATCCCCACTAAAGTGTCCTCCAGCTATTCCACCATGTGCTTCTCTCAATACATCATGCATCTCATGCTCATACACACATCTACGCAACAAACTGTCTTGTCCTAGCCTATAGAGTTGGCCGGCGATCAGTTGGTATGGCTGGATCTTTAAGATAAGTCTCCTTAGCCTGGCTTTCTCAATAGGTCTCTCAGGTAGACTGTTCTCTAGCACTTGAACTACATCATCGGCCCAATATGGTGTCAGATCGGCTCTAAACAAGTCTCTTTCGCTAGACAGGCCAAAGAGATGAGTGCCCGGTAGGTCGTCAGGTATGCCTTGTCCAGCAGCTTCTCCTATGGGTATGCGGGACATGTGATCAGCCATGTAGTGTTGCTTTCCCTTACATACAACCATAAAGAAATTGAATTCCAACAAGAGAAGTAACCATCTAGCTATGCGACCTCTAGCACACAGCTTGTTCACAAGATAAAGCAAGGCTTGATGGTCAACGAAAAAGATGAAGGGGGTGGCCAACAGATAATGCCTAAATTTCTTTACAGCAAACACCATGGCTAACCCTTTCCTTTATGTAGTGGAATAGTTTATCTCCATTTCAGTGAGCTATCTACTGGCAAAACTCACGGGGTAATCTAGGTTATGCTCACCAAGCTGGCATAGAACAGCTCCAATAGCAAACCTAGAGGCATCTATGTGTACATGAAACGGTATGCTCCAGTCTGAGGCTCGTAAGATTGGTGTAGTGGTGAGAGCCTTCTTCAACTCTTCATATGCACACTGGCATTCCTCAGTCCACTCGAATACGATTAGCAACTTGTACAATGGTCTAGCACTTAGTGCGTAATTTAGTACAAAGCGTCGATAGTATCCCGTATGGCCTAAGAAACACTGAACGCCCTTGTAGTTAATGGGTGGTGGTAGGTTCACACCATAAACATAGCAAAACACGAGAGGATGTCACAAAAAAGGCTAAGTTTGGATACCACAAACATGATGGTCATCCAAAGGCTGTAACAGGGGCCTCACAAAGTGTACAAAGACTGTAGTATATGGCTACATGAGGAGTTCACAAGCTTATGATAAGAAGCATTAGGGCTAGACATTACAAGGCTAAAAGGTCTAGTAAAAAATTGGGTCAAGGGCCATCATGCCCTTGCAATTTTCAGCATTTCTTTTCACATAGATATTCAATTCATTGCAGATGTTGATGTAGTCCAACCTGCTCTTTTTGATCATGTACTTGTTCTTCACTTTGCTTGCCGCTTCAGAGTCTTCATGATTTTTCTGCTTCTTTTGGTCCTCTTCTTCTAAGTCCTCCTGATCTGCTTCTTCATTGACTTTGCTTGCATATGCATTAGTCTTCATGTTCATGTCCCCCTCAAGCAAAGGTATCATCTTTGAGGCAATAGAAATGAGTTCAAAATTTTGCACTTTCATGTCTTCAAGGTCTTCAAATGGAAACATTGATGGCATTTGGATATAGACAACTCCATGTCTTCCTGTAAGTAAAATAACATCTTCTATGTAGTGTAAATGGGCCATAAGATACATGTTACTCTTCATGAGAAGCACCCACTTCAAAATCTTCATGTTTGGCATTGAAAAGCAAAAAGAGTTGAAACCTAATGTGTCAAAAGACACACATGAGGGTAGTGCCAAAAGGCACTATGAGAGTATCAAGAGACACTATGTTTCAAAGATGATGATTCTTGATGCTTGTTTGTTGCTTGATGTTTGATGTGACCCCTTCAACTTGAGTCCCCTCCTTGTTGATGTGATGGACAAATATGATCAGCAAATCTTAGTGGCAATAGTTGGCTTGGTCAAATGAATTTTAGAATGGAGTAAAGAAAGAAGCTTGAAGATAAGGTGTGGTTTGGACAACATAATGCAAGGAAGGGAGAGATCTTGTTTATTTCATTGGGAAGAAAGTCTCTAAATAGACACATCATAGTATGTGCACAAGATTTTTCAAGATGAGCATAAGTGCTTGTGCTGTATGTGGAGGTGTGCAGTCACGGAAGATGATGCAACAATGAAATATTGATTCGTTTAGGATTGGTGGGCCTTAGGGAAAGTTGCAGATTGCAATATACTAGAAATAAATTTTTGGCTTAGTTGGTGGCATCTTAGATATCCACGTTGAGGCGACACTTTGTCGGGGTAAGACTAGTTTGTAATAGTAGGATGTGACATGTGGTGCATTTTTTTTCTCACGCTCCATACCTTCTCGTGCTATATTTTTTTCTAGGTGGTGGAGGACATATACCAACCATGAACTTGGCAGAGCCAATGCATGCAAGTTGGTTGGCAGGGGAGGGATTCAAGGGATCTATAAGCTTGTACGTTGCATGTGTTAGTGACTTGACCAATGCTCTACTACAAAGCACAAAACAACATGCATTCATTGATGGAAAGTTCCATGGTGCAACACCCAGTGTAGAGAAGCTTTTGAGCCGACTATAACAAGGAATTAGTCTCGCACCTCAAGAGTAATGGTAAGGATGGTTGAGGAGGTGGCAAGAGGAACTGAATTGCATAAACATCCCAGTTTTTGAGGGAACAATGTAACTGTAGTAAGAAAACACAAGGTTGATGGGAAAGTGGGGTCTGAGGTAGTCAACGCCTCTCACAGGCTTGATTATGTGACCAAAAACATGCATAGAAGAAAGTGTACAAGAAAACTAAACTTTGAGGACCCTTTACCTTCCAACCAATCAAGGGTAGTATCACCAAATTGTTTGGAGGAAATGGTGGTGGAGACAGTCCTTCATGACATCATTTGGGCTATAAGAAGGATTCCAACTTGCACCCATGTACAATGTCAAGGATGGTTGGGAGCTAGAGAGGGAAAATGCAAAAAACCTATAAAAAATACGTCACATGGGGTTCTTGCACCTTCATTTTGGGGCATCATGGAGTGGTCTAGCTCAAGAGAAGAAGCTAGCAATCAACATGGAATGCGACGCTAGTTCATGTGGTTTTGTAATGATAGTGTGGACCCTACATGGAACATTTGTTCTTCCATTCAACACGCACTGCCCAAGGTTCCACAAGTATGGCTAGTGGCACGAGGTACTAATTTGACCATAGAAGAAATCCACATGTTGGAAGGTGGTGGGTTTGTCTTACAAAAGGTGGCATAAGAGGCAGATGTTAATAAGGGCTCATGTAGATATCAAAGAGGTGTTTCACAAGCTACAAGGAAAAGGATAGAATTAGTGTTGGCTCTAGATGCAACTGTGAAGAGCCACATAGTGGTGAAGGCCTTGAAGCATGAGGTTTTCAAATTGGAGACAGCTAACTCAAGTGTCATGCATGAGTGTTATGACATGCACATTGCAAAGAATCCAACATGTAATTGTCGGGATTTCATGGACCGTGCCGGAGAAGGAAAGGAGTATTTGGCATGCAAGCACCTATACTATGTGTACCTCCGAGTGTTTGGGATGGATGCAAATGCCAACATGTTTATATACCAACCCACACTCATTGAAGAAAACTTGCACATTGTATTTGGAAGTAGAAGAACTTTTCCAACACCACCTATATAGTGACCAGCAATGTAATGCCAACACTACCTCTCAGCATAACCGCATCTTATTTTGTTGAGAAGCCACTGGTATACAATCCATTTGAATGGCAAGCCCTTGGTGAACTTGTCTCTCTTAATTCGACAAGCAAAAGCATGTTTCCTAGAGTTAACACAATATAAATGTACATTTGGATTTCTTGTATGAATTATCTTGCATTATATTTGTTGGGGAGAGGAGGGGAAGGGAGAGAGAGGGGGAGGGGAGGGAGCTATCAATGCATTGAAATTAAAGTTCTAAAAACACCGAGTGGCTACCTAAGCATTCACATTATGAGAGAGAGAGAGAGAGAGAGAGAGAGAGAGAGAGAGAGAGAGAGAGAGAGAGAGAGAGAGAGAGAGAGAGAGAGAGAGAGAGAAGGTAGTGGTGGCAATTGTGGAGGTGGTGGGGATAATGGTAGTGGTGATGGAGGTGACAACAGTATTGGCGGTGGTCTCGCAGAGATGGTGGTAGTGGTGGTGGAGGTAGCTATGGTGGTGGTGGTAGCAGTGGTGGTAGTGGTGGTGGAGGAAATTGTTGTGGTAGTGGTGGTGGAGGTAAAAAAAAATCAAGGGGTGGAATAAGTGGACTATGTGAAACAAGAAATGAAGGTTGCCCAGAAAAGCTCGCTTCTTGCACACACTTTGGATGAGTCTCTATTGGGTTGTGGGAATTTTGTCATAGTAGGGTGGGACAAGTTATGACCCCCTCTTTAGACCTTGCACTCTGTTTCTCTACTAGTGGCATTGTAGACTGTGACGGAGTTGTGCTGCCCTTACTAGAAGTTATTGTTGAGATATTTGCAATCACACCTATTGTAGCCTCTTTGTATGAGGCGGTTCTGGGCTTAGGACATGCAAGCAGACTGAATCCCATATGCACAAAAAGGGAAAACTACTACCATCCAACAACTATAAAGCATTTTTCCTTGACTACCACTTTTCATATGGAATGAATACAATGTCATGATTCTTTGTACTTTCAATTAAGTGTCTTGTATTTGTCATTCCTACACAAGATTGCATTTATGAGTCCAGGCTGCCATCTTGGAACCTAATTCACGTGTATAACAGTTTGTCTTTACTTGTTTATGTCATCATGAGTTTGGTCTTCATCTTCCATCTGCCATAGCATCTGCCATGCTCTAGATCCGCATCTTTCACATGGTATTAGAGCACAGTCAGGCATGGCATGACTCCCTTCTATGCTCTTTCAGTCCCTCTTAACCATAGGTCTTAGCTCAAGTCCATAGCTAATGAGCTCATCTCTCAACTCATCTCCACTTACTCCACCTTGGCAGCCATAGCCGACCTAGACATCCTCGCCTTTGAGCTTCCATAACTTTCTGTAGAGGGCATATCTCTCCAAGCTCTCTTCTCGAGATTTATTCCTTGACTCCCAAGGCTTCTTTATATCACATAGAACCCTGAGATTGCCATGACTCAAGCTCAACATTGCCTTTTTTCTCAGCTTCTGGCATGTGTGACTCCATAGCCAAGTTATATTTAGCTCACTTGGAGCTTCCTGATCTCCTCCTACAAGCCTCATCTCAACACGATTTCTTCTAGGAAGTGATTGACTAGGTCAAGACACATCATCTTGACACATTACAGCTTGACATTGCGTACTCTATGCATTGACACTATTGAAATTTGTCACTATTGTCAGAATTGTGCCTCCTCCACTATCGTATGCTTCATCCTCTCTCTGTACATCACGATCCAACCTACAATCATAGGGCTATTAAAGGTCCATATGTAAGCTACTTTCAACTCAGAGGGTTCGTGGATTAATTGCATGTACATGCTATGCAGCTGACCCTAGACAGACCCTCCATAGCCATTTTAACTTCAAGCTCTATTTTTCTTTCATTTTCTCTCCCTTGCCACTCAAAAAGATCAAGGCCACACTGATTTGACAGTCTCAGCAAAGATTTGGGATATATTGAAGATTTGTTTTGAAGTCTTGAAGACCTCAAGAAATAGCATACATCAGTAGCAGACAATATGCGTCCAATGGAGGGTATGGAGCAAAAGTACAATGGCCATTGCTAGACAAAGCCCACGTCAACATCAATGGCATTCCTTGGTACTGTTCGCCGAAGAAAATGTATCAGAGAGCTAGAGTGTCCCAATAGAGATTCTACTAGCAGGTCGATTTTTAGCTCCCCAAACAATGTGGCATGGACAGGCGCAAGATTCTTCATTTGCTCCACTATCATTAAAGTGATTGCAGAGTCGCATGACATGGTTCTAGTACCCTACTGCAAGGAAATCACACTAATCAAGTCCAAATACATGCCATGTAGGTAAACTCAGTACCACCATATCGATTGTTGGAATGCCAGCTCTTAGTCTTCTCGGAAGCCTTGGATGCTTCTATTGTAAGAACCCTCCATCTTGCTCTCCAAGTGCAAGTGTGTAGTGTATTATGTGATGTCAGCAAGGCCAATGTCAAGACTATTTATTCATCAAGGCACACATAACCATGAGATGCAAAGAGGCAAATGTAGAGCTAATGTCAAAGAGGTGTGAAAGATCGTAGAGGAAATGGTAGGAGACTTTAGTGTAGCTAGAGCTCGACACCTGCAAATGACTGTGGCTTGAAGGCTAGTGATGGTTTTGTGCCTTGGTTTGTGAGCAAGGTGTCCCCATGTCCAACACTGAACTCTCAACAATGCTTGAGGAACTCCAACCACTCATTCAGAGGAATAGGTAACATATTATTCCATTCACAACACATTTCAAAATATCTTTAAAAGGCCATGCATATGAAGATCAATATTTTGTGTATGTAGGTTCAAACACATGGTCTGTGTGCAGCATGCGTTGAGAGTGATTAGGGAATGGAATCTCATATTCTAAAGTTAAAGCAACGTTGTGCATACAGATTTTTCCATGGTAGCCTATTTCCTGGGCAAGCCATTGACAATGATAGTAGGTGCTTTATATTCAAAATGTTAACAACTGGGCTAGCCTTAGGGGTTGACTTAATGAATCGTATATGAAGAAATGGAATTGGGGACATATGCAATAGTTGGGTATGCTTTGATCACATGCATCACATTAATGATTGGACCACCATGGCAGCACATGTGTATGACCCAAGGTAGTTTCTCTCACTTGATTCTACCGTCACAACATAAACTTAAGTAACATAGTTCTCCTTACTCTCCCATTCCTTTCTTGTGTTTCTATAGTGTAAAATAGTTGATAAATCTAGCAATATGTGAGATCAAGGAAGAGGATACAGATGCACAAGCTCTTTTTTGGACAAAGATGAATGAGGTGATGGAGAAGTGTGGACACGTATGCCACATTGCCATCATAAAAAATTGGAATCTCATCCACTCTCTCTATAGCACTCGTATTTTGAAGCAAATGACGTAAGACTCAGTGTCAGTCCCTTGAAAGACATTATGTACTCAACCACACTTACACAATAAGAGGATTGTCGCATCCCCTCCTCTTCCACATCAAGCGTGATAGGGATGGTTTTGTTTTTCTCAATGTCCATGGGGGGTGGTGAGGCTTCCATAGTGATTATTGTTTTCTCAATGCTACAAGGGCTCTTGCTAAGGTCTATGGTGGGGGAAGACTGCAATGTAGGGCATTTCCTTGTTCGACAAGATAGTCTTGCGAGACCAAGGTATCTAGAACATATACTTAGATAGCCTCATGATCATTGTTACAATGATAGCAAGAACACAGTAGCCATTGCCATTGAAAATGTCTTTCTTCTTCAACATCAGGAAGAACCGACTACTTCTTCAACATGTGTAGATAGCTTTGGAAATGGATCCAACATCTAGTGCTACACCAAATATGCGGACCTTGGTATTTGGTGTAGCACTAGATGTTGGATCCATTTCCAAAGCTATCTACACATGTGCGAATACTCATGTCAAATATAGGTGTCATTGAAAGACTTAGTGTGGGGGTGTATGTCATATACAAGAGAGGGAGAGAGAGAGAGAGAGAGGAGAATATATAAAGTGTGTGCCTGAGAGAGAGGGGGGAGATAGAGAGTGTACATGCATGTGTATGCGTGTGAGTGCTATATATATAAAGTATTTGGCATGAGAGAGGGTGTGCGTGTGTATGGATATGGGTGCCATATCTAAGAGAGAGAGAGAGAGAGAGAGAGAGAGAGAGAGAGAGAGAGAGAGAGAGAGAGAGAGAGAGAGAGAGAGAGAGAGAGAGAGAGAGAGAGAGAGAGAGAGAGAGAGAGAGAGAGAGAGAGAGTGTGTGTGTGTGTGTGTGTGTGTGGATGTGGGTGCCACGGGGAGAGAAAAAGAGAGGTTTAAGGTTTATGGTTTAGGGTTTTGTGTGTGTGTGTGTGTGTGTGTGTGTGTGTGTGTGTGTGGATACAGGTACCATATATGAGAGAGAGAGTGTGTGTGGGGGGGGGATAGAGAGAGAATATAAAGATTTGTGTGGGAGGGAGAAAACAAATAAGGGGGATAAAGAGAGAGTGTGTGTGAGTGGATGTGGGTGCCACAAAGGTAGAGAGAGAGAGGGGGGGTTCGAGAGCACCTAGAGGGAGCTAGGGAGAGAGACCAAGGGTAATGGATAGAGTGAGGGGGAGGGGGAGGAGGAGGAGGAGGAGGAAAAGAGAGGGAGGGAGGGAGATGTGTACGTACCTGCGAGATTAAGAAAATAATCCACAACTTGAGGAAGGGGAAGGCGTTGTGTCATAAGGGGTGTGTGGCTCTATATAACCACTTTGACATAGTGGGGCATTAAATGCATGAGAGAGAGAGAGAGAGAGAGAGAGAGAGAGAGAGAGAGAGAGAGAGAGAGAGAGAGAGAGAGAGAGAGAGAGAGAGAGAGAGAGAGAGAGAGAGAGAGAGAGAGAGAGAGAGAGATGGAGAAAGGGAGACCGGGAGACATGTGCCATATGAAGAGAGAGATGTGAGAAGGGGAGGGAGGGTGCGTGCTAGTCATATTTTTCTACACCGAATATTGGGCCGGATATTGGGCCGTCAACGACCCCTTCTTTAGCAACAAAATGATCCCAATTCACATGCAATCTCTCTCATTAGCCATCCTAGCCCACACACACACACTCTCTCTCTCATACCTTGGACCCTAAACCCAAATAACTAAGATAGATGATGTAGACGTGCCGGTGACCCCTTTCTTGGTAAGCAGAACGATCCTAATCCACATGCACTTGCACTTTCTCTTCATTCCCTCCTAAAGAAATCCCATACAACTAAGTATTAATGTACAATCATATTAACTTATTAATTAGTATAACTATTACAATACATTCATTTATATGAAATGATTAACAGTAATATATAAATTAATAAATAAGTTAAGTAATATTAATATTCCAATGATTCACTTCATACTAATTGATTACTATAATAACTAATTAAACAATAAGATGATTGATATACATGAATTTAAAAAAAGGTAACTATTATCAATTAAGACATTCATTAATAATTTAATCAATATAATTTGATCAATACACTAAATATCTAATTAGTGAACTAACACATATCATCTTGTTAAATATTATTTGATTTATATTAAACCAATAAAATTTTAATTAATAAATTAATATTAATTAATTGAGTCATAATTAGTTTTACTCATTAAATAACTATGTGATAAAATTATTTAATATTTTTAAATAAAATAAATATATAATATTACTATTAACAATTATTACTTGAATAAAATATATTTATTGGCTGTTAAAAACTATATTATAACTATTTAAGATATTCAAATACTTTATAATTAATTAATAAATCATCAATTATTATTTATTAGTTATTAATTTTAAGTAAATAGTTATTGGTTATTACTATTTGTTTTTTAGTTTGTAGTTATTAATTTTAAGCAACTAGTTATTAATTTCAACTAATCGATCAATATATAATTTTATTGGTTAAGTAATTGATTAATAGATAATATATAAATTAGCTATTTATAATTATTAATTTTAAGTATTAAATTATTTAACTAAGTAACTGATATAAAATATAATATTATTTTTAATTAATAATTAATTTCTTAATTGGTTAAATCATTACTTAATTAGTTACTTGATTTTTATTTTGATAATTACTTATTAATTGATTATTAATTTATTTGTTAATTAGTTACTTAATTAATTACTTACTTATTAAATAATTAAACTTAAAAAGTTATTAATTAATTAGTTGTTCAAAAAAGCTACTACTTAATTTTTATTAGTTACTTAATTAGACAATAGATTGATTAGTAAGTGAATTTGATTAAAAATTAAGTAAATACTTAATAGTTAATTTGTTCATTTAGTTAATAGTTAATTTTATTCACTTATTTTTTGACTCAATAAATTTTTATCTAATTAGTTATTTAGTATATTTATTTATTTATTTATTTATTAAGTTAATTTAATAATTAAGTTAATTAGTTAGATTAATTATCAAGTTTAATTAGCAATTAGTTAATTACTTAATTAGTTACCTAATTACTATAAAAAAGTAATTAACTCATTAATTAGTTAACTTGCTAAAATTAGAAATGAACTAATTTTTAATTACTATTAGTTAATTACTCATTTATGGTAATTACTATTAGTAATTAACATTACTTAATTATTAGTTAATGGTAATTAGTATTGGATAATTAACTAATTTTAATTACTATTAGTGAAATACTCATTACTAAATGACTAATTACTAATTAATTTAATACTTGATAGTTAAATTATTAATAGTTAATTAATTAGTTCATTGTTAATTTTGTTCGCTTATTATTTAACTCAATAGTTATTAAACTAATTAGTTATTTAGTATAATTAATAAAATACTTATACAGTTAATTTACTAATTAAGTTTATTAATTAGATCAATTAGTAAGTTATTTAGTTAGCTTAATTAGCATTTAACTATTAATAATTACTATTACTTAATTACTAATGAATTATTAATTATTCAAAATATTAGAATTAATTAGTAATTAACTAATTAACTAGTAACTAATTAATTATGTAGTTAATTAGTTACTTAGTTATTAATAAATATTGATTAATTAGTTAATTAATTTATCAATTTAAGAGAAATTAAATAACTAATTAATCTAAGTAATCAACTTAATATGAGAGAGAGAGAGAGAGAGAGAGAGAGAGAGAGAGAGAGAGAGAGAGAGAGAGAGAGAGAGAGAGAGAGAGAGAGAGAGAGAGAGAGAGAGAGAGAGAGAGAGAGAGAGAGAGAGAGAGATGATGCCGGCAAGAACAGACGCGAGACAAGTAAGCGCTAGGAAGGGGGTGCCGATCACTCCAAGGTGTGCGACTAAGGTGGCGACCAAGGCATAGACCTTGGCATCTTGGCCTTGGCATACTTGGCAACGGGCTACGAAGGCTTCGTTGGCACCATTGGCTATGCATGAGAAGCTCCCACTAGCTTGTAGGAGAATCTTCCCGGGAGGTCACCCATCCCGGCATTGTCATCATCCAAGTGCACTTAACTGCCAAGTGACTATCCACTAGGCTAGTTCTTTTTGTTGTTTTATACTACAAACATAGTTTTAATAAGCTAGTCTTGGGAGGGTTTCCCATGTCTTTCTTCCATGAACTGGCATATAATACCTCATTAATAATAACAATTATCTTCATAAGTAGAGCCAGTTTCATTATAAGAGCTAGTTTTTAAAAATATACAACATAAATCAATTTTCTTTAGAATGTATACTCATATTGTTTATTAAAATAAACTAAGTAATAGGGACCCATTCCTTGCGAGAGTAACTTTTTGCCCAACTACATTTGTGGATTTTCTTCGCCTAATAAGGGGTTGCCGACGACCCCTTTTTAGTGAAAAAACAAACCACATATCCGAGAATATACAACATGGGGAGAATAGGGACCAATAGGATACATTTTTCTTTTTCATACAAGAGCGAAAAAAAAACCATGCCCTATTGGTCCCTATTCTCCCCTTGCTGTATATTCTCAGATTTGTGGTTTGTTTTTTCACCAAAAAAGGGTCGCCAACAGCCCCTTAATAGGTGAAAAAAAACCACAAATCTAGTTGGGCAAGGAAAGAGAGAGTAACAAAGTGATGGGGAAAGAGAGAGTATCAAAGTGATGGGAGAGGGATGAGAGAGAGAGACAACACAAATAAAGCAATGTTTGAATGAGTGTGTATAAGCTTTTACTTTGTATGACTATCTCATATTATGCTTCTAGGACTATAAAGATCTACTATTTAGAAAATTATATCTCTCTCTTTTGCTCGTAAAGTTAATTAAGTAAATATTTGTTAATTAGTTGAGATAATGGGAGGAGAGAGAGAAAGGGTGATGAGAGAGAGGGCATGTGATGTGTGTAATTTTTTCTCTCCAGAAAGGGGTCGCCAGCAGACTCTTACCGGACGAGAAATTTTCTAGCGACCTATTCCTTGCGAGAGTTACTTTTTGCCCAACTTGATTTGTGGGTTTTCTTCGCCTAATAAGGGGCTGTCGGTGACCCCTTTTTTGCAAAAAAACAAACCACAAATTTGAGAATATACAGCATGGGGACAATAGGGACCATTTTTCATCCTATCGGTCCCTATTCTCCCCATGATGTATATTCTCAGATCTGTGGTTTGTTTTTTCGCCAAGAAAGGGTCGCCAGTAGCCCCTTAATGGGCGAAAAAACAACCGTAAATCTAGTTGGGAGAGGAAAGAGTGTCAAGATTGTGGGAGAGAAGGAAGGAGTCTCGCTTGAAGCTTTCTTGCTTGCACAATGGGGGAAGACACACAAGGGTGGAGGCTGAAAACAGTTTTCCTCTTCTTAGTTGTGTAAGCCAAAAAGAACTCTTGTACAAAGAAATAGAAGAACCCTATATATGGGTCTCAAACCAAACTCAACTAACTAAGGTGGCATACTAACTGAGCCACGAACTAGAGTAGATAAGGATAGCTATCATGTAGCTATTATTCATGGACGGTGTACCAACCGCGTCTGCAACTGACAAGTCGGTGACATAAATACACAACGGTCACCCTGGCGTATCACGAGTGGAGCTCGATATCTCAACACTCCCCCTCGAGCTCAATCCCAATTCCTGCACACCAAGCAGGTCTCTGAACTTGCGCAGCTTCTCTGCGCCCAATGCCTTCGTGAATATGTCAGCTACCTGATCCTCTGTGCTGACATAAACTAGATCAATAAGACCTAGTAAAACCCTCTCTCGCACATAGTGATAATGCACCTCAATGTGCTTTGTTCTAGCATGATAGACTGGGTTATTTGCCAAGTGTATACTACTCATATTGTCACAATAAATGACAACTGGTCCATATGTAGACTGATGCATATCATAAAGTAGCTTATGCAACCAAGCTACCTCACATGCAGCCATTGCTGCACCCCTGTACTCAGCCTCTGTGCTCGACAAGGCAACTGTAGGCTGTTTCTTGCTGCTCCAAGTGACTGCAGCACTCCCAAAAGAGAACACATATCCACTGGTAGATCGTCTATCAGAAATACTACCAGCCCAATCAGCATCAGTGTATCCATGCAATTGTATCTGAACCCGAGTCTCATAAAATAGTCCATATTGCAATGTGGACTTCACATACCTGAGTATGCGTCTAGCCGCATCCAAATGTGGTTTCCTTGGAGCCTGCATAAACTGACTTACCAATCCAACATCATAGCTCAAATCTGGCCTGGTAATAGTCATATAAATCAAACTTCCTACTATGCGTATGTACATAGTAGGATCTTCTAGAAGCTCACCTGCATCTGTGCTCAGCTTCACATTCTGCTCCAAAGGAACTGAAATAGGCTTACAGCCTGTCATCCCATATTTGGACAGCATGTCCAATCCATACTGCCTCTGCAAGAGTTGTATCCCACTTGGTGATCTAATCACCTCAATGCCCAAGAAATAACGCAGCTCTCCCAAATCCTTCATCTCAAACTTCTGCTTCAATAGCATTTTCACATGAAGGATATCTTCATCACTGTCACCTGTCATAATCAAATCATCAACATAAATGACAAGTAGCATAATACATTTCTCTGTTTTTCTCACATAAAGTGAGAAATCTGCCTTGGAAATCTGAAAGCCAATAGTGACAAGATACTGTCCTATCTTGTCAGACCATGCTCTAGGTGCTTGCTTCAAGCCATACAAGGCTTTCTTCAACCTGCAAACAAACTCAGGATGAACAGCATGCACATAACCTGGTGGCTGCTCCATATAGACCTCTTCTTGCAAATCACCATGCAAGAAGGCATTCTTTACATCCATCTGATGTAAAGACCATCCCTTTGATGCAGCCATAGCAATGACTGCTCTTACGGTTGCCATCCTTGCAACCGGACTGAATGTTTCTTCATAGTTAATGCCATATGTTTGTGCATACCCCTTGACTACTAATCTTGCCTTGTATCTATTCACAGAACCATCTGCATTGTGCTTCACCTTATAAACCCACTTACAGCCAATTGCATTTTTACCTTTAGGCAAAGGTACCAATTCCCATGTAGCATTTGCTTCCAAGGCATCCATTTCTTCATCCATGGCTTTCTCCCATTTTTCTTTTCCCATGGCTTGCTCAAAATAAGTGGGTTCTGGTTCCTGTATCACTTTAACCATATATGCATAGTGAATGGCTGTAAATCCATCATATTTCAGCCTATCCACAGGATACCTAGCTCTCGTAGACCTGCGCAAAGTAGGTTCACTCCCAGGTGCTCTCAAAACATCCCTCGTCTTCCTTACTCCAGGTGTAACAATAGAAGGAATACCCAACTCATCATCAATGCTCTGCTCTGAGCCACTGGATTCACCATCCACATAAGAGTGACCTGCATTCACATCAAACATGGGCTGATCAACCTTCTCTTTTCCTTTTCGTGATACCTGCATACCACTATCTGCATTTGTTTGAGAAGATTCTCCTGATCTCAATCTACCTGTCCATGGCGAAGAATGTGAACCACTGCTAGAGGACGCTCCAAGTCCACTAATATTTTGTGATTACTGCTGTGAATTCTGTGCAGCATTACCATTTTGTGCATCTACATCATCAATAACATTTACTGGTTTATACCAGCTACTCATCTCATCAAAAACAACATCTCTGCTCACTGTAAACTTACGAGTAGAAGGGTTATAGCATCTATACCCTTTTTGCTGCAGAGAGTAACCAATAAAGATGCACTTCTCAGCTTTTGGATCCAACTTGGATCTCAGCTCATCTGGCACATGTACATAGGCAATGCAACCAAAAATTTTCAAATGAGAAATATCTGGTTTCCTACCAGTATACCTCTCCTCTGGAGTCATTCCATGTATTGCTGCAGTGGGAGTCCTGTTCATTATGTAGATTGCTGTAGCAACTGCTTCAGCCCAATAAAAATCTGGCAAGTCTTTTTCATTGAGCATGGCACGGGATACCTCTCCAATATGCCTGTTTTTCCTTTCTGCAATTCCATTTTGTTGTGGGGTATAACTGCATGAATATTGCTGCTTTATGCCATGCTCCTGCAAGAACTTTGCAAACTCATTTGGGAGGTACTCTCCCCCTCCATCTGACCTTAGGCATTTTATTTGCAGACGTGTTTCTTTTTCAACCATCGCTTTAAGAGTTTTGAAATGCCCAAAAACTTCACTTTTCTTTTTCATAAAATACACCCAAACTTTTCTGCTATAGTCATCAATAAAACTGACAAAATAATGACAGCCTCCAAGAGATGCAGCTTTAGTTGTCCACACATCAGAGTGGATTAATTCCAATGGCTTCTTACTCTCTTGAACATGTCTAGGAAATGGTTTCCTTGCCTGTTTTCCAAACTGACAGGCTTCACATACCTTATGCATTTCTGCAACCTTGAATTTTGGCAATCCTGCAACAATATTTTGGGCCTGCATTGATTTAAGTCGCTGTACATTAACATGACCAATGCGTTTATGCCAGATATCAATATCTGCAACTACACCGGTCCCATGTGCAAACATTGCTGCACTCAATTCAGACATGTCTGCATCCAACGTAAACATTCTGCCCTTCTTCTTTCCTTTTGCTATCAAGCGACCTTTATTTTTCATATCCTCAACAAAGCATCCATGAGGATTAAATCTGACCTGCAAGCCCTGTTCAACCATTTGACCAACAGAAACCAAATTCTTGGTGATATTCGGGACATGAAATACATCGGACAGGTATTTCTTTTTCCCATCCTGCATAGACAAGGGAATTTTTCCAATCTGCACAATAGAATGTGCAGTATCATCACCAGTCTCCACAAATCCTGGTTTTTCCATTTTCCTTGCATCCTCCATCCATTCTGCATGACCTGTCATGTGGTTTGATGCACCTGAGTCAACATACCATACATCATTGCTTTCTTCTGCACTTGTCACATAATTGTTCATGTGCTGCACCATGAACAAATGCTCATTTCTGTCATCACCCTGTCTGCTAGAAGATGCATAATTCCCTTGTTGCAGTTTTCCATTCATGATGTCATTCTGCTTTTTATAGCAGTCTTTAGCCATATGACCCATTTTACCACAGTAGTAGCATTCAACATTACTGTTTGCATTTTGGCCTCTTTGCCATCCACCACAACCTCTTTGGCTCCCCTTACCTCTAGAGTTACCACGTCCTCCTCCATAGGACTGGTTTTCTTGAGTTTGCTGCATATTCAGATTTCTGCCACGGCCTGCAAATCGGCCTCCTCTACCTCTGCCTCTACCTCTTCCAGCATTTGAGTAGAAGACAGCTTCTTTTGAAGTTCCTCCTGAAGAAGATGCACCACCATTTCTCTGTTCCTCAGAAATTAGAAGAGCAATCAACTCCTCAAAATCAGGAAATCTTTCACGAACTAAAATGGATGTCCGAAACTGTGCATAATCCTTTCCTAGACCATTCAAGGTCACAGAAACTAAATCATCATCTTCCACTGGTGACCCAATGGAAGCAAGTGCATCTGCAATCTTCTTCACCTTCATGTGGTAGTCGTTGATGCTCATATTTTCTCTTTGCACATTATGCAACTCTTGCTTGAGCTGCATTTTCCTGGCTTGCGTATTTGTGCTATACATTTTTGACAAAGTATCCCATGCCTCCTTTGGCGTACTTGCATCCTGAATATGCACAATCATAGAGTCTGAAATGCTGATAGACAGCCAGTACATAACTTTTCTGGCTCTCTCATGCCATGTTTTAAATGCCTGCATTTGCTATTGATTGGGAACATCAAGAAGAACTAGTTCTTCTTCACTTCCTGCAACAAATTCCCAATATCCTTTTCCCATAAGGAAATTCGTCATTCTAAACTTCCATGCTTGGAAGTTGTTCTTGTCAAGCTTTTCAGTGACAATCTGTGAAAGAGAATCAGATGCCATTACAGAAGACTGCAAAAAATTCTGTCACTGCAAAAACCACAGCTTCACCCTCACAAGGGAAAATCTGCAAAACTGGCGAAAGTGGTATTTGACCACACAGTCACTTTCTAGTGACGATTTTGCATCAACAGGCAACAGGGATGATTCTGTAACTCCCAATGTCTCTGCGCACAAGCATACAATGCAATTTTTATAGTAACTATTCACCGACCTATAGAACAGTGGCTGCACAGCATAAAACTGGGCCTTTTTCTGAGTGCGTGCAGAAAACTTCCCTTCCAAAACAGGCCCCGAAATGGCCTCAAATAAAAAAAACAAGGTCGCTAAGGGCTAAAGCCCTATCCTGCAGCATATGTTGCCCTTTTGCTTCACCGTGAAGGGCGTCTCAACCTGAGACAATGCACTCCTGTACTTTCCGGCTGTGCTACCTACAGAGATCTGCTCCCAAAACAGAAAATGAAAGCAACACTGCTCCTCTTACCAGAACACCGCGAGCTTGGCTTGCTTTCTTGAGCTCCTTACCACGAACAAGGCTCTGATACCATGTCAAGATTGTGGGAGAGAAGGAAGGAGTCTCGCTTTAAGCTTTCTTGCTTGCACAATGGGGGAAGACACACAAGGGTGGAGGCTGAAAACAGTTTTCCTCTTCTTAGTTGTGTAAGCCAAAAAGAACTCTTGTACAAAGAAATAGAAGAACCCTATATATGGGTCTCAAACCAAACTCAACTAACTAAGGTGGCATACTAACTGAGCCACGAACTAGAGTAGATAAGGATAGCTATCATGTAGCTATTATTCATGGGCGGTGTACCAACCGCGTCTGCAACTGACAAGTCGGTGACATAAATACACAACAGTCACCCTGGCGTATCACGAGTGGAGCTCGATATCTCAACAAAGAGAGAGTAGCAAAGTGATGCGAGATAAATGAGAGAGAGAGACAACATGAATCAAGAAAATATTTGAACGAGTGTATATAAGCTTCTACTTTGTATGACTATCTCATATTATGCTTCTAGGAGTGTAAAGATCTACTATTTAGAAAATTATATCTCCGATATGTGAGTCTCTCTCTCTCTCTCTCTCTCTCTATCCCTTCCTCACTCTCTCTCCTTTGTCTCTAAAAGGACCCCCCTCCCCTTCCAACTCAACTTCTTGTTTTCTATCCCCTACCCTCAGTACGGTTTCGTCTCTCTCTCCCCCCCTCTCTCTCTCTCTCCACACCTCTCTCTCTAACACAGTCACACATACTCTATCTCACCGTTCTATCCCAAGCTTTTCCCCTCTCACTCACTCACTCACTCACTCACTCACTCACTCACTCTCCCCACCTTCCTCCCGCTCTCTATCTCCTCCTTCCTCCCCCTCTCTCTGTTTCTCTTCCTCTCCCTCACTCTCGCTCTCGCTCTCTCTCCATGTATTTGCCTCTCACTCTCTCTCTCTTTATCTCTCACTCTCTTATCCCAATGTCATCTCTTCCTTCCCCCCTCTCTCTCTCTCTCATACACAATTGGTATTTCATTGGCAAGAAATTGAGAAAGCAATATATCTATAAGAAGTAACCCTAAGCCCCTCTATCATGGCCAAATCTGATTTCAAAAGATAAGATCATGTCACCCTTTACGAGGGTGATGAAAGGATTGTGGAAGGTTTAATCCGATAAACATTCCCCTCATCGAGCTTGCTCCTTGGACGAGTGGTAGCTCTTATCAGCATCGTGCATCAAAGGGGTGTGAAGGCTGGTGGCAAAGGAAATACTAAGATTGACGTGAGGAAAACGCAATTGTACAATTGGCCAATTGAACAAATGGTAAGTAGCTTCTCTCTTGATTTTTGTTACGATTGCTCTATCTCCTCCTTTTATCCTATTCCGAATCATTGTTTGCAAGAAAGAGAGTGACAACCGGATGAGTCTCCCGAGGACTCTAACTTGCCTCCACAATCTAGAGCAGGACCACAGGCTATTGTCACCGGCAACATGCAATCACAAGGTGGGATCGCCCTCCAAAAGCAAGAGGAAGAGTAACACAAACGTGATCGTTGACTTTCGCAACCATTGCAATTGCATGTGGGAAATGAGTGACATCAAGAGAAGGTGGGCACACTTTGATGACATTGACAATGAAGGGCAAGAGAAAGATTGTACTATCAGAGAGTGATACTGACAAGGAAAGCAACGACCATCAAAGCATGGAGTCTTTTAGTGCACAGCAAGGGCATGGCCATGCGCAACCCAAGAAGAATCGAACACAAAGAACCAAAAAGAAGTGCATGACAGATGCCGGTGAAACAATTAATGAGACCACTCTCACAGTCACTTGCAATAAATGTATTGTGCAAGAATGCATAAAAGACTAGTTGGAAATGTTGACGGTGAGTGCTTGTAAGAGATGGTAGCATGATTTAGATTATGGTTTTTATTTCTTTACATTGATTGGACATTAATTACTTCATCATCTCATTCAGATGCAGACATCCACCCCTTTGCCACCCATCCCATTATGTCATTTGGTTTCCATGCCTACAATTAGACAAGTCACATCGAGGTACAAGCAACTCTCGGAAATATTTTTTAGCAATGGGTACGTTAGAGGGATGGGTATATTCATAGTGTCATTAGAGACTCCAAGACACCAGTGCAAGGAGGTTGATAATATGATTAGAACTAGGTGGGACCCCCATTGGCTAAAGAAGCATGAGGACTTCGAGGCAAAAATCACTGGCACCGATCGGGCCTTTTGTCAAATTGCATGTTTTATGTTTGGGATGGTAACCATTGGCTCACAACATGGATGAATGAGATACGCACATGTGAGTGGCCCTAAACCGTAGGACCTTAACATTCTGCAATGTGTTTGTTTCTTACATCATCCTTAACATAATTGACTGTTTACAACAGGCTTTCCAGATAATCCGAGGCAACATATATGTGTTGATTGTTGCCTTGTGAAAGTGACAAGTGTGGTAGAGGGGGAGATTTTGTCAGTTATTTCTCATACAAATAGGTATGCAATGGACCATATTCATGAGATCCTAATATCCATGAGATCCTAATATGCATGAGATCCTAATATGGAATGGGCAAATGTGCAGGAGGATCAGTGCATGTATGAGGATTACCAGATAGAGCAAGAGTGGGGCAAGGAGGTATATCGAAGATGCTCTATTTTCCTCAACTATCCAGAAGGTGAATACCTCTCCAATGAGAAAAGTTTGTACCAAAAATACTCAATGAAAAAACAAACATAATAGACACAAGGGTCTAGAGGCATGGTAAGTAAAATGAGTTGCATTCTTAGGAGTATATTGCACTTTGTTGTCTCCTAATGAAGAGACTATGATGGGTTCACAGGAAACTGATACTAGTAGTGCGGTTACTATAAAAAGAAAACAGAAGAGCAAGTGCACATCCAATATCATTGAAGATTGGCCAAGCAAAGATCGGCCCTCATCACCAATTAATTTGGTTTCTCCACACCTAAAAGGTTTGATGTTTTAAAGTAGCCAAGACATATGTTGTGTTCCTCTAGTGAAAATATTTCCTTGATTATGAATCATAACCACCAAACCATGTAGATCCCTTCATTGATACCACTGAAGAGTAGATCGCAATGGAAGGCATCACCGAGGAGGTCCGCGACATTGGCATGGATAAAAGGATACAACAAGTTCTTGATCTTGCGGTGGAGAGTGTTACCTTACACACTACTATAGAGAGATGCACGACAATGACGAGAAGTAGTGAGGCATCACATGGAATTGACACACGTTGTCAAGCGTTTTTGTGAAAGCTGAAAACCCCTAGTCAAATTGTAGATAGGTTTGGTTTCTATTAGCTTAGTTGTCTGACAATTTATTTTGTCATTTTGTAATTGGATTTCTTGTATTTGTCTAGCTTAGGATTTGTTTTTGTCATTTTATTTGATTTGTTGAGTGTGAAACTTGATAGCCTTGGTCGAGCTTGGTATTTTTTTGGACCAGAGTTAGCTAGTAGCTGCAGAACATTGTGGAACAAGGTATGTTTTTTTGTCGAGACTCTTGCACATCACAAGGATTATGGATTCATGAGCACTTCATGTTGCACTTGTTGATGCACTTCACTTAAGGGTCGTCTCCTATTCTTCTCAAATACTTCCATGCCATGGGTTGAGATTATGCACATTTTGCACCATCATTGAGCAGTTCCATGGCATGAGACCCATTGCAGCTATATGCAGTAAATCCTAGTTGCACGCGTACATGAGAGAGCACTTGTCATTGAGCATGTACATTTCTTACACGCACGATATTTGGGATGTTCATCACAAAGTTAGGAACCCATGGATGAGTGTGTAAGGTGGTTGGGTGAGTTAGAGGGTCGTGAATGATGCTGCCAATCGTGAGATGGGTTGTTCTTATTTGGTCAACATCTTGAAGACCATCATTTCTAAAGAGATTGTGAGATTTTGGATGGGTGGAGCGGAGTACAAAATTTCTTTTTTACGAGTGTTGAGAGGTGAGGTTAAGGATTTAAATAATCAAGGAACTTTGTTTGCATAATGCATGACACACGAGCACATGTAGATAGGCTAGGCACAATTTCTCTAGTGCATTCATAATTACGGTGGGAGCATCACTTGAGTGTTTGCATAGCATGAATTCCAATTTTCATATCTTCTCAAATCATAAATGATTGGGCACGAAGTTCTATTTCTTAGCATACTTCTGTTAGAACACTAATAAAGGAAATTCGGTATGGCAGCCTCTATACTATGCCAAACTCCCTTTTGCCACAAAGTGAATGAGGTAAGGGCACCACCTAGTCATGGAAGAGCGGACTAGGACGCAATGCAAGAGGGAGAGGAGCTTGTGAGGGAGAAGAGAGGAAAACTGAGAGAGAGAGAGAGAGAGAGAGGGGAGAGAGAGAGAACTACAAAAAAATAGATGAATCAATGAAACTTAAGAGAGCATAAGAGATGGAGAACCCTCAAAATATAACCAATATGCACAATATGGACACCAATAGCATAGGCTTATTACACTGTAGAGCATGCATAAGCTATAGTAAGGGAATGAACTACATAAGCTCGTGAGAGAGAATGGGGAAGGCTCAATAGGGCTGAAGAAGGCCTCTTGGCTCTCTCTTGCAAATTACAAAGGAGAATGCCTCTTTATATAGGCCATGAGGGTGTTTAGGGAGGAGGTTAAGATAGAATATGAATTAACACCACCAAAGCTGCATTAAGGAAGTTCCACCAATGTGAAAGCTCCATCTAGATGTTTTGTTGACCAATTTTGTACTTAATCAAGTTCCATCATAGGTGAGTTGTCTCAATTCTTCCCCCCATAGCTTGAGTCCAAGAGCTCTCTTGTAAAAAAAATATAGAGAATCTTCATAAAATAAGATCATATCTAGCAATAATGGAGAGAGAGTAGTGAGAATTCATACATTACTACTACAATTAAGGATGATTTGAGGGTGATTTAGGAGGGGAATTCTAATGGTCTATTAGCTTGAGAGAGAGAAGAAGAGAGGGGGAAAGGGTTGGGAGTCTAACGAATGATGTTTTATGGAAGTGTTAAGTGTGGGGAAAAAATTGTGGGTGTGTATAAAATTGGAAGATGGTCTCCACCGCAGTTGGAAAAAGTTGGCGTCCACCATTTTGGTCATATCTTCCGACTCGTAGCTCCAAAAAATTATAAAAAAATACCAGCCAAAACTTCAGCTCGCGCACTACGACTTTCATGTTGAAAAGTTTTTTGGATCGAAGTAGAAGTATTTTTGAAAAATCTTACAAAATCATGTGCTTGATTTTTCTTCCACTAATGCTTCCAAGAAGGGTCCCATTTGTTTAAATTATCATAAGGCTCCAAAGCCATGACATTATGAGCCTCACATGCCCTTTGGATGGTTCCAAATCCATTTCATGTCTTTTCTTTTCACATTACACATTTTCCCTTCACCTTCCTCCATTGATCTTTACTCTTCACCCCCCCTTGGTAAAACGACGGTCCATGAAATATTTCCATCCAGTGATTTCTTGGATTTTCCAAGAGGTTGTTCCCACCCTCTTCTTTATTTCAAACCTCCAAATGTATAAAAAATCAAAAAAGTGTTAGACAAATATTTTTTTGTGATTTTCTCGGATCATATAGTCCCCCCCAACCTGGCTAGAGGTATTTATGCCTCTAGACACTCTTTGGTATCTTGAGCTGACCCCACTCTGATGTGATAGGGTTTAAACGCCATCCATTTACCCTGGTCTTGTGCACTTTTCCCTCAATGTCTTGAAGTTTGTAGGAGCCATTGTTGAATTTTTTTGTGACCCAAAACGGTCCCTCCCACCAGTAGAGAAACTTGCCATCCTTTCTTTTATCAAAGAGATTGTCATATCGAAGCACTAAAGATCCCTCCTTGATGTTTTTATATGTTAGCTTCTTGTTGAACTTTTCTCTATGCTTCTCAACTTCCTGGGAGTAGTGGTTGATGGCTTCTTCACGATCCAATTGTAGTCTCTCTAGGTTCAGTAATCTTTGATGTAACTTCTCCTTTTGAGAGCCTACTATGCCACCTAATACCCGAAGGCTAGCTAATTTCACCTCAATAGGCAAAAGAGCCTCTTGTCCATAAACTAGATGAAAAGGTGTGAATGCTAACATGGTTTTGGAGGAGGTTTTGTAAGCCCATAGAGCTCCACTAAGGTTCTTGTCCCAATCCCGGGGCCTTGAATGTACCTGTTTGCTGATGATTTTACAAATCATTCCATTTACCTTCTCCACCAATCCATTGCATTGAGGGTAGTAAGGGGTAGAGTGTCGTCGTTGAATATTTAGCTTTTGCATGAGTTCACCCACCACATTAGCTCTAAACCCTGGTCCTCTATCTGATAGTATTTCAAGAGGGGTAACAAACCTACAACAAATGTGATCAAAGATGAATTTACTCACTTCCTTAGCAGTGATTCTTCTACTTGGCATAGCCTCGGCCCATCTAGTCATGTAATCTACCCCCATGATAATATACTCGTTTCCTAATGGAGTGCGTGGTAGAGGCCCTATGGCATCAATTCCCCACTTCTCAAAGGGTCCATAGACCTTGATTGGGGTTTGGGGTTCTACTATGAGCCGTCGTGGTCCTGATTTCGAACATTCTTCACATGTTTGACACCAATATTTAACATCTCGGTGTAGACTGGGCCAAGTAAAGCCGGCTTGTAGAACCTTTCTACTTGTGATGTCGTGAGCAAAGTGGCTTCCACACACATCATCATGGCAAGCTTTTAAGATTTCTTCAAATTTTGACTTTGAAGGCACTTTCCTAAGCACACCATCCTTACCAAGACAATACAAACTATCATTTACCATGCGATATCTTGTAGCCTTCCGAGCTAGCCATTGTCTTTCTCCCTTTGTCAAGTGTTTGGGAGCTTTTCCTTGCTCTAAGAGGTGTAGAATATCTTCTAAGTCTTCCTTGCCTTACTGAAGTGGGGGTTTGATAGCCACTGCTTCCACCATTGACTCATTCAGCTTTGATGATGCTGGATGGTCGGCATCCTTGTTCTGGTCTCTTGGCACATGATGTACTTATGCCTCCCTAAATCTTCTCATAAGAGATTTAGCCTCTCTCATTTTACTAGAGAGGTTTGTATTTTTGCATGCCCATGTACCTTACATCTGCCTTACCAATAGCATGGAGTCCCCAAAAGCATTCAACCTCTCAATTGAATTATTAAGACACCAACAAAGACCATGAATTAAAGCTTGATATTCTGCCTCATTGTTAGAGTGGACACCTTCCAAGATGATTCCTTCAACATAGGTTTTCTCTCCTAAGGAGAGAAAACAACAATGCCTACGACTGCCTTATCCTTAGTTCTCTTGTATGCACCTTCCAAGATGATTTCTTCACCATAGGTTTTCTCTCCTAAAGGAGAGAAAACAACAATGCCTGCGGGGCTGCCTTATCCTTCCAAGATGATTCCTTCACCATAGGTTTTCTCTCCTAAAGGAGAGAAAACAACAATGCCTGCAACTGCCTTATCCTTAGTTCTCTTGTATGCACCATCAAAGTAGAGGCTATAAGCATCTACAAGAGTCTTTATGGATGGAGGTGGTGGAAGGTCCTTTCTTTTCACCCTGAGATTTTTCTCATAGCACCTATTTGTCAAAATATTAGCCACGCATGCTCGAGTTGTTTTTTCAACCTGTACTGTATAATCAAACTCTTGAAGTCAGACCACCCACTTTACTATTTTGTTAGAGATTTCCATATGTTGTAGTGCATAGGGAAACATATCCTCCACAATGATGATCACAAACCTCCTTGGAAGCAAATATGGCCAAAATTTGGTTACTGCAAACATGAGAGCCAACACTAGTTGTTCCATGGAGGTGTAAGCCTTCTCTGAGGCTTTCATAAGGCGGCTGGCAAAATACACAGGCCTCATGAAGGATGTTTTTGGATCTTTTTGTAGGAGAGCAGCACCAATGGCCTCTTCTCCCATGCTAGGGTTTACAAAGAATGTTTCTTCCCAGCAAGGCTGGAGAATTATAGGAAGTGACCCCAACATTTTCTTTATCTCCTTAAAATGTCCTTCACTTTGTTCACTCCATACAAGTGTTTCTTGGCGTGTCAGTTGCTGCAGGGGATATATGGCCTGAGAGAGTAAGTGTATAAATCTACCCAAATATCTTAGCTTTTGTAAGAAGGAAACTAATTGTTTGATGGAGGATGGGGAAGGTAGAGCTAGCAATGTTTCTACCTTTTTTCGATCTACCTCAATTCCTTCAATTGACACTACATGCCCTAGTAGTGTAACCTTGCTTTCCCCAATGTGACATTTATCCTTATTTAGTTGTCCACCCAACCTAGCTAAGCGAGTAAATCCTTCATCAACCTTGCATAGATGTATGTTCCTTGAGCTGTAAATACAAAAGTCATCTATGAAAACCCTTATGGACTTACCGAAGTAAGGTTGGAAGACCATATTCATGAATCATTGAAAGGTTGCTGGGGCATTTGTGAGACCAAAGGGCATGACCCGAAAGGCAAAATAGCCCCATGGTGTGATGAAAGTGGTCTTCTTTTGATCCTCCTTTGCAATGTGAATCTGGAAGTAGCCAGAGTAGCCATCACACACTATATATCGCTCATGTCCTGCTACTTCATTCAAGATTTCATCCTGAAATGGGAGAGGGAAGTGGTCCCTCTTTGTTGCAGCATTTAGTGGCTTGTAATATATGCATACTCGCCACTTACCATTTTTCTTTGGCCTCACTACTACTGGGGAGACCCATTCTGAATCTTCCACTAGGTATATGAATCCTGCATTCAAGAGTCTCTTCACCTCCCTCAACAGTGCATCCTGTTGCACATCTCCTAGTCTTCTCAATCTTTGTACTACAGGTTTGCTTCCTTCTTTGAGTTGGATGTGATGCTTCACTGCAGTGACACTTGTAATGTGAGTATTAAAAAAAAAAAAGATGCATGCTTCATGAGAACATTCACATAACCCTCCCTTTCTTCATCCTTTATATCCTTAGATATCTTCTCTAGGCTAGCATCCCACACATCTTTTCCTTGGATTCTTGGGTTGTCTTCTGATGAGGTAGGTTCCTTTAAGGTGACGCCTATAACTTCGAGAGTGCTATCACTCTCTCCACTTGAACTCTCTTCCTCTTCTACCGATGAGGAACATCCACTTGAGCTCCACTCATCAGCAGACATTTCTAGTTCAAGGTTCTTTTGACGCCCACTCTTCAAGTTCTAAATCACCTTTTGATTGTGGCCATCCACCTTATGTGGCCTCAACTCCAGATCCCCTGTTGCCCAATCTTGCCTAGCTCGGATGCCCATAAGGCACCACCTAGTCATGGAAGAGCGGACTAGGACGCTATGCAAGAGGGAGAGGAGCTTGTGAGGGAGAAGAGAAAAAAACAGAGAGAGAGAGAGAGAGAGAGAGAGAGAGAGAGAGAGAGAGAGAGAGAGAGAGAGAGAGAGAGAGAGAGCTACAAAAAAATAGGTGAATCAATGAAACTTAAGAGGGCACAAGAGATGGAGAACCCTCAAGACATAACCAATATACACAATATAGACACCAATAGCATGGGCTTATTACACTATAGAGCATGCATAAGCTATAATAAGGGAATGAACTACATAAGCTCGTGAGAGAGAATGGGAAAGGCTCAATAGGTCTGAAGAAGGCCTCTTGGCTCTCTCTTGCAAATTACAAAGGACAATGCCTCTTTATATAGGCCTTGAGGGTGTTTAGGGAGGAGGTTAAGATAGAATAGGATTTAACACCACCAAAGCTGCTTTAAGGTAGTTCCACCAATGTGGAAGCTCCATCTAGATGTTTCGTTGACCAATTTTGTACTTAATCAAGTTCCATCATAAGTGAGTTATCTCCATTCTTCCCCCCATAGCTTGAGTCCAAGAGCTCTCTTATAAAAAAAATATAGAGAATCTTCATAAAATAAGATCATATCTAGCAATAATGGAGAGAGAGTAGTGAGAATTCATACATTACTACTACAAAATTAAGGATGATTTGAGGGTGATTTAGGAGGGGAATTCTAATGGTTTATTAGCTTGAGAGAGAGAAGAAGAGAGGAGAAAGGGTTGGGAGTCTAATGAATGATGTTTTATGGAAGTGTTAAGTGTGGGGAAAAAAGTGTGGGTGTGTATAAAATTGGAAGGTGGTCTCCACCGTAGTTGGAAAAAGTTGGCGTCCACCATTTTGGCCATATCTCCCGACTCGTAGCTCCAAAAAATTATAAAAAAATACCAGCCAAAACTTTAGCTCACGCGCTACAACTTTCATGTTAAAAAGTTTTTTGGATCGGAGTGGAAGTATTTTTTAAAAAACTTACAAAATCATATGCCTAATTTTTCTTCCACTAATGCTTCCAAGAAGGGTCCCATTTGTTTGAATTATCATAAGGCTCCAAAGCCATGATATTATGAGCCTCACATGCCCTTTGGATGGCTCCAAATCCATTTCATGTCTTTTCTTTTCACATTACACATTTTCCCTTCACCTTCATCCATTGATCTTTACTCTTCACCCCCCCTTGGTAAACCGGTCCATGAAATATTTCCATCCAGTGATTTCTTGGATTTCCCAAGAGGTTGTTCCCACCCTCTTCTTTATTTCAAATCTCCAAATGTATTAAAAATCAACAAAGTGTTAGAAAAATATTTTTTTGTGATTTTCTCAGATCAGACACATACCTGGAAAAACAGAAATATGAAAAGAGGAATATGGGTTCTTGAAGTTACATGCTTTGTTAAAGATTGTTGTGAAATCAAAAGTATGACACGATTCAAAGAAGGGGGGTGGTCCAGCTCCAAAGGAACTTGCTCTTGAAGGGGATCCAAAATCCATCACTTTCAATGCTGAGTTATAAGGTCAATTTGGAGGAGTGTTTCCAAAAATGGCACAGAAAAGGAACACAAAATCTATTGACAAGGTTGTAGCTGGAGCCATTCACAAGCAAGCATTAAAGAAGCAGACTTGATAGATGTGGCTATTATAATTGATCCTGGTTTAAGTTTTGCTTACAGGTGGGTGTGAGGAAAGCCCGCTCTATTTCATGTACCTTTCGCTTGCCCTGGATTGGTGTCCATGGAAGCCCATGCTTTGATGGCTAGGTTAACAAATTGAGGTTTACATTTTTGTGGTTCTATACGTGCTTCTTGGTATGCAGGACCATTTCACCGAGGCTGTACAAAAGTAGCAAATTTTTTTGACATGCAAGAGGCTAGACACACACGCCATCGTTGCTTGCATACAGTTGTTGGAAACAAGTCCCATAATCTCACTACTGAGAAGAAACACACAAATTCCTTCTCAAGATTGAAATTGCAGGTGCATAAAGCTCAGAGAAAATTTTCTAGTGGTGAACCTTATACTAGTTATAGTAGCGTACAAGAGCAAGAAACCAAGGAAGCAAAGATGTCGAGCATACATAAGAATATTGCTCCAAAACCACAGCCACATATTTTCTTTAAAATCCATGTTACAGCAATCAAAACTCTAATGTCCGCTATTAGAACTCCAGTGACAGCTCTCAGAACCCCACTCACGGTCCCTAAGGAAGGGGTTTCTCTTAGGGAAAATGGAATGGATGCAAGGATGCTAGACAAAGATAAGATTCTATTACGTGGTCAATTTAAGGGAGAGTTAATGGATGCTTCTAAGTGCTCTTTGTGCTGACAACTGTATGGAAATGATCTGCTCTACATCAAGTATGGATTTTGTCCATTGTGGTTTCATGGGGATGCAGTTGGGGTTACTGAAAACAATATTCAAGAAGTTGTTGGTTTCAAGTGTCACAAGTGTCAGAAAAAATTAGTCCTTGTTGTCCATATGGGTCAAAGTCTAAGAAGGTCAAACAAAGCTCACAAAAAGGTAGTTCGTGGACATGATGGGGAATTCATTGATTTGGACAATAAAAAGTAAACATTTAGAAGCTCTAAAGCATCTATGATTGGAAATCGCAAGCAAACAAGGTTCTAACACGAAAAAGATGATAGCCTACCGATACATAGACTAGTTGACAGCATTACAGGACAGTGACCTGCCTGATGATGAAGGCAGCATATTTCTAGGTAGGAGGCATTCAGAAGATATGAAGTATGGTGATTACTGATTTTGAAGACGATGGCATTATTGACAAAGATGAAGGCGACTTATTGTCAATAAAGTTGGCTTAGAAAAGACAAAACTACATGTGGCCTTATTGGTCAATGAAAGGCAACAGGTTGATGACGAGGCAAGATGCTTTGACGGCCAATGTCATTAATAAGACACGACATACTAAATGTAGGGCAATGTTATATGACAACATGGCGGCATCAAATCCTGGAGGGCAAAGAGTGTTATGCGGCGGTTTGACTAATTGACAACAATGGTATATCCTGCTGGCAACGAAAATAACAACTGTAGATGAACGCAGGATGGAAACTTTGATTGACGAGGACAAATGATGATGACTTAGTTCTAATGTGAAGGCAATAAATATGGACAGGCGGATGATGACAATGGCATATTTAATGATCGCAGGCAAGACGGCGTTCAGAAATTAAGGGTGGCGATAAAAAACACGACATCATGGGAAAAGCCAAACGATTAAGCTTTTGATCTTTTAAATGAAGCTTCAAAGTTTTAAAGCCTTTAAAGGTTTTTTGAGTTTTTAAGAAAAATGAGGTAGGAAAAGCAATGTATTAAAAATCCTAAGGCTTTTTAGGAAAGCAAAAGGTTAAAAACTTCAAAAAACACAAAATGCGTGTTAAGAAAAAACTATATAAGCATGAGAAAGAGAAGAGCAAAGGGCCTTCCCCTTGTCAAGATTGTGGGAGAGAAGGAAGGAGTCTCACTTGTAGCTTTCTTGCTTGCACAATGGGGGAATACACACAAGGGTGGAGGCTGAAAACAGTTTTCCTCTTCTTAGTTGTGTAAGCCAAAAAGAACTCTAATACAAAGAAATAGAAGAACCCTATATATGGGTCTCACACCAAACTCAACTAACTAAGGTGGCATACTAATTGAGCCACGAACTAGAGTAGATAAGGATAGCTATCATGTAGCTATTATTCATGGGCAGTGTACCAACCGCGTTTGCAAACTGACAAGTCGGTGACATAAATACACAACGGTCACCCTGGCGTATCACGAGTGGAGCTCGATATCTCAACACTCCCCCTCGAGCTCAATCCCAATTCCTGCACACCAAGCAGGTCTCTGAACTTGCACAGCTTCTCTGCGCCCAATGCCTTCGTAAATATGTCAGCTACCTGATCCTCTGTGCTGACATAAACTAGATCAATAAGACCTAGTAAAACCCTCTCCCGCACATAGTGATAATGCACCTCAATGTGCTTTGTTCTAGCATGATAGACTGGGTTATTTGCCAAGTGTATACTACTCATGTTGTCACAAAAATGACAACTGGTCCATCTGTAGACTGATGCATATCATAAAGTAGCTTATGCAACCAAGCTACCTCACATGCAACCATTGCTGCACCCCTGTACTCAGCCTCTCTGCTCGACAAGGCAACTGTAGGTTGTTTCTTGCTGCTCCAAGTGACTGCAGCACTCCCAAAAGAGAACACATATCCACTGGTAGATCATCTATCAGAAATACTACCAGCCCAATCAGCATCAGTGTATCCATGCAGCTGTATCTGAACCCCAGTCTCATAAAATAGTCCATACTGCAATGTGGACTTCACATACCTGAGTATGCGTCTAGCCGCATCCAAATGCGGTTTCCTTGGAGCCTGCATAAACTGACTTACCAATCCAACAACATAGCTCAAATCTGGCCTGGTAATAGTCATATAAATCAAACTTCCTACTATACGTCTGTACATAGTAGGGTCTTCCAGAAGCTCACCTGCATCTGCGCTCAGCTTCACATTCTGCTCCAAAGGAACTGAAATAGGCTTACAGCCTGTCATCCCATATTTGGACAGCATGTCCAATCCATACTGCCTCTACAAGAGCTGTATCCCACTTGGTGATCTAATCACCTCAATGCCCAAGAAATAACGCAGCTCTCCCAAATCCTTCATCTCAAACTTCTGCTTCAATAGCATTTTCACATGAAGGATATCTTCATCACTGTCACCTGTCATAATCAAATCATCAACATAAATGACAAGTAGCATAATACCTTTCTCTGTTTTTCTCACATAAAGTGAGAAATCTGCCTTGGAAATCTGAAAGCCAATAGTGACAAGATACTGTCCTATCTTGTCAGACCATGCTCTAGGTGCTTGCTTCAAGCCATACAAAGCTTTCTTCAACCTGTAAACAAACTCAGGATGAACAGCATGCACATAACCTGGTGGCTGCTCCATATAGACCTCTTCTTGCAAATCACCATGCAAGAAGGCATTCTTTACATCCATCTGATGTAAAGACCATCCCTTTGATGCAGCCATAGCAATGACTGCTCTTATGGTTGCCATCCTTGCAACCGGACTGAATGTTTCTTCATAGTCAATGCCATATGTTTGTGCATACCCCTTGACTACTAATCTTGCCTTGTATCTGTTCACAGAACCATCTGCATTGTGCTTCACCTTATAAACCCACTTACAGCCAATTGCATTCTTACCTTTAGGCAAAGGTACCAATTCCCATGAAGCATTTGCTTCCAAGGCATCCATTTCTTCATCCATGGCTTTCTCCCATTTTTCTTTTCCCATGGCTTGCTCAAAAGAAGTGGGTTCTGGTTCCTGTATCACCTTGACCATATATGCATAGTGAATGGCTGTAAATCCATCATATTTCAGCCTATCCACAGGATACCTAACTCTCGTAGACCTGCGCAAAGTGGGTTCACTCCCAGGTGCTCTCAAAACATCCCTCGTCTTCCTTACTCCAGGTGTAACAATAGAAGGAATACCCAACTCATCATCAATGCTCTGTTCTGAGCCACTGGATTCACCATCCACATAAGAGTGACCTGCATTCACATCAAACATGGGCTGATCAACCTTCTCTTTTCCTTTTTGTGATACCTGCATACCACTATCTGCATTACTTTGAGAAGATTCTCCTGATCTCAATCTGCCTGATCATGGCGAAGAATGTGAACCACTGCTAGAGGACGCTCCAGGTCCACTAATATTTTGTGACTGCTGCTGTGAATTCTGTGCAGCATTACCATTTTGTGCATCTACATCATCAATCACATTTACTGGTTTATACCAGCTACTCATCTCATAAAAAACAACATCTCTGCTCACTGTAAACTTACGAGTAGAAGGGTTATAGCATCTATACCCTTTTTGCTGCAGAGAGTAACCAATAAAGATGCACTTCTCAGCTTTTGGATCCAACTTGGATCTCTACTCATCTAGCACATGTACATAGGCAATGCAACCAAAAATTTTCAAATGAGAAATATCTGGTTTCCTACCAGTATACCTCTCCTCTGGAGTCATTCCATGTATTGCTGCAGTGGGAGTCCTGTTCATTATGTAGACTGCTGTAGCAACTGCTTCAGCCCAATAAAAATCTGGCAGGTCTTTTTCATTTAGCATGGCACGAGACACCTCTCCAATATGTCTATTTTTTCTTTCTGCAATTCCATTTTGCTGTGGGGTATGACTGTATGAATATTGCTGCTTTGTGCCATGCTCCTGCAAGAACCTTGCAAACTCATTTGAGAGGTACTCTCCCCCTCCATTTGACCTTAGGCATTTTATTTGCAGACCTGTTTCTTTTTCAACCATAGCTTTAAGAGTTTTGAAATGCCCAAACACTTCACTTTTCTTCTTCATAAAATACACCCAAACTTTTCTTCTATAGTCATCAATAAAAGTGACAAAATAATGACAGCCTCCAAGAGACGCAACTTTAGTAGTCCACACATCAGAGTGGATTAATTCCAATGGCTTCTTACTCTCTTAAACATGTCTAGGAAATGGTTTCCTTGCCTGTTTTCCAAACTGACAGGCTTCACATACCTTATGCATTTCTACAACCTTGAATTTAGGCAATCCTGCAACAATATTTTGGGCCTGCATTAATTTAAGTCGCTGTACATTAACATGACCAATGTGTTTATGCCAGATATCAATATCTGCAACTACACCGGTCCCATGTGCAAACATTGCTGCACTCAATTCAGACATGTCTGCATCCAACGTAAACATTCTGCCCTTCTTCTTTCCTTTTGCTATCAAGCGACCTTTATTTTTCATATCCTCAACAAAGCATCCATGAGGATTAAATCTGACCTGCAAGCCCTGTTCAACCATTTGACGAACAGAAACTAGATTCTTGGTGATATTCGGGACATGAAATACATCGGACAGGTATTTCTTTTTCCCATCCTGCATAGACAAAGGAATTTTTCCAATCTGCACAATCGGATGTGCAGTATCATCACCAGTCTCCACAAATCTTGGTTTTTCCATTTTCCTTGCATCCTCCATCCATTCTGCATGACCTGTCATGTGATTTGATGCACCTGAGTCAACATACCACACATCGTTGCTTTCTTCTGCACTTGTCACAGAATTGTTCATGTGCTGCACCATAAACAAATGCTCATTTCTGTTCATCACCCTGTCTACTAGAAGATGCATAATTTCCTTGTTGCAGTTTTCCATTCATGATGTCATTCTGCTTTTTATAGCAGTCTTTAGCCATATGACCCATTTTACCACAATAGTAGCATTCAACATTACTGTTCGCATTTTGGCCTCTCTGCCATCCACCACGACCTCTTTGGCTCCCCCTGGCTCTAGAGTTACCACGTCCTCCTCCATAGGACTGGTTTTCTTGAGTTTGCTGCATATTCTGATTTCTACCACGGCCTCCAAATCGGCCTCCTCTACCTCTGCCTCTACCTCTTCCAGCATTTGAGTAGAAGACAGTTTCTTTTGAAGTTCCTCCTGAAGAAGATGCACCACCATTTCTCTGCTCCTCAGAAATTAGAAGAGCAATCAACTCCTCAAAATCAGAAAATCTTTCACGAATTGAAATGGATGTCCGAAACTGTGCATAATCCTTTCCTAGACCATTCAAGGTCACAGAAACTAAATCATCATCTTCCACTGGCGACCCAATGGAAGCATGTGCATCTGCAATCTTCTTCACCTTTATGTAGTAGTCGTTGATGCTCATATTTTCTCTTTGCACATTGTGCAACTCTTGCTTGAGCTGCATTTTCCTGGCTTGTGTATTTGTGCTATACATCTTTGACAGAGTATCCCATGCCTCCTTTGGCGTACTTGCATCCTGAATATGCACAATCATAGAGTCTGAAATGCTGATAGACAGCCAGTACATAACTTTCCTGGCTCTCTCATGCCATGCTTTAAATGCCTGCATTTGCTGTTGATTGGGAACATCAGGAAGAACTGATTCTTCTTCATTTCTTGCAACAAATTCCCAATATCCTTTTCCCATAAGGAAATTCGTCATTCTAAACTTCCATGCTTGGAAGTTGTTCTTGTCAAGCTTTTCAGTGACAATATGTGAGAGAGAATGAGACGCCATTACAGAACACTGCAAAAAATTCTGTCACTGCAAACAGCACAGCTTCAGCCTCACAAAGGCAAATCTGCAAAACTGATGAAAGTGGTATTTGACCACACAGTCACTTCCTAGTGATGATTTTGCATCAACAGGCAACAGGGATGATTCTGTAACTACCAATGTCTCTGCGCACAAGCATACGATGCAATTTCTATAGTAACTTTTCACCGACCTGTAGAACAGTGGCTGCACAGCATAAAACTGGGCCTTTTCCTGAGTGCGTGCAGAAAACTTCCGCCTCCAAAACAGGCCCCGAAATGGCCTCAAATAAAAAAAACAAGGTCGCCGAGGGCTAAAGCCCCTTCCCGCAGCATATACTGCCCTCTTGCTTCACCGCAAAGGGCGTCTCAACCTGAGACAATGCACTCCTACAATTGTCGGCTGTGCTACCTGCAGAGATCTGCTCCCAAAACAGAAAATGAAAGCAACACTGCTCCTCTTACTAGACCACCGCGAGCTTGGCTTGCTTTCTTGAGCTCCTTACCACGAACAAGGCTCTGATACCATGTCAAGATTTTGGGAGAGAAGGAAGGAGTCTCACTTGTAGCTTTCTTGCTTGCACAATGGGGGAATACACACAAGGGTGGAGGCTGAAAACAGTTTTCCTCTTCTTAGTTGTGTAAGCCAAAAAGAACTCTAATACAAAGAAATATAAGAACCCTATATATGGGTCTCAAACCAAACTCAACTAACTAAGGTGGCATACTAACTGAGCCACGAACTAGAGTAGATAAGGATAGCTATCATGTAGCTATTATTCATGGGTGGTGTACCAACCGCGTTTGCAAACTGACAAGTCGGTGACATAAATACACAACGGTCACCCTGGCGTATCACGAGTGGAGCTCGATATCTCAACACCCCCTTGATGAGAATTTGATGCCTTGTGAGAGGAGGGTCGCATGCGAGAATGTGAACTCTTGATGTGCTAACTTGTGAAGTTAGAGAACTTGGAAGTTGAAGCACCAAGTGTCGGCCAAAGGTTATTAAGGTACAAGATTTTTCATGTTGTATCTTCGAGGATTGTTTTGAATGTTGTGTTGGGTTAAGTTGTTTTGAGATACGAGAGGCATTGTTTGGCATTTGTTTCATGTGGTGTTTTTTGAAATATTTAATTTTTTGTGTTGTGTTGTGCATCCGACAAAGTCAATTTCCCCAACCGACATTCCTTAACATCTCATTATCGGGTTGTGAGTGAGACTTATTCTTGATCTTCGCTCACGTAACAACGTATTATAGAGCATCAAGATGGTAAGCTTGCTTTTGTACAAAACTCATGATGTGAAGACACTTAATTCTTGTTCATCACCAAAGTAACATCAACAATATTTTTAAACATGCAGAGGATGGAAGATCTAAGTGGCTTGGATTTGAGGTCACATCGGACATGGCACGTGCACAAAGAGATAAATAAATGATACTCATGATTTTCACACATGTCATGATTGGATGATGTCAAAGCTTTAAAATATTCTATCATTATATGATGTTAATAGTGATGTGTGTCCTTGTCTAAGGAAGGAAAGAATGCAAGAACATGAACAAGCGTGACTGGTGGTTTTTTTTTCCCCACAATACAATGCCAATGAGAATGGTCTATATTTTTGCAGAGGGGGATACAATTTTTTATTTTCAACCTATAATCTAGAGGATGTGCAGACCACAGACACTGGTGAACTAACGTTGTCATGAGACTCTAGGTTCATGATGTGAAGATTACAGTTTGATTGTCTACACGATGATCTTGCTAGCTCTTGGTAAGGACAAGTTGTAAGGTGTTTTTCATGCTTTGACAAGACTAACTCACCTAAGTCTACTCCATAGGTCATAAAGTATGCTTTATAAAGCATTCATTGTTTTAGAAGAAACATTTAACTTGGTTAATTGGCAATATGTGATGACTTCTAGCTTGAATCCTTTCCTCTCTAAGAGTACATTCACTATTTGAGAAAAATAAAGTTCTGTAATTCATGCTACATATGTCTTGATATAAGTGATTTTGGAAAATTATATGGCTTGGTTGTGAGCATGACTACATGTGTCAGTGATGTAGTTACTTCAAAAACATGACTCACAATTTCATTATAGAGGAGAACCACCAAAGTTCATGAAGTTGACTATGTCATTGAGCATAGGACATTGTATATGTCTTGCATTATCACCTGTGTGACTTATGATACCTATGAACTAGTCAAGTGAGAGACAAGAGGGCAGCATGAATAGCCCATTTTTTCCGTCGCATTTTTCAGGCTGAACAAGGCACCATGGATGGAGGAGTAATTGAGGTGTCCAAGCCACCACACAAAGGGGAAAGCTCAAGCCATGCAGCCACAAGTAACTGCAAAAGACTCCACTTGATATGAGGTTTATTCTTGACCTGTGAATTCTTCTATATGCTGAGTCTCAACTCCCATGTCAAGAGAGGCATCAAATTTACTCTCTTGAATTCTTCAAGAGTTGAATGAGGACTGCTATTGGCTATCCAAACCTATAATTTGAAGGGTTGAAGTACATCTTGTCTCATCAAGGGGCTCATTCTTGCTCTTGGAAGCTTACAGCAAGCTACCATTGTAGAAGCTTGTAGAGAGGTGTGTCAAGAAGCCTTCTTGACTTGATTATGTGAAGAAAGTGGGCTGAAATAGGCAGCCCAAACAAAGAATTATGGGCAGTAGCACCTATTTTTCTCTTCTTGAAGATTCATGATCATTCATTGGTCTTACTTGACATTGATTTGCTTGGTGCAAGTTGACATTGCATAAGCATTGTGGAAGGGGTATCAATAGAGCATCTTGGTTGCACTATGTATATGCTTGGGGCTGAAATAGGTAGCCAATAGCATGGCTGACAAGGGTAGCAAGATTTCCTTCTTCTCCCCTACTTCCACATGCTTATTGCAAGCTATCTATTGCTTGTTACATGTTCTGGAACATAGGGGTTGCTTTTGTACTTCATCAAAGTGTCTTCTTGGAAGGTAGATGTCATGTATATGGGTTGAAATAGGCAACCCACACTGTGATTTTGTGGACAACAGGTCCTTTTTCTTCTCTTTTACTTCATATGGTATAATAGACACTTGTATTTGGTTGATCTATACACTCCGTGTTAGAGAGAGTTTATGCTATCATTAGAGGTGAATTCCGGAAGCTTTTTTTGGCTGATTTGGGGCTGATATCTTCAGCCATATTCAGAGAATTAGCTATAGCAGTGTTCTTTTAATTCATTTCTTGCTCTACAAAAGATATCTTGTCGACATATGCAAGTATTATGTGCCCTTATGGCAGAGCAATGTTTGTAGACCATTCTTAGATGCTTTGAGTTGAATTGAAAGGAGCTTTTTCTCTTTATTTCTTGGTTGTGGTGACTTATCCCTATCAGGATCTCTATTTGAAGCTCTCTTGATGCAAGTCTCTTTGCCCTACGAGCCTTATAATTGACTCATAAGCTTTTTTCCCTTACAGTCTACATTGAATGTAATCATGCAAAGTTGATTCATGTTATGGCATCATGTATGAGTGATGGGATGCAGAGTTGTTTATGATACATGATAGCATGTTGTACTTGATTTCATCATTTGTGATTGCTCTTGCAGTCAAGAAAAACAAGCTTGACTTGAGTTAGAACTTATGAGGTAATACTCTTGTAATCTTTGCTAAGAACAAGCTATTGGAAGCTCTATTAACATCTTCAAGGACTTGGCTGGAAACCTTCAACCCTTCTCTTATCTCTACCATCTCCAGAGTCTAAGCTCTTGAACCCCCATACATTCTTCTCTCTCAAACCCCTGTGATTGACTGTGAAGTACCTCTTGAACCTTAAAACATTCACTGTAATCTACTTATCTCTTGAAGACACATCTCCATCTATCTTGTCCAGTTTTCTCACCAAACCCTCGTGGTAACCTTCAACCCTACGCATTGCGACAGTGTGTCTCAATAATACTATCTACAATAACATTTTGAATGAAAAATATGTTGCTAATTATGAATTTATCATGCAGAGGGCCATAAAGTCACTTGGAAGTCCACTTGCAAGACATCGTCTCCCATGAAGTTACAATGGTGTAAGATGTTCCAACCACACATGCAGGTAAACAAACATGTAAGAAGAATATTATCTATAGTTAACATTCAATAAGAAGAATACGTTACTAATCAAGGAGTCAATGTGCAAAGTTCCACATACTTGAAAGCCCCATTGAAGACTTCTTGCAAGTCGATGTCTCCCATGCCATGATGGTGAAGGTGGAGTGGCATACTATTCTTTGCGACCCATTTGAGATCAGACATGCATTGTGAAATGATCGGCCAAGTGAGGCATTCTCTCGATTGGTAGAGGCATTGGAGGAGGTCAACCAAAACAAGATGGTTGAGGTTGACGAAGAAACCACAAACACAACATGCGTTAACATGGTGGTTTGTCTCCCTAAAGATAGTGCCGTGCATAGATTGGGGGGATGGAATTTCGTCATGGAACTCCCACACTGAGGCAAAGTCAATTGATGCCATGTATTTGACTGATCGTGTTCGCAAGGATGCAGGGATGTTACTTTTCCTTGCTACAACACAATCCATAGTAGAGCTTGTCGAGCAGGTTGTGAAGGATGGACACGGACGGATGGAGTCAGGGAAAAACTATTAGGCCTTACGCATGGCACAAGTTGTTCATTGCGAGGTGCCTGTATGTGTCATTGGAGGTAGAGAGGTGAGAGTTTTAAAGTCATGATATGATCATGCTGGATATTGTTTATGTATCATACTTGTTGGCTCCATTTAGTGAGTATAATTACTAAAATTAGTATTTCAATATTTAAATGCACGTACATGTGCTATATATTCTAGTGTACATGCTTTCAGATATTGCTTACAATGGAATCGTCCCTCTAGAGTTCACAAAATATGACATTACTATGAATAAGTGGGTGCAAGATATATCAGGATCCCCAATAAGAGGTCAATATGAGATCCAATGATGTTAAACTATTGTAGATATGTTTTGTAAACATTTAGTAGATTCCTAATATGTATATGATTACCAAATACTATAGGTGGTATGCAACATGGTAGATCTTTTTGGAGCTCGTTCTTGCAAACGTACACAAAAGAATGACACCATTTTAGATTGCAATGCAAGATGTGGTGACTTTGCATCGGTAGCACTAAATTCCAATAGACTGATTGCATGTTTGTATCGCTTCGCCGAAGATCGAAGATATCTAAGAGCAAAGGTAACATGTTTACATAAACTTGTACATTATCTAATTGTAATGTAGTGTTCTTTTTCGTCATACCAATACATGGGTGCTCACCCTTCCACGTGTGCATGTACAACTACCTCCCACAACCCAAAAACTAATCATGTTCGATATGAATGGGGTGCTTCTACATAGGCAGCCAAAGCAAAAGGGATCGTTACCAGTGAAGCCCCTAGAAGTGGTGGGCAGGTATTGGGTGATTTTCCAGCCAGGGCTCACTAGGTTTTTGAAGGAAATATCTACATTGTTTGGCATTGCCATATGGAGCTCCATGAAGGAATACAACTTAAGTGAGCTGCTCCAATTGGTTAGAAGTGAATGTGTGAAGTCATCAAAGCAAGAACCGACCTTTGTATTCCAATATGGACAAGAAAAGTGTAGAGCAACTCCCACAACAACTTCTATTGGAAGGAGTTACACAAAGCCCCTTTTCATGAAATTTTTTTACTACATTGATTGGCCGCACTTTAGCCCCCAGGCACTTTAGCCCAACAGCAATACTAATTGTGGATGATAGCATGGAGAAGATGCAAATGAACCCACCCAACACCTTTATATGCCCACCCCCATTTGAGAGAAACCCCATGGACACAATCCTTCTGGAGCATATGCTTCCCTACTTGACCGAGCTAGCATGCTTCCGTGGTTTAGTCCTAAAATTTGTTAGGGATCACCAATTCCACCCCCCAACAATGGAACTCGATTGATATTTGATGTGCATGATGAATGTGTACTTTCAGAATTATTAGATTCTTTTTATTTACAAGTGTAATAAAATGTGGATGAGAGGGAAGAGGAGAAAGAGAGAGGAATGTGCAAATGAAGGAGATTCTGTATAGGCATTCGCTCAATTGCAATACTACAAGATGTGTAAACAAAGCTCGTGCAAAATATCTAGGGAAGGGTGGAGTGTAGAAACATGCATGCATATGAATGTATATGTGCACAGTGGATTGAGTACAATGAGGTAATATTGTTGTCTTGATATTAACTATTCGAACAAAGTGAAAAACAATAGATATCACACGTTACTACAATGAATGCAACAAACTATTTGATACCCTATTCTCTTGTAGTAAGTCCACACAATAATGTTTGATTGAAAGTAACAAAAATATGTGATGTGTAGTTTTGCTTATCTGTGCACAATGGAAGTGATATATCAGGACATAATATTAAATCATGTACATAAAAGTGAGAGGTATGTGAATGTATATATTCATGTGGGATAACAATGTGATATTATTTTCATCCTAATATTAACAGCTAAAAGTGTCTAAGATAATTTACCTCATGCAAACCCTTGACCCTTGTAATAATAAGAGCGTTGTGAAAAACGGATGAATGAACCTTGCAAAATTAAGAGGGGGGAGAGAGAGAGAAGTTGCTAATTCAAAGAGCGTGTGAAAGAGAGGGGGGAGAGAGAGAGAGGCCCCAAGGGAGTCTTCATGGTTGTGATATTCCTCCTTTCAATTCCAAGCTAAAACTGATCATACCCCGAGTAAAGATCTCCCAAAGAATAGATCGCTCTACCTGCAAAAGCCTCTACAAATTTATCAACCACTAGACCTACACCCACATTTCTTATGGTCACTTTGTTGACTGGCTGCATGTCTTGAATAAATCTCAAAGCCCCATTCTTTTTGGGCACAATTAACCAATGATTTGAGTACATGGTTGAAGAAGGCTCCAAGATCTTCATGCAAATATTTTCATTTAGCAAATCCATCAACTTTGGCAAGTAAGCTTTAGACACTGGAATAGGCCTCAAGTTCCTTGGTACATGTGGCACAATAAATATTAACATAGGAGAGACAACATTTGGATCCACACAACCTATTTCAGTTGGCTGAAATGCAAATGCCTTTCCATGCCTAGCCAATATTTGCATAAAACAGTTTCTCTCACCATGCAAAAGAAACCCTTCTGCACCAACTTTCAATTCCTATAATGTTTCAGATGTAAAGTGATGACCTATATCTTTAGGATCCCGTAAGCTTGGCTGCCTTGACACTATTTCATACAAACCCTCACTTTTTGGTGGAAGTGGAAAAGAAATTGGTTTCACCTTTTTGTCAACTATCTTATACTTTGTCTCTACACGTGTTTCAACCCATTGTAATCCTTCTATTAAGCAAACAATGCTATGACATCATACATGTCCAAAGAACATACTGACAACACTCTGTTTTTAGCCTCATTTTCTGCATGTATAGTTACTGAAATTTCAGCCATAGTGTTATTAATATTCAACCCATAAAAGATGCCTGAAATGCCTTCATTTTCAGCTAACAGTCCCAATGCTCTCGATTCCTTAGTGGCCCGTTTCATAGATATGCGTTTAACCTTGCACATAGCTTCCATAGGCTTAAACCAATATAAACTGTTTGTTGTAAACTGAGAATAACCAATAGTAAATACATTTTTCATTCCATCAATAGGCGAGTACATCCTCTAAACAGCACTAATGTAGCCCCACATTACAACAATGCTTAATGAAAATCCAGATCTTTGAATTCCCTTGCATTTGGAGCCAAAGGAGACTCTCAAAGCATATCACGATTTCTAGGATGATTAACATAAACAGTAAGAAATTGGATTTCTTTTCTCCCATCCTTGCTTCTGACTCTTGCATAAGCAGAACCATCATCAAGTACCTTTTTTTCCATATGCACTACTATAATATAGGGCTATCCCAAAATCACTGCATATGAGGAATTATCTTGCACAAAGAAATGTTGCTCTTCTTGTACATCACCAATCGTCACTTTTACATTAGGAAATGCAACATAGAGCTCTCTTGAAGAATTATTTGAAGCCCTCATACGCCAACCATGATTAGTGTCCATAGGCCATGCACCATTCTCATACAATCCATGCTCAATGACATTAATCTCAGACCCATGGTCAAGCAAAGCAACACAAGGAGTTTCATGTTCCCCTATTTTCACTACTGTTTTAGTGGTAACCCTAGCCTAATGATTCCTTGTGTAATGACTTCGAGGAATAAATCCTAGAGTCTCTTCCCCATATTGTTACATATGTCTTACTCCACCATGCATATTGCTACAAGACAATGCATTTTTCGCCACTTTCTTGTATTTTCCACATGCTATCCATTGATTAATAGCATCATGCATAGATCATCTAGTACTTACTTCATGCTCATATTTAGCCCAACTTCCCAACAAACCAATTTTCTCTTCAAATTGCAGCAATGCGCTAGTGGTATCACCAAGAAACTGATGCTTCCTCTTAATTATGTCAACGATCTCATCATGAAATTCTCACTTGGCGATATCAAGCATCTCTCCCAAGGTGAATTCCACCTGACTATTTAAGATCTATTCTTCAAGAACCTTCTTAAGATCTGTGGCTATCTCAATGTCAGACTGCAACTTATATCCTGGCTTCTTGCCCTTCTTTTTGCCCTCTTGTTTGTTATCCTGTTTTTGCTCTTGACTGGCCTCTTCCATAACATGCTTGAGAGATGGCTGATTTGTAGATTTAGACTGATCCACACTTCTTCTTGTCATTCTTTTAGATTTCCTTGCATTATCTTCATCTTTCTTTCGTTTTTCTTCCACAAGTACATCCGTGTTTTGTACCTTAGCTAAATATGCATACATTGAATATGCATCTATCGGTGATTCCCAACCAGTTATGTCACGAATGTCTTGCCCTACATGAGACATTTCACTATCAGTAACCTTTCTCTTTTCAGCTACATGTAAAGTATGTGTCCATATTTCAACATTTGGACCCAACCATTACTTGGCCATGCATGACCATTACTTGGCCATGCATTATATCCAACTATAGACCAAAAGTAGAAGCATGTACATCTGCATAAGTATTTCGGATAGCCAAGTCTTCCAATAACTTCTGCATACCTCCCTTTCCAAAATTCAAAGCAAAAGGCAATCCCATTTCTTGTGCATGGATCTTGCCATCTTTCCAAAATATGAGCTATCATGTCAAGGCCTCCTGATAGGCAGCACAATCCTTTCTCTCATGCTGCAAACTATCACACCACATACATATTTTTCTTGGCTTAGGGGTTGTTGCCCATCCCCTTTCCTCTTGTCCTTTTTCATCCAATTTCACAACCTTCAGTAGAAGATCTCACATCCCTTTGACCAATTCATCTAAGACATCTTCCCTACTAACAGAGGGAACAATGGCAAGTACAACCATAGGGTTAGCCACATAAGTGGATGGCTTACTGGGTACTTCAACTGTTTTGCCTTTAACAGTGGGAAACCTAGAGACATGCGAAATTCTCTTCTTCTATGCTTTTTTACAAGTGTAGTAACAACTTCCTTGACATGTCTTCACTCTGTTTTCAGACCTGTCTCTGTAGTCTGATCCTCTAGCAAATCATCAAGCTTCTCTTGAAGCTCAGGATCTGCTGCTTGTAGAAACAATTCAAATTTTTGGCTTGCAAAAGCTTGCTGTTCTACAAGATCCAACTGGTCAAATCGACTTTCAAATTCTCTTAACAATTCTGTAGACACAAGACCCTTATTGGATTTTAAAACCTACTCCTGAAAAGTCTTGCACGTAATCAAACTGGTATCTTTAATGTAAAATTCTTCCATGAGTGTCTTCTTGAAAGCTACCTAGTCAGCATCTTGGGATTTTGGGAAGCCTCCATAATCACTCCATAGATTGATTGGGTTGATCTAAAGGGTCCTCTATTCTTATTTTGATTTAGAGCTCCTGTTGAGACTGGTAATTGTTGGTTCCAATTGGTAGGGTTCCACTATTATTATTGAGTCACCATTAGGGGAACTATTTAATACCACTGTTGTTGTGGTTGAACCATCATTTGAGGTACTGTTGTATGCAGCCACTATGGATTCAGTGCACTATCCTATAGCACTGTGTGCATCTGAGGATATGGGTAAGGAATAGTCCCTCGTGATATATTTGGTTGGTATACCATTCCTGGCATGGGAGGGTGTAAGACTCTTCTTCTTGAGGTCATTGACAACCTTGCTTCAACTTAATCATACAATCTCGCACCTTCCACTGTAGCTTGTAGGTTGCTTGGTCTTCTTAAATCCGCAAACTTACAAACTTTTGGTTGTAAGACTCTAAGAAAAACTCCCTTATGGATGCCTTCATCCAAGTGATGGTTGGTCCATCTCTTCAGTATGGATTCCATTTTAGAGACATATGCTTCCACCTGTTCACCAAAGGAATGACTTAAGTTTATAAACTTTTTCATACTCTTTTCAAAACCTTCACACCTAAAATTAGTGAGGAAAGCCAACTTTAGGTCATCCCATGTGCCAAAAGTTCCTATAGCTTGTCTCTCATACCACTGAAATGCCATGCCTTTGAAAGTAGTGAGGAATATCACCAACCAATGCTCAAGGGCTCTGGTATTATTGGCCACATACGCTACCATGAACTCGGCTACATGAAGATTAGGGTCTTCATTGTATTGTTCCTTAAAGATTGGAAATGGGACTACACTCATTGACATGTCATCAACGTTTCGAGAATGGATTTGACTAGAAAAGGGACATTGAGTCGCCATGAAGACTTCTGTAAAGAGTGATGCAAGGGCATCAAAGGAGGCTTCTGCTGCTAGCTTGTTCTCAACCTTAATTTTTGTCTTCTGTTTTCTCATGTATCTCTACACTCATTCTAGTGCTTGCGTCTTGATCACGTCATTCGTCAAGGAGTTAGCTCCACCCAGTTTGTTTGTACTCAACAGAATAGAATCAGAAGAAGGGCTTTACTCTCTAGATGACTCTCTTGATAACTTTTTTCTACTTTCTTCTTTTATAATTCAATAATCCGCACTTTTAATTCATGTACAGTAACACGTACAAAATACCAGCTCCATGCAAGTTGAGCCACTCCAAAGAATTCCATCTTTTGAGTATAGGTACGTACATATGCAGATACATTCCTACCATTGAATAACTTCATTTCACGCCCAACTGGTTACAGAGCATTCATCACAACACTTTCTGTTTGAGTAGAAGCTTGCATCACCTGTTGTTGTTATACTTGCATAAGCATATTCATGATTTGCACCAATTGTTGCAAAACATCACTAGAGATTGTGTTTGAAGGTTCTCCCATCTTGTCTTTCCTTCTTCTAATGGCCTTTCACGTCGGGTTCACCAATGTCGCAGGGGCTTTTGTCGAAAGGTTGAATCCACGGAGAATCAGAGGTAGAAGGAAGTAGAGATAGGAGATGGAAGAGAAGATAAAGAATACACATAAGGTAAACACAATAATGACAAAGCACAATGAATCAAATCAATATGTATTGATAGGACCTGAAATCCTTTGTCTGGCACTACTTAGAAGTACTCTCCAGGCATTAGATCTCCAAGAGCTCCTTTGTAGACCAAAAACGTGGATCCAAATAACAACCCCTTCTCTGCTGCTCGAAACCCAAATCTGATGGCTCCATTGGCTTTGGAAGGGGGGTAAAACTCCAAGACACCTACTTAGGGATCTCCCAGTTCACTTCTTCTTCTTCTTCTTCCAATTCAAAGTGCAGTTTTCAGCCTGTCAATAGCAATTGCGACGCGCGCGATTTCATCCCTCTTTCTTTTTTATGAAAAATCCAATAACTGGTTGAAAAAGTAACTTGCTTTTTGCATGCCATCCTAATCCAGAAGCTTTTCTATCTTTTTTGGATTTTTACAATAAATAATATAAAAAATAAGCTAAAATTATCCAAAAATCTAGTATTTTTGGATAATCCATGCCACTCACACTAATACTAATGACTCAAATCACATTGACTCTCTTGATCAATAAGAAAGTCGGATGATGATGCATTCCATGCTTTTTCACACTGTGTCTGCATAGCATCACAACACCGCGATGGGTAGCCAAAGACTTATTATGCACTCAAGGCTTCTATGAAGGCAACAACTAGATTTGGTTGCCCAAGACTACGAGCGACACACACATGCCCCTCAATCGAGGCCCTTCAGCCCATCTCCCCTAAATGGTAAGCTAATGAGGACTAAGAAACTAATTGATCCAAAAGGAACCAAACCTATCAGGCCCCAACACGTTTATTGTTCAAAACCACAACCAGTTGCCCCTAGACCAACTCAACTTGACACTTCCAATGTTTCAACTGCTCCACAAGCAAAGAATGGCACGTCAACTGAGCCGCACACCCAATCCATTGGACAAGAGGCTAACAAGCACTTCATTAAACCACCTAGAAGGCAGGCATTAGTAGTGGAGTTATCTAGCCCACTCGCCAAACCCTAGACTCCCGGCACAGACCTTAGACCCTCCTATAAGAGGAGATCCATTCTTGCCTTGGCCTCAAACCTAGCCACAAATATGGAGACAACCTTTTCACTTATATCAATGCTTAGATGCCACATTCACCATGCCACCCAAGAGTTATCAATGGCTAGAATTAGGTCTCTTTGATAAGACATTAGCAATGGAAGTACGCTCCTTGCCATGCACTTGGGAGGAATATGAGTTCATGTTTGTCAAGATTCCCGAAATGTCCAAAGCTTTGATTGACAATGAGATCTCTTGAGAGAAAGCTTGCACACAACAGTTGATCACATCCTATTATGAGCAAAGTCTTTGCAACAAGCCATGAGCTAGAAGAGCTGACAAAGCTAGCCGACACTCTGACTCTTCCTTTCTGCAAAAATCATGACCAATTTCCAAGAAGAGACATGCAACCAAAACTACTGAGTACAACCCTACCTATGTGGCTCCTACCTCCTTTAGAGTCTTGGCCATCATGTGCAAACAATCTTTAGAGGAATATGTCATGGCCTACCCCTATTTTAATCAAATCCTAACCAAGGAAGAATTTTATATTGCTAGCAGGATGAACTTCGATGACTTTCTCATTGATGTCCTAACCTACATTGCACATGTAGGCATAACCAGTTCTTCCTGATGTTCCCAATCAACAGCAAATGTAGGTATTCAAAGCATGGCATGAGAGAGCCAGGAAAGTTATGTATTGGCTGTCTATCAGTATTTCAGACTCTATGATTGTGCATATTCAGGATGCAAGTACGCCAAAGGAGGCATGGGATACTTTGTCAAAAATATATAGCACAAATACGCAAGCCAGGAAAATGCAGCTCAAGCAAGAGTTTCATAATGTGCAAAGAGAAAGTATGAGCATCAATGACTACCACATGAAGGTGAAGAAGATTGCAGATGCACTTGCTTCCATTGGGTCGCCAGTGGAAGATGATGATTTAGTTTTCGTGACCTTGAATGGTCTAGGAAAGGATTATGCACAGTTTCGAACATCCATTTCCGTCCGTGAAAGATTTCCTGATTTTGAGGAGTTGATTGCTCTTCTAATTTCTGAGGAGCAGAGAAATGGTGGTGCATCCTCTTCAGGAGGAACTTCAAAAGAAGCTGTCTTCTACTCAAATGCTGGAAGAGGTAGAGGCAGAGGTAGAGGAGGCCGATTTGGAGGCCGTGGTAGAAATCAGAATATGCAGCAAACTCAAGAAAACCAGTCCTATGGAGGAGGACATGGTAACTCTAGAGGCAGGGGGAGCCAAAGAGGTCGTGGTGGATGGCAAAGAGGCCAAAATGCAAACAGTAATGTTGAATGCTACTACTGTGGTAAAATGGGTCATATGGCTAAAGACTGCTATAAAAAGCAGAATGACATCATGAATGGAAAACTGCAACAAGGGAATTATGCATCTTCTAGTAGACAGGGTGATGACAGAAATGAGCATTTGTTTATGGTGCAGCACATGAACAATTCTGTGACACGTGCAGAAGAAAGCAATGATGTATGGTATGTTGACTCAGGTGCAGCAAACCACATGACAGGTCATGCAGAATGGATGGAGGATGCAAGGAAAATGAAAAAACCAGGATTTGTGGAGACTGGTGATGATACTGCACATCCTATTGTGCAGATTGGAAAAATTCATTTGTCTATGCAGGATGGGAAAAAGAAATACCTGTCCGATGTATTTCATGTCCCGAATATCACCAAGAATCTGGTTTCTGTTGGTCAAATGGTTGAACAGGGCTTGCAGGTCAGATTTAATCCTCATGGATGCTTTGTTGAGGATATGAAGAATAAAGGTCGCTTGATAGCAAAAGGAAAGAAGAAGGGTAGAATGTTTACGTTGGATGCAGACATGTCTGAATTGAGTGCAACAATGTTTGCACATGGGACCGGTGTAGTTGCAGATATTGATATCTGGCATAAACGCATTGGTCATGTTAATGTACAGCGACTTAAATCAATGCAGGCCCAAAATATTGTTGCAGGATTGCCTAAATTCAAGGTTGCAGAAATGCATAAGGTATGTGAAGCCTGTCAGTTTGGAAAACAGGCAAGGAAACCATTTCCTAGACATGTTCAAGAAAGTAAGAAGCCATTGGAATTAATCCACTCTGATGTGTGGACTACTAAAGCTGCATCTCTTGGAGGCTGTCATTATTTTGTCACTTTTATTGATGACTATAGCAGAAAAGTTTGGGTTTATTTTATGAAGAAGAAAAGTGAAGTGTTTGGGCATTTCAAAACTCTTAAAGCTATGGTTGAAAAAGAAACAGGTCTGCAAATAAAATGCTTAAGGTCAGATGGAGGGGGAGAGTACCTCTCAAATGAGTTTGCAAGGTTCTTGCAGGAGCATGGCATAAAGCAGCAATATTCATGTAGTCATACCCCACAACAAAATGGAATTGCAGAAAGGAAAAACAGGCATATTGGAGAGGTATCTCATGCCATGCTCAATGAAAAAGACTTGTCAGATTTTTATTGGGCTGAAGCAATTGCTACAGCAGTCTACATAATGAACATGACTTCCATTGCAGCAATACATGGAATGACTCCAGAGGAGAGGTATACTGGTAGGAAACCAGATATTTCTCATTTGAAAATTTTTGGTTGCATTGCCTATGTACATGTGCCAGATGAGTTGAGATCCAAGTTGGATCCAAAAGCTGAGAAGTGCATCTTTATTGGTTACTCTCTGCAGCAAAAAGGGTATAGATGCTATAACCCTTCTACTCGTAAGTTGACAGTGAGCAGAGATGTTTTTTTTGATGAGATGAGTAGCTGGTATAAACCAGTAAATGTGATTGATGATGTAGATGCACAAAATGGTAATGCTGCACAGAATTCACAGCAGCAGTCACAAAATGTTAGTGGACCTAGAGCGTCCTCTAGCAGTGGTTCACATTCTTTGCCATGGACAGGCAGATTGAGATCAGGAGAATCTTCTCAAGGCAGTGCAAATAGTGGTATGCAGGTGTCACGAAAAGGAAAAGAGAAGGTAGATCAGCCCATGTTTGATGTGAATGCAGGTCACTCTTATGTGGATGGTGAATCCAGTGGCTCAGATTAGAGCATTGATGATGAGTTGGATATTCCTTCTATTGTTACACCTGGAGTAAGGAAGACCAGGGATGTTTTGAGAGCACCTGGGAGTGGACCTACTTTGCGCAGGTCAACCAGAGTTAGGTATCCTGTGGATAGGCTGAAATATGATGGATTTATAGCCATGCACTATGCATATATGGTCAAAGTGATACAGGAACCAGAACCCACTTATTTTGAGCAAGCCATGGGAAAAGAAAAATGGGAGAAAGCCATGGATGAAGAAATGGATGCCTTGGAAGCAAATGCTACATGGGAGTTGGTACCTTGCCTAAAGGTAAGAATGCAATTGGCTGTAAGTGGGTTTATAAGGTGAAGCATAATGCAGATGGTTCTGTGAACAGATACAAGGCAAGATTAGTAGTCAAGGGGTATGCACAAACATATGGCATTGATTATAAAGAAACATTCAGTCTGGTTGCAAGGATGGCAACCGTAAGAGCAGTCATTGCTATGGCTGCATCAAAGGGATGGTCTTTACATCAGATGGATGTAAAGAATGCCTTCTTGCATGGTGATTTGCAAGAAGAGGTCTATATGGAGCAGCCACCAGGTTATGTGCATGCTGTTCATCCTGAGTTTGTTTGCAGGTTGAAGAAAGCCTTGTATGGCTTGAAACAAGCACCTAGAGCATGGTCTGACAAGATAGGACAGTATCTTGTCACTATTGGCTTTTAGATTTCCAAGGCAGATTTCTCACTTTATGTGAGAAAAACAGAGAAAGATATTATGCTACTTGTCATTTATGTTGATGATTTGATTATGATAGGTGACAGTGATGAAGATATGCTTCATGTAAAAATGCTATTGAAGCAAAAGTTTGAGATGAAGGATTTGGGAGAGCTGCGTTATTTCTTGGGCATTGAGGTGATTAGATCACCAAGTGGGATACAGCTCTTGCAGAGGTAGTATGGATTGGACATGCTGTCCAAATATGGGATGACAGGCTGTAAGCCTATTTCAGTTCCTTTGGAGCAGAATGTGAAGCTGAGCACAGATGCAGGTGAGCTTCTAGAAGACCCTACTATGTACAGACGCATAGTAGGAAGTTTGATTTATATGACTATTACCAGGCCAGATTTGAGCTATGCTGTTGGATTGGTAAGTCAGTTTATGCAAGCTCCAAGGAAACCGCATTTGGATGCGGCTAGATGCATACTCAGGTATGTGAAGTCCACATTGCAGTATGGACTATTTTATGAGACTGGGGTTCAGATACAGTTGCATGGATACACTGATGCTGATTGGGCTGGTAGTATTTCTGATAGACGATCTACCAGTGGATATGTGTTCTCTTTTGGGAGTGCTGCAGTCACTTGGAGCAGCAAGAAACAGCCTACAGTTGCATTGTCGAGCATAGAGGCTGAGTATAGGGGTGCAGCAATGGTTGCATGTGAGGTAGCTTGGTTGCATAAGCTACTTTATGATATGCATCAGTCTACAGATGGGCCAATTGTCATTTATTGTGACAACATGAGTAGTATACACTTGGCAAATAACCCAGTCTATCATGCTAGAACAAAGCACATTGAGGTGCATTATCACTATGTGCGAGAGAGGGTTTTACTAGGTCTTATTGATCTAGTTTATGTTAGCACAGAGGATCAGGTAGCTGACATATTCACAAAGGCATTGGGCGCAGAGAAGCTGCGCAAGTTCAGAGACCTGCTTGGTGTGCAGGAATTGGGATTGAGCTCGAGGGGGAGTGTTGAGATATCGAGCTCCACTCGTGATACGCCAGGGTGACCGTTGTGTATTTATGTCACCGACTTGTCAGTTGCAGATGCGGTTGGTACACCGCCCATGAATAATAGCTACATGATAGCTATCCTTATCTACTCTAGTTCGTGGCTCAGTTAGTATGCCACCTTAGTTAGTTGAGTTTGGTTTGAGACCCATATATAGGGTTCTTCTATTTCTTTGTATGAGAGTCCTTTTTGGCTTACACAACTAAGAAGAGGAAAACTGTTTTCAGCCTCCACCTCTGTGTGTATTCCCCCATTGTGCAAGCAAGAAAGCTACAAGTGAGACTCCTTCCTTCTCTCCCACAATCTTGACAAGGGATGGACAAGGCCCAAGTGTACACAAATCATGGAGTTAGCTTAGCCGACATCCCCAACCCCAGCATCAGGCTCCCAGCAAAGATAGTCCATACTCTATTCTCCAGTCAGAGGTACATTGCCTTGATAAGCAAGATTAGAGTGCCACTGCTTGGAGCCTCATGGCCAAGTCTCTAGATGAGATCAATTAGAATGGCTACATGCGTAATAATATGGAATCATCAGCAAAAGCTCTAGCTGCAAGAGCCAAAGTGATAGGTGAGGAGTCTCTAGGTTCTATAGCAGAGATGGCAAGGAAAAAGCCAATAGCTAAGGCCTCCAACATAGGCTTCAGAGGTGTACTCACCGCCATCATCCAGGAGGCCATTGGGGACTTGGAAAGATAGGAAGTGATAGAAGAAACCCCCGAGCACTCACCAGCCCACAAATTGCCAATGTCGTCACCTAGAAAGAGGGAAGTTGCACCCCAAGACCATCGATAACAAGAGGCCTCAAGCAAGAGAACCATCGATGAGGAAAAGAAGGAGGGCTCAACCCCATCAAGCCAATGCGCAAAAGGAAAAATCAAGTTGAGTACCCAAGGGGAGAGGAAGAAAACTGTGGCAGAAGAAGACCAGGAAGAGAAGCCACACAAAAGGAATCAAGGGAATTAGCAAATAAACAGAGAAAGAAGCAGGAAGAGGAAGAGGAATGAGTAAGAAAGGTGGAAGAGGAGTCAAGAAGGGAGGAAGAGGAATGAAGAAGAAAGCAAGTAGAAAATGAGGAAAGGCTAAAGAGAGAAGAGGATGAGAAAATGGCTCTCACCATCAGGCTATCGGTCTAGCAACCCTCCACGCAAAAGAGTTGGTCAGAAGGAGCCTAGATGATGCACTTGGAACTAGCTCCACAATAGTAGAAGCACTTAGAGGACCCATGGTGGAAGGCAAAGGGAAGGCCCCATTAGAACTGCCCCCACTCGTCATGGTCACCACCACTATTACCACCCAAGAAACCATGGATGCCACCCTAGACCAAAGCAACTTGATGGCTTGGGTGTAATACCTAGTCAATGTGTTGTAGCATCTTGGATTGGTACCCAATGGAGGAGCCCCCATACTAGGAACAAAGATGTCAAGAATTGCGTAGTCGGGGGACTTGCTTCAGTTGCTGCACCAAACACACATTGTATACACAAGACATACACAAGAGGAAGTTCACTCAAGAACACAAGAAGAGAGATGGAGGCCAAAACATTTTCTTGCTTGTTTCTTCTTCTTCTTCCACACACTATACAATCTACACAAAGTATAGATAAGATACAACATAAAGGAAAATGGCCTACTAAGTCAAACAGTGCATAACTGACTACACTAATCGACTAGTGCTATGTCTTTGCCAGCTGTAGGTAGGTGTAACAAACTAAATATAATAAGTGATAAGTCAGTGGCCATGTGAGTATCATAATGACCACCAACGTGCTAAGTGTAGACGTGCGGACCCATCTAGCCAGGTGGTCCATCATCAATGTCCGCACGTGTTGAGCTTGCCATCTCAACACTCCCCCTCAAGCTCAACTCTATCTCTACAACTCCAAGTAAGCTTCGGAACTTTCGAAGCTTCTCTGCACCCAATGCCTTTGTGAAAATGTCAGCTATCTGATCCTGTGTGCTGACATATACCAAGTCAATCTCTCCTGCAAGTACCTTCTCTCTCAAAAGTGGTAGTGCATCTCAATGTGTTTTTTCCTAGCATGGAACACTGGATTCCTAGCTAACTGTATGCTGCTCATGTTGTCACAATGAATGACAACTGAACCATCTCCTTGCACATCCAAATCACCTAATAACTTTTGCAACCATACCACCTCACATGCTGCCATAGCAGCACCTCTGTACTCAGCCTTTATACTCAATAAAGCAATTGTAGGTTCCTTTTTGCTGCTCCATGTAACTGCTGCACCACCAAGGGAAAACATGAATCCACTTATAGATCTTCTGTCTGACATGCTACCAGCCCAATCTGCATTTGTGTATCCAAAGACCTGTACGTCCTTACCTGCCTCATAAAAAAGTCCATAATGTAAAATAGACTTCACATACCTCAATATACGTCTAACTGCATCCAAATGAGGCTTTCTAGGCATCTGCATAAACTAACTGACAAGGCCAACAACATAGCTTAAGTCTGGCCTTGTGGTAGTCATGTAAATCAAACTCCCTACTATCCTCCTAAACATAGTAGGGTCTTGTATCTCATCTCCAACATCAGCACTCAACTTCACATTTTGCTCCAATGGTACTGAAAGAGGCTTACATGCTGTCATACCATACTTGGATAACATATCCAAGCCATACTGCCTTTGGGATAGCCTTATACCATCATCACATCTAATCACCTCAATACCAAAAAAGTATCTCAGCTCACCCAAATCTTTCATCTCAAACTTTTTCTTCAAGAAGTCCTTAACTTCAGCAATCCCATTGTCACTGTCGCCTGTAATAATCAAGTCATCTACATAGATGACTATGATGACCAACCCTGCATCTCCCTTTCTCACATAAAATGAGTGATCAGCATCAGAAATACAAAATCCAATATTGACAAGATACTCTCCAATCCTGTCAGACCATGCTCTAGGTGCTTGCTTCAACCCATAGAGCACCTTCTTTAACCTGCACACATATGTGGGAAGTTCTAAATTCTCATAACCTGTTGGCTACTCCATATACACTTCTTCTTGCAATTCACCATGCAAGAAGGTATTCTTAACATCCATTTGCTGCAAACTCCAACCTTTGGCTACTGCCAAGGCAATCACACATCTAACAGTTGCCATCCTAGCAACTGGACTGAATGTCTCTTCATAATCTATGCCATATGTTTGAGAATAGCCTTTTGCAACTAGCCTAGCCTTATACCCGCTAACTGAACCATTTGCGTTATGCTTGACTTTGTAAACCCACTTACAGCCAATAGCTTTCTTACCCTTAGTTAAGGGTACCAAATCCCAAGTCTTATTGGCTTCTAATGCAGCCATCTCATCATCCATTGTTGAATCCCAATGAGTATGACCAACAGCATCCTCAAAACAAGTGGGCTCAACATCCTCAACTAGTTTCACCATATAAGCATAATGGTGAGCTGCGTAACCTTAAAAAACAAATCTTTTAACAGGATATTTGACCTTGCTAGATCTGCGTACCGCGGGATCACTCAATGGAGCCTTTACATTACTATGAGCTCTCTGTATACCTGGTGTCCTAACTAAAGGAATGCCAAGCTCATCATCCAAACTCTCTGAACCACTAGAATCTCCATCAAATTCCAAATGACTGGTAGATGCATCATTACCATCCAGCACTTTCTTCTTTCCTTTGTCCTTCCCTACAACACTTATAGATCCACCTAAAGATGTGGGGCTACTCCTTAGTCTCCCAGACCAAGGGCTCATTGTAGGCGTAGTACCAGATGATGTTTCTGGTCCACTAAGACTCCGTGATTCTTGTTTATCTTTTTGCACATAGCTGTCCTGATCATTATCATCATCCAAAACATCACTAGCAGGTGTATACCAACTTCCCATCTCATCAAAGATAACATCTCTACTCACGCTAAACTCACCTATGACAGGGTTATAACAGCGATACCCTTTCTTCTCTAAAGAGTATCCAATAAAAACACATTTTTTTGCCTTTGGATCGAGCTTCTTCCGTAGCTCATCTGGCACATGAACATATGCAATACATCCAAATACCTTCAAGTGTGATACATCAGGCTTCTTGCCAGTAAAGCATTCTTCAAGAGTCATCTCATGAACTATAGCTGTGGGAGTTCTGTTCATAATGTAAATGGTAGTATAGATAGCCTCAGACCAAAAATATTTGGGCATATTATTTTCAGCCATTAATGCCCGTGCAACTTCTGCAATATGCCTATTTTTTCTTTCTACAAAACCATTTTGTTGTGGGGTATACCTGCAAGTAAATTGCCTCTTTATCCCATGAGTTCTCAAGAAGCCACTGAACTCATTAGAGAGGTACTCTTCCCCTCCATTTGATCTCAAGCACTTTACTTTTAAGCATGTTTCTATTTCAATAGCTGCCTTAAAAGATTTGAAGTGCTCAAACACATCACTTTTTTCCTTCATGAAGTATATCCATAGCTTCCTTGAACAGTCATCAATAAATGTGACAAAGTATTTGCTGCTACCAAGAGATACATTCTGCGTAGGCCCCCAAACATCTATATGCACTACATCAAGTATTTTTCTACTCACTTCTTTGTCATGCGTGAAGGGTTGTCTTGCCTACTTACCAAACTGGCATGCTTCACAGACTTTATGCAATTCTATAACTCTAAACGAAGGCGACCCTGTAACCAATCCTCTGGACTGCATTAATTTCAGCCTTTGCACATTTGCATGTCCAATACATTTATGCCATATTTTAATATCTGCAACTACTCCTTTTCCTTTAGCATACGTAGCAGCATCCATTGCAAGAATTCCAGCATCTAAAGTGAATGTTTGACCAACTCTACTTCCTTTTGCGACCAACCTACACTTATCATTAAAGTCTTCTACAAGGGACAAAGAGCCAATCAAAAATCCATTCAATAGCTAAGCTACTAGACAAGTACCATCCTAGTAGTGACCAAAACAACCTTTTGCATTGAATCGGACCTGCAACCCCTGCTCTACCATTTGGCCAACAGACACTAGATTCTTTGTAATTGAAGGCACATGTAATACATCTGTCAGACTCTTTGTTTGACCATCATACAAGGACAAGGGAACCTTTCCAATGTGTGAAATTGGGTGGCATGAATCATCACCCGTCTGCACATAACCTGGATTTTGTAAGTCCTGCATCTCTCCAAACCATTCAGCATGACTGGTCATATGATTAGATGCACCTGAATTGACATACCATACGTCATCATGTGTCCCCTTTCCTGTAACTGCATTCATCATATGCTGCATAACAAACATACGCTCATTTTTTCATTTCAAAGAATTAGCTACAACAATGTTCTTTTAATTCATTTCTTACTCTACAGAAGACATCTTGTCAAAATATGCAAGTATTATGTGCCCCTATGGTAGGGCAATGTTTGAAGATCATTCATAGATGCTTTGAGTTGAATTAAGAGGAGATTTTTCTCTTATTTCTTGGCTGTAGTAACTTATCCTTATCACGAACTCAATTTGAAGCTCTCTTGAAGCAAGTCTCTTTTCCCTACAAGCCTTGTAATTGACTCATAAGCTTTTGTCCCTAACAATCTACATTGAATGTAATCATGAATGATGGGATGCAGAGTTTTTTATGATACATGATAGCATATTGTACTTGATTTTATAATTTGTGATTGCTCTTACAGTCAAGAAAACAAGCTTGATTTGAGTTAGAACTTATGAGATAATACTCTTGTGATCTTTACTAAGAACATGCATTTGGAAGCTCTATTAATATCTTCAAGAACTTGGCTTGAAAACTTCGACCCTTCTCTTATCTCTACCATCTCCGGAGTCTAAGCTCTTGAACCCCCATACATTCTTCTCTCTCAAACCTTTATGATTGACCGTGAAGTACCTCTTGAACCTTTAAACATTGAGTGTAATCTACTTATCTCTTGAAGACACAACTCTATCTATCTTGTCCAGTTTTCTTGTCAAACCCCTGTGGTGACCTTCAACCCTATGCGCTGCGAGAGTGGCTTTATCAATTACAAGATGAATAGGAAACACAAACATTTATTCATAACAAAAAGTAAACATAACCACAGTAGGTCTATACAGAGGGAGATTGGAGGCGTTCGGCTCAAGATGAAGCTCCTTATGCATGAAAACATATTGCTTGTGTACTTCTTTAGTTATTCTCTTGGAGCCACTAAGCCTAAAATCCATTGCCCTACCCTTCCAACATGATAAGAATGGATTGGTTTTCAAGAAACTCTTTCACTTTTTGTTATGTATGATTATCCAACTTCTCTTTGTTATAGTTAAGAAAACCCACCTATCTTGCTCGTTGAGCATATTATTTAAGTGACTATGGACTCAATGGAAGTAGTGGGTTTTTGGCACCAAGAAAATGCCTCCATGGAGTAGGAAGATAAAAAGCAAAAACTATGGTTGAGTGGAGAGAAAACAAAGAAAAATTCTCAAGGCTATTGACTAAAGGGAAGATAGGAAGAAATAAACACTAAAAGATCTCAAATAGGAGAATTCTACCCCTTCTTTTCACCTCCATAAGAGAAATGGCTGGAATACAACTACAAAGCATTATATTGAAAAATGATACTCACTCCAACCTATCTCTGCAAAACTGACAATTGATCCACTTTACTACTAGAAATTGACAATTACTCAAGCCATTTCAATAAAACTAACAATTCTAAAAATACTAAATTTATTTTATTTAATATCAAAATGATTTTCAAAAAAAAATTACATAATGGAAGCCTTCTCCTTATTAGTGGAGCACACTCTCTCTCCTCTTGCTAAAACGCCAAAAAGTGACCTCAAACTCCCACTAATATTGTAGCATATACCACAAACATGGAATGACAAAACTTGAGTTGTAAGATTGTGGTTGAAGAAGCATGTTAGATATGCTTAATGCCCCACCCTCGTAAGGTACCACCAATGATCCATGGTAGTCCAAGTTGTAAGATCCCCACTATGAGGAGAAGCCATGTGTAAGCTTGAACATTGGCTGTCATGACTTGTATATCAAATGAGGTATATATGATTGGATCACAACAAGGTGACCTTTGTGGATCTAGTCTTCGGGTAACATAGAGTAATTATGTTGGTAGCAACTCAAGGCACAATACACACTTGGGATTTGAAGGCCTAGCTAGGGGTTTGTCAACTTGTTACAAGTTTGGAGTGGAAAAAAGTAGAAAATTGCCAAGAATCATAAAAATTTAGAGAAAATAGGGAAGCGAATCAAAGATAGTCATCAATAAAATTTAGGAAAACTAAAACTTTGAAGAGTGCAGGAAGGGAAGATGACAAGAAAACTAAAGAAGATTGAAGTGTAGCACAAAAGAACTTAGAAGTGTGCTAACATTGTAATCTCAAGTGGCATAGAGAGAAAAAATGTAAAATTATTTTTTTAAAGCATCAGGCTCACTCCCATGCAAATTGTAAATCAATGTGCAATTAGTGGCATGCTAGTGGACAAGTCTAGATTTGGAAAATATAATAGTTTGAGAGGTTGCAGGAACCCCAACACCATGCTTGACTAGAATTACGGGCAATGGGCACTCTTGAGGATTAGGCCCTATCCAATGTTTAAAATCCAAAGGTCATATACAAGAAGGAAAAAATTCTTAATGTAATTTATTCCTAACATTGCAAATCAAAAGCTTATTTCTTATCTTCCCTTCTGTGTCATCTCTATTTCAAGAGTTTCTTTGTTGCATACAAGCTTGGTCTATGAGCGTAGCATTGTGTTCTAAATAGGGTTGTGAGCTTTGCTCTTTTGCTTCTTGTTGGCATCCTCTCCATCTCTTCTTCTCTCCTTCTTAGATTCTCCTAGTTTGCGAGGTAGAGAGACAGAGAGTCTATGATACAAGCTTGAGGACCTAAGAGGACGAGAGAGAGAGAGAGAGAGAGAGAGAGAGAGAGAGAGAGAGAGAGAGAGAGAGAGAGAGAGAGAGAGAGAGAGAGAGAGAGAGAGAGAGAGAGAGAGAGAGAGAGAGAGAGAGAGAGAGAGAGAGAGAGAGAGAGAGAGAGAGAGAAGTGGAGAGAGATCATGTGTGCATCTTTCTTGGCTTGGAGAAACATGCAAGGAGATGCAACCTTGCACAAAGTTCATGTGATCAAAAGACGTGCAACTTATGGACACATGATTGATGGGATCACCAAAGCTTGGAAGCTCTTCAATAAATCCTCAACCAAAATAGTTTCTCACTTCAACTATTTTTTTGATTCATTTTGCTTGCTTGGCAAGTTGTGGATTTTGTCTGAGACTAGTTGAATATGTAGGAGTAGATGTAGGAGATCTTGCAAGGTAAGAGACTAAGAGATATCTTGACTAGAGAGAGCACATGACACATATGTGTGCTTCCATCTAGATCCGACCCATAGGTAAAGGGCACCTATATTTTAGCTTTGTTTCCACAACACAACAAAACCTCTTTTGTTGAGTCTCCAATCATAGACTGCAGATGAATAGGCCGAGCTCAAGTGACATGGGATTTCTCTCCATGACAAGCTTGATGTGGAAACCTCGCATGTTTTAGCTTAGGAAGACTCATATAAGAGAATCAATCCATAGTGTTTGTTGGAATATCAAAGTGACAACATGAAGGTGTGCACAAGAGGGAGAGAGAGCTCAAGTATAAGAAGAGGATCTTGCTTAATGAGTTGTTCACAAGTACAATTGGTACACTCTTTCCACATTTGAGAGTGAACTCTAAGCTATTTATATAGCCTCACTGTGGACTAGGGTTAGAGTTTTCCTTGCCCTATAGCTCATTCACACCTTACCTTCCCTCATACACCCTTGCTTACTTAGAGTTCCTATGCTACACTTTTAACCCCCCCCCCCCCCCCAATGCCAGGGTGGCACTGGATTATGTAGCATGGAAATGGTTTCCCCCCCAACGAATCAATGATATGCCTTTATAAAATAGGCTACATGGATGTTTATGGAAAGATACGACAATTGGGACTAGAAAAGTCGGTCATCAGGTGCTTGGAGACATAGTTGACTCCAAGTCTTTGGGAATTTCAAGAGAGTTGGGACATTTACTTATGATGTGCCTTGTTTGTTTACATTTTTTTACAATTGTTACACTTCATCTTGTTGGGATCATTTTTCCAACAATTGCTTACAGATGTCCCCTTTTATTGCAAAAGGAACATTTAGTAGCCACAGCATGGACTAAGAGTTGGTTTGTCGAGGTAGATGATGCTGGGCTAGTGCTTAGTTTCTTTTCTCCTCATCCAAACAAGACTAAATGATACCTTCAAGTGTAGGATTTGGTACATTTGTTAGGGTAGTGACAAGAGTTGAAAAGACTTTCCTTACGGCTTTCAAAAGTATTACAATGGCATCTTCTTTAACGCGAGCTTGGATTGAAGCTACTTGAGCCATCAAACCCTTTATGTGGGAAATGAAATTTCCTAGGTCTTCTCCTTGCTTGTATTTCAAGCTGAAGAATGCTATTTTGAGGAAGATTTTGGAATTCTTCCCTGTTGCACCATACAGTTTCTATGGTGAATTAAAGATTCATCTATGTAACATTATTATGGCTTGGGCTCTTTCATCATCTTCAATATCCATAGGATTGGATGGATCAATGGATGTTTTCTTTTTGATGAATGGCTAATAGCCTCTCTCCATCATCTTATATTTTATTAACACTTTCCATGGGTGAAAGTCTCCCCCATCAAACTTGCGGATTTGAGGTTTCACATCAACATATGCCATTTATGAATGTCTTACCAATTGCACAATGGCAATGGCAATGTCTATTCCTTTACAAGTTTGGTACTACAAGTGGAAGCAATCAAGTTGGAAAAATTTGATGTGAATTTGGATAAATAAATTAGAGGAAGAGAAGAAAATGGTCTACATGTTTATATCTAGCACATAGCCTTAGATTTCCAAGATAGATGATGACAACTAAGCACTTAATGAATATATTTAGGGTCTAAAAGCCTTCCATTTGCAAAAATTAACAAGCAAGAAATGATTGGTGGTTCGATCAATAGTGTTCAAAAACACTAGTATCCAAGTTTAGTAGTGAATTGCTTGTGTTGAAGTCCACTAGTTGGATTTCAGTTTGAGAGTTTCCTCCCAGGCAAGAAGCTCTAAGTTTTGAGCTTCCAAGTTTACAATGAACTTGAACCTTGCCTAGTTAGTGATTAAAATAAATTTTCATGACTTCAATGAAAAGAAACTTGACAAAAAACAAGCTTCAAGCTTTTTGGATTTTGCTGCCAACAAGGTACACAGTTAGGGTTTTGCTCTATGTGAGCAACAAAACCCTTTTAGGGTTGAGTAGCCCACTTGGGGGGCTAACAAAGCCCTATGGTGGCTGCCATGAATGATTCATTAGGTAAATTTAATTTTTTTGATTCATAAAAAAATATTGGAAAACACAAAAACAATGCATCAACACTTGCCGACAATTGTTGTCTCTTGCAACATAGGCACTAGCATGTATCTTTGAGCTTTGATGCATTTCAAAAAGTGATAAATCATGAAAAGTTTCAATTTTTTATTTCTATTTACTAAATTTTCATCTATTTTTTCATGAGATTAACAAACATATCATGGGTGAGTTTTTTGGCTACAAGTAGCTAGGTCTAGTAGTCAACACTAGTGGACCCATAAAGCATTATGTGTATTAGTATTGTTGAGACCAATTGTTGGAACTAAAAAGCATTTGACAACAGCAAACAATCTTGGCTTATTTTTTATTATAATTCAAAACTTAAATGATTTTTGGAAAAGCTCATAGAAGAGATAGCACTCGTAGTAACAACTAGAAACATTGTTTAGCAAGCAACTGCATTGTTTGACCTAATTGTGCAAGAGTGAAACCGATATGAAGAATGCTTTTAAAAAAATTTTAATCTTGAAAAAATTAATACATTTTGGAAATTTTGATGCATTGGATTAAGAGACTCATGGCAATGAGCTCAACCATGACTAGCTACTCATTGGGGGTGTTAACGGGCTTTAGAGAGGGAATTTGATTTGCTCTTGCCAAGATTGGATGTTGTCTGATAATTTTTGAGATTATCTAAATTTCTAAACTTTGGTGCACTAACAAATATATAAAATTTGGACAAAGACGACATCTAACTAGCTGGGATGCGGGACTACTAGCTAGTGGTATTACTTGCCAATAAAACCCTTGCTTGGGGAATTGATTTGACCATTAAAAAGCCAATGAAAGGAAAAAAATTGTAACTCATAGGTTTTTAGGATATTTCAAAGTATTGAATCCATGTGCTTTATAAGATCAAGAAACAATTTCTTCTTAGGTGTTGACTACCCCTTCCACATGTGTAGCTTGGTACATAATTGGTGATTTGAATTCGGTTGCATTGGGGATATTGCATACATATGAATTTCAGCTAATTCTCTGAAATTTCTTTTTTTTTAGTGATTTGGGTTGGTTGGTACTTCTTATCCAATTATAAACTTTTTCGGGGCTCTTCAGGATACCAACTTGCTAGTAGAGGCTCCCTATAACTCATAGTTTGTACATATTTGATCTTCCATCTCCATAACTCTTAGAAATATTGAATCTACAAGTTTTCTACTAAAAAATTTAGGTTTTGACCATCCATTAATCCACATTGATTATCTATTTGGTTGGCATGGATTGGTGCTAAGGTAGTGATAGTCTAGGCATAGTCTAGCACTTAGCTTGTCTTTTCGGCTCTTGATGGGATGACATGTACATGACTTGGTGATTTGATTTTTTATGTTGGAGATCACTAAAGAATTCATGGGATTTTACTCTAGGGTTGAAGGGCTAGCTTGCGACCTTGCAAAATCACTTGGTGATCACAACCTTGAGTGGCACCACTTTGTAGACCATTATAGAAGATTGGGCAATCACCTCTATGGTCCCCCAATCTCATGAGATAGACCATTCGCACCTTAGGCAAGGTTTGGATCTCTCTTAGATTTCACAAAAATAAGGCATTTCTTCTTGGCATGAGGTATGAAACATACACTTGCCACCCACATACTTAAGTTCAAACTTGAGTGATGACTCTTTAACCAAGGCAAGAACATGCTGAAGTGATGGATCACCACAAAGCCCTTATTTGAGACATAGTGCTTGTCATCCTTGCACCTCAAGAGTCACCTACTTGAGATAAATTTGAGCACACTAGACCCAATCTTCCATACATAAATCTATAATGAGCACATTATCTATTCTTTGAGACCTTTATGTCTCTAGTTGCTTCAAGCACAGTCATATGTTACTGTAGTTAGCAGTACTAGCAAATTTGGTATTTTCAAAATCTTGTATAATTAGAGATGTTTTTATAGTTTATCACACATACAAGATAATACATTACTCCTAAGGAACAAGCCTACCAAGTTTGGTCACTAACCAAGTCCGTATATGGAAGATACAAGCTCTAGAAGGTTAATGTATATAGTGGATTGCACATAGCAAAAGTGAATTGTAGGCTGCACATAAACTTTTTGGGGCTGAAGCTTTCAAAATTTGATCCAGGTGTCTTCATGGAAGTTGTGGATTGAATTGGGGCTATAGCTTTAGAAGGCTCAGCAATCCAAGTTACATATTTATGAGCAAGTTTTCTACAATGTGGTCAATGAACAGTACAAGCATGCCTTTAATAGCCCTAGATTTCTTTGGCACCGAATCCCTTGATGGCAAAGCCATGCTCTTAAACTTCTTCTTCCACCCTTGTTTTCCTGTCCTCTTCTGCCTTCTTTGATTCTTCTCTTATCTTTGCAAGCTCTTCCTCCTCTTTCCTCCTTCTTTCTTCCTCAGCCCTCCTAGACTCTCTTTGAGCCCTCTTAATTTTAGCTCATTTTTCTTTGCTTAATTCCTCTTTCCTTTCTTTCTGTCTCCTGTCCCCTTTCTTTTGTCCTTATGGTTTGCTTGCTTGTGTAGGCGGCACCTCCTGTTCTCCCTTGTCACTTATCGTTCTTTCACTTGATTCTTCTCCTTCGTGGTGAGGTGGGCTTTGATGTGGTGGGCTTTGATGTGCAGCTTGCTCTTCCATGACTCCAGCATCCTTCATTGCTTCATTTATGATGGCTGTCAAAACACCACCATATCTAATTGTGGCTGCCTTTGAGGCAGGTTTCTTCCTTGTGGAGCGTGCTGTTGAGGTAGGGGATTCTCCTCCTGTTGGTGCTTCCGCTGGAGTGACAAGGGCAGTTGAGCTTTGAATGGTTTTTTGCACGAACCCATTCCAGTCTACCTCCTCAGGGACTCCTGCTGCAATGCTTTCTAACAACGGGACCCTGATCCTATTCATCAATGCGTTGTACCTTTGGCCCGAAAAGAGTGTGTGGATCATCTTCGCTTGCACCTTCACTGCTAGATTCGGGATGTTAGCCAAGTTGATTCCATCCACTGTGTGCACCTCTTCTTTCTTTACCCCCAGCATGGCGTAAACATCCCTTCTCGGCTGCCTCTCTTTCTTGGGTACGAGCCCCAAGGCCTTCTCTACGATTGCCACATTGAGGGGCGCTTCAACTCTTCTTTCTTGCTCCCCTATCCTCACTGTGATAGTGCCACAGTTCCTGCCCTTGTCAAAGTTCCTCAGAAATTCAGCACACATGCCATAATCCACGGCCTGCCCCACCTTTTCCACATACTTGTGGAGGTGGCATCTGTCCACCAATTCTTTGACTGCAGGTTCCTCCAAGACGGCCTCATCCAGGTTCAGCGTGTGCTTGAAGGTGAATTGACTGAATCCTCGTGTCTCGACGACTGATGCCGAACTTGGTCATCTCTTTTTTAGAAAATGGGAGTTTGCCCCCTTTGTCTTGTCCTACCATGGTGGTTACCTGTCAACACACCATGCCAACATTAATGCTTAAAAATCGGCTTATTTCTAACAAAACTCAATTTTGAGAGAAAAATGTATGTGTCAAAAATTGGTATACTTGCTTAGAGGCTTAAATTTTAGAGACAGACTCACAACAGCAGTTGCTATTGTTTTCCCTTTGCAGTATCTTCCATTGAAACTCAATTAATCATAACATTCTGCTAGATAGCATGACTCTCATTTTGCCGACTCTCATTTTGCTCTGCTCTTGCTCACATTGCTTCCCCCCGTCTTGGTTCTTTCAAGGAATCCTTCCTAGGATTAGCACAGGAGGTACGAGGCAAATGCTGTTTTTCATGGATTGACTTACTTAGCCAATAACCAATCATAGAAGCTTGGATTGTATTCGAGTTGGGCATGACAATCAAGAGCAGATGGTTGGATGGAGACTTGGGAGATGTAGGTCAAGACATCATGAAAGAGATCTCCAGTATTAAGGTGGCTTGCAACATGTAATTCCTCTTCCGTAAGGAATTGGTCAATGTAAGGGTGAGCGAGCACATGGTCGTCTAAATGCTGGTTGCGGGTGATGGTCAAAACCCTAAATGAGATAGGTGCCACATAAATAGGGTCATATTCGATGGTTTTAACTGCCTTGCGTTGCTCAGCATTGGTCATTATCCGACAACCTTTTTTCTCCCATTGGATTCTCAAAGCAAACCACTGCTGCAAGAACGTGGAAGGCGAGCTTGCCATCTGCGTGAGCTCTTGCAACTCATGCTCAGGAACAAAATGAGGAGGCTTATGATATGAAGTGATAAGTCTTCTGAGGGCAGCTTGCTCCTTTGAGATTTCGTCATTTGCTATCAGTTTAGTTTGTATTCTTCCCAAGTGCATGGTAATGCACGAACATCTGAAGCAAGTGTTTTGTCAAGAGGACCTAGGTCTAGCCTCTCATAACTTCTAGCGAATGTAGTGAAAGTTTTGTCCAACATCTTGATGCAGGTTACTAAGTCATCCCCAGAAGTCGCGGCGAGGTCTTTAGCCAAGGAAAGGAAAGGTCGTACCACGTAGGAAGGTTTAAGACTTGCTGGTGGGAATGGTGCAAATGGACTAGATAGTGGTGACTCCATCATTGGTGTCACAGGTGTGGCTTTGCACTCCGAAGCACTTTGAGGTGCTGCAGGAAGATCTGGGGGCATGGGAGTTGTGCTGGGCTCTGAGTGAGCAGTCATGGGGGTATTTAAGTTCTCTAGATTAGGTAAGTCTAAGGCTTGTGGCGGTTGCTTTGGTCGATAGATGAGCTGGGGCTTACTAGCCACAGTGGGCAATGGTTTGCTGACTATGCCCTGGGCACCATGTGTGCAAGCCTCTCTCACTGGGGTGAGATTGCTTGTAGATGAGCTTTTAAACTTGCCATTTTTAGGCACCGAAATCCAGGGGTTGCCCTCGTAGTATCCTTGTGCTCGCAAGAGATCTTTGGGGATCCATCGTGGTGTGGTTGTGTGTCTACGTTGATAGCGTCTAAACTGCCTCTTAGGCCGTGATGGTTGGCTGATTATTTTGGCATTTAGAATCATGTTTGGGTGGTCTACCCGGATGTGGTCTTTGCCGTTTTGGCACCCATATAAGCTTGGACTCCTTGGCCTTGTGAGCACTCTTGGTGGGTTTGGGCCTAGGATCGATAGCCTGGCATGAGACCTTAGTTTTTTTCTGTTTAGACTTAGGCTGAAGCGTGGTCATAGGGGTTTCTACCGCTGGCTTTGTAATGGTGGAGAAGTTAGGACAGCCCTTATTGAAAGTCATCACTATACGCACATTGCCTATAGCAAGATGAATGCGGTTTAGGTTGTAATCCACATTACTATTCGTTTGCTTCTTGAAAGTACAACCTAATAGTGACATATTACCGGCTCCTTTAGTGTCAGGCAACACATGGAAGAAAGCTGGTAAACTTTCAGACTCGATAGCAACAACTACCTTGCACTTCCCTAGGAGTGAATAAGCATTACCCCCAAATGGGGTGAGTTTGGCATTAGTGGGCTGTAGTTTCGGTTGACCAATGCGTGTCCAATGGTCATGCGTCAAGATGTTGTAGTCAGCACCTTCATCAATCAAGGCATCGAAAGAATATGTCGCTCTTGCTGTGACTGTGATTCGTAGATATGCCAGTGCCAGTGCTTCTTCGTCCTGATCTGTAAGGTCGGTTATAGTAGCCATGCAGACGTTCATTGGGGGTTCTAGCATGGGTGGCTCATGTAATGGATGGGAAGGAGGATAGTACTTCTTTATGCGGTTGCCATTAAAAAAGCCTATTCCTTCGCCTTCAAGTGTCTCTAACTCAACATTCCCTGTTCTACCAATCATGCGTACTCTGAAAGGCCCTAGCCCTCAAAACTTCATCTTCTGTTTATGTCCTTTTATAGAGTATAGAAGAACAAGGTCCCCTTGTTCAAAGTCTCGCTGTTTGACATGCTTGTCAAACCACATCTTTCATTGAGCCTTCTCACAAATCAGAGAGTGAGTGTCGAGGAGTCGGGTCTCCGTTAGGCGCTCTAACTCCATTAAGCGATTGGTCCAAGCCTCTCTTCCCTCCCAACGCTCCTGGACTACTATCCTTAAGCTAGGGATGAAGAATTCTAAGGGTAAAATGGCTTTAGTTCCGTACGTCATCCTAAAAGGCATCTGTCCTACAGCCATTTTATAAGCTATGCGATAGGCCCACAAGGCCGCCATTAGCTTGTTGTCCCAGTCACTTCTTGAAGTAGACACTACCTTTGTAAGCACGTTGACTAAGATTTTATTCGTGGATTTAGCTTGGCCATTAGCCTGAGGGTAATAGGGATAGGACTTCCAATGAATTATTAGGAAGGTAGAGAGCAGGTGGGAAATCACTTCATTAATGAAGTGCGTGCCTTGGTCGCTTACAAGTTCGATTGGATAGCCAAACCGTGAAATGACCTGCTCCCACAAGAACTTTGCAGTGGTTCTAGCATCATTCTTCCTTGTGGCTTGTGCCTTTGCCCACTTTGTTAGATAATCAGTTGCCACTATGATGTAGCGAGCTTGGGAATATTGTGCCGCAGGACTGATAGGTCTAATAAAATCGATGGCCCATTTTTCAAAGGGTTGTCGGGCTATGACAGGGGTCAACTCCATCTTGTCTTTCCGCACAGGCACTTTGGTCCTTTGGCACTCATCGCAGTGCTTTACGAATTTAGCTGCATCGTGGAAAAGGGTGGGCCACCATAGTTGGGATTGTAGCACCTTTCGGGCTGTTGTGTCCCCGCTAAAGTGTCCTTCAGCGATTCCGCCATGTGCTTCTTTCAATGCATTGTGCATCTCGTGCTCACATATGCATCTGCGCAATAAACCGTCTTGTCCCAACCTATAGAGTTGGCCGGCTATCAGTTGGTATGGCTGAATTTTCAGGATAAGTCTTCTCAGCCTGGCCTTCTCAATGGGTCTCTCAAGTAGTCCGCTCTCTAGCACTTGCACTATGTCATCGGCCCAGTACGGCGTCAGATCAGCTTTAAACAATTCTCTCTCGCTAGAAAGGTTAAAGAGATGAGCATTCGGTAAATCGTCAGGTATGCCTTGTTCAGTGGCTTCTCCTATGGGTATGTGGGACATGTGGTTAGCCATGTAATGCTGCTTTCCTTTGTGCACAACCACAGAGAAGTCAAACTCCAGTAGAAGGAGTAACCATCTAGCTATGCGTCTCGTAGTGCAAGGCTTGTTCACAAGATATAGCAAGGCTTGATGGTCAACAAAGAAGACAAAGGGAGTGGCCAACAGGTAATGCCTAAATTTCTTTACCACAAATACCATGGCCAACCCCTCCCTTTCTGTCGTGGAATAGTTCATCTCGGTCTCTGTGAGCTGCCTGCTGGCAAAACTCACTGGGTAATCTAAGTTATGTTCACTAGGCTGGCATAGCACGGCTCCAATAACGAACTTAGAGGCGTCTATGTGTACATGAAATGTTATGTTCCAGTCTGGGGCTCGTAAGATTGGTGTAGTAGTAAGAGCCTTTTTCAACTCCTCATATGCGTGCTGGCATTCCTCAGTCCACTCAAACACTATCAACAGTTTGTACAATGGTCTAGAAATTAGTGCGTAATTTAGTACAAAGCGTCGATAATATCCAGTGTGTCCTAAGAAGCACTGAACTCTCGGGTGGCGGTAAGTCAACAATGACTCTGACTTTAGAAAAGTCAGTGGCAATGCCATTCCTTGACACTATGTGCCCTAAGATGCATCTGTGTTTCACCCAGAACTGACACTTTAAGGGGTTCAATGAGAGGTGGTACAACCTACACCTTTCAAAGACAGCTCTCAATTTCTCTAAGTGTTCGGCCCAATTAGAGTGTACACATAAGTCATCTACAAACACTTCCAGTTCGCGCCTAAGCATGTCCTTAAATATAGTGCACATTAGGCGTTGAAAAGTCGCAGATGCGTTCATCAGCCCAAAAGGCATGACAATGTAGGCGAATACACCCCATTCTGTGGCAAAGGCAGTCTTGTGCCTATCGTCGGGGTGCACTTGCACTTGATTATAGCTTGAGAAACCATCCAAAAAACTGTAGGCTTCTTTACCTGCTACCCTCTCAAGCATGTGCTCGGTGTAAGGTAAAGGATAGTTATCCCTCTTTGTAGCAGCATTCACTTTCTTGTAGTTCACGCACACTCGGATTTTTCCATTTTTCTTCATGACAATCACGATAGGTGATACCCAGTCCATGTGATCGATCTCATATATGAATCCTGCCCTCATGAGTTTATAAATCCCCTCTTTTATTGCATGGGTGTGTTTGGGATTCATGGGGTAAGATCGTTGTTTTGTTGGCACTACATCAGGGACCATTGGGATATTATGAGTCACAACCCTAGGGTCGACTCCCTTAAGTTCATCTAGTGTCCAGGCAAATACGTCAATGTACTCTTGCAAGAGTGCAACAAGTTTGGTCTCCTCATCCTCCGTCAAGTCATCTGCAATGAATATAGGTCTTGGCTTTTCACCTTCCCCAGCGAAGTTAACTTCCTTGACTTTGGCGGGTCCCTCGATCGGTTCACTGGTTTGGCCTTGTCTTTTCACACCTAGCAAAATCACCACTTTGTCACCCTTTTTAAATTTTGTAAACCGTTTGGGTAGATCCTGTGGTTTCTTTTGCCTTTCTGCTTCTGAGTCCTTTGCTTGCTTCCTGGCCTCCTGCGCCTTAGGTGGACTGGCAAGTCTTCCTTGGTGCGTTTGACTTTAGAAGGTTATGGTATCTCGGGATCACTCTTAGTGCTGACTTCTGACTCTGAGTTAAACTCACATCCCTCACTTGAGGAAGGTGTTTCCCCAGGGGGTCGTAGTTCAGTAGGTGTATCCGTCTTGAGCACTAGGATTACCCATGGTCGTGCCACTCTGGCTTGCTCGTAATCCATGGCTCCTATGTGTTCTAGCCAGGATCTGTCACACTCCATTCGCATGACTCCTTTTTTGTTCTGACTGGTCCTTCCTCTCCTAGGCCTCGAGTCTGCCCTGATTTGTTCTATCACTTTTCCTTCCGTGTCGTACTCTATTGTATCTATCTCTTCTTCACTCTCCTCTCCTGTAGAGCGATAGTCCTCATACTCCTCGTCATCAGAGTCCTGTCCTTCTGACTGCTCATCATCACCTAAGATTTCCTCTCCAATCTCCTTGTCATTAGTAACTAAAGCCCAGTTATATAACAAATTCAGGTCGTGGACCTTGGTCCATTTCCATTCTGGCTTAGCTAATAGATCACGTAGAGGTTTTAAGTTAGCAGTCAAGTTGCCTTCCAGTTTATTAGTCAAATACTCTACGATTTCCTGAAGTTCTAGTTTGTTGTTAGGGATATGGAATGAGGCTGGTTTGCCTGGGTTGAGTGAGCTTCCTGCCATCATACAGAGTGGCACAGCTAGCTCCTCAATTGGCATGATTGCGGCTTTAGCAGCCTGCCGATATAGTTCTTCCTCATCTGAGAATGGTAGGTCAATGGTTGCCAAAACGTGCATCCAATCCCTCTCATCCTCAAGGCAAGGAATATATTTAGTGAGTGATCCATAGGGTTTGGTCGTTTGAGTATTGCCTTTCAACATAGCTGAGATGACATCTAGGTCAACGGGGGTCGTCTTCCAAGTGTCCATCTCTACCCTTACTGCACTAGTTCTGTTCCCTAGGAAAATCAAACCATTGCCCCAGTCCTCAATGACACGTGCATTCCTCATCCAAGGTCAGCCTAATAGTATGTCGTAATCCACTCCCTTCATGACAATGAAGTTTACGGAAAACTGCACAACGGCAATCTTTACTAGCCAATTCTTTAAGACCCCGAATGGTCTTACCTTCATTCCATTTGCTAACGTGACGTTAAACCTGGCAGTCTCTACAAGAGGGTTTCCCCATGCCTCTAAGACTGCATGGCTTAGTACACTAACACTTGCACCTGTGTCTACAATTCCTTTTCGCGTCATATCTCCTAAGGCTAGGACAGGTAAAACTGCATGCATTTCAGTGTCTTCCCAAAAAGCATTGATGTGCAAAGACTTAGGAATTGAGTGTAGAGTTAGACTTGGGATCTATGTAACCGCATCATGATCTTGCGGATCAGCACCCACAAGTCCTGTGTGTCCCTCCATCAAGTCTTTTAACTCTTGCCATAAGGAATGATTCTGCCTAAGCAGGTCTTCCAAGCTTAGAGTTACTGGAGTAGACAACAAGGTTGTGAGGAGGCTACTGAGCTCTTGTCTTCCCCTGAGGCTAGCATTTCTAGGCCATGCGTTCTGTTTGCCCTGGCAAGTTTTCCCTTGGCCTTGCTACTGAGTTGCCCCCAGTGGTGCAGGTATGCTCATAGCTTGTGGTTTTGAAGGTGAGACTAGTGTGCTCACGTTGGAGAAATCGTCAATAGGATCTTCTAATATGGGTTCAGCATCCTTGAGGTGCTTTTGGGCATCCTTGACCCACTCCTTGACCTTCGCTATAGCCTCGAGCTGCCGTTTGGGATGGGGATATTCCCCTACCTTGGCACTCCCTAGCTCGGCTATCTTAGGAACTGAGGTCTCTGCCTCTGCGTCTATGACCCTCTTTCCCGTTACTAACGTAGTCGCTTCCTCGGTTTTAAGAGTTATCTTTGCATCGGTTCTCTTTTTCCGTCTCCTCCGGCTTTTCTTTCCTATTGAGGTTGCGTCAAGGTTACTTGGCCCTGGCAAAGAGATGCCTGCCTGTTTTGTTTGAGCTCGCATCATAACATGTAGTGGGATGGGTGTATCCTCATTGTCAAAGGTTTCCACTCCAAAAAGCCCCAAAGGCACCGATGGCATGTTGGCAGAGCTGGTTGATGGCTTCCGCCTAGGACAGTCAGGAAACATATGTGTGATTCCACACTCTGTGTATCGAAGATCCGCTTTGTCCTTGTTAGCTTGTTCTCATTCTGGGCAACGTGATGAAATGTGGCCTGGGTGGCCGCAAGTCCAGCATGTGATTGGATCTTGGCTTGGCCCTCCAAAACCTCTGCCTCTTCCTCTTCCTAAAGCCATCATCGGCACCGGCCGATAGTCCATCAGGACTGGGTTGCCCTCCTCGTCATAGGATATGTACGGGTTGACATATGTTTCTTCCTCATTAGGCTCCTCCACAAAGTGAATAGGAGCATCGCTAGATGGCTGGGTTACAAAAGGCCCTGGTGGTCTGGGTATACCAGTTGGGTTCATCATTAACTAGGTATGACAGGTCTTGAGTCAGGTCTTGAGTCAGTCGGTGTTGGGAGAGCTAACTAGGCTCCCCTCCCAAAGAAATTGGATGGCCTATTACCTAAGTATGGAGGGTTGTACTACTTTGCGTATGGAAATCTCCTCGGCATTCTGCAATGCATTGCATCATGCCCGAATCTACTACAATTTGAGCACGGCCGAGATCTAGGATCTTGGCACTCAACTGGAAGGTGATTGTTGCCGCAGTATATACATTGTACATGCGATCTCACAGGCTTTCTTACCAGCTCTTGCAACCGTACAATCTCCATTCTCATTTCTGCCATCCCTTAGTTGTGGTCTACACTCTTTCCCTTATCTTGCACACTAGCAGTTGCTTTTTCCCCCGAAGTAGTTGATCTCTCAGGGTCCCTCTGGCTTGCACTCTCTCGATTGGTAGTCCTCATGCTGCGTTCCCTGAGTTGATCATCTACGCGTATTGCCTCCTCGAAAACTCTAGCTAGCACATCTCGTTGCAAGGTGGAGTTACTGGCCAAAGCCTTGTAGAGTTCCTTACTCCAAATCCCGTTCATGAACACTGTAGACACTGCCCTCTTGCTAGGTCGCTTATTGGCAGGGATTCTCTTGTAGAGGCTACACACCTAAGTGACGTAATCCCTAACGTCTTCCTTCTCCCTTTGATTGATATTCATCAACCTAACGATGAGGTTATCCGAATACCCTGCCTTCGAAAACCTCTTGATGAAGAGGCCCTTAAGGCGAACAAAGTTCGTATGTTCTGCGTCATCTAGACTAGAATACCAGGTCCTCCCCTTATCGCCTAAGCACAGGCCGAAAGCTTGAGCTCGCTGCGCAGGGTCTGTAAGACCGTTTGCCTCACATAGTTGTTCGAACTGCTCCATGAAGCTGTACGGGTCACTGCTAGGTTCGTATCTAGCTAGTTGTTTTACTACGATGGGGATTCTAGCCTGCCCTTTAGCCCCTTGCGTGACTCCCAATCCCGATAGTAGCGCGGTGGCTAGGGTAGTAGCGCTCTGTTCAATGGACATATTGTCCAAGAGTCACTTTGCTACCAGTTTGCTCAATGTCATGTCAGCCTCTGCTGCCCATTCCCTCTCTACATTTAGTCCAGATTTGGCCGCTCCAGCTAGGTCTAGCACTCGTCTAGCCTCGTACATATCTACGTCTTGCTGTAGCCTTCTAGCCCTTTGCTCATGGTTGTAGGAAATTATGCCTTCTAGCACTCTCTTGATTGCTCTTCTCTCTTCTTCCAGGTTTGCTACCACTTCCTCTACAGGTCTGCCCTGGATCACGGTCCTAGTGAGTAGATCATAGTCGTGGACTAGTTCCTGGACTGAGGTTGAAAATTCTCCTAAGTCTAGTTGGTCCTCTCCTCGTTCGCCTCTTGATCCCGACATTGTTTCTGCTTCCAGCTCCACGAGGTTGTCAATAAATCCAAGCAGCTCCGATAGCTTCCAATCCTCTATATTGTTGCTTTCCTTGTCTTCGTGTCTTCTCCAGGTTCTATTAGTAGGGCACTTAGGCACCTGTCTAAGTCTTGGGGTCTTCTCCTACTAGTGGGTTCCTTAATGTTATTAGATATCCTGATGTGTTCCTTGTTATTTGAAAGCAGCTGCAATCCTTATTCACACGTTATGCTTAGTGCTTTCGTGGTGCTTGGTGCGAAAACAGGCTTTTCTCTTTTCTTACAATGCAAACTTAGTGAAACACAAGAGTGAAGTGCTGATGCAAAAAGCGTTTAATGCAAACTCCACTCTGTTTCTCTCCACATTCTTAGCCTAATTTGAGTTCTAAGCTCGGTTCTAGGCTATTCTATGGTCTTTCTGAAGGTCTGTGCTGCGTTTTCTATTCTGCTCTAAGTTCGATTGGTCTTTGAGGTTCTAATGGCCAAACTGGGTCTTGGGGGTGTTCAGGGTTGTGTCCTGGGGGTCAGGTCTATGGCAGGGTCAAGTAAAGATCCTTATTTTTCCTTTTGGCAGGATGGTCCGATTCCTAGAATCGAACTATCTGATTCTGAGAATCGGACAGGGCTGGTCCGATTCTTGCAGTTAGACAGGGTGGTCTGAGTGCCACGTGGCACGTCCGATCGGACTGTTCGATCCGGTAATGGGGTCTGATTAGCACGCAGTTCGACTCCCTCAGTCAGACGGTCCGATTCTTGGAATCGAACGGTCCGACTCCAGGACTCGGGTGGTCCGATTTTGGGAATCGGACCACTAAGACCTGGTCTGACTGCGTCTGGCGGTAGGTGCGATTTCGACGCGTTTCGATCCCACTTGACGCCTGCTACACACAATCACAAGAGACTTTCTAGATATGATTAGGGCACTACTAAGAAGCACCAAACTCACCTGGAGCAGCACAAATCGATGGCACTCAGAATCGTGATAGCGCTCCCTCTTCTTGGTACCCAGAAGCTCTCTCTCTCTCTCTCTCACGAAGCTAATCAGTGAAATGAGGTTTGTCCTGGCCTCCCAAGCCTCTTAAGGTCATTTCGTAGCATTGCAAAACCTTAAAGCCAGTTCCCTTTTTCCTGTTTTACCCAAAAATTTGAATCTGGTTCCCTGTTTCCCTGTTTCCAGCAGCAGCCAAAACCTCCGTTTTCTCTTTTCTTAACCTAATCTAACCTTAATCTAGTGCAGCCAAAATGCAAAACAGAGATGCAGAATGGTAGTCCTACACTAATGCTTCCAACAAACCAAAACACTTACTTGTTTCACGGATTAAAACCTCCTAAATCTTCTAGCTGTCTCGAGCACCAGTTCGGGCTGCAAACCCTACTTCTATGCTCGATTTGATGCGCGCGGCGCTCAAGGCTCGATTCCGTCGGTCCCGGCAACGGAACCAAAATGAAGGGGAGCTACAAGCTCTACCCCGAGACCTATGGACCACTTATTGCTCAAGTGTTTCGAACTGAGCGGCCATGGCTACCTCTCACATAGCCGACGCGCAATGCCTACCTTATAGGTGTAGTGAGCTTACCTTGAGGCTCGATCGAGTACCCTCCTCTTTCTTGCACACCGGTAGCTCCACGATCCTTGAGGCAAGCTCAAGCAACCTCAATCCCTCTCCCATGAGCTTCATCCTCCATAGCCACGTGCGAGACAAGAGAAGAGAAGAGAGGAGGGGAAGATGAAGAGAGAAGATGGAGAGCTTCTTCTCCAAGATCCCTCACTCTCACACAATCACTCCCTCACTCCCTCACACTCTCTCAATCCCTCTCTCAAGCACAAGCAAGAAGGCAAGAAACAAGAGAAGAAGAAGAAGAAGAAGCTTTGGCCACACACAAGAATGATCTTCTCATTCACTTTTTGAACTTTATATACATGCCCTACTTTTCATGGGCGGTCATCCCCTTTTTTACATGGCCGGCCATTAGCCTAGGCCCATTTCTCATTTCCCATCGTTCTAATCTATCATATTCCCAACTAACGCATACAATTTGCACAGGAGTGAGCCTGGCGCTCTTTTATAAGGATTCGGGAGCGCGTTCACACTTAATGGTGCGCTTTTTACTCACTTGTTTAAGAGAATCCCTACCAAATGAATGACCAAACGAGAGAGCAGTCTCTACCATCTTTATACATGGAATCCGCAGCAAGGAACTTTACAAGGCACTGGCAAGCAACTCGAGCTTGCAGAGAAATGTGCTTGCCAAGGTTTTTGATGAGGCAATAAGGGTAGATAACTAGCTTAGGGAGAGAAGCACTAGAAGCTCGAATCAAGATGGCTCTTGCCAAAGAACCATAGACAAAGCCACAATCTATAGTGAGAGATCAGCCCCTAATATGCAGGATAAGGGCAAGAGCATGGCACAAGACCAAGAGCTAGCCGAAGTCAAGATAGAGCTAGCACGGTTGCAAGAGTTGGTAAAGAGACCCACTAGACCGCATGTCCAGTGTGTGCACTGTGGAGGCAACCACATCCCTATCGAAGTGCCAGGATTCAAGATCCAGGCCTTGTGCAAATTGTGGAAGGTTTGGCCACAATGCAATGCATTGTCGATTGCCAAGAAGGTTTCTTTATGCACAACAATACAACTCACCATACTACAGGAATAGACTACCTAACTTCTTCGGAAGAGGAGCCCCATTGGCCCTTCCAGCACCTAATGATGCAAAACCGATTGTTCCTAAATTAGAGATCAATCCCACGGGCATACCCAGACTGCATGGACCCTTCGTTACACATCCATCGAGTGACGCTCCCATCCACTATGTGGAAGAGCCCAATGACGAGGAGTCATATGTGAACCCTTACATCTCGTATGATGAAGAGGGTAATCCGGTCCTCATGGACTATCGACCAGTGCAGGTGATGGCATTAGGAAGGGGAATAGGCAGAGGTTTTTCAAGGCCAACCCAAGACCTAGTCACGAGTTGGACTTGTGGTCATCCTGGTCACATATTGACACGATGCCCAGAAAAAGAGCAGGCTAATAGGGAGAGAGCTGATCTGAGGTGTGCCGAGTGTGGCATCACCCATCTCTTCAGGGGGAATGCCCTAGACAAAAGCCGTCCTTGAGCTCAGGAAATGTACCATCAGTACCTTTGGGGCTATTTGGCATTGAGACATTCAACAATGAGGATACACCCATCCCGCTGCATGTCATGATACGTGCACAAACGCGGCATGCCGGCATATCACTGCTTGGGCCTAGCAACCTAGACGCTGCCTCAATAGGGAAGACGAGTCGTAGGCAGAGAAAGAAGACAACCGATGCTAAGATCACTCTCAAAACTGGTGGAGAGATGACACTAGTGAGTGGCAGGAAGGTAATTGATGTTGAGGCTGAGACCACTGCTCCGAAAACAATAGAGAAAGGGAGTGCTAAGGTAGAGGAGTGACCCCGCCCGAAGCACCAATTAGAAGCAATTGAAAAGGTCAAGGAGTGGGTAAAGGAAGCCCAAGAGAACCTGAAGGATGCTGAGTCCATCATAGAAGATGGAATTGAGGACTTCTCTAGTGTGAGCACCCTAGTCTCACCCTCTCGACCAAGGTCAAGAGATGCGCCTATGCCATGGGCAACACCACCCAGGAGAAGCTTAGGAGCCACCGGCCAACAAAACACCCAAGGCCAATGGCCTAGAGGTGTGGGAATGGAGGAGAGACAAATGACGAGTAACCTCCTCATGACATTAGTAACCACCCCAGTAACCCTGAGCCTAGGAGACCTGCTTAGGCAGCATCCGACGCTTTGGCTAGAAGTGAAGCACTGGGTGGAGGAACCAACTAAGTAGATTGTTGTTGACATGCATGAGCATGATGCAGTCACATAGATACCGAGCTTGACGCTGCACTTAGTGCCTAAATCTCTGCATGTAAATGCTTTTTGGGAGGGCAGTGAGATGCATGCTGTGCTACCTATCTTGGCCCTAGGAGACATGACATGGAAGGAAATCGTAGACACGGGCGTAAGGGTTAGTGTCTTGAGCCACACAGTCTTGCAGGCCTAGGGAAACCCTCCTGTTGAGACTTCTAGGTTCAATGTCACACTAGCAAATGGAATGAAGGTAAGGCCGTTCGGAGTTTTAAAGAATTGGCCAGTGAAGATTGCAGGTGCCCAATTCTCTGTACACTTCATTGTTATGAAGGGAGTGGACTACAAGATCTTGCTAGGCCGACCCTAGATGAGGAATGCATGAGTCATCGAGGACTGGGGAAACGGTCTAATTTTCTTAGGGAATTAGAAGGAAGCAGTAAGGGTGGAGATGGATACCTGGAAGACAACACTTGTTGATCTACATGCCATCTTAGCCACATTGAGGGGTGACACGCAACCAACCACATCGTATGGGCCGTTGACCAAGTATATCCCCTGCCCCGAGGATGAGCAAGATTGGATGCATGTCCTTGCAACCATCGATCTCTCATTCTTAGACGATGAGGAGGAGCATAAGCAAGTTGCACAAGCCATGTGCACGCCAGATGAGGAACACTCAGTACCACTCTGCATGATGTCGAGTGCGTGTGGTCGGCCCAAACCTGTCACTTTCCATGTCCCAAATAATAAGCTAGAACTCCAGGAGACCTAGAGTATTCGCCAGGTAGATTGGAGGGCAATCCTTTTGCTAATCTCTTGCCCCTCAGAGACCTCCTAGGTGAGCACAACTGGAAGTGGACCAAATTTCATGACCTGAACTTGCTATACAATTGGGCTCTAGTCACCAATGAGAAAGAGGCTAGAAAGGAGGACCCACGAGTAGTCAGGGAGTGATGGTTCTAACACTGAATATGAGGATTGTTCCTCCATCAGTGAGGACAGTGAGGAGGAAATGGATACTGTGGAGTACGATACTGATGGAAGGGTGATAGAGCAGATAAGAGCAGACTCCAGGCATCGAGAAAGGAATGTATATGAGATCAAGAGAGGAGTTATGAGATTGGATTGCGATCGCTCTTGGTTGGAACACATAGGGATAGTGGATTATGAGCAGGCTGGAATTGCCCAACCACCAGTGGTACCTATGTTTAGGACAAACACACCTACTAAACTATGACCACCCGGGGAGACTCCTTTCTCTAGTGAGGCATGTGAGTTTAACTCGGAGTCTGAAGTCAGTACGGAGAGCGACCCTGAAATACCCATGCCATCCAAAACCAAACGCACCAAGGGGGACTTGCCAGTCCACTTAAGGCGCATTCGGCTAAAGGAGGAAAGAAAGAAACAACCAAAAGAGTCAGACACAGAATGACAAAAGAAATCGCAGGACCTACCCAATTGCTTCACTAGGTTCAAGAAGGGTGACAGAGTGGTGGTCTTTCTAGGAGCAAAGAGGTAGGATCGGACCAACGAGCCTATTGGAGGACCCGCCTAGTCAAGGAAGTCAACCTGGCAGGGGAAGGTGAGAAGCCTCGACCTTATTCATAGTAGATGACCTAACCAAGGATGAGGAGGCTAGCCTTGTTGCTCTCCTATGAGAGTACGTGGACATGTTTGCCTGGTCTTTGGATGAACTTAAGGGAGTCAACCCTAGGGTTGTGACCCACAACATCCCTATGGTCCCTGATGTTGTCCCTGTAAAACAACACCCTTACCCCATGAATCCAAAGCATGCCCATGTAGTAAAAGAGGAGATTGATAAACTCATGAGAGCAGGACTTATCTACGAAATAGAGCACACAGACTGGGTATCACCAATAGTGATTGTTATGAAGAAAAAAGGAAAGATCTGAGTGTGCGTCAACTACAAGAAAGTCAATGCCGCTACGAAGAGAGATAACTACTATTGCCATACATCAAGGACATGCTTGAGAGGGTGGCATGTAAATAAGCCTATAGTTTTTTGGACGGGTTCTCAGGCTACAATGAAGTGCGAGTATACCTTGACGACAGACATAAGACTGCCTTCGCTACAGAGTGCGGGGTATTCGCCTACATCGTTATGCCCTTTGGGGTAATGAATGCGCTCGCAACCTTCCAACACATGATGTGCATGATCTTCAAAGACATGCTTAGACGTGAGCTAGAGGTGTTTGTGGATGATCTATGCATACACTCTAGCTGGGCAGAACACTTAGAGAAACTATGGGTAGTCTTTGAGAGGTGTCGACTTTATAATCTCTCGTTGAACCCCTTGAAGTGCCAATTTTGGGTGAAACAAGAATGCATCCTAGGGCACATGGTGTCCAAGAATGGCATCGCCACACTGATTTCTCAAAGATTAGGATTATTGTGGACTTGCCACCACCCAACAATTATAAGGGTGTTCTGTGATTCTTAGGTCACACAGGGTACTATCGGTGCTTTGTACTAAATTATGCACTAATTGCAAGACCATTGTACAAGTTGCTAATTGTATACGAGTGGACCGAAGAATGCCAATGTTCTTACAAAGAATTGAAAAAGGCTCTTACCACCACATCCATCTTACAAGCCCCAGATTGGACCAGAACGTTCCATGTGCATATAGATGCATCTAAGTATGCCACTGGAGCTATTCTGTGCCAACCTGGCGAACACAACCTTGATTATTGAGTGAGCTTTGCTAGCAAGAAACTCATTGAAATGGAGATGAAATATTCCACTATGGAAAGGGAGGGGCTGGCCATGGTGTTTGCCATTAAGAAATTTAGACATTATCTTTTGGCCATACCCTTCACATTTCTAGTTGACCATCAAGCATTGCTCTATCTAGTGAACAAGCCTTATGCTACAGGATGCATTGCATGATGGTTATTGCTTCTTCTAGAGTTTGACTTCTTTGTGGTTGTACGCAAACAAAAACAACATTACATGGCAAATCACATGTCCCGCATACCCACAGGTGAAGCCGCTGGACACAAGGCATAACGGACAACCTTCCAGATGCACATCTCTTTGGCATGTCCAATGATAAGGAATTATTCAAGGCTGATTTAATGCCATACTTGGCTGATGATGTCATCCATGTGCTCGAACATGGTCTACCTGAGAGACCTATTGAGATGGCCAAGCTTAGGATGCTTATTGTGAAGATCCAACCCTATCAGTTGATTGCCGGCCAACTCTATAAACTTAATGTGTTCTTAATTTTACAGGACTCAATTGGGTATAATTGTGAGTGCTTGAGTATTATGCCATTGTGGAGGGGAGGTGCATGAATCGAAAGGACTTGAATTGGGTATAATTGTGAATGCTTGAGTATTATGCCATTGTGGAGGGGAGGTGCATGAATCGAAAGGACTTGAATTGCACAACACTATTCCTTTCAACTCTTGAAATCAAGGTAGAAGGTTTAGCCTTTGCCAATTTATTTCCTTATTTAAGGAAAGCATAATGTTCATAAAGCTTGATACTCTATCATGTATGTATTTTAGTTTACATATGGCACCAAAAAAGTTAACAAAGAGGCAAAAGACCTTGAAGGCAATGTTTGGGTGGGTTTTGCCCCTAGTCAAGTTGTTGAGAAAGCTGTGGGTTCTCCTCTAGATTTTGATCTTAATGATGATGAATTGTAAGAGGATATGGATATGCATGGCTTGCAAAGGGAAATATCTACACAAAATGGAAGTATTAATATGCATGGCTGGAAGGGGAGGCATCTTTGCAAAATATAAGCAATGCTTCATGTACTCAAGGGGAATAGAAACAAGGGTCATTAAGGAAATTTAGAGCCCAATGGAAAGAAAAAATTCCTTGGTTAAAATATGGTTTATGGTATAGTGAGAAAGGAGTGATGAAATGCGAATGGTGCGAAATGTATAGAGTACCTGGTCCATGGGGTAGGGAGATGAATGTATCACAATGCAACATGATGCAATCAAAGTACATGCTTTATCAAGTGGTTACAATATGGCAATGACAAAGTACACTTGTGAAGTGGAAAAGAAAGCAAAGCCAATTTCAATGCATATTGCTTCAATAGATCATGCCAACAAGGCAAGGGTGCACATTGTATAGGCTGCGGTTGCTACTGTGCAGCACGCACTGGTAGGCCACCACTAGAGCAACACAGTGTGCTAGAGCTTGGTAGGCCTGGACTAAGCCAATTGTGGAGGAGGCTTTTTGTGCAGCGAGCTGGCATGCTATGACTGCCATGTAGGACCTCCAATGAGCCTCTATAGGCAATTCATTGGCCCTACAGTTCACAACCAGGTGGCAGGGGTGGAGTTAGGGATGAATATGACTCATGCATTGGCCTTTAGAAATGGAGTCTAGCCACTAAACTTCCATTATAGCTTGCACACTTAGGAAAGCTACATACATAAGTTGAAGAATGATATTTGATCAATGAGCATTGAGAATTGTAGCATATAGACATACATTTTTTTGTCATGCAAAGAATCGAGATGACACTAGATAGTGTTGTTTGATCTTGGACTCCCAACTTTCAACTCCCAGTTGCTCCAAAAAATATGGCCAGCACGTATCGATGTGACAATGCAGTTCTTTTCTTTTTGTGATGTGACAGTCCAAAGTTCAAACTACAACGATGTTACTCTCTCAAGCTTCAGCTTTGTTCTCAAACAAAGTTCAACATCCAATTTGGATGTGGAAAATTGCATTCCTCATTTTCCAAATCCTATGTCCAACACCCACTTTTTGGTCCCACTCAATATGCCATGTCCAAGTCTTGGAAGTTGGCACCTTGGCCCTTAAGGATGCCCATGACCAAAGCCTAATACCTATAGGTTAGTACCCATATACTACTATTAAATTTCAATTTGTAATTTTTAACCTTGCTCATCAAAATGATTGTCTCTTAAAATATATGCACTTCACAAGTGACGGATTGACGATAAAAATAAAAACGTGCACATTGCCCTTCAAAAAGTAGGCTTTCCAACAAGGCCACATATGGTCCAATATAAAATTTTTACTAACACATTGTGTGGGTGCCATTGAATGATCCAAACCTACTGGTTCTTAAGTAACGAGAAAAAAAGTGGGAATCAAAGGAAAGGGGAGGGTAAATTTTTGTGTGATTGATGAAAAAGAGCTATTACAAAGGAACTTCTAGATGGTATAGTAGAAGCTATTGTTGATGAAGTCAACAAACATGCTACTACTTGTAATTAGCCTTCGTTTTTTGCATAGGCAAGGCTGTTGAATTCTTGAGTGCACAAGTTACACTACAACATATAAACCCAATAGTTTAAAGCGATGGAATTACTCAAATAGCGACGGAATTATCGATTCGTCGCTATTAGCGTCGCTATTATTCATGGAAAAAAATAGTGTCGCTAACGTCTAAAGCGGCGAAATTACTCAAATAGCGACGGAATTATCGATTCGTCGCTATTAGCGTCGCTATTAGTATCGCTATAAGTATCGCTATAAGCGTCACTATTTGAGTCGCTATTAGCGTCGCTAATTAGGTTAGCGACGCAAATAGCTGCGCTAATAGCGACGTAAATAGCGACGGTTGCAGAGTAAATTTTCGATGCAAATAGTGACGGTTACAGAGGGAAAAAAAATTAAGTGGCAAGGCATGCAGCCCTGCCACCCTTCTAGCTATATGCACTAAATATTCTTGCATAATTCATTTGCCAATGTCACCTACACCTAATGTCTAAAAATTATGTATCAGATTTTCAAAAAAAATTGAATCCTTTGATTGCAAAAGCTAGATATAATCAATTCAAAAAGGTATTTCGCAAGGAGCTTTTTCATCACTTACTTAGGCCCGAGAAGAAAAAGAGCTTGTGATTGCAAAAGCTAGATATAATCAATTCAAAAAAGTATTACTCAAGGAGCTTTTTTATCACTTGTTAGGCCCAAGAAGAAGAGCTTCACTTCAAGCTTTCATTATAGTCAGGACCTTGAGGTATGAATAAGTCCCATTGATCTTTTGCTCACTCCAGCTTATTCCAAACTTGTTCAAGTCTTTTTGGGGGAGCATTTGGACATCTGTAAGAGTTATACCATGGTATTGGAGCCAAAAACACTTATATAGGGAGTGGTAGTGTCTCTAAGCTCTACTTCTTCCTTCTTGTTTTTACCTATGTCTAAGTCATCTTCTATCTCTTCTTTCTTGTCTTCACCCTCAATCTCAATGGATGGAGGTGTTTTAAGATAAAAAGAATCAAGCTCATTCTCTATTTCTTGAGCTCAGACTAGTTGGTGTACTCCAAATAGATCCCTAAAACGAACAAATTTCTTTTTACCAAGTGATTTGGTAAAGATATCAGCTACCTAGTCTTCTATCTTCACATGAAGTAGATCAATCTATCCTACAAGTACCATTTCTTTGATGAAATTGTAATGAATCTCTATGTGTTTGGATCTAGCATGATAGATGGGGTTGCTAGCTAGCATCCATATACACCTCAGGTTGTGTACATAACCCTCATGCTCAATCTCCCTTGCACACATTGATCTCTCTCACTTCTTCTCTCTATACACTCTTCATTAACAAAAAGAAAGAGAGAAGTAAAGAAAAGAGAAAAACAAAGAGAGAAGAGATAATGCACTTACCTTAAAGCTTGAAGAAGAATCCTTTCGCGCTTCTCTCCTTCTTCTTCTTCTTCTCCTTCACGAGTTCCCTCCTTCTTCTTTGCAGTTGTCCCCTCTCTTTTTGTGGTGGATTGGCGGTGGCAGTAACCTCTCTCTCTCTCTCTCTCTCTCTCTCTCAATATTCCTTGCACACATTGATCTCTCTCACTTCTTCTCTCTATACACTCTTCATCAACAAAAAGAAAGAGAGAAGTAAAGAAAAGAGAAAAACAAAGAGAGAAGAGATAATGCACTTACCTCGAAGCTTGAAGAAGAATCCCTTCGTACTTCTCTCATTTTTTTCTCCTTCGGGAGTTCCTTCCTTCTCCTTTACACTTGTCTCCTCCCTCTTCATGGATGGCGACAGTGGTGGTGGCCTCTCTCTCTCTCTCTCTCTCTCTCTCTCTCTCTCTCTCTCTCTCTCTCTCTCTCTCGCTTGTTTACAAACCTGTAAAATGCCATGCTCGGGTTTGGACACTTTTTTATGAAGCCCCTATCTCTCCCATTTTTTATTTCTCTCCATCTCTCTCTTCATTCCCCTCCCTTCTTCTCTCTATTTGTCTCCCTCCTTCCCTCCCCACTCTCACTCAACTCATCTCATTGCAAAGACAATCAAAGATAGAAAATAAAAAGCTTAAGAAACAAAGATATTGAAAGAAATGTCACCCCACCTCTCTTTATCTCTCTCTCCCCCCTCTCCCTTTACTTTTCTTTCTTAAACTTCTCTCTCATTCTCTCATTGTTTTCCTATTTCTCTCTCGCTCTCTATTTTTTCTCTCTATCTCTCTTTCTCCCTCTCTCTCTCTCTTCTTTTCACTCTTCTTCCTCTCTTTATCTCACCCTTCTTTTTTACCTCCTCGTCCTCTCTTCCTTCCCTCTCCCTCTCTCTATTTCTCTCCCTCTCTCTTTCTCTCTCTATTTCCCTTTCTTTGTTTCCTCTGTCTTTGTTTCTCCCCCCTCTCTCTCGTTGTTTCTCTCACTCATCCTCTCTCCCTCCCTTCATCTCTCATTTCTCTCTTCCTCTTTCTCTTTGTTTCTTTTCTCTCCCTCTTTCTCTCCCTTCATTCTTCTCCCTCGCTCCTCCCTCCCTCTCTTTCCATGTATCTCTTTGCAAAGAAAAAAAGAAAAAGAAAACAAGAGAACACAAAAATAAAGCAAGAAGTGGCAATGTACCTACCTCAAAGGCCTGAAGATGAAACCCTTTGTACCTTCTCTTTACACCTTCCCTCCCTTCTCCCTTGCACACTTCTCTTTCTTCTTCGTGTATAGCGATGGTGACGGTGACAATGGTGATGAGCTCCCTCTCTCTCTCTCTCTTTCTCTCCCTCTCTCTCTTTCTCTCTCCCTCTCAAAGCTTTAAGCTCTCTCGCTCTCTCTTTCATTCTTTCTCGCAAATGTTTTCTCTGAAAATGTTACACTCGGATTTTCGAAAGTTCTTCCTCAGATCGGTGTTGCTATTAGTGTCGCTATTTGCGTCACTAATAGAATTAGCGACACTCATAGTGATGCAAATATCGATGCTAATAGTGACGCAAATAGCGACATCACTTTTATGTGTCACAAATGGCCATCGCTATTGCCCCATTACCTTGTAATGTCAATCATTAAAATACTTGATTACACATACTAATCATTAAGGCACGACTCCCCCCTTTCATGTGCATAGTACCAACTTAGTCAATTCCATACCTTGCCTATGCATTGATCCCTTCACAGTGTTGGAGCTATATATAGCTCATCCTATATAGACTAGGTCTCACCTATATATATATATTGATTGTGTTCAATATGAAATAGTCTTTGGGAGTATATATAGTGTGTCTCTTCTTTCTCTCTGTCTCTCTCGTGTCTCTACATATCTTCTCTCTTTATATTTCAACATGGTTGACTATAACCAATTCCTTGAAGAAGACAATCACGGAGTATACCTATGTAGTATCTCTTCCACTATAAGGGAATGGAGACATAGAGACGGTAGTTTGTGACACAAAATAGCGGTGTCACTTTTTGCATCGTACATAACATTGCTAAAATAGTTCGTGATGCTAATAGCGACACAAATAGCGACGCCGGTCTAAGAAATAAAAGGGGGCGAAAACTCGAGTGTAGCATTTGTCGCAAATATTTTTGAGAGAGGAAAAGGGAAAGAGAGAGAACGAGAACTCCCCACTACCACCTCGCTGTACGGAAGAAGAGGGAGAATTATACAAGGGCAAAAGAAGGGATGTCATGAAGAGGAGGTAGAAAATAATTCATCCTCAAGTCTTTGTGATAGGTACATTGCCTCTTCTTGCTTTTTTTTTTTGTTTTCTTAATTTCTTTTTTGTTTTTCTTTGTAATGATATGTATTGAAAAAGAGAAAGAAAGAGAGAAAAGGAGAGAGGTAGAAGACGGAAGGAAGAGGAAGAGAAAATGAGAGAGAGAAAAAGAGGAAAGGTAACAAAGAGAGAGAGGAAGAGAGAAACAAGATATGAAGGAAGGGAGAGGAAGAGAGAAAGGGAGAGAGAAAGGTGGGAAGGGTAACAAAGAGAGAGGAAGAGAGAAATGAGATATGAAGGGAGGGGGAGAGGAGAATGAGTGAGAGAAACAACAGGGGGAGATAAACAAAGAGAGAGGCAACAAAGAAAGAGAAAGAGAGAAAGAAAGAGAGGGAGGAGAGAGAGAAATGGAGAATGAAGGAAGAGGTGGAAGAAAAGGGTGAGGTAAAGAGAGGAAGGAAAGTGAAAAGAAAAGAGAGAGAGGGAGGGGGAGAAAAAGGGACGGAGCTAGGGAGGAAAAGAGAGATAGAAAGAACAATAAATAGAGAGTGAGAGAGAGGGAAAGAGAAAAACAGAAACAACGAGAGAATGGAATGACAATAAAATAAAAGGAGACATAAACAGAGGTGGGGAGAGAGGGTCTTTCAATGCCCTTGTTTTATAAGTTTTTTATTTGCTATATTTGATTTTGATTGTAACAAGATGCGTTGAGTGAGAGTGGAGAGGAAAAGAGAGAAATAAATAGAGAGAAGAAGGGAGGGAAAAAAAAGAGAGAGAAGAAGTGAAAGTGGGAGGAAAAATGGGGGAGAGAAAGAAACATTGAGAGAGAGAGAGAAAGAGGAGGAGAGAGAAACAAAGAATGATAAAGGGAGCAAATGGACAAAGAGAGATGGAGGGAGAGAAACAAATAAAGGGAAAGGAAGAGAAAGAGGAGTACAGATTAAAATGGAGGAAGATCACCAATGAGGGAAACAAAAACCTATTGTTTGCCACAACATAGACCAAATGGAAAACGATAATGATGATCATGATGTCTAGAATCGTGAGAGGCGTATCTTAATCAATGTGTCTAGTGTCCTTGCATTCAATGCAAGTTGGTAATCAAACAAAAGTGTTGCTTGTCCATAGAACATGTACGATGCTTTGGCGAGTTTTAATTGGAGATAATTGACTAGGGAATCTCAGACTTTGAGCAAATGGTAAGAAAAGTGTGTATCAATCATGCTTTACATTCACAAAGTAATTGAATATCATATAGAAAAATATTAGACGTGCCCATGAAATTTGTACAGAGAGGTGATGCTTTATCCCAAGGAATGCACCTATTGCGGCCCATTAGAAGCATTCGTGGGCATGCAATGGATGGAGTGCTTGAGCCAACACACCAATTGGAGGGCACGCTGTAAAATATACCCTTGATACCAAAGTAGAAAATGGGCCTTTCAGATCTTCCTCCAATCTTAGAACTTGAGATGGAGGCAATGATTGATGCAATAATGCCCATGGATGCCAAGTCATCTGATTCACTTGAAAACACAATGCCTGAGCCGTGTGATGATGCATGATTGGTGTTATGAAAGCTTGGCATAGACTGCAACAACATCCATGCATGTGTCAACGATTTTGTGGTGCTCTTGGTATCGATAAGACTTGCAAGGGAAAACCATCTCTCAAAAAATTCTTAGACACTTTTCACTTATATCACGTATACGTTACATGTTTCGTATGTTAGGCCTGATGAGTTTGGCAACAACATGGCATGCCACAAATCGAGTCCAACGAATATCAATAGATTCATGTGCATGGAGCCACATTGACTCTACCTTTCAAGGATTTTCACAAGATTCAATGAATCTTTGGCTCGGTCTTGCTATGGATGGCGTGAATCCACTTGGTCTCCACTCAACTTCTTATAGTGTGTGGCCTATAGTTCTTGCTAACTACAATATCCCGCCACGGCTTTCTACCAAGAAAGGACACTTGATCCTTAGCTTGCTGGTTCTTTCGGGACGTTACAAACTAAAAAACACAGACATCTACCTCCATCCATTAGTTGATGAGCTTAAGATTTTGTGGGAGGAGGGGGTCACTATGGAAGACATGGGCAAGCACAATGGTTGATTGTCTGCTAGTATACGAGCCATTCTCATATGAACCATGCATTGTCAAGAATCGCATGATGGGAGAATTTGCTTGAGCTGCTGTGCGCCAAACACACACTGTATACACAAGAGGAAGCTCACTCAAGAACACAGGAAGAGAGATGGAGGCCAAAACATTTTCTTGCTGATTTTTTCTTCTTTTTCCACACACTATACAATGTACACAAAGTATAGATAAGATACAACATAAAGGAAAGTGGCCTTCTAAGTCAAACAGTGCATAACTGACTACACTAATCGACTGGCGTTATATCTTTGCCATCTGTAGGTAGGTGTAACAAAATAAATATAATAAGTGATAAGTCAATGGCCATGTGAGTATCATAATGACCACCAACGTGCTAAGTGTAGACGTGCGGACTCATCTAGCTAGGCGGTCCATTATCAATGTCCGTACATGTTGAGCTTGCCATCTCAACACTCCCCCTCCATCTGATCTCAAGCACTTCACTTTAAAGCCTGTTTCTGTTTCAACAACTGCCTTAAAATATTAGAAGTGCTCAAACACATCACTCTTTTCTTTCATGAAGTATATCCATAGCTTCATTGAACAGTCATCAATAAATGTGACAAAGTATTTTCTACCACCAAGACATACATTCTGTGTAGGCCCCCAAACATCTGTATGTACTACATCAACTATATTTCTGCTCACTTCTCTATCATGCGAGAAGGGTTGTCTCCTCTACTTACCAAATTGGCATGCTTCACAGACTTTATACAATTCTGCAACTCTAAAAGAAGAAAACCTTGTAACCAATCCTTTGGACTGCATTAATTTCAGCCTTTGCACATTTGCATGTTCAATACGTTTATGCCATATTTCAATATCTGCAACTACTCCTTTTCCTTTAGCATACATAGCAGCATCCATTGCAAGAATTCCAGCATCTAAAGTGAACATTCGGCCAACTCTACTTCCTTTTGCGACCAACCTGCACTTATCATTAAAGTCTTCTAGAAAATAATCTTTTGCATTGAATCGGACCTACAACCCTGCTCTACATTTGGCCAACAGACACTAGATTCTTTGTAATTGATGGCACATGTAATACATCTATCAGACTCTTTGTTTGGCCATCGAAAACATTTCCAATGTGTGAAATTGGGTGGCATGAATCATCACCTGTCTGTACATAACTTGGGTTTCGTAAGTCTTGCATCTCTCTAAACCATTCAACATGACTAGTCATATGATTAGATGCACCTGAATCGACATACCATACATCATCATGTGTCACCTTTCCTGTAACTCTATTCATCATATGCTGCATAACAAACAGGCACTCATTTTTGTCTTCATTTTGTTGTGAAGATGATGCATAGTTTCCTTACTGCAGTTTACCACTGCAAATATCATCCTTCTTAGCATAACAATTGGCTGCAATATATCCTGTTTTGCCACAATAATGGCAAACAATGGCAGAATTTCTAGAGCCTCTGTTCTGCCATCCACCTCTTTCTCTAGAGCTCCCCATGCATTTAAAGTTTCCTCTGCCTCCAGAAACCTACATTTCACCAAACTGTTGATTGAACCTATTTTGGTGGTTATCGCCAGCATGTCCCATACCATGGCCTCTCGAAGAGGATCTACCACATTGCCTCCTGCACTCGAGTAAAATGCTTGGATGTGTTCACCATTTCTTTTAGAAGAATCACACTGCATATTGATTTCTTCAGTAATATGAGAGAGATTAGCTCATCAAAATTTGGAAATGGCTTCCGTATATATACTGAAGTAACAAATGATTTCCATGCCTTCTCATTGTTAAGGCCACTCAGAGTGGATGAAACTAAATCATCATCATCCATCATTGCATCAATCGCTACTGAAGCATCTGCAATGCTCCTCACCTTCAACACATACTCATTGACATACATTTTCCCTTTCTTCAAGGCATTCAACTCTTGCTTGAGTTGAATCTTTCGTGCCTTTGTATTTACCAAAAACATGCTCTCAAAAATTGTCCAAGCTGCATGTGAAGTTTCTGCATTCCTGATATATCCTAGCATAGTATTATCAATGACTGCAGATAGCCAGTACATCACCTTTTTATCTTTCGCATTCCACTCTTTCTATGCTTTTAACTCATCTGTAGTCGGAGGGATACCTAGCTCTGGCTTCTTTTCCTCACCTGAAACAAACTCATAAAGGCCCTTTTCAATGAGGAAGTTCGTCACACGAAACTTTCATGAAGGGTAGTTGTTCTTGTCGAGCTTCTAAATAATGGGATTTCCATTGTTCTCTGCCATTATCACAAACAAGGATACAACACAACAAGCTAATCTTTTGCAATCTTTTACAACACGTGCACAACAATACACTAAGAAACCTTTTTCACTGATTGCTCAATAGTACATGTAATTTACAACCTATTTGCAGATAAACCTTATGTTTGCTTCCTGCAAACACCTCAAAAATTATAGATTCACAATCTGTAACCTGTGCACCCACTTTCGGTTAATACAGTCGAAATCACAATGTACCCTGGAACTGATGTCCGCAACCTTGTGGCTCTAAAATAGGGCCTGAAACGGCCTCAGACACCCAAAATATATAGTGATTTGCTCACACACCAAATCTCAAAGCAATCTGAGATTTTTACTCGACCCTACTTCCAGTGCTTCCACAGGCACTATCCAAGAGAGAGAGTGGAAGAATGGGAAAGCTTCTTACTCGTTGCTTGCTTGCTCAAACCTTGCTTCATCTCCTTCACTTCAGCCTTCGAAATCAGCCTCTCTCAGTGGCATGGCTCTCATACCATGTCAAGAATTGCGTGATGGGGGAATTTACTTGAGCTGTTGCGCCAAACACACACTGTATACACAAGAGGAAGCTCACTCAAGAACACACGAAGAGAGATGGAGACTAAAACATTTTTTTTGATTATTTTTTCTTCTTCTTCCACACACTATACAATGTACATAAATTATAGATAAGATACAAGATAAAGGAAAGTGGCCTTCTAAGTCAAATAGTGCATAACCGACTACACTAATCGACTGGCGTTATATCTTTGCCAGTTGTAGGTAGGTGTAACAAACTAAATATAATAAGTGATAAGTCACTGGCCATGTGAATATCATAATGATCACCAACGTGCTAAGTGTAGACGTGCGGACTCATCTAGCCAGGTGATCCATCATCAATGTCCGCACGTGTTGAGCTTGCCATCTCAATATGCATGAATTTCCAGGATTTAGGGAGTGCTCAGGTAAGTGGGATCGTTCAAGTTTGTGATATCTAACATAGCTCATTCAAGTTTGTGTTGACTAGATAAGGGTGTTGTGATATATTTGGTTACCTTGGGTTATCATACATGTCCGTTGTGTGGGCCACAATTAGACTTCTGAAGGTCACAGACCATGAAGAAGATGGTATATCAAGGACATGCCACTTTCTTGTTAGAGTGTCATGAACTGAGGGAAGGTTTTCTTAGATAATCTCCAGCACGAATGAATGCCCAAAGCTGGTACGAGTTGAAAATGGTCCACAAGGAATTACATCCAAGCAGAATGCGACGGTTCTTGATTTTCTATGAGTTGTCGTATTGGACCCACTTACAGATCAAATCCCATGTATATTTTCATGAATGTGGGCAGCTTATCATGGGACCACATCAGAAGAAATAGACATTGTAGGGGTATGAATGGATTTGAAGGATATAGGCAAGATGGAGGCACTTTGGCCACAATCGAGCAAATACTAATGGTCACTTGCAAGTACCTCATACTCCTTGGATCCTATCTAGAAGAGCGCATCGCGAAGCAAATTATCAGGTCTATCCACACCCGGACATATATGATGTGTTCCCTTAGGTCTTCTTTCTCTAAAGACAACTAGCCACTATTAGACTGAAATCCCATGATTGGCATAAGATATGCTAGGTTTGTCTTGATTTTGGTTGCAAGTAGCCTCAATATTTTGCTATATAGTGTCTACTCAATGATTGTAATGCTTCTCCATTTATGACAATTTGTACTAATCACAATCACAGGGTGCCTCACTCCAGAATTACATGAGGCAATGTACATGTTATCGAATTTAATGCAATGGATCTCACAGAAGGAGATCAAGACATCCTCTATTGAATTTGCAAGGCGGGGAGTAGTGAAGATGGTCTATCTCTTTGAGAAGTACCTACCCACAAGCATGCTCATGATACAAACTCACCTCCTAGTGCATCTCGTAGATGAAGTGGAGGTTGCACGACCTGTCCATATGCAATGGATATTCACTACAAGGATATGGAGATATAGCGACGGCGGTTTCCGATGCAAAATAGCAGCGTCGCTATATGTGTCGCTATTAGCGTCACTAATAGCAACAAAAATAGCGACACAAATAGCAATGGTGCCCAGATGAAAAGAACGGGAATGGATGTGAGAAGTGCTTTTCTTAATGGAAATTTAAAGCAAGAGATATACATGGAGCAACCAGAGGGATTTGCAGTCAAACATAAGAAAAATCTTTCTTACAGACTTCATCGAACACTCTATATTCTCAAACAATCTTCACAATCTTGGTATCAAAAGATTGATATCTTCCTTACAAAACAAGGTTTTATCTCTTATTCTTCAGATCCTAACTTATATGTTAAATGCTATCATGATAGTTTTGTTTTTTTTTCTCTATATGTGGATGATACCATGCTTGTTTCTAACAATCTCAACTTCCTTCAATAAGTAAAGAAGGTTTTATCTTTTGAGTATGACACGGTGGATCTTGGAGACATACACTCATGTCTTGGTATTCAAACTTAACACTATTGACAAGAAAAGTGTGTTTTATTATTGCATCAAACAAAGTTCATTGAATATATTATTTGGAAGTTTAGTTTTGATTCTACACATCCTGCTAGTACTCCTTGTCTTGTGAGCTCTACAAAAAACTCTCACTTTCTACAGAATGATGGACAATCAGTATTACATCAAACTTATGCTAATCTTATTGGCTGTCTTCAATTTGTTGGCTTTACTTCATGCCCTATCATTATTTTTGTCGCAAATTTTCTTGGACAACATCTTAGTTCTCCATGCCTTAATCATTGGACTACAACTAAACAAGCTTTGAAGTACTTGAAAGGAATTAAAGATTTTGCATTGGTTTATCAGTGCCAAACAAAATCTAATTCTCTGCATACACTTCAGCTTTTGGGTTATACAAAATTAGATTGGGCAAGCTCTCACTTATCTATGCATTCTACAAGTGCAAATTTTTTATTTATCAATGGTTGTCTTGTTTCTTGGACTAACAAGAAACAATGTTGTGTTGTTGTTTCCACTAACAGAGGCTGAAATGTAACTGCATCTTTAATAGCTCGAGAATTAGTATGGCTTCGAAAAGTTCTATTAGATATTGGCCATCCTCCTCTCTCCAGCACACCACTTTGATGTGATAACCAAAGTGCTATTAGTCTTGCTAAAGACTATGTTTAATATAACAAGTCTAAAAATATTGCAATTTATTATCATTATGTTCGATTTGAAGTAAAGAAAGACATGATCATGATTGAAAATTGTCCAAGTGATCACATGACTATAGATATATTCACCAAAGGACTCAATGAAGCACACTTCACTCTTTTGTGCTCAGAAAACTTGGAGTTATCTCAACTTCAATATTTGGGAATTGATCTACGATGACATTGTAGTACCATTGTACATACTCCTTGTAGGCACCATACACTTCACATATGCACATGCACCTCAGACCTCTTTTTCATCTTTGTATATACATACTCAGTTTCACTTCACATGCATGGATTCACTTTACATGCACACAATAATACTTCTTGATCATGTTTGTACATTTGTATATAGGAGCTTGGGTTTTTCCCTTATGCTCCCTAAGGGATTTTTCATCTGCAACTAGAGAATTTTGTTTGAATGGGGGTGTTGGAGCTATATATAGCTCACCCTATCTAGACTAGACCTCACCTATATATATGTAGATTGTGATCAATGTGAAATAGTCTTTATGAGTGTATATGGTGTCTCTTCTCTCTCTATATATATATATATATATATATATATATATATATATCTCAACACACACACCATGTAATTGGTCATCATGACTTGCACACCTATCATCTACTAACTCACTTAGTTGCAAACCATTCATCGACTCACCCACTATCAACTTAATCACTTATGCACTCAACTAGGTTGCTTCTAGTACACACGCTCAAACATTTGACACTCAACTCCATTGCTCCCCTACAATCAATCACACATGTTGACTCACTTAGATACTATACTCATCGATTTATCCATTCTTGTCCCAAACCCTCACAAAAGAAAGAACAACAAAATCGATGAGGATATAGTGAACTCATTGCCTTACGTCGTCCTCGACATCGTGAAGTGAAAGCTTGTTTATGGCTCTACAATTTGTGCGATGGTACTTGATCTGTATCCTCTACTACATAGCTCCTAACTTGATTTGCAAGCACTCAATTATCCACAAGAAATACGATGAGGAAGAAAAGCCACCCAACCTCTCCTCCAATTCACATTTTCCCCAACAAGGGGAAGAAGAGAAGAGCGTGTGCATGGAAGAAGCTTCATTTGCCCCTCAAGTCCCTCACACTTACACTCTCTCTCCCTCACTCTCAAGATGAAGCACAAGAAGATAGAGTAGAAGCAAGAAAGAGAAGTATGCTCTCAAGTTTATATACTACAAGAATAAGCTTATTTCACTTTCTAGCTTTTATACATGGCCATTTTTTCTTGGATACCCTTCCATTGCATCTGCTTAGGTTGGCCTTCTCTTACACTGTATACACTCTTTTATATTTTATAGTTATTTTTGACTTATCAAGCCACAATCGCTTGTGCTCATGCCTTTCTTAGATTTTATAATTTGCACAAAAGAGAGCCCAACTCTTTTTTACAAAATATTTTCAAAATAATTTTCTTATCCAAAATTTATGATGCACTAGATATTTGCTCTAATTTCCACTTCTCTTGTCCTTCTAAGTGTTTGAATTCTATTCATCCTTTTGCATGCTTCATTTTTTTCACCTTCCTAATAGGGGCTACATTATCCCCTCTCCTAAACTTGTGCTAGTCCCATAGCACTTCGAATTTTGGTGAGTATCAATGTGTGGCCAGTGCTAGTCATGTAGAGGGTAATCACTAGTACTACTACAATTCTAGGCCATTATTGGCATGGATGGGATTAGCACTTGCTTAGTTCATTGGTTGGCTTATTGTTGAGGTAAAGGAGAGATAGAGTAGAATGACGTGGGCCACCAATGTTTTTCGTTTAGTCGAATCAATCTTCAAGTTGAATTCTCATTACAAAAGAGTGTGTGCACTTTCTAAGGGTGTGTGTCTACCTTGTTGTGCTATGAATATTGTACATGTGCAAGTGCAACTGGGAGAAGGGTTTAACCTCAAGAAAGCTTAGATTGTTATCCCACACTTGATGACCCAATTGATGCTAGAGGAGGTGTGATGCAAAGCTCAGGGTGACATGTCTATTGATGCTCTCTAGATGTCTTGCCCTTGAGATACCTTGAGTCTATGAAGAAGGGAAAGGCTGGGGGATTGGAGCCCCTTATGTGTTGCGAATTTGTGAGAAATTGTTTTTTTGCTTCTTCTTATTATTTCCTCTTTCTATATTTTCTCTTTTTTTCACTCTTTTCTTGAAAGTAAAAATAAATGATAAGAACTTCATTATGGCTCTCTTTGATTCCTTGGTGTTGGTTAGGTGAGTGACTAGTGATCTTTCCAAGTATTCTTTTCTCATCATGTATGTTTTTATCGCCAACCTTGTAGCTAGGGGTGTTGATGGGAAAAAGGTGTGGTTAAACTAGCAATTTGGCTAACATTCATATCCTTTAGCAATCTAAAGAAATATGTTGGTAGTAGTGTAGCGTGAAGAAGTAACCTTACCATGGCATACCTATTTATTTCTACATTCATATCAAAGAAGAGTAGATGTAGACCCTCTTCTTCAACCACCTTATTTTCATTGAGTAGTTGGAGAAGCAACCTGAAGTAATTAGAAGTGGTGTGAAATGAGAGTCTAGATAAGTTGAGAAGTCCTCCTCAAGCTATTTCAAAGAAGGAATAGAGTACTTCTCATAAAATCTAAGAGTGTCTTTTGACTTATCTATGTTGACATTGAAAATTAGAGGGAGTCATACTTGCCACAGTTTGTAGAGCCATAGTTAACTTTGTGCCTCCTAAGGCAAGGCATATAGTTGGGATTCCCTTGTTCAAAAGGTAGTGCAATGCAAAAGGCTACCTGTGCTTCCATATTTTCATTCAAGATATTCTTTCTCTATGATGCTAGTTGAGATTTGTATCCCTTTATAGCCTTCAATACCTTGAATATTTTGACTTTCCAATGGTTCTCCCTGCCACAGTCGAGAGCCTTGTGTCTTTTCCTCCATCCATTTGTTTTCTAGTTTTAAGGACACATGAATTAGTTTCTGCATCATGGTGAATGGCAACACCTTTTTGAGTTCATGGAGAAAGTTGAAGGAGAATTGCATGGGGAATTTTTGAGCCTCTCACTACTTTCAAGTATTAAGTTCCCTATCCTAATTGACTAAGATGTACTTCTACCTCTATCAAAAGGGTACATATAGTATTGGTTGGGGTGTGGTAGTGAGCCTTCTTTTACTTCTCTCCACCCTCTTCTTTCTTCTTTACATGGCCTCTATAATTCCTTTTGAAGGAGCAAGTGCCTTTTCCATTATTGGCAATTTTTGGTTGCCGGATAGTTATTCCTTAGGTCCTTCGTGTTCCCTATCTTACTCAGGTGCAAGGGGGATGGTGGTGGAGCTTTTGTGGTTTGAGTGGATTCTTTGTTGGCTAACACCCTAATGAACCTCAAATATTTTGTTGAGGATCCATTTTCCTTGGGTTTTAGCGCCTCCTCTTTCTTTTTCATCCTATATTCCAACTGGGAAACTCCTATCCCCAGACTATGCTTGAGTGCTTGCTTGTGAGTTGCAGCTTCTTCTTAAGATTATCCTTTATATCCCCCTTGCATGGTTCCCATACTTCAAGTAGTGTGTTAATGAAGCTTTGCTACTGAGCAAGTATTACTTCCTCTATTTCTTTAGCCCTCTCAACTGCCAAGTTCTTTCCACACTTGGTTGTTTGAGCTAAGCAGGTGGCTAGGTTTTGTAAGGCATTGATATTTCTTTCCTCCCATTGGTTCATCTTTTTATTCGCCTACTCTAGCCCTTTGTTCTACCACTTCTTGAGGACGTCCAATGTAGTTTACTATTCTTTCCAGGTTTGTCTTAGGTTGTTTTTTTTTTTGCACTTCATAGTCTAGTTTCTTTTAGAGTAGAGTGTAGCTGCTCATGGTTTTTTCTATTTTGTTCTCAAACCCTATGAGCTATCTAGTTTTCTATTGGACCTCCTCTATTGTTTACTTTTCTTTCTCTAACTCCACCAATTTCCCTTGTAGTTGCTTCAGCTTCTCTAGCTTTCCTTCTACCTTGGTTTCTCTTTCCTTTCTTGGGTATATTAATTTTCGAGTTGCATTTTTCCTTTCAACTTCACATTGTTCTTAGAACTCTTCATATTCCTTCCCTTTATCATTACTCTCTTTTAGCAGAGACAATTTTATATTTAAACCAACAAAGATTGCAATTGCTTTTTGATGTCGATATATTGCATAAGCCCCTTTACTCTTATGGTCTTTTAATAGCTCTTCAAAGCCTTATTGTGTAGTTATACGTAGGAAAGTTGATGATCCTTTTGCTCTCGGCATCTTTGTGCCTTCTGACAAGATTTTGAATTTAAAATAAGTGCCATTCTTTTAGTGCAAGTGGTTATAGCTTCTTCTAATCTTAAAAATGATAGTGTAGCAACTTTCTAGGCTGTTTCTATAACAATTCCCCTCCCGTAGTATGATCTCCCCCCTAATTAAACGATTTCTTTTAATTGTAAAGAAAAATGAATAATTCCCCCTACTCATGCCACCAACTGGCATACGGTGGGGGGGTGGTTGCCATGTCTCAACGGGGTGGGAGGGGGCTGCCGTGTGTCAATGGGGCAACAGGGGGCTACCATGTGTTGTTGAGGGAGCTCTGGGAGAGGGGGACGACATGGTCAGGAGAGGGGGAGGTTATGAATACTCCCTCTTCCTTCCCCCCCCCCCCCTCCCCCCCCATCACTTGCATGGCAGTGGCCATCCAACTGCGCCTTGTTGGGAGTAGAGGGGGAGGGCCTCCATACTGTACCCAAGCTTCCCCCCTCTATAAAAGGGCCTTGGGCATTGAAGAGAAGGAATAAATGAGGATCGTTGTTGCTCGACTGGTGACTCGAGAGATAGTGAGGAGAAAGAAGAGAGAGAGAGAGACAAAAAGGGAGAGTAAGAGAAAGAGGAAGAGTAAGAGAGGAGAGAGAGAGAGAGAGAGAGAGAGAGAGAGAGAGAGGGAAAGGGAGAGTAAGAGAAAAGAGAAAGAAAGAGAGAGAGAGAGGGAATTTCTCTCTCTTTGAAGACTTCCGAGCTTGCCGTCTTTCTTTTCCCCCCTCTTCGAGAGGGTTCTCACGGACAAATTCCCTCCATGAGGAGTCATCTCTCTCTCTCATAACCTAGGCGTGTAGCCACGAAGGAAAAACTAAAAGTATACAATGCCTCCCAAGCGAAGTAAAGTCCAATCAAACATGAATCCCACTTCAACCGATGGAGATGCGAGTCAAGGAACTGCGTCACTTGGTAGGAACCGTGTCTTTTGGTAATCAAGTGCATCCCATAAATCCTACCCTGATGGGAGGCCTTAAGAACATAGACTGACTTCATTGGGAAGGGAGAAGTATTTGGCGAAAGCCTATGATAACTAACCACCAATTAGGTTGCATCATTCTATGATGTTGGAAATTGTGTTTATTTTCACTTTGGCATGTTTTGAACGAATAAATTGCACGAAATATTTTGCATTCATGCATGCTAAAAAAATCAAGGACCTTATTGACTGCGTTTGTAATGCTTTAGATTATGCACTAACATTGGCATGCTTGAAGGTACTGAAAAATGGGTTGTTAGGATGCTTATGCATATTTGTCATTAAGCGGAACTCATACTTTTTTTTGCTTCGCGAAATTGGTTAAACTGAAAAGTTAGGGGTAAAATCTTGAATCAAATCCATGAGAATCGTGAGTGCTATAATGATGGGTTAAGTATGTTTAGGTCATTGCAACAATAAGCCAGGTTTTGGGCTCCTATAATCTTTTAGAGAGATGTAGCTTGCACATGCATTAGGCATGATGACTTCATGTTACTTGTACAAAAGAAAAATACAAACCTTTATTTATAATTTATGTAAGTGCATTCAAAAGAAATTCCCAAGAGTAGAACTCCACATTACATCATTGTCCTAGGAAAGACTTGCACATATCGTAGATGGTTTCAGTAGCACTACTAGCAATTTATCTTAAAGATAGTTATAAGTCACGCATATGAAGAGTTAACCTTAATTGCTCACGTAGTTCAATGAGATAAATCCTATATGGGGCTTAACTCGACTTTTTTAGGATTAAAGGTAATTGAAACAATCTATTATTACTTCATAAGTGGACCATGAGACAAGTAAAACACTTACTGGCCTCTATTCAAAATCTGGCCTCGATAAAGTTGAAACAAGTTTGAAGATATCACCTTTAACCATGACGCAATCTGTCGTTAATACAAGAGGTTCGAGTGTTGTTTCTTCTAATGACAAGAACCTTGGATTAAAGACTAGCAAGCTATGATAGCTTCCATTCGAGAACTATCAGATATAGATCCAATTGCGTAATTACTTGCTTCTATCACACAGGAGTGGGGTCAGAAAGAAGGTATTCCCTAATCCTCAGAGGATATTGGAAATTGCCGCCAAGGCAAGAAGGTCAAACTCTAAGCTTCAAGATAGGGGACCCTACCTTAGTAGATGTCTCAAGCACTCGCTTGCACCTTTGTTTGTGCTTGTAAATTTAGGAACACCGCTTCAAAAAAAGATTGTCTAACTGCGATCTCATAAATGAGAATAATAAATCAGGTTGAACTTTTGGAGGCCGCGCCAAACCACCCCTAGCTGGCCGCCAACCCTAGCCAAGGGGGTTCTAAATAGTTGTGACGGAAACGTGGACCGAACCTGTGATGAGAGGTCTCACCACGAGTTGGTTTGAATGTAGGAGGATGCTTGGATGCCAGGGGTGGCTCTAGCTGTAAATTCCCTCCAAGTCCTACTCAAATAATTTGTGTGACTCATGATAGATTCTCGAGGGGCCCTTGTTACTAGTGCAAGGCGGAAACTTGGTGGAAAGAAAGTGCATCCTTACGGATTGCGGATATTGTCCCTTTTGAATAAGACTCATATCTCTAATAAATTGCTAATATTAATTTTACTTCCATGAAACCTGTTTGAATTTTTTTTCATGTGAGTGCCATAAGATTACGTGAATGAACCCTGCCCTTTAAGTGGCTAATTAAGGAAGCTGCTTTTACATGTGACATCTAAAAGTGATAGGGCTAATTAGATAACTAAAGTACGCCGAATGAGGAAAGTGGGAGGGCAGAACCCTCGACGGGTCTGTCCTATGGCAGGATGGTCCTCCTAGAGAGTTGGGAGGCTTCTCACAAGATTGTACCATCATTAGACCTTTGGCGAATGCAGGTTAATTCCCAAATTCATATCGTTTTTGGGGTCTGGAAGGGGATTATGCCCTACGGATAGAGAGGTGGAGTGACGCATCCCTCTAGTTCCTACTTCTCCTTGAACCCAGAGGGGGATGAAATTACTTCGGATTGGGTAACTTCGCATATAGGAGAGTGACGAGGAAACCTTGACTACCAGGGATTCAAGATTCACGTCGATCCTAGTGGGTTCGGCCGTGAACATTCTGTTGCAAGGGGAACTCAGGAAAACCTAGGTGAAAAACCCTGTGACATTCTGTGGGAGTGCCGAGCGGTGAAGCTTAGATTCATTTCTTGATGGACTGTCAAAAACGTGCTTGGACAGCCAAGCATGTCATAGTTGGTATCAGAGCCGACCCACAACTCAAACAATTAGGGAGAAAAATCAGGAAGAGTGAGGCGATGTGTTCATTAGAAAATGTTTTTCTTTTTTTACTCACTTGTGGATTGCTGCCGTTTCTAGACTTATGAGGCATGGAGCAGGTTCCTTGTATTTCATATCATGTTCAACACAACTATGAACTTTACAAGCTATCGTAGACGGTTTGACATGATGGGGATCCTGAATCGGCTCTACAACCCCTCACCATTGTATGTGGAAAGGCATTGGACTTGCAGCATGGGAAACTGCTACATAGACGCCAACCGACTCACCTATCTTCAAAACAATTTGAGGAGGTTAAAGTGGTTGGAAGACTTGAAGATTATCAAGTTATTCATCTTCCATGAGGCTTGTGTGAACTCGACCCTATACATTGGACGCTGGCAAGTAGATCAGAACCGCTACATCTATGAAGAGGTGGTTAAAATTTTACCAGCGGCGGACATAATTAAAGTAGTGGGGCGAAATGAATGTCATGGCTATCAAAAACAAGGATTTCCTAAACTTCCCATGACTTATCACTTCCTGAGAATCCATTCCCCCAATCCATACTACTATTCTGTCCATGTAGCTGATTCCAATAGAAAATTATTAACCTAGCGTTAATGTAACTCCTGAAAAGAAAATCATCTTAGCCAAACCCTATCTACTCCCAAATAATTGTACTTGAGGCTTACGCTTCCCTATGGTTAAATAAAAATTGTATGTTCATTTGAATGATTGCATAGTTGCAATGGAAAATATGTGCGCATTGGTTTAAGTTGTATAGGGGTGTGTAAATGAAAACCTAACACATGAGAGTTTAAATGGTAATTAGATACAACCCCAAGTGCAGATCCAGAATCTTGTTTTTGCACTAAGCCCAGCAGAGGTACAATAGAAGAATTTTCTTCTCAAAAAAATTAAACTACCAGAATTTGATGGAAAAGGTAAGACTGTTGAAGCTGATGTTGAAATATGGATTCCATGGACAATTTTAGTGCAGTCGCGACAGCACCTGTGAACCAAACCATGATTGCTAAGCTCAATCTCACCAACGAAGCTAGGCTATGGTGGAAGCAATGGTGTAAAGACCAAGCAGTCATTGGAAGCACAATAACTTGGGAAAACATAAAGGAAGCAGTGCAAGGAAGGTATATGCCACCTACATACAAAACTCAAAAAATGAATGAGTTCTTGAAGTTGAAACAGTTGGGCCTGTCTTTGGAGGCATACTACTTGAAATTTGTTTCCTTGCTGAAATATGCCCTGACAATGAGTTTCCCCCAACAAGTCTAGGTGTTCCTTCTTATGGAGCCCGCAACTATTAAGTTCAAACTAGCAAATGGACGAGAAATCACTTGCTTGTCAAACTAGCAAATGGGCGAGAAATCACTTGCACTAGACAAACTAATAAGGTGGAATTCCTACTCGAAAACGAGCCCACAACTATTAAGTTCAGAGTAATGAATCTAGGTGTCCATGAATGTCTACTCGGGATGGATTGGCTAATCCCCAATGATGCTCAAATTCATTGTGGAAAGGGTTAAGTCTCCTTTTGGAATCCTAAGGGTGAGCTAGTTACAACACAAGGTGAAGTAGGTAAACCAAAGATCCAGCTAGCTAAGGCAACGTGAATAGCTCAAGGAATAAGAAAGGGGTTACCCGTCTACTTGATCAAGCTAAACAAACTAGATCAGGAAGAGGAAAACAATGAAGAACCATCATGGCTAAGGGAATACGTGAATGTATTCCCGGAAGAACTAATTGAATTACCAGCACCTAGGGAAGTGGATCATGAGATTAAGCTAATCCCAAGAGCTACTCCAATTGTGAAAAGGACCTATAAGATGTCCATTCCTGAAGCCATTGAGTTAAAGGAACAACTCAAACATCTACTGGACCAAGGGTACATACGCCCCAATAGTTCTCCTTGGAGCTCCAGTCTTGTTCCAAAAGAAGAGGGATGGTACACTTCGACTTTGCATCGATTATAGGGGCCTGAACCAAGTAATCATCAAGAATAAATACCCCATTCCAAGGATATACGAGTTACTAGATCGACTGCAGGGAGTAAAAAGCTTCTTCAAGATTGATTTGAGGTCAAGGTATTATTAGATCTGCATCAAGGATGAGGATATTCCAAAGACAGCATTCAATACCAGATATGGTCATTTTGAATTTACAGTAATGTCTTTTGGATTGACTAATGTCCCTGCCACCTTTAACAGGCTAATGCAGGGCATTTTTAGACCATACCTTGATGATTTCATACTCGTCTTCTTTGATGACACCATGGTTTATTCCAAGGAAGAGGTGGATCATGAGTCCCAAGTTCACATCGTCCTTGAGACCATGAGGAATCATAAGCTCTATGCTAAGAAGAAAAAGTGTGCCTTCCTAAAAAGTCAGATTGAGTATCTTGGATTTATTGTGTCAAGTGAAGTATTCTCTATAGACCCTATCAAGGTTAAGGATGTCCAAGAGTGCTCCCCATCAGCTTCTATTAAAGAAGTGCATAGCTTTCTTGGATTAAAAAGTTGTTATGTGATCTTGATTAAGGACTATGCTTTAATCGTAGCACGCCTCACAAATTTGCTAAAAAAGCAAGTTGCCATAGTGTGGACTCCCTCTGAACAAGCAAGTTTTGATCAACTCAAGCATAGCTTGGTGACAACACCAATTCTAAAGCTCCCTGACTTAAGTAAGGAATTTGAGGTTGCCACGGATGCTAGCGCACTGGCACTAGGTTGTGTACTAATGCAAGATGGTCATTCCATAGTCTATTCCTTGCGAAAGCTAAAAACCCATGAGAGAAATTATGCCACCCATGACCTTGAACTGCTAGCACTGATCCACGCCCTCAAACTTTGGCGACATTACTTTCTTGGTAACAAGTTTTCTTTGGTCATGGACCATAAGAGCCTTAAATGGATCTTCACCTAGACCGACCTCAAGATGAGATAACATTGTTGGATAGAAGTTTTACAGGAGTATGATTTTGAGATCAGGTATCGACCCGACAAAGAGAATGTGGTCGCTGACACTCTAAGTCACAAGGCGTTCCTCAACTCTCTTATCATGGAGGAACCCTCAATGGCCAAATCTTTGGCAACTATGGTGTCAATACCTAGCCACCTTGTCCTCAAACTAGCCAAGGAAGAAGCTAGCCATGATCCAAAATATTTGGAGATGATAAAGGGAACTTTGGAGAAGGACCAAAACCCTAGACTCAAGGTCAAATATCGAGAATTCTCCGTCACCGAGGGACTTGTCTATTTTAGGAAAAGATTATGTATACCCTTGAGCAAGAAACCCCAATAGAGAATACTTTGGGAAGCACATGAGTCACCTTTTTCAGGCCATCCCGAATATGTCAAGACCCTCAACACAGTCAGAAAGAGCTACCATTGGGGAAGGCTTAAGGAAGACGTGCTCAAATATGTCACTGAATTTTTGTCTTGCCAGCGCATTAAGGCAGAACATGTCAAGATGCCTGGGAAGTTGCAACCTCTCGACATCCCCCAAATGAAGTGGGAATTTATCAGCATGGATTTTGTTGATATTATAAAGCTTCAGATATTGACAGACTATTCATCAAGGAGATTTTCAAGCTCCATGGGTTGCCCAGAAGGATCGTTAGTGACTGGAGTCCCTCTTCATATCTCACTTCTGGAGAGGGATATTCAGGGCCATTGGGACTTAACTCTGTTTCAGCACAGCCTATCACCCTCAAATTGATGGCCAAACAGAGAGGGAGAATCAAGTCATGGAAGATATCCTTAGAGCTTATTGTTGTCGCGAACCCAAGAAATGAATTCAATATCTCCCATTAGTAGAGTTCACTTATAATGCTTCCTACCAACAAATCATTCAAATGACACATTTTCAAGCATTGTATGAGCGTGATTGTCATACCCCATTGAACTTTTCATATCCTGCTTTAAGGGTAGAAGCTTCTAAGGAAATGCTCGAGGAAATGGATGAGCACATTAAGACCATCAAACAAGACATTAGAGCCGCGAAGGATAGGCAAAAAGCCTATGCAGATCTAAATAGACAACAACGACTCTTCAATGAGGGAGACATTCATGTACGGCCCAAGAGGAGTTCCCTATCATTGGGGGAGTTAAAAAAACTGAGTCCAAGGTATTGTGGACCTACACAATCCTCAAATGCCTAGGGCCCAATGCCTACAAACTCCAATTCCCTGAGATTGTAAAGGTTCACAATGTATTTCATGTTAGCCTACTAAAGAAATATGTATCCATTCCTAGCGATGTACTCGATGATCAACAAGTTGTAATGCCATGCCAAGGAGTCCTTGAGCTCTGGCCAGCTAGAATCCTAGACATTCAAGAAAAGAGATTGAAGAGTAGAATCCTCAAGGAGTACTCATCCAGTGGAAGGAATTTTCAGAAGAAGATGCCACATGGATTGACGAGAGTACTCTCAACAAACAATACTCCCAATTCCTTTCGAGATGAGGACATCTCGATTCCTTAAGGGGGGATGGATGTAACATTTTCCCTCCCTCCCGCCATATGACCCCCCAATTAAATGATTTTTTTAATTGGAAAAAAAGGGAGTAATTCCCACCTACTCAAGCCCCCAACTCGTGGATGGTGGGGGGGCTTTTGCGTGTCGTTGAGGGACCTCTAGGGGGGGGGAGGACATGGTCAAGAGAGGGGGAGGTAACGAATACTCCCTCTTCCCCTCACCCCCCATCACTTGCATGGCAGCAGCCATCTAGCTGGCCGCCTTGTTGGGAGTAGAGGGGGAGGGCCTCCATAGGGGAAGGGCCTCCATAGCCTACCCAAGCTTCCCCCTCTATAAAAGGGCCTTGGGCATTGAAGAGAAGGAAGAAAGCAAGATCATTGTTTCCCAACTGGTGACTAGAGAGAGAGTGAGGATAAAGAAAGAAGAGAGAGAGAGATAGAGAGGGAAAGGGAGAGTAAGAGAAAGAGGAAGAGTAAGAGAGAAGAGAAAGAGAGAGAGAGAGAGGAAAAGGGAGAGTAAGAGAAAAGAGAAAGAAAGAGAGAGAGAGAGGGAATTTCTCTCTCTTTGAAGACTTCCGAGCTTTCCGTCTTTCTTTTTTCCCCTCTTCGAGAGGGTTCTCAGGGATGAATTTCCTTCAGGAGGAGTTGTCTCTCTCATAACCTGGGTGTGTAGCCACGAAGGAAAAACCAAAAGTATACGATGCCTCCTAGGCGAAGTAAAGTCCAATCGAACACGAATCCCACTTCAACCAATGGAGATATGGGTCAAGAAACCATGTCACTTGGTAATTAGCTACGTCCCATAAATCCTACCCTGATGGGAGGCCTTAAGAACATAGGCCGACTTCATTGGGAAGGGAGAAGTATTTGGCGAATGCCTATGATAGCTAACCATCACTTAGGTTGCATCATTCTATCATATTACAAATTGTGTTTATTTACCCTTTGGCATGTTTTGAATGAATAAATTGCACGAAAGTTTTTTCATTCATGCATGCTTAAAAAATCAAGGACCTTATTAATTGCCCTCGTAATGCTTTAGATTATGCATTAACATTGGCATGCTTGAAGGTACTGAAAAATGGGTTGTTAGGATGCTTATGCATATTCGTCATTAAACAGAAGTCTCTTTTTTTTTTTCCTTCGTGAAATTAGTTAAATTGAAAAGGTAGGGGTAAAAGCTTGAGTCAAGTCCATGAGAATCATGAGTGCTACAATAATGGGTTAAGTATGTTTAGGTCATTGCAACAATAAGCTGAGTTCTAGGCTCCTATAATCCTTTAGAGAGATGTAGCTCGCACATACATTTGGCCTAATGACTTCATGTTCCTTGTACAAAAGAAAAATACAAGCCTTTATTTATAATTTGTGTAAGTGTAGTGAAAAGAAATTCCAAAGAGTATAACTCCGCGTCACATCATCATCCTAGAAAAGACTCGTAGGTATCGCTGACGGTTTCAGTTGCACTACTAGCGATTCATCTTAAAGATAGTTATAAGACACACATATGAAGCGTTAACCTTAATTGCTCAGGTAGTTCAATGAGATAAATCCTATATGGGGCTTAACTCGACTTCTTTAGGATTAAAGATAATTGAGCCAATCTATTGTTACTTCCTCTTTTCCAAATCTTGCCTCAATAGAGCTGAAACAACTTTGAAGATTTCACCTTTAACCATGACGCAATTTGTCATTAATACAATAAGTTTGAGTGTCGTTTCTTCCAATGATAAGAACCCTGGACTAAAGTCTAGCAAGCTAGGATAGCTTCCATTCGAGATATAGATCCAATTTCTTAATTGCTTGCTCCTATCACACAAGAGTGGGGTTGGAAAGAATGTATTCCCTAACCCTCAGAGAATATTGGAAATTTCCACCAAGGCAAGAAGGTCAAACGCTAAGCGTCAAGATAGGGAGCTCTACCTTAGCTGATGTCTCAAGCACTCACTTTGTGCTTGTAAATTTAGGAAGACTGCTTCAAAAAAAGATTGTGTAACCCCAATCTCATAAATGAGAATAATGAATCAGGTTGAACTTTTGGAGGGCGCGCCAAACCGCCCCCAACTTGCCACCAACCCTAGTCAAGGGGGTTCTAAATAGACATGACGGAAACCTGGACCGAACCTGCCATGAGAGGTCTCACCGCAGGCTGGTTTGAATGTAGGAGGATGCTTGGATGCCAGGGGCGGCTCTGGCTATAAATTCCCTGCCTCCAAGTCCTACTCAAATAATCTATGTGACTCATGATAGATTCTCGAGGGGCCCTTGTTACTAGTGCAAGGCAGAAACTTGGTGGAAACAAAGTGCATCCTTACGGATTGCGGATATTGTCCCTTTTGAACAACACTCATATCTCTGATAAATTGCTAATATTAATTTTACTTCCACGAAACCTGTTTGAATTTTTTTTCATGTTAGTGCCATAAGATTATGTGAATGAACCCTGTCCTTTAAGAGGCTAATTAAGGAAGCTGCTTTTACATGTCACACCTAAAAGTGATAGGGCTAATTAGATAACTAAAGTACGCCAAATGAGGAAAGCAGGAGGGCCGAACCCCCGATGGGTCTGTCCTATGGCAGGGTGGTCCTAGAGAACTAGGATCCTTCTCACAAGATTTTACCGTCGTTACACCTTTCGACAACGTAGGTTAATTCCCGAATTCATACCTTTTTGGGGTTTGGAAGGAGATTATGCCCTACGGATAGAGAGGCAGAGTGATGCATCCCTCTTGTTCCTACTTCTCTTTGAACCCAGAGGGGGATGGACTTGCTTCAGATTGGGTAACTCTGCATATAGTAGAGTGACTGGGAAACCTTGACCACTAGGGATTCAAGATTCAGGTCGATCCTAGTGGGTTCCGACCCTGAACATTCCGTTGGGAGATGGACTCGTTGGCTTCAAACCTTGTGACATTCCGTGGGAGTGCCGAGTGGTGACGCTTAGATTCGTTTCTCAATGGACTGCCAAAAACATGCTTGGACAGCCAATAGATGAGCACGTCATAGTTTCTAGCTAGGTTATTTACTGTGGGGACTAAGATGGGTGATGTGGTTACTATAATTGAAGGAAGGGCGTTTTCATTGGAGCCTCACCCTTGTCTATGACTATTGGACTTGTCAAAGATCCTACACTAGTATTTGCTTTTGATGAACTTACTAGGTTAAGACTCATGAATCCCAAGTCTTCTACTCTTGAGGGTTGTTCAATTGACCTTTTGATGGCAAAGGCTATATCCTACTCTTCTTGTTTTCTTAGTCTCTCCTCCTCCTTCTCCTCCTACTTGAGTCTCTATTCCTCTTCTTCCTTTCTAGATTCTTCTTTGGCTCTTTTCAATTATTTCTCTTCTTTAATTGTGCCCTTCCCCCGTTTGATTGACACCTTATGATAATCTTTCTATCTTCTTCCTTTTTGAATGTGGTTGAGTTTGGCTCTTTTGGTTGCATTCATGATTGTTGCTTCCTGATTTCTAGACTCATGCATCGTAGGTCAAGGAATCTCTTGCTTGTTAGCTCTAGTGAGGTCGATCCAATACCACTTTAAAATGTGCTTAATGAGTAGCCATTGTGAGATTTGGTTGATTTGCTTTGTGTTCTTAGTCGAGATTGTAAAGAACGAAACAATATTGGATGCTCTATTTAATGAGGCAGTGAAAATAAGAACATACTTTCCTACAAAGCTTGGACCCTAATCAAACAACCCAAGATTTTGTCAACTAATATCAATATGCATCCGTATAGGGGTAAGGCTTACTCCTTTTTGGGAAAGTATAAGATCATGATGATGTCCATAGAAATTGAGAATATTTCTATCTTGTTTTATGTACTACCTAACAGTGAGGATGTTGAAAGAAGTGTTGCTAGGTAATCCTTTCAAGAAGTGAACAAGCTACAATGTGGACTATATTGCAATGATAGTGCATTTTATGTTACTTATGCACAATGTATAATAGCTTTAGTGTAGGAAATAAGCCAAAGTGGAAAGATCAACCACAATAATCAACACCCTCTTCCAAAATATATGGTAGCTTTAGTGTAGGAAATAAGCCAAAGTGGAAAGATCAACCACAAAAATCAACACCATCTTCCAAAAGACAAGAATAATTGTTAATGCACCTAAATAATGCCCGAGAGAAGGAATTAAATATTATTAACCAAGTTCCTATCTCTGCAATTAAGAACAAGAAATAAGTGAGAAAGATTGAAATTTGATCAAATCTTGTAATCGGGTCTAAGCACTATCACCTTAGAATAGAGGATGGACATACTCAGAAAACCAACATAAATGGATGCATTTAGTCACACTCAACAATCAACATCCGAGGTGCAAAGCTAGACATAGTCATAACAATAAGATGAATTACCAAGTGCACTCAAAAGATCAACCCAAAATATATTGTTGGAATAAGAACAATACATCTATAAGGGACAAAAAGTGGTAGTGATACATGGCTTTGGGAATGACCAGTATTAGATCACATAATCATCATGAATACAAGACAACTGCAAGATACAAGATAACAATAGTACTACTACCAGATGTGGGGACTATTGGGTTAGAGGGGCCCGGAGTTGGGTGATACTAGCTAAGTTCAAGATGTTAGATGTGGAGGTGGAGGGATCTTTAGAGATTGGATCATTAGGGTTGGGATCACCACCTCCTTGATCCTTGCTTGGATCATCAGGAATTGGGAATATCTCCTCCTAATTCAAGCTCAGTTCCTTCTTGACTTTCACCTTGGGCCGAAGGCAAGGGCACTCTTGTAATAAAGTAAAATAATACCTCATCCAATATTTTTCCTTAGGCCTAGGGTTAGATATAAAAGGCTAAATTGTAACTTGATAAGCATTTTTTTTACCAATTTTAAGCATTTCTTGTTTGAGGTTTCCACCTCTCATCATGCATTGAGGGTGCATACTCTTTGGCCACTATGGCATTGAGGTGGATCCCGTGCTTGGATTCGAAACCATAGAAGCAACATGGATTCAAGCTGCTATCCGACATCGAGACTTCCACAGACTTGAAAAAGGTACTTGAGGATCGAATTCTTAATTGCAAAAGTGAAAATACACTTGGAGAAGTTTTGAGGATTGCCAAGAGAGAGTTTCATGATGTTATCATTGACATCATAAAAAGAAAGTGCCAAATTATTGAAGAGGCAACACATGATATGATCCATCGAGAGGCTTTAGCTGTTAGCGAGGCTATTCTCTATGGATTACAGATTGAGGAGGGTGATTCTGAAGAAGAGACCTTTGAGGAGCCTACAAATGGAGCTCTCTGTATGCAATCCAAGAAGTCTCTTCATCCTTCACTTTAGCTTGTACAATATGATGAGAGCGAAGATGCACCTGGATTGGTGCCTCGTAGCCATTTTTCTCGAAGTCACTGGGCTCGTGTGACTACAGAAACTATCGTCAAGCTTGGTGAGACTAAGACTCCTTGTGTTTCTCGTTTGGATCATGGTTCCGAGATTAATGTAACTATGCCAGGTTTATATGATACTAGTAGATGGCCAGTTGATGTGGATCATGGTTGGCACATGCGTGTAGCCAATAGCATTGCAGGAGATTTATATGCTACTTGCCCAAATCTGAAGATTTCTATTGGAGATGTGGGTGAGTCTTATCATTTCTTTATACAAAACTCTTGTTCATATCCTATCATTTTGGGGTAGGCATTTATTGCTGAGTCTCCAATGGAGACTAAGGTTCTGGATGATGGGTCTACCTATGCACGGATCCAAAGCAAGTATGGGAAAAGTCCAATTCATGACCGTTTGTATTAATCATTAGGGGAATAAAGATTCTTTGAGGGATTTCCCTCTTCTAGCAGGAGAGCCAGATTTTTGCTAGGTACCAATGTCTTGCGAGATGATGGTGGTACATGTCAGGGAAAGCTCTCGCCGCCTGGTAGCGACAGTTATTCCTCATGTGTTTATGGTGTATCCACTAAAAGTACTGTGTTTTCAGCATATTTCTGATATGTCTAAAGCTGCCAAGAAATATGTAAAAATAAAAGAGAAAGAATTGATGATTGTAGGTGTTTTGCAGGAAGAAGACCGGATAGATGGTTTCTATGATGGCTTTTCATGCTCAGACACCATGTAATAACTTTTGGTATTGCTTAATGCTAACAATCAAGAGTTATCATATGTCTTACAGGTTCATTCCCTAGCGATGTATTGTGAGATTGCTAATTTCATGCTTCAAAAGAATTTGAGTGCTGAGGATTCTCAGTAAAAAGTATTCTTTGCTGACATACTTCAGCAAAAAGATTTGGGTGTTACTATTTATACACAGAAAAATTTATGTTTATCACGGTATTTTCATAAAGGGATGAAATTTGCAGGTTGTAGCAATGAAGCCAGAGTTCAAACTGGGTGTTACTGTTTATACACAGAAAAAATTGTATTTATCACGGTATTTTCATAAAGGGGTGAAATTTGCAGGTTGTAGCAAATATAAGACAGTTGAAAAGAAGGTTAGACTAGTTGCAAGATCACTACCTTTGGATAGTGATGAGATGATTAGGAGAGTTGGTATGCAACCTCCTTTGCAAGATCCTGCAGGTATTGGACATAAGTTTTCAGCTAAGACATTGAAAGAGATGAAAATTGGGACCGAAGATTTTCTACTTCCTGAAGAGGTAAGATGTTTTGAAGAGATGTTATGTAGACATGAAAAATTTTTTGCTTTCTTTCCACATGAGATTGCATTGATCCTAGGATTGTGACACTTGTGGTTATTTTTACCATTCCGCATGTCCCTTGGAATCTACGACCTATTCCTATACCGAGGGCTCACTTGCCCAAACTGGTAGAGCTCTTGAATGAGTGAATTAGGATGGGAATTCTAGAGCCATCTTGAGCTCCATAATATTCCAATAGGTAGTTCACAGTTCCTAAAAATAATGGGATGCTTAGATTCATACAGGACCTATAGCCAGTAAACAAGGTCACTATTCGAAATGTTGGTGCACGACGTATTGTGGATGAGTTTTCTGAGGCTTTTGTTGGGCGTACTATCTATTCACTTGGTGATCTTTATTCTGGATATGATCAATTTCAGCTTGCCCTTGAGAGCAGAGATTTGACTACAATGAAGACACCTCTAGGCCTTGTCCGAATGTTTACACTTCCACAAGGAGCCGTATGATATGTACATGATTATGGCAATTTTTTAAAGGGTGATAAGGCTGAACTTTTGTAAAGAAACGACTGAGGGGAAGCCTTAAAAAGAAGAAGCCAGGGAAAAATTGGTGGATGCAACATAATTGACATAGTCAATGATGTCAGCAGCCAGCGACGACTAAACTAAAAGCATGCCAAGAATCGAATGGATTCTGGGAATAATCTTCAACAGAAAAGCTATGGCTTTCCGGGTGACTACGTGTGTTTTTTTTGTGGTGTGCTGATTATAAATAAAAGGTGAAGAGGGGATTGGGGGACGACGACGGAGGAGGGCAACAATAGACGATGGAGAAGAAGACTTGGATGAGCTCCTGATTGCCAACCTAGCATGCTGCCAAGCGTCGATCTACATGACTGAAATATCCTCCAATTGATTTCACTGCAACATTGAAAGGAAGGAGAAACAGATGAAGCTGATGCTCACTCCCTTGCCAATGTTGTGTCACAATATTACGATTCGACTATCGGATGTGGAGGTAGGCAACAACGCGCGATGTCGAAGAAGATGAGGCTTGTGCAGCGTTCAACTCCTGGATGACGTGATGGAGCTTGAGGATGTTCTGGTCACTCACAAACTGACGGTGGTCACGTAGCCGTGCACATGAGGCATTTGGATTTCTCAATGATCCTTTCGCAAAAAGGAGCCAATCAACTAGCTAATCGACAATCATGCAGACGAAGAGAGGAGAGAGTAGACGACTAAGATGCCGGACTGCTGTGACACGGCTTCCCATGGTGACTCTTCCAAGGTCAAGCATACAATGATAGTTGTAGTGTTCATCATATATCAGTGATCTAGAATCCGTTTACTCCTAACACATGCTTCTTGTCACTGCTATCAGAGCTATCTCTTGGCTCCTCTTTACTTGAGATTCAAAACATCAAACTTATGAACACTACATAGACAAAGCTAAAAAGCATGACAAGCAAGACTCTCTTCAACTTTTGGAGGCTCTCCCGAGGATTGTGAAGTGATGATGTTACTCTGATTACCCAACATTAAAGATCACTTTGAAAGCTGCAATTGGTGGTGGTGGCGACCATGCTTCGTGTAGATCTTGTGGACCATCGACAAGAGCATCAATATGAGTAACCTGCCTTTGTTAGCATTAACATCATTATGACCTTCTTGAGAGGAGAAAATTTTTCCATTCCAACATCTACATCTTTACATCTGTAGCAGTGGACCTCACTACAAACAGGTGGATATGTAGTGAAAGAAAAGACTGTACGTAAAGAATTCTCTATGCTCGTGTGTTTGACATCACCACCTCAAACAAAGAGAATAGGATAAACAAAAAGGAGAAGGAGAAGAAGAAGTGGAGAAGCATTTCTCCCCAATCAGTCCTTCACTCTCTATAGTTTCTCCCTCACACATTCCCTCTCAATATTGTTCCTTCTCAAGCTATGGAAGCAAGGAGTGAAGATAAGATTTCATCCCCATCAATTCTTGACTTTCTAACTCTCACCTTTTCTCTCCCTCACTCTCAAGCAATGGAGGATGGAAGCTTGTAAAAAAAAGGACCGAAAAGATAGAGGCTTACAATATGCACACTAAAAAATAAGCTCTTTATTCATTTTTACATATTCTATCCATTAGGTTTTCATTTAGTCTTATAGATCCTCTACCCTTTTCCACTTGTAAATGCATCTCCTCTCTTGTCCACTTACAATGCATGACCTTTTACATTAGGCCTTCACAGCTTGTTTGCCCACATCATATTGAAATGTAAGCATGAGATTATTCTATTCAACCTATAAGATATTTAGTGTACACAAGTGCATTGGAAAATTTAGTTTTACTTATAGGTTCATATAATTTCACAGGAGTAAGTTTATTCTCCACCTATTGTGGCTATTTTACACACAAGTGACTCTAAACTATTATGGACTTGTCATTTACATGAAAAATGAATAGGTGATACAAATTTAGGAAATGTGAAGGCCTAAAATATCTCAAAGAAACTACATCATTAAGCCCCACTTATATCTCTTCTTGCTACTTCAAGCTATTGATTGTCACTGACTATTTTTCACAAGTACTATTTTGGATGTTATTTATGATAGCTTGCAAAATTGATGATTCTAATATGTCTTAATACCCTTGGTCTCTTCCTTCACACTTCTAAAAATTTTACAATATCTCAAAGAAATTTCTCCATTTAGCCCCACCTATATCTCTTCTTGCTACTTCAAGATATTGACCGTCACTTACTATGTTTCGCAAGTACTATTTTGGATGTCCTTGGCCTCTTCCTTCACACTCCTAAAATTTTTACAAAATTGTAATTTTTACTAGCTACTATTTTTTATAATACCCAAACTAGGTCAACATTTCCCCCCTCTTATAGATGAGTGACAATCCCTTAGCACTCACACTTTTGAAGGTATTATGCATTCGTAGAGATTTGAGGTCACTGATCTGGGTTTTTTACAAACCGGATTTCTACCACAAAATTTGGCCAAAACCCCTATTAAGAGCCTTACCCATAGCTTAAACCCTACATCTTATCACTTTGGGTTTTCTCTTCAAGCACTAGGTATGCTACATTGCTTCTCGATTATGATAACTCTAGCAAGTGGGGAAACAATTTCTTAGGAGGGATGTCAATGTAAAGGGTAAAAGGGATAAGTTATCTTAGCGAATATGAAAATGGATTACACCTACGGGTTGAGTGAGTACATAGATTCTTTCAAAGGACTAGCCTCCAACTACACGTGGGTTCCACTTGCATCACCAAGATTTGGGATCTATCACCATCATTAGAGGACACCTCACCCATGTACACAAGTCAATGTCCACATCATGGTGTCATTTGGATCTTACACAAAAGCTTACAAGCATGGACCCCCTCTATCACATGCTTATATGTATTTATATATATATATAAGGAACTAAAGTCAAAGTAGCTTTTGGAAGCCGTTTTTTATCATTTCAATGAATCCCACGGGAAATCGCATTTCAAGGCTGAGCTAGGTAGCTAGTGGTCGTAGCCTTTCACTGCATATTCTAAATCCTTTCTATCTCATTTTTCTCCTTGTACAAGCCATTCAATATCCGCTATTGTATATGAGGTGCTGTGTAGAAGGTAAAGAAGCTCAAGGAAGGAAGTGTTGCAGAGCTGCTCAAGAAGATCTATTTGAAGTTCACATTGGAGGCATTGAGGTCCATGTCATTTCCACATCCTCAAGTTATCATTTGGGAGAAAAGAGAGAAAGGCTACAACCATTGAAGGCTAGCTATTGTTCAAGAACAAGCAAGGGCCGCAAAGGAAGAAGCAACTAGATAGAGAAGAAAGAGTGATGCTAATTTAGAAGAATTGGTTGGGCAACAACAAGTTGTGCTCTACAAAGCATTGGGTAGTGTTGTTTTCTTTTCTCTATACTTAACGTGGCAGATCTCTCCCGTACTTGATTCTCCTTCTCCTTCTCTCTACACTTAGCTCCCTTCTAAGCTTTGCTAGAGCTTTGAACTTCGCTTCTTTGTGAAAATCTTCTATTTTATAGATCTCTTGACTATGATGACACTTCTCCCCGTATCATTGATTTAAAAAGAGCCTCCATTGAAGTTAGTAGTCACCTATTTCTCACTATCAAGCACATTTGCACTAGGTCTGTATTAGTAGCACGAGGTCAACTGTAACGTGTCCACCTGTTCCCTTCCAAGGACACGTCTTAGCAGTCCATCAAAAAGGAGGTCTAGAAAGCTCCGCCCGGCACTCCTATGGAATGTTACAGGGTTTGCGATATAGGACTTTCTGCGTCTGCCATGTAGCGGAAGTATTCTGGCCGTTTCCACTTAGGACCGACTTGAATTAGGGGTCTCCCTATATAATGGTCATTTCCTAAACGGCAACTAGCATTGAACCCCGAGAGAACTACTTTACGCAGAAACGCCTGGGTTGAAGCGGATTCACGCTGCACTTGGTTCAAGGAGAATGGGAAACGAGAGGGATGCAAGGCTCGACCTCTCTGCCATAAGGCATAGTCCCATTTCGTTCCCCTAAGGCAGCATAAACTGGGATTATTATAGCCTAGACTCTAGGTCAATGCCCTTGCTATTCATTTCCTTTGAGAATATCTCCTTGATGTCCATTATGATTGAGAAAAATTCTCGGCCAACCGGGACCACCCATCCGTAGGATGGACCCATGGCCACATCCACCGCACTTTCTTCACTCTAATTACCTACCACATTTAGTTGGACATGCATCAAGTAGCTTCCTTAATTAGCTTGTTAGACACCAGTTCCCTCATGTAATCTTAGCACTTGACATAGAAAAACAATGTCAAACAAATTCATTTTCAACAGGTTATCATATTTATCTTTGGAATACATTCATAAAGTCCAGCCTGTAGGCTTATCCATAATCCGCCCGAAGGCTATCCAGTAATCCACAAGGATCACTAATCCAAGATTTTGCCCGTAGACTAGTATGCGCGCCTGGAGATCCAATCCCAAGTCACGTTGGCCTCTTGTGTAGGGCCCGGAAGGCGAGGCATTTACATCCACAGCCCCCCTGTCACCCAAGCGTCCTCCTGCTCCAAGTAGCACTCAACCGAGATACCTCACGAGGCGGGTTCGGTCCATGTTCCTGGTGCGGCTAACAACCCCCTTAGTTAGGGTCAAGCAGACAGTCAAGGGTAACTGAGGCTACTTCTCCCTTCAGGCCTTCAACCTGAAGCATTAGATATCTTTTCATCCTTTAGTTCCTTGAGCAAACAAAGCAAACAGTGCTCTCTAAACTGTTATAAGCACAATCATTTCCAGTGGTCGTTATTTGGCCAACTGCTAAGGATTGAATCCTTCTCTCCAAATGCATCCAGCATTTGATCAGGGATCAATTGCGACCTGGCAAGATCCCCAAGGGTTTGTTTGTTAACCCTTATGTCCTTGGGTTAGGGCCGTACCCTATTAACCTAACTTAACCAATACCTTAGGTTCTATTAACAGTAAATCATGGCGACCATGTCGCTCCAAATTATTGATTGGTCCTTTGCTTCCAAGCAAATACGTAATTCCCTTGTCTTGGCAAATTTTTCCAAGAAAGGTGATATAACAGGATGGCTACTCATCCTCTTGCAAGTTAAACTTGCACAAGAATCTGCCAATCTCATTCTGAGAAATTGGCCATTCTCTTGTGATCAAACCACAAGATCATACGACATTGCAACTTGTTGCACAAGTGTTGCATCTATTCCATGGGATCATTTCACCCATCGAACAGCGTCTTCTGGTCACAGAATCATGATTAGATAAGAAGCAGGGTTCAGGGTGTCTTCATATCCAACCCATTCCCAATTGCACTAGACCGACAACATTCGGTTCTAGGGATGCCAACTCAATCCGAGTTTCATCTTTTGAACGAGTAATCCTTAGGGTAGAAACCCTAGATCGTTTCTTGCAAGTGCATCCAATTGTCCCTACATTCCGTGAATGTGGGCAAGACCTTTGGGTATGAGGGTTTCGACTTGGCAATAAGTGAGAAACTAGGTCAAGTCCTCAACGTGCTAAACCCTAGTTAGAAATTGGAGTATATTGTATCAATTTAACCATCCTATGCGATTCCTTTGCCGTTTAGGTATTTTGGATAATCCAGTTTACTTGTCTTACGACAAGGGCGAACCAATACTAGGGATGTTAATTTGATCTAAAAGGGAAACACTAGTCGCATTACGTTGTAATTCACGTAAGCATGCGATTCACTGCCTCTACGTACAACTAGATGATGGGACCTGAAATGAGCTGGCACTGGCTATAGCACTAGCCGGACCTCATGCTCATGACACACAAACACCCTCACGGCCTCACGAACCAGGAGCGTCAATCAAATACTAAAGGACAAACTACCCTAAAGCTTAAACTATGCATTTATAGTTTATAGTCCAACATTTCCCTTAAACTCCTAAGAGGGAGAACCCTTATACATTGGCAATGCCACGATCACACACACATAGGAGGCACTCCACCGACTAATAGTCGGAGCCCCACTGCAGCTCTCCTACATCGCAGGGATTGGCCCTTTGATGCGCTGCTAAACATATAACACAAACGAGCACAAACTCCTCTCTTTTATATTCCTCGTATTTCCAGGAGATATACCATGCTTCCTCACTTCACAGTCCCTTAGGAAACCGGCCCTCTACCCTACGGCAAGGGATAACCTCACACTCTCAATCGTGGGTCAAAGTCCTAAGAAAACAATTGCTATGCAGTCTAGGAGATTTTTCTTTGATACCATGAACCATGCATAGTGCATAAGGTAAATGGTTTAGTGCACAAACAATAGAAAATCAGCATTGTGCATCGTGCAAAACCAATCTTTTCATGATTTCCATGCTAACATTTATGTATTGAAACGAGGAGAGACACCGAGCCTTACGCTCATGTTGCCTTTTCCTTTATTTAAAAACAACGTCCTATAGCCATGATGCAACACATAAATCAGGTTTTAGATTGTACTTTGATACTCAAACTCCCCTCTCACCCTACCGTTTAATGTTTTGCAATCGTTGATAGGTGTAAGAGCCGTTTTATGTGTATTTCTTTGTAGAGAAAGCAATAAACACGAACGGAAACATAGAAACGAGGGTAAACCGAGGCTAAACTCATGCTCTACCTTCATTATACATTGCACAAACACTTATGTGATTTTTTGGAATTTTCCTTTTATCGTTTCCTAGTTTTCTCCCATTTAAAACCCATTTTCCACCATTTTTCGGTATTTTTCCTCTATTTTCTTCAATAAAAATGACTAGAAATTAAGATTGATTGTGGGTTGTGGCCCTTAGGTTTTTTGACAACAAAATTTCAGGTTTTTTTGTTGTTATATCTCATGTTTCCCCTTTATTTTGCAAAAAAAACCCATTTTACCCCTTAAACGCGTGTTTTACGGGTTTTATACCATTAATTTCAGCCATAACACTTATGATTTTTTAATTTTCTGAGCATAAACTAATCAAACTCATAGCAAACAACAACGTAATGTATAATTAGCCCATGGAAACAATATTTCATCAACCAAATAGCATAAAAACTCATTTTTTCTTCATAAAAATTGAATTACCGCTTAGACTTTGTGTCTCGGGATCTTGGTTTTGCTATGGGACTACATGTCAGCCCTCATTCAATGTCCAGCATCTTCAAGAACAGCACTCTTCATGTCTTCATCCACCCGGAATCAATCCGGTCTCATCCGGACAAGCTTTCCTCCACCATTCTTCATTGTCTTCTTCCACACAAGAACATCCCCTTAAGAGAGAGAGGGAGGAGAGAGAAAGACTGAAATCAAAGATCTCCATTGAGGCCACCATTTGACAAGCAAAGCACGGTGATAGAGTCACCATCCAGAGGGGAATCAATGCCCATGATCATTGGGAAGGGTTGTTTGTAGGCTGAAGATTGCATCATCAAGATGTGGGCGGAAAAATCGGCCGCCTGATGGCGCCTCCATTCTCCTCACGTTTTTTTCATACATTTCATGTAACATCTTTGATTTGGGCTCCCAAGGGTCACTTACCCATTTGGCCAAACTTTGGTCCACCTCTTCGCATCTTGACCGTTTCCTTGGCCATTTTCCCGTCCGGACTTCGAATCGAGCTCTGAAAAATCCTGGGCATCCGACTTGACATCCCACATTGGCTGGTAACTCTTGACAATCCGCACGTCAGTCTGAAAAATTATCAAAAATCAACAAGTGTCACTCGGGCACCTTTAAAGCACTTTGACGCTTAAAATCGTCCTAGGTTGAGCCGCCGCCTTCGACGTTGAATATTTTTCCCTTGATATTTGTAATTTTTAGCTATTTTTAAGCACTTCTCAGCATCAAAACTCCGCTCTCATTGATGACAACAGGATAGGGCGACTCAACCTGTCGAATCCCATAGTAGATCTGCACAAAACAACCAAAGGAAGCATCTCTCAAGATTGTGGGAGAGAAGGAAGGAGTCTCACTTGTAGCTTTCTTGCTTGCACAATGGGGGAATACACGCAAGGGTGGAGGCTGAAAACAGTTTTCCTCTTCTTAGTGGTGTAAGCCAAAAAGAAGTCTCATACAAAGAAATAGAAGAACCCTATATATGGGTCTCAAACCAAACTCAACTAACTAAGGTGGCATACTAACTGAGCCACGAACTAGAGTAGATAAGGATAGTTGTCATGTAGCTATTATTCATGGGCGGTGTACCAACCGCATCTGCAACTGACAAGTCGGTGACATAAATGCACAACGGTCACCCTGGCATATCGCGAGTGGAGCTCGATCTCTCAACACTCCCCCTCGAGCTCAATCCCAATTCCTGCACACCAAGCAGGTCTCTGAACTTGCGCAGCTTCTCTGCGCCCAATGCCTTCGTAAATATGTCAGCTACCTGATCCTTTGTGCTGACATAAACTAGATCAATAAGACCTAGTAAAACCCTCTCTCACACATAGTGATAATGCACCTCAATGTGCTTTGTTCTAGCATGATAGACTAGGTTATTTGCCAAGTGTATACTACTCATGTTGTCACAATAAATGACAACTGGCCCATCTGTAGGCTGATGCATATCATAAAGTAGCTTATGCAACCAAGCTACCTCACATGCAGCCATTGCTGCACCCCTGTACTCAGCCTCTGTGCTCGACAAGGAAACTGTAGGCTGTTTCTTGCTGCTCCAAGTGACTGTAGCACTCCCAAAAGAGAACACATATCCACTGGTAGATCGTCTATCAGAAATACTACCAGCCCAATCAGCATCAGTGTATCCATGCAACTGTATCTGAACCCCACTCTCATAAAATAGTCCATACTGCAATGTGAACTTCACATACCTGAGTATGCGTCTAGCCGCATCCAAATGTGGTTTCCTTGGAGCCTGCATAAACTGACTTACCAATCCAACAGCATAGCTCAAATTTGGCCTGGTAATAGTCATATAAAGCAAACTTCCTACTATGCGTCTGTACATAGTAGGGTCTTCTAGAAGCTCACCTGCATCTGTGCTCAGCTTCACATTCTGCTCCAAAGGAACTGAAATAGGCTTACAGCCTGTCATCCCATATTTGGACAGCATGTCCAATCCATATTGCCTCTGCAAGAGCTGTATCCTACTTGGTGATCTAATCACCTCAATGCCCAAGAAATAACGCAGCTCTCCCAAATCCTTCATCTCAAACTTCTGCTTCAATAGCATTTTCACATGAAGGATATCTTCATCACTGTCACCTGTCATAATCAAATCATCAACATAAATGACAAGTAGCATAATACCTTTCTCTGTTTTTCTCACATAAAGTGAGAAATCTGCCTTGGAAATCTGAAAGCCAATAGTGACAAGATACTGTCCTATCTTATCAGACCATGCTCTAGGTGCTTACTTCAAGCCATACAAGGCTTTCTTCAACCTGCAAACAAACTCAGGATGAACAGCATGCACATAACCTGGTGGCTGCTCCATATAACCTCTTCTTGCAAATCACCATGCAAGAAGGCATTCTTTACATCCATCTGATGTAAAGACCATCCCTTTGATGCAGCCATAGCAATGACTGCTCTTACGGTTGCCATCCTTGCAACCGGACTGAATGTTTCTTCATAGTCAATGCCATATGTTTGTGCATACCCCTTGACTACTAATCTTGCCTTGTATCTGTTCACAGAACCATCTGCATTGTGCTTCACCTTATAAACCCACTTACAGCCAATTGCATTTCTACCTTTAGGCAAAGGTACCAATTCCCATGTAGTATTTGCTTCCAAGGCATCCATTTCTTCATCCATGGCTTTCTCCCATTTTTCTTTTCCCATGGCTTCCTCAAAAGAAGTGGGTTCTGGTTCCTGTATCACTTTAACCATATATGCATAGTGAATGGCTGTAAATCCATCATATTTCAGTCTATCCACAGGATACCTAGCTCTCGTAGACCTGCGCAAAGTAGGTTCACTCCCAGGTGCTCTCAAAACATCCCTGGTCTTCCTTACTCCAGGTGTAACAATAGAAGGAATACCCAACTCATCATCAATGCTCTGTTCTGAGCCACTGGATTCACCATCCACATAAGAGTGACCTGCATTCACATCAAACATGGGCTGATCAACCTTCTCTTTTCCTTTTCGTGATACCTGCATACCACTATCTGCATTGCTTTGATAAGATTCTCCTGATCTCAATCTGCCTGTCCATGGCGAAGAATGTGAACCACTGCTAGAGGACGCTCCAGGTCCACTAATATTTTGTGACTGCTGCTGTGAATTCTGTGCAGCATTACCATTTTGTGCATCTACATCATCAATCACATTTATTGGTTTATACCAGCTACTCATCTCATCAAAAACAACATCTCTACTCACTATAAACTTACGAGTAGAAGGGTTATAGCATCTATACCCTTTTTGCTGCAGAGAGTAACCAATAAAGATGCACTTCTCAGCTTTTGGATCCAACTTGGATCTCAACTCATCTGGCACATGTACATAGGCAATGCAACCAAAAATTTTCAAATGAGAAATATCTGGTTTCCTACTAGTATACCTCTCCTCTGGAGTCATTCCATATATTGCTGCAGTGGGAGTCCTGTTCATTATGTAGACTGCTGTAGCAACTGCTTCAGCCCAATAAAAATCTGGCAAGTCTTTTTCATTGAGCATGGCACGAGATACCTCTCCAATATGCCTGTTTTTCCTTTCTGCAATTCCATTTTGTTGTGGGGTATGACTGCATGAATATTGCTGCTTTATGCCATGCTCCTGCAGGAACCTTGCAAACTCATTTGAGAGGTACTCTCCCCTCCATCTGACCTTAGGCATTTTATCTGCAGGCTTGTTTCTTTTTCAACCATAGCTTTAAGAGTTTTGAAATGCCCAAAAACTTCACTTTTCTTTTTCATAAAATACACCCAAACTTTTATGCTATAGTTATCAATAAAAGTGACAAAATAATGACAGCCTCCAAGAGATGCAGCTTTAGTAGTCCACACATCAGAGTGGATTAATTCCAATGGCTTCTCACTCTCTTGAACATGTCTAGGAAATGGTTTTCTTGCATGTTTTCCAAACTGACAGGCTTCACATACCTTATGCATTTCTGCAACCTTGAATTTGGGCAATCCTGCAACAATATTTTGGGCCCGCATTGATTTAAGTCGCTATATATTAACATGACCAATGTGTTTATGCCAGATATCAATATCTGCAACTACACCGGTCCCATGTGCAAACATTGCTGCACTCAATTCAGACATGTCTGCATCCAATGTAAACATTCTGTCCTTCTTCTTTCCTTTTGCTATCAAGCGACCTTTATTTTTCATATCCTCAACAAAGCATCCATGAGGATTAAATCTGACCTGCAAGCCCTGCTCAACCATTTGACCAACATAATCCAGATTCTTGGTGATATTCGGGACATGAAATACATCGGACAGGTGTTTCTTTTTCCCATCCTGCATAGACAAGGGAATTTTTCCAATCTGCACAATAGGATGTGCAGTATCATCACCAGTCTCCACAAATCCTGGTTTTTTCATTTTCCTTGCATCCTCCATCCATTCTGGATGACCTATCATGTGGTTTGATGCATCTGAGTCAACATACCATACATCATTGCTTTCTTCTGCACGTCACAGAATTGTTCATGTGCTGCACCATAAACAAATGCTCATTTCTGTCATCACCCTGTCTACTAGAAGATGCATAATTCCCTTGTTGCAGTTTTCCATTCATGATGTCATTCTGCTTTTTATAGCAGTCTTTAGCCATATGATCCATTTTACCACAGTAGTAGCATTCAACATTACTCTTTGCATTTTGGCCTCTTTGCCATCCACCACGACCTCTTTGGCTCCCCCTGCCTCTAGAGTTACCACGTCCTCCTCCATAGGACTCGTTTTCTTGAGTTTGCTGCATATTCTGATTTCTATCACGGCCTCCAAATCGGCCTCCTCTACCTCTGCCTCTACCTCTTCCAGCATTTGAGTAGAAGACAACTTCTTTTGAAGTTCCTCCTGAAGAAGATGCACCACCATTTCTCTGCTCCTCAAAAATTAAAAGAGCAATAAACTCCTCAAAATCAGAAAATCTTTCACGGACGGAAATGGATGTTTGAAACTGTGCATAATCCTTTCCTAGACCATTCAAGGTCACAGAAACTAAATCATCATCTTCCACTGGCGACCCAATGGAAGCAACTACATCTGCAATCTTCTTCACCTTCATGTGGTAGTCATTGATGCTCATATTTTCTCTTTGCACATTATGCAACTCTTTCTTGAGCTGCATTTTCCTGGCTTGCGTATTTGTGCTATACATTTTTGACAAAGTATCCCATGCCTCCTTTGGCGTACTTGCATCCTGAATATGCACAATCATAGAGTCTGAAATGCTGATAGACAGCCAGTACATAACTTTCCTGGCTTTCTCATGCCATGCTTTAAATGCCTGCATTTGCTGTTGATTGGGAACATCAGGAAGAACTGGTTCTTCTTCATTTCCTGCAACAAATTCCCAATATCCTTTTCCCATAAGGAAATTCGTCATTCTAAACTTCCATGCTTGGAAGTTGTTCTTGTCAAGCTTTTCAGTGACAATCTGTGAGAGAGAATCAGACGCCATTACAGAACACTGCAAAAATTTCTGTCACTGCAAAGAACACAGCTTCAGCCTCACAACGGCTAATCTGCAAAACTGGCGAAAGTGGTTTTCGACCACACAGTCACTTCCTAGTGACGATTTTGCATCAACAGGCAACAAGAATGATTTTGTAACTCCCAATGTCTCTGCACACAAGCATACGATGCAATTTCTATAGTAACTTTTCACCGACCTATAGAACAGTGGTCGCACAGCATAAAACTGGGCCTTTTCCTGAGTGCGTGCAGAAAACTTCCGCCTCCAAAACAGGCCCCGAAATGGCCTCAAATCAAAAAAACAAGGTCGCCCAGGGCTAAAGCCCTATCCCGCAGCATATACTGCCCTCTTGCTTCACCGCGAAGGGCGTCTCAACCTGAGACAATGCACTCCTGCACTCTTCGGCTGTGCTGCCTGTAGAGACTTGCTCCCAAACCAGAAAATGAAAGCAACACTGCTCCTCTTACCAGAACACCGCGAGCTTGGCTTGCTTTCTTGAGCTCCTTACCACGAACAAGGCTCTTATACCATGTTAAGATTGTGGGAGAGAAGGAAGGAGTCTCACTTGTAGCTTTCTTGCTTGCACAATGGGGGAATACACGCAAGGGTAGAGGCTGAAAACAGTTTTCCTCTTCTTAGTTGTGTAAGCCAAAAAGAAGTCTCATACAAAGAAATAGAAGAACCCTATATATAGGTCTCAAACCAAACTCAACTAACTAAGGTGGCATACTAACTGAGCCAGGAACTAGAGTAGATAAGGATAGCTGTCATGTAGCTATTATTCATGGGCGGTGTACCAACCGCATCTGCAACTGACAAGTCGGTGACACAAATGCACAACGGTCACCCTGGCATATCGCGAGTGGAGCTCGATCTCTCAACAACATCAAGCTGATACAAAATAGATACATACTAGACACAGCACAACGCACACCCTACCCCTTGACAAAACCAAGGCATAACATCCACAAGGAGTAGGCCTAGCATAATTTGATAAAAGGTTCGAAGCTAGTCACCAACCAACTACTCCAACACGGCCAAACTAAAAATAACTATCAAAGAGGTTGCCCTACGTGGTAGTCTGAACTACCTACCTAACTAAGGACAACACAACCAAGAGCTCCTACTAGGCGAGGACTCCTATAGCCTGATCAAGGAGTATTTTCTTGTAGCACATTTCTTCTTTTAGGGTTTTATTTTATTGACATACTCAGGTATGTAAAAAAGAGGGAGCTGAGCGCAGTGACCCAAGGAGAACAGGGCATCGACCTTAGGTCCTATCTCGGTACCCAATAACCTACCAAGCCCTCGCGAGGCGACACTTAATCCTTTTCTGATGCTCACTTTTATTTTCACTCTAACCGTCCTTAATTTCTTCTTTTCTAGCAAGATGCCACCCCTAGGAAGACAAGGCGTCGGCCCTGGGTTTGACTCGTCCCCAAGAACCTACCATGCCCTCACAAGGCGATGATCAACTACTTATAGATTTTCATTTCATTTCATTTCTATTTCTATAGGGGGTTAGAACCCCTTTTTACACACCTCTTTATATATGTATTGTCTTTAAGATATTCAGGGTTTCTTTTTATCATAATTATTTTCTTCTTCTAGCAGGCTTCTCTAACTGCCTCACAACTAACAAGAACTCCTGGAATGGCTGCCTAGCAGGGTAGCGGAACAGGGTCACGAGAACTCCCTTCTCTAAAACAGGTCTTTCAATGCCTGACAATGTCTTTACAGGAGGCAACGACTACTCAAACCTCCCTCAAACACATTGAACCTAAACCTGGGACTTCATGCGTTGGACACCGGTCCCCAACAAGAAAAGAAAATCCCCCTTAACAAGTACACAAACACATATAGCATAAAAACCACAGTACTCATAAAGGAAAGATATCACCTGGATAGGGCCACGAGAAGCTTCCATGCAACAAAAGGCTCCTTCCAAGCTCTTCTTCCGAACCTGTCTAGCACAAAACTAAAGCAAGAAACCATTAATCGTACCTGCACTAAACAGACAACTGGCCCTCTTGGCCTAATGAAATAAAGCACTTCACCACAAAAAAGGATCGGCCCTCTTGGCCTAACGAAATAAAGTAATAACACCTCGCAAAACTGGCCCTCTTGGCCTAATGAAATAAAACCAAATAGCACCTACACATCCCTCCCTGAAAGAATCCAGATATACAATAATAAGCTCCTTTCCAAGGAGGAAAACCACGAGGCTCGCAGCCCTAAACTAAATGCATAAGGTTATGACCCATCCCTCCTGCATATATAGCAAGAGGCGTACGCATAACATGTTGTCTAATCAACCTATGGGTCCAAGATAATAACGGTAGATTGGTCTTGGCTACTCTTTGCATCACCCATATCAATCGTTGTCTGCCATATATTGCATGCTCTGATAACATTCCCCACAAGCAACCGGGTACTGTTTCATCAGTTATAACAATATCCAAACTGGGACCACAATTAAAGAAGAGGTCTTCCTCATAAGCAAGATTTGCCAGTGAATCCGCAAATTGATTCCAGTGACGTGGAATCAGCTGAAAAGACACTCTCTCAAACTCTTCAAGTAGGGTCATCGCAGTTCGATGATACATACAAAGAATGGGATTCCGCACTGTGTATGTCCCATCTAGCTGATTCAGGATCAACTGGGAATCCCCTTTTACTAACAATCGACGAATACCACCTTGTTTGGCAATATGCCATCCCATAATCAAGGCTTTATACTCCGCCATATTGTTAGTGAATCCTACCCCGAGATAAGCAACTAACTTCATCGTAACTCTTCATCGGGGATCTCGACTTACTACTCCAACACTCCCTTTTTTATTAGGGCCCCTGGACGCTCCATCAAAATATAATGTATACATCCACAATGGGTTTACACATCCTGCCATCGCGAACTCCTCTATTCGTAATTATGGTAATCAAAGTTTAGCATGTTGAGAGGATGAACTGACGGCTCTATCCCACCTTCTTCATTAAACTCAACAGGGATACTCATCAACAGTCGCAAGCAATGATGGCAGAAGACTTTAATCTCCCACACAAAGGTTCCGTCTTCTTGCTCAATCACTTTGTATCCTTTGCTCCAGTAGATAAGCTTCCCCTGATGGTATCTTTGCTCCAGATATGGGTGCTCCAAATAAGGAATTAACCGCCCCATCAACCGGCTTTTAAGCTCTTTTGCAAGTCTCAAATCATCCCCAGCATGGACCTGCAATGCATTTCTCTATATTAGCATACTTAGAAATAATAAGGTTTAATATTATTAAGATTAACCTTATTTTTAAACTCAACTCCCTATAAATCAACTAATAGAGCCATAGACCTATTTTTCTCGAGCCTCACAATCTTGTAGGGACCATCCCATTTAGGTTCCAGCTTCCCTGGAAACAGCTCCCTACGTGTATCGTAATAGAGGACTAATTGCCCTTTTTTAAAGGCATATTTCTTTGCTCTAAGATCATGCAACTACTTCATCCGACGCTTGGCTATCTCCTGGTGTAATAAGCTCTGCAACTTCAGCTCATCCAAGTGGGCTATAGTTGTGAAACGTTCAAAAAGGGAATCCTCATCTCCCAAAGAGTGGTTAATTACAAACCGTATGGTTGGCAACTTAATTTCAAGGGGTAACACACACTCTTTCCCATAAACCAATTTAAATGGAGTATGGCCGGTAGCTCGCTTGAACGTTGTATTGTACGCCCATACTACCACATACAACTTCCTGTCCCAGTCTCGTTTCTTCTCAGAGACTATCTTAGACAAGATACCAACAAGCTGCTTATTAGTACTTTCCACCTACCCATTTGCTTGCGGATTATAAGGAGTCGTTTTATTATGCTTGATTTTCCAAGCTTTTGTCAGGATTTTGATCACCTTGTTTATAAAATGGGTTCCACGGTCTGACACTAATTCTTTTGGTGGATCGAAACAGCAGATAATCTGCTCTAAAAGGAAACTTGTAGTCTCTTTTGCATTGTCCTACCTCGTCGCCCGCACTTTTGACCATTTTGTAAAATAATCAGTGGCTACTATAATATACCTCTTCTGGGTAGTAGACGATGGGGTGATAGGACCCACAAAGTCAATGCCCCACTTCTCAAATGGAAGAATAGCCATGATAGGTATAAGTGGGCGTTTTCTATTCTCTCTACTATCATGTCTTTGACAGGTATCACATCGCTTCACATACTCAAAGGAATCTTGGAAGATGGACGGCCACCAATATCCAGCTCGTAACGCTTTCCGTGCCGTCAACCGTCCAGCGAAGTGCCCTCCACATGCAGAGTCATGATACTCCTCCAAGATGAAAGGAACCTCGTCAGGCATCACACATCGGCAGTAGATATCATCAACAACTTGCCGATATAGTGTCCCTGCGATCAAGGAAAACTTCAATGCATATTGTTTGATTTTCCTCTTTTCAAACTTTGACAAACCGACTCCCGTCTCTCCTGTTGATAGATAGTGTGTAATAGCAGCATACCAAGATTGAATAGAAGCTGTATCAATTTTAAACATTTCCTCAATATCACTTCATTCAGCCAAAGTCTCTTTCGGCTCCCCGAAATCCTCAAGGCATTCCATAATACCCTGCAACCTCGGTGGCTTACTCTTAATCTCATAATCGAACTCCTGCAAAGTGATTAACCACTTTGCCAAACGATCAGGCGGCTACAGCTTGTTCATAAGCAATCTAAGCCCTTCCGCCTTTGTATAGAACACTACCTTTTCATAGAGGATGTAGTGTCTGAATTTCTTAGTCCCAAAGACCATCGCAAGACATAACTTCTCCATGTAGGTATAATTGATCTCTGAAATGCCCAATTTCTGACTAGCGAAAGCTATCGGATGATACCACTTTTCCTCCCAGATTTGGGCTAAACAGCAGCTGATACTATGCACGGTGGCTCTGCTGAAAATATGTAGAACACCTTGCCTCTTTTAGGTGCTTTCAAAATGGGTGCTTTTACTAGCTCCTGCTTCACATCCTCGAAAGCTACCTTACAAGGGTTGCTCCACTCAAATGAACAGCTAAAGGATAATAAATTCGTTAATGGCAACGCCCTTTCTGCCAAGGCATTTATAAATCTTCGATAGTACCCTATCGACGACAGAAAGCTATGTACCTCTTTTGGAGTGTGTGGTGGACTCATAGCGACTATGACCTTGATCTTTTCAGGGTCAGTTGCTATCCCTACTGAATTGACCACATGGACCAGCAATAGCCCATAAGGCACTCCAAAGACACACTTCCGTGGGTTAAGAGCGATACAAAATTGTCTGCAGCGCTCAAAGCACTTTCTTAAGATAACCAACATCCTTTCCCTTACAGTGGCTACCCCCAGGTCATCAATAAATACTTTCAACTCATTTGGGAAGATGTCACCAAAGGTCTTATCCGTTGTTCATTTCCACGATCCAGGTGCATTGCATAAACCAAAGGCCATCACATGGTATGCAAAAGTACCAAAGATAGTAATAAAAGTTGTTTTCAACTTGTCCTCTTCTGCAATTGCCATCTGGTTATATCCTGCAAAGCAATCCATAAACAAATATATCTCCCTACCCGCTAATTGATCCAAGATCTGGTCAATAAACGGCAACGGATAGTAATCTTTAACCGTCTGCTTATTCAGCTCTCTAAAATCCACACATAATCGGATCTGGTTGTTTTTCTTCTTCCTGATAACAATGGGTGAACACCATTCTGTGTGTTGTACAGGGAAGATTAACCCAGCTTTCCTTAACTTCTGTAACTCCTCAAACACACCGTCCCTCAATTCAAAAGGCATACGCCTTACCTTCTGACGCACAGGACGACTGCCATCTTTTACAGGAATAGTGTGAACAGCTAGGCTGGGAGGGATGCCTCTCAACTCATCATAACTCCAAGCAAAGATATCGCGGAATTCTTGAATCAAGGACACATAGTCCTCCCTTTTTGCTGAACCGAGCATGGAACCTAATTTAATTGGCCGCGAATCATTCAGCGTGCCAAGGTCTAACTCAATCACATCTGCATCTCTTATCCTATCTTGCAGCTCTATCGGCTCATTTAGAGTTATCTGATAGATATCCTCTGTAGTGTACCTCTCTTTAGATTCATCACTAGATGATGTCTCACTACCAGATGGATCGTCTGTTGTTTCTAATTCAGTAGAAGATAAATGAGCTCTCTCACTTTGAGGGGACTCAGGATAAGCATCAACTATTACTCGATTAGCACCTCTACCTAGAACCACTCGACTAGCGGGTATATCGACTTGATAGTCTGTTCTTAAGATCCAAGGCCTACCTAGCAAAACCCGATAGCTAGGGCGTCCTGCAAATCTTATCACCCTAAAGTCCAAGAAAGATTCTACACTCGCAACTATAACATGGACCTTAGTAACGCAACCTTCTGGTTGTCTCAGACTATCATCAGCCATTCTCAGAAGGGTGGAGTTGTCTTTCTGGATGCCTAGACCCAACCTCTCCATCAGCTCTGAACTCATGATATTGACAGAGGATCCAGTGTCTACAATGGCATGTTTCACTAATATTCGATCTACATAAGATGGAACCCTAAGGCAGTTCTTTTCAGCATGGTCAAACCAATCTTCCCCTACTCGTGCTATGCCCAGAGGTTCCACAATATACCCGATACGCAGGATCTTCTTAAATTCCTTGCGTACTCCTAGAGATAATTTGATCAATTGCAAGAGATTCACATCTGGTTTAACTTCGCAAAGAGAACTCGCTAAATCAAAGTCATGATAAGTAGCCAAAGCTCTCTTTTCTCGCCAAACCATCCTCTCTTTTGGTCTTTGGACCGGTTTCGGTGCTTCTTTCTTAGCTCTTGCCTTCTTTCTTGGTACTTCCTCATCCTTCTTAGGGTCAAATTTTTTGTCAACCGGCCTTAGCGGTCCCCCTTCTATGCTAGAATTCTGGACTTGCATCCCCTTATCCCCTTGTTTAGGGTTTGCCTCAACCGGTTTTGCATTATCTTTGCCAACCTCTTTAGCCTTTTGGCCTCTTGTCACGGCTCTTAAGTTAGAGGTTTCAGTATCATTGACTCGCACAGCCTCAATAAGGCTGACTTCGTTGCCTTGTGGTAACTCTTCTATAGTTGCAAGTTATTTCCTTGCGCTCTATGATTCATTGGGCCCGGCTGTTTACTCCCTTGTTAGAGGGAACTAATCTTACTCCAATAGGTAGCAGCTAAATGGCCTGACTTCCCACAAATGTCATATTTCACATTTGGACAGTTTTTGGGGAAGTGCTGTCCACCACACCATTTACAACTAAATCTAGAGGGTCCACCCTCTTCAGGGCGTCGACTCCCTATCGGATTTTGTTGCTTCTTTAAGAAATTAACGTCGACAGCTATTTGTCGATATTGTTCAGAAATCATATCGGTATAATGCTTCATCATGTCCTTAACTTTGCAAGGACATTAGATGCACTCGACTCATAGCCTCGATCATCAACCTGTCGCTCCATTGGCCTAACAATCTGATTTGTCATTGGCTGTTGACCCACAGGAACAACATTAGAATTTGAAACCTGACCTCCAACATTTGGTGGACCCAATTGACTTGCCATAGGCATAGTCACACTGGGAGGAGCCGGTAGTAAAGGTACATTCGAAACCGTACTCCCTATTAGTCATAGGCATCCCTTGGCTTCCATTCATCAATGCTAGATTGCCGCTAGATACTAAACCCCCATTAACATTCATTCGAGAGGAGTAGGCCATTTGTAATCGTGCTTCTACTCCCTCTACCCGCGTAATAGCCGTCTGTGTCTATGTCTGCCAAGGCCACACTGCTCAATTGTACTTGGATATTAAAATCCAACCCATGCAAAAAGTATTGCAAGTGGACAGCTGGAGGAATGGGAATGTAAGTTTGCAACTTACGAAATACTTCCTTCAACTTCTTGGCATATGCTTTCACATTCTCATGAGGATCTTAATGTGTTACATTCAAGACCCGCAACCAATATTGGCCACCTCTTTCAGAGGCATATTTTGCTCGGAAAGCTGCATAGAATTGCTCAATGGTGGTTACGGTTCCAGACTCTATGCTGTGATACCATACCGCAGCCCTTCCTTTTAATGTCATATTGAAGCACATCATGAGATGTCCCTCATCTTGGATGCGATAATTGAACATCAATCTTTGAAATTCACAAATGTGAAATTCTGCATCCTCTTCCACTAACCCATTAAAAATGGGCAAGGGAACTCCTAAGCTGGTAAATTTGGCGTCCCTGCAGGAATTGCAATAGGTTGTGCCATGGTGACAATCGGATTAGCAATAGGAGCTTGTACGGGTGAATTCACCCCCCACTTGAAGTGGGTAGACTTGGTGGAGATGAGGAAGAACTTATGCTTCCTCCTGCACATAATGGAATAGGTTGAGTAGTTAAATGACTAAGACCACTGCTTCGTATATGTACTGGGCTACTCCTTTGAGGAGAATAACGGCTTACAATCTCTAACCGCCGTCTAGCCCTCTCAGCACGTTCTGCTTTCTGGATTTCGGCTTAACAGTCCTTGTTAGAGGACATAAACCAACTTCCTTTTGGTCCCTAGAAACCCCAGATCCGAAAGCCACCACTTATAAGTAGCTCCTGGCAAACGCACTACTGATGGGACCTGAAATGGGCTGGCACTGGCTATAGCACTAGCCGGACCTCATGCTCATGATACACAAACACCCTCACAGCCTCGCGGACCAGAAGCGTCAATCAAATCCTGAAGGACAAACTGCCCTAAAGCTTAATCTATGCATTTATAGTTTATAGTCCAACATTTCCCTTAAACTCCTAAGAGGGAGAACCCTTATACATTGGCAATGCCACGATCACACACCATAGGAGGCACTCCACCGACTAATAGTCGGAGCCCCACTGCAGCTCTCCTACATCGCAGGGATTGGTCCTTTGATGCGCTGCTAAACATATAACACAAACGAGCATGAACTCCTCTCTTTTATATTCCTCGTATTTCCAGGAGATATACCATGCTTCCTCACTTCACAGTCCCTTAGGAAACTTGCCCTCTACCCTACGGCAAGGGATAACCTCACACTCTCAATCGTGGGTCAAAGTCCTAAGAAAACAATTGCTATGCAGTCCGGGAGATTTTCCTTCGATACCATGAACCATGCATAGTGCATAAGGTGAATGGTCTAGTGCACAAACAATAGAAAATCAGCATTGTGCATCGTGCGGAACCAATTTTTTCATGATTTCCATGCTAACGTTTATGTATTGAAACGAGGAGAGATATCGAGCCTTACGCTCATGCTGCCTTTTCCTTTATTTTAAAACAACGTCCTATAGCCATGATGCAACACATAAATCAGGTTTTAGATTGTACTTTGACACTCAAACTCCCCTATCACCCTACCATTTAATGTTTTGCAATCGTTGATAGGTGTAAGAGTCGTTTTATGTGTATTTCTTTATAGAGAAAGCAATAAACACGAACGGAAACATAGAAACGAGGGTAAACCGAGGCTAAACTCGTGCTTTACCTTCATTATACATTGCACAAACACTTATGTGATTTTCTAGAATTTTTCTTTTATCGTTTCCTAATTTTCTCCCATTTAAAACCCATTTTGCACAATTTTTCAATATTTTTCCTCTATTTTCTTCAATAAAAATGACTAGAAATTAAGATTGATTGTGGATTGTGGCCCTTAGGTTTTTTGACAGCAAAATTTCAAGTTTTGTTGATGTTATATCTCATGTTTCCCCTTTATTTTGCAAAAAAACCCCATTTTACCTCTTAGTATAAACTAATCAAACTCATAGCAAACACTTATGATTTTCTGATTTTCTTAGTATAAACTAATCAAACTCATAGCAAACAACAACATAATGTATAATCAGCCCATGGGAACAATATTTCATCAACCAAATAGCATAAAAACTCATTTTTTTTCATAAAAATTGAATTACCGCTTAGGCTTTGTGTCTCGGGATCTCGGTTTTGCTATGGGACTGCGTGTTAGCCCTCATTCAATGTCTAGCATCTTCAAGAATACCACTCTTCATGTCTTCATCCACCCGGAAGCAATCCGGTCCGGACAAGCTTTCCTCCACCATTCTTCATTGTCTTCTTCCACACAAGAATAACCCCTTAAGGGAGAGAGAGGGAGGAGAGAGAAAGACTGAAATCAGAGATCTCCATTAAGGCCACCATTTGACGAGCGAAGCACAGCGATAGAGTCAGCATCCAGAGGGGAATCAATGCCCATGATCATTGGGGGGGTTGTTTGTAGGCTGAAGATTGCATCGTCAAGATGTGGGCGCAAAAATCGCCCGCCTGATGGCGCCTCCATCCTCCTCACGTTTTTTTCATACATTTCATGTAACATCTTCAATTTGGGCTCCCAAGGGTCACTTACCCATTTGGCCAAACTTTGGTCCACCTCTTCGCATCTTGACCGTTTCCTTGGCCATTTCCCCGTCCGGACTCCGAATCGAGCTCTGAAAAATCCTGGGCATCCGGCTTGACATCCCGCATTGACCGGTAACTCTTGACAATCCACATGTCAGTCTAAAAAATTATCAAAAATCAACAAGTGTCACTCGGGCGCCTTTAAAGCACTTTGATGCTTAAAATCATCCTAGGTCGAGCCACCGCCTTCGACGTTGAATATTTTTCCCTTGATACTCGTAATTTTTAGCTATTTTTAAGCACTTATCAGCATCAAAACTCCGCTCTCACTAGATTCACAATCCCTAGCTTTACTTGTTAAGACTAAAACACATGTTAAATTATGGCATAATTTCCATTGATCCTACTAGGGCTTGCATTCACGATTTATGCCACTAAGCTTTTAAGGTTTTATGTTAAAATGAAGCATGTAGCCTTTCCCTAACTACATCTCTTGATGAATGAAATTCTTCTTACGATGAATGTGCATTATGCAACCTTTCCTAACTACTGCGTTGTTAAATGGGATTCATGCCAATTGAAGCTAGAGTTATCCTATTTCATGTAACCCTTAGAATCTTTTCCATGCTTTGCAATTTCCTGGTTGATAATGACTTTCTTAATGAATCATTACGAAGAAGTTTTGTCTAAAAATGCAACATGTGATTTAATCTTTCCATGCATAATCAAAGGTGTACTACAAGAATTTTGACTTTGTAATGGTAGTCATTGGTTGTTCTAGATTCGTTACTTTGCAATGCACAAAGGCAACTTGCTAAAAATGCTTAGACACCTTATGTTCTTTTTCATTCATTCCTTTGAAAGTACAAATGACCAATCTTCAATCGTGAGTTACTTCTAGTAAATTTAAAATAGCCAATTTATTTCAATCGCATCTAACTAGGTGGATTTGACAAGCATAAGTGCATCCTAATTCCATGAAATAACAATGCATAAATGCAATACTTCTACATAAATCAAAAATAGGAAGAAAACCTGGACTTGTGGGCTCGGTGAAATATCCACATGAATATTAGGAGATGATCCTCCTGCAGGTGCGCCTTGTGACTTTTTAGGGGCCATCGTGATTTTGGCTTTTGGTTTGCCTTCGTGGATTCGAACTACTTGCCTTGGTTCGTAGCCTTATGATCTTTGGCCGTCTCCCTCGTACGCACGATTCCCTTTGAGGTATGGCTCCTTGACAGAAGTGCGGACTTGTGGAATCTGGCTTTCGAAGGTCTTAGGGTTCGGAGCTTGGGCCTTCTTTCTTTCGAGAAAAGAGGGGTGTTAATGGAAGGGTTCTTCTGAAGACCTTGCGGAAACGGAGGCCTATGAACTTCTTCTTCCTCTCCTAAAAATCCAAGGGAGAAAAGGGGTAGGAGCGTACTTATGTGGACTCTAGTGGGGAGGGGGTCTAAGGAAGCCCCTCTTCTTTTCTACAAAGACCCAGGGGGGTAAGGATGGGCTTATTGGTGAATCTAGTGAGAAGGGGGTTTATAGGCTTCCTCCTCTTCTTTCAAATCCCGAACTAGGGATGATTGGTGGGAAGGGGCTTTGTAGCTTCCTCTCCTTTAAAGCCCCGGGATGGTCTGATTGAGTGATTGGTGGGAAGGCCCTTATAGGCTTCCCCTTCTCCTCTTCAAAACCTGGGATAAGCTTATTGAGGAACTAATGGGAAGGGGGCTTTAAACCCGGGCTAAGAAATGGGCTTGTGGTGGATCCAATGGGAAGGGGGGCTTAGAGAAGCCCCCTTAGAAGCTTCTACTTCTAAAACGTGCAGACATGGAAGAGGGAGAATAATGGCTACATGGATGACAATGATTTGGAAGGCTTTGATGGCGGCCGTCAGTTTGGATGGCGGTAGCGACTTCAGCCCCCAGCTGGCGACATCTCGGCAATGGCAGTAGTGGCCTCAGTCACAAGCGGCGGCTCTTCTGCAGGTGAGCGGCGGCCACACAGCTTCTCAGCACCGCCTCCTCTCTCACGATGGTCTCCAGTGCCTTACGCAGCCCCCTTCTCCTCTCTCACGACGACAGTCCTCAGCTCCGCCTCCTCTTCACACGACGACCTTATGCAGCCTATCACAGCCTCTCCCTTCTTCAATACCTCCTTAACCCCCCCTAAGGGGGTGTTTTTATAGTCCAGGGGGGAGAGGGAAGCTCCCCCCACGTGGTACTGTGCATGGCTCTCTCCCCTCCTCCCTTCCAAATGCAGCCCTACTAGCCTCTTATCCTCCTCCCAAGAGGATGTTTCCCCGTGGCTATGCGGGTTTGAATCCCTGGCCTTATTTTTCCAAGACGGAGTTCTCCATCTCTTGCGTGCGGATATAGATTAGCTGCCGGCACTGAAGATAATCTTTGCTCGGGTTTCACTCGGTATGCGGGAAGTTGGTCTAGTAATATTTTTTTACGTGGAAATATTACATTCTCTCCCCCTTGGAGGAATCGAGATGTCCTCATCTTGAGATGAACTGGGGATATTGTTGGTTGAGAGTGCTTTCATCCATCCAAGTGGCATCCTCCTCGGGATAATCTTTGCACTGGACAAGGCATTCTTTCAAGGTTCTGGATCTCAATTGTCTCTCCCTAACATTCAAGATCTTGTCAGGCCGTAGCTCAAGGACTCCTTGGCTAGGCATTACAACTTGTTGGTCATCAAGTACATGGCTAGGATTAGGTACATACTTCTTTAGTAGGCTGATATGGAATACATTATGAATCTTTAGGTTCTCAGGGAGTTGCAGTCTATAAGCATTTGGTCCTAGGCACTTGAGGATCTTATATGGTCCACAATACCTTGTACTTAGCTTCTTGCAATCTCCTAAGGATAGAGAACTCTTCTTTGGTCGTACGTGAATAAAGACCATGTCCCCTTCCTCGAAGGTTCTATCTTGATGCTTCAAATCTGCGTATGCCTTCTGTCTATCCTTGGTGGCTTGGATGTCCTGTCTTATTGACTTTACTTGGTCATCCATCTCTTCCAGCATCTGCCTTGAAGCTTCAACCCTCAAGGTTGGATTTGAGAAGTTTAGGGGACTTCGACAGTCATGCCCATACAATGCTTGAAAAGGGGTCATCTGAATGCTTTGTTGGTAGGAAGCATTGTAGGAAAACTCAACCAAGGGCAAGTATTGAATCCACCTTTTTGGTTCACAGCAGCAGTGTGCCCTTAGCATATCCTCGATGACTTGATTGACTCGCTCCGTTTGGCCATCAGTTTGGGGATGGTAGGCTATACTAAAATAGAGTTGAGTCCCAATGGCTTCAAAGATAGCTCTCCAGAAGTGTGATGTGAAGAGAGAATCACGATCACTAATGATTCTTCTGGGTAGCCCATGTAGCTTGAATATCTCCTTGATAAACAACCTTGCAATGTCTGAGGCTTTATAGTTTGTCTTAACAGGAATAATGTGTGCAACCTTAGTAAGCATGTCAATCACAACCATGATGGAGTTGTATCCTCCCTGAACTTGGGGTAGGCCAACAACAAAGTCCATACTGATAAATTCCCATTTCATTTGGGGAATGTCAAGCAGTTTCAACTTTCCAGGCATTTAGATATGTTTGGATTTGATACGTTGACAAGACAAACACTCAGTGACATAATTGAGGACGTCCCCTTTAAGCCTCTCCCAACAATAGCTCTTTCTAATTGCATTGAGAGTCTTGGCATAGCCAAGATGTCTTGAGAAAGGAGAATCATGAGCTTCCCACAGTATCTTCCACTTAAGTGACTGGCTTGTCGGTATGCATAATCTCATTCGATAGTAAACAAGTCCACTACTGATAGAGAATTCATGATACTTAGCCTATAGCTTTTGGTCCTAGTCCTTGATAGGGATCTCCCTTAGCATCTTTTGATAGGTTGGATCATGGCATGCTTCCTCTCTAGCTAGCTCAAGTATTGGGTTGTTTGGCATGGATACCTTTGTGGCTAGAGATCTAGCTGTTGATGGATTTTGCAAGATTAGAGAATGAAGGAATGCCTTGCGACTGAGAGCATTGGCAACTACATTCTTCTTTCCCGGTCGGTATTTGATTTCAAAATCATACTCCTCTAGCACTTCAATCCATCGACGTTGCCTCATGTTGAGCTCGTTCTGGGTAAAGATCCACTTGAGGCTTTTATGATCCGTTACTAGAGTAAACTTGTTATCCAACATGTAGTGTCTCCAAAGCTTTAGAGCATGGATGATAGCTAACAGTTCTAGATCATGGGTAGCATAATTCTTCTCATGGTTCTTCAGTTTTCTTGAAGAGTATGCTACAAGATTACCTTCTTGCATGAGCACACATCCTAAGGCAAGCGTGCTAGCATCAGTTACTACTTCGAACTCCTTAGTGAGGTCCGAAAGTTTTAGTATAGGTGATGATACCAAACTTTGCTTTAATCTATCAAAGCTAGATTGTTCAGTAGCTGACCATGTAATGGATGTTTGCTTCTTCAGTAAATCCATCAGAGGTGCTGCAATCAAAGCATAGTTTTTTATGAAGACCCTATACCATCCTGTCAATCCAAGAAAATTGTGTATTTCTTTGACAGTTGTTGGTATTGGCCATTCTAGAACATCTTGGCCGGATCCACTGAGATTCCTTCCGCTGATACGATGAATCCCATATATTCAATCTGACGTTTGAAGAATGCACACTTCTTCATTTTAGCGTAGAGCTTGTCTGCCCTCATTGTCTCAAGGATAGTGCGAAGCTGGGGTTCATGATCTTCTTCCTGTTTAGAATATACTAAGGTGTCGTCGAAGAAGATGTATATGAAGTCATCAAGATATGGGCTAAAAATATCCTACATTAACCTGTTGAAGGTGGCAGGTGCATTCGTGAGCCCGAATGACTTAACTAGGAACTCAAAGTGTCCATATCTTGTGTTGAAGGCCGTCTTTGGGATATCTTCTTCCTTGATTCTTATCTGATAGTAGCCAGACCTGAGATCAATCTTTGAGAAGATCTTTGCACCCTGAAGACGATCAAGAAGCTCATCTATTTAAGGAATAGGGTACTTGTTCTTAATAGTTGATTGATTAAACCCTCTGTAATCAATACACAGTCAAAGCATTCCATCTTTATTTTTCTGGAATAGCACTGGAGCTCCCCATGGTAAACTGCTAGGACAGATGTAACCCTAATCTAGCAGTTGCTTGAGTTGCTCCTTCAGCTTAATTGCTTTCGGGATGGACATCCTATAAGGTCTCTTTGCAATTGGCGCAGCTTCTGGCACTAGCTTGATCTCATGATCCACTTCTCTTTGAGGTGGGAGTTCTGTCAGCTCTTCAGGAAATACATCTGCATACTCCTTTAGCCATGAAGGTTCTTCACTAGAATCGTGCTTCTAATCTAACTTATTGAGCTTAATCAAGTAGACATGTAGTCCCTTTCTAACTCCCTTTATAATTCGAGATGCTTTGGCCAATTGAATTTTCAGCTTTCCAGCCTCTCCTTAAGTTGTGACCAGTTCCCCTTCAGAGTTTCGAAAGGAAACTTGGCCCTTTCCACAATGAATGTGGGCATCCTTAGGTTTAAGCCAATCCATTCTGAGTAAACACTCATGGATACCTAGGTTCATGACCGTGAATTTGACCAAATTCGTCTTTCCTCCCAGAAAGAATTCCACCTTAGCAGTTTGCCTGGTGTTGAGAGAGAGAGAGAGTACAAGAGAGATACACAAGACATGCTCCAAAGAATGATTCATATTGATGTAGAGTTAGTATATATAGGTGAGACCCAAGTCAAGTGAGAGATGATATATATAGTTGTAACATCCCCACTCAAACAAAGGTCTCTGGCTACGAGTGAAAAAACCCTACACATTAGGGCCAAAAACGCTTCAAAAATGCCACTTGTAAGAAAGTGATTAAGTTGCTAATTAGTTGAGGTTTAGGAAGAATAAAACGTCTAAATTTGGTTGTCTAGATGTGATTAATGAGAGAATATTTGGTTCATTGAAGAGGTCGGCCATTAATTGCCCTCATCTTTTAATCCAAGTCAGGGGTCACCTTTTCGGCCGTTTTTGTCTTGGAACTCGAGAGATTTTGTATTTTCGAGATTTTCATATGAACTTCGCATTTGTTTGCTCCCGCATTTTCTTTCTACACACTATTCTCTTTTGCCATTCTTTTTGTTGCACTTGCTTCCTATCACTGTGAGATTCTTGCTCGGTTCATTTGCTAGAATGTCTAGCAATACTACTTCAAATAACACAGGCGCAAGCACATGTAAATACAAGCTAAATATTCATCTAGATTCGATTTACACATCTTGGAGAAGTATACATCATCGAGTATTGATAGATGAGATTGAAGCCAACAGGTTGCGAACACAAGGAATGAAGCATATAGATTTGTGGGTGGACAGAAATATTTATCCCAGGGATCCTTCTACAGGTAAACCACCTCCTTTTTTCAATGTCCATGACTATATAAGATATGCTGGAGAAGGTTACAATGGAATGCTTGGCTATTGTATGAGGTTATACTCTGCATCTTACACATATATAGCTCAAATGCACGAAATGAAAAAAGCACTAGAAACTACACAAACAAATATTTTAGAGTTGACAAGTTAGATTGATATTTTGAAAAATGTTAACAAGTCATTGCAGGATAAGCTAACACGCTTGAGAGAAAGTCCAGTAGGATTTAGAGAGAGGAAGAGACCATTAAAAAATATAACCAGCTTGTGTGAGAGAGCAAAGAAAAGGAGACTAAATCTTACAAAGAAATATGTCTCTAATATATTAGGCATCAATATCCGAGAGAATGAGGAAAGAATCAAACTTTTGATGGAAACCATGAATAAGAAAGATATTTTGAGGATTCTTAAGTCACCCGAAAATGCGGATTTGAGAGGTCCAACTCTCAAAGAGTTAGTGAAGGACTTAACAGGCACGGTGAAAGCAAATGAAATTGTAGAGACATGTGATACTGTGGGTATAAGTCGAAAAGGTTATCGTGCTATCTCTAGATTATGGTTTAAAAATCTTAAATGCAATAGGGTAACTATATTTGGATTGCCCCAAGCCCTTGCAGTTTCGACTGCAAGAATTGCCATGAATCGCAAGATTCCACATGTTTTTGGAGATTACACTCACATCGAAAGGTCTATGTCCTATGAAAAACAAAAAAAAGGTAATTTTTTATTACAATGTGTTTAACAATACATGGGTTGATCTAAAAAAGGTGCAAATTGCAATGGTTCACATGTATAAAATCACAGTAGAAGAAAGTTATGGTGTTCTAAAGTTTGCCTTGAAGTTGGATGAAGCACAGATTCAAAAGGGACAGAAGATGGAAAGAATTAGCATTTGCCTCATGAACATGGCATTGGACCATAGCAATGGTGAGGGCCAAGCTCCATTGCATAAGATCCAATCCGAGATGGAGATTTGGTGGATTGGTGCAGCCCAGGTACCAATTGAAAATCATCAAACGTTGAAATGGTTGTTCAACCATACAGGTATTCCAAATATCATTAAGTCTCAAAGTGAAGGCGAAATGTTGGTAGTTGATGGGGTTGGTAAATTTAATGTGGAATGGGATATGAGTGCTGATTTGAAAACTATCAAATGTATGCTTGGAATATGTAATGGTGCAAATGCAAAATATCCTTGCATTTATTGCATGGAAAGTATTGGATCCAAAGATTGGAGTAGTTTGCAACCAGTAAGAAGAGCCCCAAATAGAGACTCTATAGATTTGAGTAAATTTAAAAACATAGAAGACATCTGGGATCCCATTCTTTCAATCTCTCTTAAGAATTTTCATATTTGTACTTTGCATGCAGAGATTAGAATAATCGATAAGCTTCTCAGGTTGCATCTTGACTACGCATATTCCATTAAGCCATTATCTTTATTAGATGAGTGTATTGATAAATGTGAGGCATTACTATCGAAAATGGGATTTCATGGGGGCCAAGTTCACTTGAGAAAGGATCCAATACTTTCAGGAAAAACAAGAGATATCTTGGCCGATGTCTCTATGGGAGGCTCAAAAGCTAGACGATTCTTAGGAAACCATTTAGGAAAGCAGGTGAATGCGGCTTGGGAGTGTTGGAGAGAGCTATGTGAGATCACAACAAATGTTGCAAGTACGCTGAGGCTTGCATTTCTTAGAATGGAGGTCTGGATACACCTTGATGTTTTTCTGAAACTCCTCAGGCAACATAAGACAACATATACATATGCGGAAGAGTTCAAAAGATCAATCACAAAGCTTGTTCACGCGATAAAAGAGGCATGGGGAGAAAAAGATATCACTTTTTATCTGGTAAAGTAACAATTATTTAATATGGGTTTATTTTGACAGGTTTTTCAATTGGTATAAAATTAGTGTTACTTTGTATTGCAGCATATTCTTCATATTCATGGACCTTACTTTGTGGAGGAGCATGGCCCCTTAGCAACTTATAGTAACCAAGGCATGGAAAAATCCCACTATCAAGCACGCATAAGTTATTTTCGAAGCACAAGGCATGGGGGAGGAGTTACAAAAAGCAGTGCTTTGGAGGAGCTATTCAATTGGTTTTTTCGACGACAACTTCAAAGAATGCAGATAAAATACGGCAATGACACATGAGCAATCGCACTTTTATATATAAGAAAGAATATATACAAAACTAGTTTTCCAAAACTCTCACATTCTCTTCCTCCTCAGGAATCTATCCTCTATAACGTAGAAATTTTTTTCTCTTGTAGCCAGTTATAGATTTTACATCAGTTCGATTTGCAGCCAAGGCGTAGGATGTGAACGCCAAAAAGTATCCTGCTCTAGAAGCAGAGTAACCTGGACCGTAGCCAAAAATCCTAATTGCTGCAATCTTTTCCAAAAACATTACTTTGTGGGCATTATATTGTAATCCTGAGAAACCCAGAAGCCTTGTAGGAGCTTTAATACAAAGTATGGGCCATGCTGCATCCTCTGAGAAACTACTATGAAGTAATAAAAAGAAATCAGGGTCAATCCTAGCCAAGTAATGGCCGAGTGCAATGTCTTTCAATGTACTACCACCAACCCTCGATCCTTTGCCACGTCCCAAGAAGTTATCTGTATCAGCAATCTCCAACTGCAAATAAAACCCATACTGAATGAGCGTGAAATGCAAACCTACCAATGTGTAAAAGCAAATTCAAAATTATCTTACCATTTGATTTTCATCGTACTCCAATTTAACTGGATTCCATAAATTTATTGATGATGATGTCTCATTGGTGTTAATCAATTCTTTAACATATTCAGACTCCTCTCTTCCAAAATTGGAAATCCCAAGTTGGCTTTGAATGCGATCGAAGTCCTCATCAGTAATACTCAACTCTTTCGCAGCTTCTTTGGCCTTTTCAAAACAAAGAGAGAGGGCCTCACCAGCATCAATAAACTTATCGTCTAGAGTTTCTTTATCAAGTTTGAGTATCTCTTCCTTTGATTCATTCTCTGTGTTAATTATCCCATTTGCAGCATCAGAAGCCTCTGTAATAATTGCTAGACAATAATCTTCCCTGAGATTGAAAAGTTTTTGAATATCTGACAGTAAAATGTACTCCTTGTCCTTGAAAGGTATAGATGGTAGAGAAGGAACAGTATGGTGAGAACTCTCATCAGTTGGAGGGTTTGTATCTCCCTGGCTCTCCTCAATGATAGTCTCAGCTTTGAAGTGAGCAACATCCAAATTCTCAGCAATAGAAGCCTCAAAATCTGCATCTACAACCTCCTCTGTTTCCTTTTCATCTGCCAGATCATCTAACATGCAAAAGCTGGCAGACTTTGCTCCTTCCAACTGTTGCTCATCAGTTTTCACAGGATATTTGACAAGGGTGAAAACAATAAAAGCTATAGATTTTCTCATCATCTTGCAGTTTTTGGAATGAGTGGAACACAATATGTCTCTTGAATAAAACCTGTCCAGAGAGTGGGCACCACACTTCTTAGTAAACACTGACTTTTCATTTCCTGTTGACCCAATGGGAACATGGACATATTCAATTGTGCCAACTTCAATAGAAGGACCTGCAAGATTTTCAAACTCCAAAAAGTCCTCCAAAATATATTTTTTACAAGATTTCAAAACACTGTCAAGGTCCCAATCAGGATTAAAGACATTCTTCACAACTCAATAGAATGAGAGCCCCATTCCATTCTAAAGGATAAAATCAAGAACCCTCTCTGATGGAGTGATATCACTAAGCTCTGATACTCCTTGACCTCTCATTACCGACTTTCGCTTCGCTGGAGATGTGCTTGATATTCTCACACTGGTGGCAGAGCATGGAGAAGAAACAGAATGCACAGGCTCATCACATGTTGATGCCCTTGAGCCTTTTGAAAGCCTTCTTCTTTTACCAGTTCCTGGAAAAACCGTGGAGCCTAGGAATTCTGTGGGTTCAGACATGTTTCCAACTTGTGCTGATACGGTGCGATAAGACTGAAACGCTTGACACGGATGTTCCTCCTCGCGCCGTATCGGTGATTCCTGTAAGAACCTTAACCAAAGAGCCACAACCGTAAGGACGCGAGAAGAGAGAGCCAGAATCAGTGATCACCCGACCTCGGGCACTATGAGCTTAGGAGGCACACTGAAGGAAGACTCTGCAGAACACCCAAAACGACGCGAACAGACGAAAGCGCAGAAGACAATCACTCGCTCTCGCGCCGTATTAGGAGAAGAGATAGAGGTCCACAAAGAAACCAAAAAAAGCCATACGGATTAGAGACACACCCTTATGTAGGCGCACAATAATGCCACCTGGCACTATCCGTTGGGCTTCGACACGTGGCAGTAGCCATTGGCCAACATGTGGTCGATAAACACGTGGCAAATACGTGGACCGATCGTTAGTTGACACGTAGCATATGCACGGTATGCACGGACACGTGGCATAATCAGCGTCAGACACGTGTTTGACATGTGTTATGATTGACGTGGGTATATAAGGGGTTATTTTGCCTACGTGTACACTTTACATTTCTCGAGCTCTTCCGCCTTGCTTGCCAATACGGTGCGATCCAAGTCTTGCGTCTTCTACGTTTCTATTCTCTCGTGTTGTATCGGTCATCGTCCTTTCTTCCAAACGAGTGTGTCTCTTTGCTGATTTCTTTGCGTCGATGGTCTAAAGTAGGTGTGTCGATACGGAGCGAGGATGTTCGTCCGAAGCTTTCATAACCTTCCCCTCGCGTCATATCGGCCTTGTGTCATCTCCAATACAGAGCGAGGGCGTGTTTACGTAGTCTTCGTATTCTTCATATCGCGCCATATCGGCATTTCTCCTCTCGTCTTTGATACGATGCGGTTGTCCTCTCCAATACGGAGCGAGGGCGTGCTTCCATAGTCTTCGTATTCCTCCTATCGCGCCATTTCGGCATTTCTCTTCTTGTCCTCTCCAATACGAAGCGAGGGCGCGCTTCCATACTCTTCGTATTCTTCATATCGCGCCATATCGTTATTTCTCTTCTCGTCCCTTCTCGTGCCGTATAAGGCCTGTTGCGTTTACAGATTTTTGCTATTTCACTTTTTGTCCTTCTGGTTCTTCTATTTGCTTCTCTGTATGGCAAGGACAAAGCAAACTACAAGAAGAGTGTATCTGGATAGGAAGGACAGTGGGGGTAGAAGAAAGTTACAATTTGATGAATCTGAGGAGTAGCCCTCTTCAAATTTTGCTGAAGCTGGGCCATCACAGGCCCCAAAGCATTTTACCACAGAAATCCCCCCTACACCAGGTGTTGGCCTAACATCTTCCATGGAGTTAAAGAATTTTAGTGCAGTGAATGTTTCTTCTCCTGAAGTTGAAGAAGCAAAGGGTGAGACTTGCCCTGTGAAAGATTCATCCCCTGCAATTGCACCTGAGCCTACATCTGCTGAAGCCACTGAACCTCCCAAGCCACAAAAGAGAAAGAGGAAGTCCCGGTTCTTCTATATGCAAAGGTGTTTCAGTGAGATTAGGAAAGCCCAGAGAGCTACACAGCATGTCATTCCAAAGGCTGCTTTTATAAGAGTCGTTAAAGAGATCTCTGATAGATTGTCTCAAGTGGCAACTGTCTCTGGTCTAAATAAGAAGTGGCAACTCTTAGCCATTCTTGCTCTACAAGAGGCCGCAGAGGATTTTGTTATTGATTTCATGAACGATGCTTACATTGCTGCTGCCCATGCTCATAGAATTACCCTTATGAATAAGGATTTCAGCATCATCAGCAGAATCAGGTATAGGTTCGATAAAGTGCTGAGGCCCTTGCCTTCCAACGATCAAAAAGCCCTTGAAATCCTTAACATTCCCCCGAAATTGTCCAGGAAAGGGAAAAAGCTAAAGGTTGAGGATGTAACTCACCTTTACTCTACAAGGGGTGCCACCCAACAGGAGTCTTTCTTGAGTGAAAAAAATCAGGAGGTGTTGGAAACCGAAGACGAATTTTACAAGAGCAAAGCCGCATCACTTGCTCCCGTCAACAGCGAGAGGATGGGCAACGTGTATGGGCAGATACTTGTGAATGTTTCTGCGGAACCTGAGGAGGAATATCTTAGTATATCTCCCGAGGACAAGCCCATGTTGGAAAAAAGGGATGTCCAACTATCTGACTCCGTTGTTTTTTGTTGCATAAGGTAAGGCTTATATTTTTTGTTTTTTTTTGCGTAAGGTAAGTCTTATAGGTTCAAGTATATTTTAGATGTAATTTGTATTGAATAGCTTTTGCTATTGACTGCAGGGCATTGGTCTCCTCTCTCACTCTCGATATCCGTAGAACCATATATATTGTTGATCCACTTCTCTTTGTGGAACTATTTGCAAAATCTGGGTCTAATATTTCACCATTTTTTCGTACCTTCGATAGTGTGACAAATTACCACATCTTTTTCCCTTATGTAGAAATGTATTTTTCTTTTCTGTAGAGGAAAATTTATATTCATTTGCTTTCACCCTTCTACTCACCTCTATTATGAATTTGCAGAGGACATTGGAGTCTCATCTATATTAATTGTCTTACTGGAGAAATTATCTTTATGAACTCTCTTAGCGGTGTTCATAGCCAAGCACGAATGTATGTTGAAAGAAAATTACTTACTTTGATTTTATTTACAAAAAATATTTTGAACTTACAAAGCTTCCTTTTGCAGTGCTGGTAGACTTGTTTCTACATTTTTGGATACTACATATGAGGATCTTGCTGATCCTCAAAGGCCTTATACGTTTCTTCTACAAGAAGTTCCATTGCAAAGCGATGCACATTCTTGTGGATGGAGAGTGATCTCAAATATTTGCAGAATAGTGGATTCAAAGTGGTTACAAATAGAAGGAGTGAATGTAAGTTAATTTCATTTGATGTTTGTGTAACCCTTATCATGATTTCTTTTCACTAACTTATAACATTTATTCTTACAGTGTAGAGACTATCCTGAGTCATATGTTTGGTGGATAAGGGAGAGATGCATTGAGCTGATTCTGGAAAAGGCAATCACACCATATGATCCTGAATCCCCTCTTCCTCCCAAAACTTCAATGGCCAAGGGCACAAGAAAGGGAAAGGGCAAGGGAAAGGGTAAGGGCAATGGCAATGGCAAGGGCAAGGGCAAGGGCAAGGGCAAAGGCAATGGGACCACTACTGCAGAGTCTTTAAAAAAAAGGAATGCCAATGCTTTCTCCTCTGAAATTTGATCCATCCCCTCTTAAGCCCCAAGAAAAGAGACTACTTGTAAAGGTGAAATTCTTTCAACAATCAAAGAAAGGCCCTGTGAGAAAAAACATCTTTGAAGAAATCGATAAAGAAGCCACAAAGCCAACAAAGGAGAAGGCAGCAGATAAAGAATCAAAAGAGCAAACATAAGCATACATGAGCCTTATTATTTTGGCTTTGTACATTTATATGAAATTTTTATACCTCATGGTGTAATGAAAATTTTCACTTATAAATCGAATGTAATGTACATTTTATTTATATACATTTGAAAGGCAACTTGCTTCATGATAGCTTATGAGTTCCCACTAAAAAATATCTTAAGAACAGTCTATTAAGATAAATTCCTGCAAAGTTTTCATTCTCAAGGCTCAAAACTCACAATTGTGGGAGACAAACAACTCGTACAAGAGAAAGAGCGCTCGGCTCTTTTACCAATTGTTACGCCATTCACTTTGAACTTATATCTAGGGGATGTATTGTCTAGCAATTCCAAGGTATCCCTCACATCTTTCAAACTCCAATTGGAAGTAACATTCACCTTCTTTACTTCTTCATGCGGCAAAACGTGCACTGCAAGTTTATATGGTGTGCAATCTGTATCGGAATCCAAGGGAACCCAAATACCCAATCTTAGTTTGTATATCCTATAATCAAAGCCCAAAGCAAGAGTTTGGCGAGGGATACTGTAAGCCAAAGCCAAGGATTGAGGGCATGCACTGCACCTCAAGATATCACCATTATGGTCGCACTCTCTAGATTTCCAAAGCATCCCTATAGTGTTGTCCAAATCCTCTTCCGAAAAGTTTCTACTTAGCCAGGATACCTTCGTTCTTTGTAAATTTGTTGTTTTGAAGCAAGCCACGAAGATATGGAGGGGTACAAACCATGATAAACGTATTCTTCTTGAGATCCTTCCAGCTGTCATGGACTTTTTAATATCCTGAGATATTTTGAATTTGAAACTCTGCACCGTTACCTTGTCAAGAATCTCCCAGTTTAGAGATGAAAGACTTGGCAATGGAAAATCTTCGATATTCCCATACCTATCCGCTTTAGAGGGAACCCCATACTGTGCATAATATATAAAAACCTTGCATTCACTAAAAAAAGACACAGTTTGATCGGCATAAATAATGTCTGCCAATACCTTATGAATGGCATGGAAAGTCCCACTTAGGCTTTTCATATGTTACCATTCAATACTTGTTGACGGAAAGATATCTACAATGACGAACCGTTTGTTAGAACTTGCATAAATGGAAAAGAATTATATACGTTATTCAACTAATAACTTACAATGTGTTTGTTGGGGAACACGTTCGTTTGGAGGCAAGTGCATATCCTTGGCCATGTAAACATGTTGCACCTTGACAAACCAACCTTCGGGCATAATTTTGAAGGCAATGATACGCCCCTTCCAGTGATGTTTTATATCATCGCGTTTTCTTCTTTTCACCTTATGAGAGCCCTTGCAAGATGGCAACATGGTAACCCAATCGTTTACAGCAAAGGTTTTGGGCTCCCAATTACCATCTACTCCCTGGCTATAGACTGTGCAAGAGTGTATTAAACGAGAAGGGCGCCTGGAGGAAGCCATGAAAAGAATGAAAGCGCAGAGAAAGAAGCTCAAAGAGGGGTGAATGAACTAAAAAGTAGCGCCAAGAACACAAATGAGTATGTATTGGGCGCCAAAAACAATATTGAAAGATCTCCCGACTTTCAAAAAACTCATTATTAATTTCATCACATCTCTGTCACGTATTTTGTCAGATTTGTAAGTAAATAATGTCTTTGGGACTCCAAAACATGTCAGACTTTAGGGGTTTTGGCTAAAAAAGAAGAGAGAATCACGAAATGGACTCCACTATCTCTAAAAAAGAGGAGACAAGAATACCATATTCTTGCACATGTGGCGAACTCTCTTTGGCCCTTTTCTTAATCCCGTGATTAACAAAAGTGCATTTTTTGAAGCGTTTTTTGCCCTAATGAACTTCTTGACAGGAAGAGAATGATAATTGTGAAGCCACTGCGATTGGTATGTCATGTTTCCAATCGCACCTGAATCAACGATGAATAGAGAACCATCATGAACATGAAGTACCTTTTCTGGAGAGATATCATGATGGATGAAATTGAGCTCCTGATGAGTATGATCATCATCAGTTGTAGTTTGTTGAACAATATAAGCTCAAGAACGTTCTTCATCATATCTGCGTTTATAACAACGACGAGATGGATGATATGTATGTGCACAATAATCACAAGGAGGAAAACTTTTGGACGAGCGAGGTTGCTTTGTAGTAACTCCATGCTCCTCATCATATTGACGTGCTCAGCAATCAGAAGCCACATGGCCTTTCTTATCACAATAAGAACAATGTTTGTTAGGATAAGCAAGACGAGAAGATTTAGTACCTTGATTAGGGCGTCCACCCTGATGAAAACGTGAAGTGGGACTCTTGAGAGCAACAAAAGCAGCATCAAAATCCCTTTGTTCGTGAGTGACCAAAACAGCATCAGATTTTTCCAAATGATGCTCATGACGTTGAGAATATTCAATAAGAGATATACATGCTTTGTCAAAGTGGATATCATCCTTGTTAGACAAAATAGTGATGATATTGTCATATAAAGGATCTTTGATGGTAATTGATAATGTCTTTAAAAGCCTCGATATGAGATTGCATAGAAGTACCAACCTTATATTGAAGATTCTTCAAACAAGTTTGGAGATATAAAATTTCGGTGACCGATTTCTTCTCAAACGTTGAGATAAGATACTCCCAAATAGCATGAGAGGTTTTCAGATGAAAGACATCCAACATAAGTGAGTCAGGAAGTGCAGACAATATATAACGACGAGCCGCTTTGTCACGACGAATCCAATCAGTATGATCAATTTTCCATTGTTCAAATAATGGACCATCAGTAATCACAGAATTGTTATTCATCACATCAATAGGTTGAACTGAGCAAGACAGGTCGCCCAAAACAATATTAAATAATTCGTCACCTTCAAGAATTAGCATCATCTTTGCTTTCCACCTAGGAAAGCCTTGTCCTTGGAAGAAGGGAACCGAACGTTGGTCAGACGGATATCCGTTAACAATTATGCAATTGGCCATGCCTTTATGTCGAGAGAAAACAAATAAGATGAGATCACAGAATCTGCAAACCATGATCAAGACGAGCGTAGTTGAGACGCATGACAATCAAAATAGGGAGATGCACGTAAGAACAACGAAAAGTATTGAGTGACTAAAAAGAAAGCCCAGAATAGAGAGGCGTAACGTGCAAGACGAGATGACGCATATAAGAAAAGTGCTATTTCAGTCAAGCAAAGAACGTGAATGATAATAAAACATTGCTAAAAATAGCAAGATGTTTTCTTGTCATAATCAACATCATTAACGAAGACAAGCGATTAACAAACTATAATTAGGGATTAACGAACTGTAATTAGAATTACAGTTTTAAATAAAAAATCGCAGATTCGAGCAAAATTGATGTCTTGAATCCATAACTGTCATAACTTTTGATCCAGAACAAAATTAACTAATACTTCTAATTTGAACAAGTTCATGTATCAAATCATCACTTGTGCAAAGAATTCAATTAAGTATAAACAATGAAACAACTTATCTTCCTTGTTGTTGCTACACATCCATAGCTCTAATACCATGTTGAGAGAGAGAGAGAGAGAGTACAAGAGAGATACACAAGACATGCTCCCAAAGAATGATTCATATTGATGTAGAGTTAGTATATATAGGTGAGACCCAATTCAAGTGAGAGATGATATATATAGTTGTAACACCTAGTACAAGTGACCTCACGACTATTTGCTAATTTCACAAGCAAGGTAGGTGCTTCTACTATGGCTATTCCTAATCTTCTTGCACAAGCTTGTGAGATAAAGGAATGTGTACTGCCACAATCAATCAAGGTTTTGAAACCTTTACCTTGATAGTTCGATGGTGTCTGGAACCACCGAAAACTGGCGATTTGGGCCTTTCTTGTGAAGAGCGGCATGGACTGTCGCCCTTTGAAACTCTGCTTCCATGGTCAGATCTTCTTCTTTGCACATTTCCTTGTTGGAAACATAGGCGGTTCTTCCTCTGCCTCGGGTGGCGGCTCCCTAGCCACGGCCAGTTCCTTGGAAAGGTGCTTGACGATGTCCTCTGCCAAGCTTGGGACATTGCATTTTGAAATGACCGGGCTCATTGCAATTGAAACAACGGAGATTTCGGCCATTGCTTTGGGTAGGGACAAAGTTGTTGACATTATTAGTCATTGCTTTCTTTCTTTGTCCCCGATTTTGACCTTGAACTCTCTTCACTTGGGGCCTATATACTCCTCTGTTCTGGTCATTATAAGTCCAAGTTTTGTTACTTCTTGGTCTAGCCCGCACCTCTTAAATTATGGGCGCAGCTCGAATGAGTGCGTCCTGTAGATCTGCTGGGCGCATAGATTTGAGGATGGTATTTACTGGTGGGTTTAAACCAACACAAAATTTTGACACCTGCTGTGTCATGTCCATCTGTGGCACATACCTTAGAAGTGAGACAAATTTTGAGTAGTATGCGTCAAGAGTGAGACCGAGATGTTTTAGCTCGTAGAACTCATTCATTTTCTGCATGCGATACGCAGGTGGTAAGTATCTTCCTTGCACAGCTTTCTTCAGCTTTTCCCAAGTAACGGATCCTTCCGAGATCCCTTGATCTCTGCACCATTGCTTCCACAAAGCCTGGCTTTGCCGGTGAGCTTCAGCTTGGTGAGCATAGCCCGGTTGGCGGGTGCAATACCGGCTGCTTCAAAGTAATCTTCCATGGACTCTATCCAAATCTCAGCATCCGCTTGGATAGTCCTACCTTTCCCGTCAAATTCTAGCGGCTTGATCTTCTTGAGAAGAAACTTCTTCTCTTGGATCACGGCCGTACTTGATATAGGGGGCGAATTGGAAATCTGTACCTGGGGTTGTGCCTGGATAGAGGATTCTTAATGTTATAACTCGCTAATCGTTATGATTTATATTTCATACCCAATTGAGCTATCAACCAAGAAACCTAGCCACTTAACTTTTTATCAATTCTCATAGACAAGACAGACATTGATAAAAATAAGTCTTAATCCATTTATATGGGCCTAGCCCTTTCGGAGTACAATATTTCCTGGGATGGTAAAGCAAGTGTTACATTAGTTTGGGGAGAATAATGTTGTGTTACATTTAGCTAAGGGAACTGGATAATAGTATGGTTTCGGGTCATGGATCTTCAGGAATCGGTAAGTCATGGAAGATTAGGGTATACTTTCCTTTGGTACCCATTCTTCTCGTAGCGTCCCAGCACCTTGATCCTATCGGTGGGGATTATGTGGGTCACTTCCTCGTATACATATGAGTTCAGCTCAACTCTGACCTTTGATATGTAAAGTTGAGTTTACGTGAGCCTCCACAAAAATGAACAGCTTCACGATATTCAGGTCCTCCAACCACTTGATCCTCTTTAGGTTGATTCGAAGGTACGCAAACTGGTGGGCAGCTATGTAGTAGATTCCTGAGTCACCCGTCCATCTCTGTTCCACGTACAAAGGCAATGGATTATAAATATGGTCTATGATGTTCATCATATCAATCCTTTGTCGATAATTTGAGGAGTGCATTGCGGTCATAAACATGACTCGGAACACTAAGAACCTGTTCCATGCTTCATAATTCTGCAAGACAACATCAAAAGTAAGGAAATGTTCTGAACAACAACATTTGCTTTACTTCTTCTTATTAAGATTTTTTAAAAAATAAATCCTTTGTTGATTTTCTCTGATACCAACTGTAACGTGTCCACCTCTTCCCTTCCAAGGACACGTCTGAGCAGTCCATCGGAAAGGAGGTCTAGAAAGCTCCGCTTGGCACTCCTATGGAATGTTACGGGGTTTGCGATCTAGGACTTTCCACGTCTACCACGTAGTGGAAGTATTCTGGCCATTCCCACTTAGGACCGACCTGAATCAAGGTTTCCCCTAATGGTCATTTCCTAAACGAAAACTAGCATCGAACCCCGAGCGAACTACTTTACGCAGAAACACTTGGGCCGAAGCGGATTCACGCTGCACTTGGTTCAAGGAGATTCGGAAACGAGAGGGATGCAAGGCTTGACCTCTCTACCATAAGGCATAATCCCATTCCGTTACCCTAAAACAGCATAAACCACGATTATTATAGCCCACACTCTAGGTCAACGCCCTTGCTATTCATTTCCTTTGAGAATATCTCCTTGCTGTCCATTGTGATTGAGAAACGTTCTCGGCCAACCGAGACCACCCATCCATAGGACGGACCCATGGCCACATCCACCGCACTTTCCTCAAGGTTGCTTTAGTTGTCTAATTACCTACCACATTTAGTTGGACATGCATCAAGCAACTTCCTTAATTAGCCCGTTAGACACCGGTTCCTTCACGTAATCTTAGCACTTGACATAGAAAAATAGTGTCAAACAAATTCATTTTCAACAGGTTATCATATTTATCTTTGGAATACATTCATAAAGTCTAGCCCACAAGCTTATCCATAATCCGCCAGAAGGCTATAAAACAACCCACAGGGGTCACTAATCCAAGATTCCGCACGTAGACTAGTATGCCGGCCTTGAGATCCAATCCCGAGTCACGTTGGCCTCTTGTGGAGGACCCGAAAGGCGAGGGATTTACAGCCACAGCCCCCCTGGCACCCAAGCGTCCTCTTGCTCCAAGTAGCACTCAACGGAGAGACCTCACATGGCAGGTTCGGTCCACGTTCCCAGTGCGGCTAACAACTCCCTTGGTTAGGGTCAGGCAGACAGTTCAGGGTAACTGAGGCTGCCTCTCCCTTCAGGCCTTCAACCTGAAGCATTAGATATCTTTTCATCCTTTAGTTCCTTGAGCAAACAAAGCAAACAGTGCTCTCTAAACTCTTACAAGCACAATCATTTCCAACGGTCGTTATTTGGCCAACTCCTAAGGAGTGAATCCTTCTCTCCGAATGCATCCAGCATTCGATCCGGGATCGATTGCGATTTGGAAAGATCCCCAAGGGTTTGTTTGATAACCCTTGTCCTTGGGTTAGGGCCGTACCCTATTAACCTAACTTAACCAATACCTTAGGTTCTATTAACAGTAAATCATGGCGACCATGTCGCTCCAAATTATTGATTGGTCCTTTGCTTCCAAGCAAATACGTAATTCCCTTGTCTTGGCAACTTTTCCCAAGAAAGGTGATATGATGGACCAAAAAACGAGCCGGCACTGGCTCATGCACTAGCCGCGGACCTCGTCACTATGCACAAGACAACCCCTCGGCCTCGCGGCCAGGAGCGTCTATCAAAATCTCTGCCTTCCTAAACATTGCGTTTGTAATACGTTGTAGTCCAATTGATCCTAGCCCACTGCTCCTCAGAGGGAGTCTCTTTCACATAGCCAAAAGGCTCGAATCACATACACATGGGGTTCCTCCTATGGCTGAATGCCGTCAACCCTCTACAACTCTCCTACACCTTGGGGATTGGCCCCTCGATGCGTCGCTCAACATATAGACATTTCGCACAAACGTCGCTCAAGGTACTCAATAAGCGTGTCCAGGAATGTACCATTGTCCTCACTCGTTTTCCCCTTTAGGACCCCACGACTAGTCTACAGCATGGGTATCTCACTGCCTCTCAACGTAGGTCATATCCTCACAAACCAATTGCAATGCATTTCCAGGAGCTGCTCTCTGACACTTTCAAATTCTTTTTCATGCTCCATGCATTTGGTGGATGCCTAATGCTCAAACATTTAGCAAAACAGTATCGTGCACAAGTGCAAAACATCCTTTTCATGGTTCCTTTCTAACGATTGTGCTTCATTGCAAGACCTAGCACCGAAGTGTTCTTCGTGCTACTAGGCCTTAATTTTAATTAATTCCTCGTCCTAAATGCTTATGCAATGGAAATCAGCAACTTTATCATTAATTGCAATAGCATTTAAACACTTCTGAACTACCCTCCCCTCCCCGGTTTTAGTATTGTTTCGTTGCATGTCATTATACAGTTTTTTCCCATTATTTTTTATGTAAAAAGCGGAAAACAACGAACTAAAACACGGAAACAAGGCTGATCTGAAGCAAATCTTCATGCCTCAGCCCTGCTATACATTCACGGATATTACTCATAATTTTCCCAATTTTCCAAAGCCCAAAATATAAATTTTCCCTATTTTTTTTAGGGTTTATCCATATTTTTCTTGCAAATTTTCCCATTTTCTCCCATTTTTTAATTGCTAAAAATTAAGTTCAATTTATGGGCTGTGGCCCTTAGTTCATTCCAGTAGAAACAGAAATTTTAGTAGGTGTGGATTAATTTATTGCATCATTTTTAGCCCAAAAACCCTATTTTCCTTCATTTTTATGGTTTTTCGTGTCTCGGTTTTCTATTTTCTGCTATCCCACACATGTTTTTCTGATTTTTAAATGATGAACAGCTAGAAAACAACTCAAAGCACGACATACTCAAAACTCAATCCATATGAACACATTTTTATCAACCAAATTTGCATCAAAAGACCATTTTCTTTGTAAAAACAATTATTACCGTGTCTTGCGGGTTTTTCATTAAATTTGGCACGTCCCACGATTGATTTCCAGCCATGAATTCTACTTGGAATCAGCAATCTACAATGGTTTTGCATTGCTCTTTCATCCCGTCAAGAATCGGCATCCATCCGGCCGTCCATCTCCATCCTATTCCTTCAAGCACGAACGGGGGCTAAGAGGAGAGAGAGGGAGGAGAGAGTAAGACTGATTTTCTCTCTCTCCAACCAGTCCACCATTTTGCGCGCGGAGGGTGGCGATACGGAGCGTAGCCTTGATGCGGGAGCCCGGGCTGATCACCTTCATGCCTTATGTGTAGCCTGACATCTCTCAATGGGGGCGGGGGGGGGGGGGGGGGGGAGCACGATTTTTTCGGCGGCTGTTTTCAGCCGCCGCGCCCCCCCCCCCCCCCCATATCCACGATTTTTTTTGGAGGGGGGGGGGGGGGGGGGGGTGCCAAAGGTCACCCCCCCTCTCTTACACCTTTTGGGATTTCCCTTTTGGGCCCCCTCTTGGGCACCCCGGCCGGTTTCGGGCCATCTTCCGCATCCGGACTCCGAACTTTGATCTAAAAATTCCTGTGAGCTCGTCTCAACATCCCGAACAGGCCTGCAGCTTCACTGACTGGCACGGGCGCATGGAAAAATTATGAAAATTCACGGAGTATCGCACGGGCGCCCGTCAAGCACTTAATGCTTAAAATCGTCCTAGGTCGAGCCGCCGCCTTCGCGATCTGGTATTTTCCCCCGCATTTCCACATTTTTCTGCTATTTTTAGGCACGTTTCGGGGCCTAAAATCCATCCTTCATTGGCGACCACGGGATAGGACGACTCAGTCCGTCGAACCCACGAACATATCTGCACATAAACAACCAAAGGAGCATCAAACTGCTACAAAACAAAAATGCTATAAAACACAGCACAATGCTCACCCTACCCCTGACAAAACCAAGGCATGAAATCCACGAGGAGTAGGCCCAGCATAATCTGCCAGAAAGCCTGAAGCCAGTCACTAACCGACTGCTCCAACACGGCCAGACTAAAAGAACTATCATGGAGGTTGCCCTAAGTGGTGGTCTGAACTGCCTACCTAACTAAGGACAACAGAACCAGGAGTTCCTCCTAGGCGAGGACTCCTATAGCCTGATCAAAAGATATATATATAATTTTTTAGCACATTTCAGCTTTTAGGTTTTTTATTTCCATACTCGGGCGTGTAAAAAGGAGGGAGCTGAGCGTAGTGACCCAAGGAGGACAGGGCATCGGCCTCGGGACCTGTCTCGGCACCCAAGAACCTACCAAGCCCTCGCAAGGCGACACTTAATCATTTTCTAACGCTCACTTTTATTTTCGCTCCAGCCTTCCTTATTTTGCCATTTCATTTGGTTTTCAGCAAGAAGCCACCCCTAGGAAGACAAGGTATCGGCCCCGGGTCTGACTCGTCCCCAAGAACCTACCAGGCCTTCGCAAGGCAATGATCAACTGCTTATATATTTTCATTCCTTTTCTTTTCTTTGATAGGGGTTAGAACCCCTTTTTACACACCTTCGTATTTATAGTCATCTTTTAGGATATTTAGGATTTCTTGGCATCATTATGATTATCCTCTGGCATGCTTCTCTAACTGCCTCACTACTAACAAGAACTCCTAGAATGGCTGCCTAGCAGGCTAGCAGAACAAAGCCATTAGGGCTTCCTTCTAAAACAGGTCTTTCGATGCCTGACAATGTCGTTACAAGAGGCAATGACTACTCCGACCTCCCTCAAACATACTTAGCCTAAACCTGGGACTTCATGCCTTGGTTGCCGATCCCCAACAAAATGTACCCCCTTGACAAGTACAAATACAAATATAACAGGAAAAAAAAACTCGTAAAGGAGAGGTATCACCTGGATTGGCCACAAGAAGTTTCCATCGATGCCGCGACAAAGGCTCCCTCCAAGCTTCACCAAAGTCTACGAATCACAAAATCTGTCCAGCACAACACTTAAAACAAAAACCCGATTAAACGCACCCGTACTAGACAGGGAAATGGCCCTCTTGGCCTATTGACATCAAACACTTCACTACAAAACTGCATCGGCCCTCTTGGCCTAATGAAATCAGGCATTGACTACGCATAACATCCACCTGGAAACAACCATGATAGACATCAAAGCATACCATTCCCAGGGGAACAGGGCTTATAGCCCTAAACTAGGTGCATTAGATTATGACCTATCCCTCCTGCGTATATCGCAAGAGGTGTTCGCATCACATGTCGTCGAATCAGTCTGTGGGTCTGAGATAATAAAGGCAGATGAGTCTCGCTTACCCTTTGCATCACCCAAAGCAACCATCGTCTGCCAAAAAGGGCATGTTCAGAAAGCATACCCCACAAACGACCAGGTCTTGTCTCACCATCAATAGATATATCGGGACAAGGGCCACAATTAAAGAAGAGGTCCTCTTCATACGCAAAATTAGCCAATGAATCAGCAAACTGATTCCAATTCCGTGGAATCAGCTGAAAATACACTCTATCGAATTCGTCTAGCAGGGCTATGGCAGTATGATGATACATACAAAGGATGGGATTCCGTACCATGTATGTCCCATTGAGTTGATTTAAAACCAACTGAGAGTCCCCTTTCACCAATAACTGGCGGATACCACCCTTCTTTGCAATATTCAAACCCATAATCAGGGCTTTGTATTGGGCCATATTATTGGTAAAATTCGCCCCGAGATAAGCAGCTAACTTCATGACAATGCGTCGTCGGGGGTCTCGGATGACAACTCCTACACTTCCTTTTTTGCATGCACCCCTGGACGCCCCATCAAAGTACAAAGTGTATGTCCATAAAGGGTTTACACATCCCGCCATCCAGAACTCTACTCGTAATTATGGTAATCGAAATTCAGCATATTCAACGGGTGGACTGTAGGCTCCATCCCTCCATCATTATTGAATTCAACAGGGATGCTCGTCAAAATTTGTAGGCAGTGATGGCAGAAGACCTTGATCTCCCAAATAAATGTCCCGCCTTCTTGCTCAATCACCTTGTATCCTTTGCTCCACCAAATGAGCTTTCCCTGATGATACCTCTGTTCTAAATATGGGTGTTCTAAATAAGGGATCAGACGACCCATCAACCTCTAGCACGATTTCCTTACAGATGTTTGATCGATCTCGCCTAGACCTGCAAGGCAGTCATAGCATTAGTACAGTCAGAAATAATAAGGTTTAATCTTATTAAGATTAACCTTATTTTTAAATTCTATCCCCTCAAGGTCAGCTAACAACACTGTAGATTTATTCTTTCCTATTCTAACGATCCTATAGGGCCCATCCCATTTGGGTTCTAGCTTGCCTGGGAATAATTCACGTCGTGCGTCATAATACAGAACAAGTTGTCCTTTCTTGAAGGTGTATTTCTTGGCTTTGAGGTCGTGTAGCTGCTTCATTCGGCGCTTCGCCACTTCTTGGTGCAATAAGCTCTGCAACTTAAGCTCATCTAAATGTGCCAGTGTCGTCAAGCGTTCAAAAAGTGTGTCTTCATCGCTCAAAGAATGATTGATGGCAAACCGAATAGTCGGCAGTTCAATCTCTAAAGGCAAGACACACTCCTCCCCATATACTAACTTGAACGGGGTATGGCCAGTGGTTCGTTTGAAAGTCGTATTATAAGCCCACACTGCCACGAATAACTTTTTATCCCAATCCCGTTTCTTTTCCGACACAATTTTGGACAGGATGCCCACAAGCTGCTTGTTGGTACTTTCAACCTGACCATTGGCTTGCAGATTATATGGGGTTGTCTTGTTATGCTTGATTTGCCACATCTCTGTCAAACCTTTGATCACCTTATTCAGGAAATGGGTTCCGCGGTCCGACACTAATTCTTTCGGCGGACCAAACCGGCATATTATCTGCTCTAAAAGGAAACTAGCAGTTTCTTTAGCATCATCTTTCCTTGTTGCCCGTGCTTCTGACCACTTTGTGAAGTAGTCAGTTGCGACAATGATGTACCTCTTTTGCGTAGTTGACGACGGAGTAATAGGACCCACAAAGTCTATTCCCCACTTCTCAAATGGAAGTATCGCCATAATAGGGGTGAGTGGTCGTTTCCTATTCTCTCGATTATCATGCCGTTGGCAAATATCGCATCGCTTAACATACGCAAACGCATCCTGGAAGATGGCAGGCCACCAATAACCTGCTCTTAAAGCCTTTTGTGTTGTAAGCCGTCCAGCAAAATGGCCACCGCAAGTAGAATCATGGCACTCTTCCAAAATGAATGGCACCTCGTCAGGCATCACACACCGGCGATAGATGTCATCAACCCCTTGCCGATATAATGTACCTGCGATCAAGGCAAACTGTAACGCTTGCTGCTTAATTTTCCTTCTCTCAGCTTTAGATAATTCGGATCCCGCCTCTCCTGTTGATAAATAATGTGTTATTGCAGCATACCAGGAGGGAATAGATGCCGTATCTATTTTAAATAACCACTCCATATCACTACCTTCAGCCACAGATTCTTTCGGCTCCCCAAAGTCCACAAGACATTCCACGATGCCTTGCAACCTTGGTGGCTTACTCTTGATTTCATAATCAAGTTCCTGCAAAGTGATTAACCACTTTGCTAAACGATCAGGCGGCTGTAACTTATTCATCAATAATCGAAGTCCCTCCGCCTTCGTATAAAGCACGACTTTCTCATAGAGAACGTAATGCCTGAATTTCTTGGTCCCAAAGACCATCGCTAGACATAATTTCTCCATGTAAGTATAATTGATTTCGGATACCCCCAGCTTTCGGCTGGCAAAAGCAATCGGGTGGTACCACTTCTCTTCCCAAATTTGGGCTAAACAGCAGCTGATACTATACATGGTGGCTGCCGAAAATATATAAAACACCTCACCTCTTTTAGGGGCTTTTAAAACGGGCGCTCTTGCTAGCTCTTGTTTCACATCCTCGAATGCTACCTTACAAGGGTCACCCCATACAAACGAACAGCTAAAGGACAATAAATTTGTAAGCGTCAACGTTCTTTCTGCTAAGGCGTTGATGAATCTACGATAGTAACCAACCGAAGATAGAAAGCTATGAACCTCTTTCGGAGTGCGTGGTGGACCCATGGCAACTATAACTTTAACCTTCTCAGGGTCTGTCGCAATTCCTACCGAACTGACCACATGACCCAGCAACAGCCCATAGGGTACTCCAAAAACACACTTCTGTGGGTTTAGGGCGATGCAAAATTGTCTACAGTGCTCAAAACATTTTCTTAAAATGAGCAACTGCCTTCCTCTCACGGTGGCGGCCCCTAAGTCATCAATAAACACCTTCAACTCTTCGGGGGATATGTCACCGAATGTCTTATCTGCTGTTCGTTGCCACGAACCCGGTGCATTGTATAAACCAAAGGCCATCACATGGTACGCAAAAGTACCGAATACAGTAATAAAAGTTGTTTTCAACTTATCCTCTTTTGCAATTGCCATCTGGTTGTATCCTGCAAAGCAATCCATAAACGAATATATCTCCCTACTCGCTAATTGATCCAAAATCTGGTCAATAAATGGCAGCGGATAGTAGTCCTTAACTGTCTGCTTATTCAGCTCCCTAAAGTCTACACATAAACGGATTTGATTATTCTTCTTTTTTCTAATCACAACTGGCGAACACCATTCCGTGTGTTGTACAGGAAAAATCAAACCCGCTTTTCGAAGCTTCTGTAACTCTTCAAACAGCCCGTCCCTCAATTCGAAAGGCATACGCCTTACTTTCTGCCGTACAGGACGACTACCCTCTTTCAACGGAATTGTATGAACAGCAAGACTAGGAGGAATGCCTCTCAACTCATCATAACTCCAGGCAAAGATATCACGGAATTCCTGGATCAAGGCCACATAGTCCTCCCTTTCTGTTGTACTGAGCATAGACCCTAATTTGATTGGCCGCGAATCATCAAGCGTACCAAGGTTTAGCTCGATAACATCTGCATCTCTTATACGATCTTGGCCCTCTATCGGCTCGTTCAAAGTGATCTGATAGATGTCCTCCGTGGTGGATCCCTCTTTGGACTCATCACTTGATGATGTCTCATTGCCAGATAAATCTTCTAATGTCTCCAATTCTGTAGACGATAGAGGAGCTCTCTCACTCTGCGGGGACTCAGGATAAGCATCAACCACCACACGCTGGGCACCTCTCCCGAATATCAGTCGACCGGCGGGTATATCCACTTGGCAGTCCGCTTGCAAGATCCAAGGTCGTCCAAGTAATACTTGGTAACTTGGTCGCCCTGTAAAACGAATCACCCTAAAGTCCAACATGCATTCTACATTTGCAACAGTGACATGGACCTTAGTAATGCAGCCTTCCGGCTGTCTCAAACTATCATCTGCCATTCTAAGAATTGTGGAGGTATCTTTCTGAATCGCAAGACCCAACATTTCCATCAGTTCAGAACTCATAATGTTAACAGATGATCCCGTGTCGACAATGGCATAATCTACTAATATCCCATCGACATAGGCTACAACCCTTGGGCAATGCTTCTTAGCATGCTCGAACCAGTCATCACCAACTCGCGCAATACCCAAAGGTTCTACGATATACCCGGTGTCGAAGGGTTTTCGAAAGCAAAGTCACAACCACAGAGGTTCTTGAGAAATTCCAAGATGAAAGATCAAGCGAAACAAATAATCAAGACGAATATGATGCCAGGGTTTAAGTGTATTACAATTTTTGGTTCAAGTACAAGTAACAAGACGGAGCAACCAAAAGCCTCGCAAGAAAACCACTTTATGTTATAAATCAGAATACAAGAGCATCAGATATGTCATCCAGTCGTCAAGAGAATATCTTCAAAATAGACTCTTCTTCAACTGATAGATCAGCTAGTTTGTGTCTTTAGTGTAGCACTAAAGTCAGTGTCAGTGGATTGAGGGAGAGCACATTGGGGTAAAAGAAGCTCACTCAAAGGAACAAGATTGGACTGACAGCGTAAGATAATTGCTTCTCCATAATCAGGTTTAAGGGTGATTTCGTGTCTTATGCCCTGCATGATGTCATCATCTACAAACTCAATGTCTTCATTATCACCTTTCAACCAGAGAGTTTCTCACACATGTCAAATTCTGTATCCAAATTGTAATATAGCAGTGGTGGAATCCATAAGGTAATGAAGAATCATATTCTTTATCAATTCATGAAGTAGTTTCTTCTCATATCCCTTGCAATCGATGTAGAGGTAGCTCCATAATGTTTGAATAAAGAAGAGTTCAAGATCGTCTTAATATGCCACGAGTTCCACCAATTACGAATGCAATCTGTCCCTGCAAAAACCATATTGATGAAAACGACAAGCCAGTTTACACATTCATGGTTGTCCAAGAGATGGCGGCATGAAACCAAAGGGGAAGTATAAGAGTGAAAGATTGGCTTAGACATTTCTGCTATACAGAGCAAGAAGACAATCAATATAGACTTGTAGCCAGCCGGGATACACGTTATCTGCAATGCGAGGACAACAGAAGATCATTGCGTCTCAAATGACTGTTCTAAGCCCGAGCTATTGTGCTGGTTTTTTTAGCTTAGTATCAATAACGCAATAGAGGCGACCAGTGCAAGCACTAGAAGTCCCGTTTCTTCCACGTCTTCATGTCTCCCTGAGATGATTGGCTCACAATGCCATGATGATCCGATTCACTTAAGGGGAAAATCCACATCTTCTTCTCTGCATCGCTTCAAGATGATACGATGGTCTTACTTCCGCCAAAAATTGATTATATGCCTTCTTCGTCAACTTCAGTTTCCCATCCTCCTTCTTCTTCAGATAAGCTTGTTGTTCTTCTATAGCTGTCTTCGTTATCGGCTTCTCCTCATCACCTTTGTCACCTTCAGCAGCTCCAGACGTCCTCCGATGTCACCTCTTCTTCGTCTTCATCTTTTCGTCCTTCTCTTCTACCACCGTCGTCGACTTCCTCTTCAGTACTGTCGTTGACTTCAGCTCTCTTCTTCAATCCTCGTCTTTACGTCCTTATGCTTGTGTTTGCTAAAGCCTTCGTCTTCATCTTCAAAACTTCTTCTTCATTGTTATCGTTGTTCCTCCTTCGTTCTTTCCCCCCACTCATGATGTCAAGCTCCTTTTCCTGCGATGCTTTTCCTTCCGCCCTGATTCGATTGAGGAGCCTCTCTTCCCCCCAAAATACCTCCTTCTCAAAATAGCCCCAAAAGCTTCTCCTTTTTCCCCTCAAAGCACGGCTCTCCTTTTCCCTCCTTCTTTAACCTTTCAAAATCCCCTCTTTAGCCTTCGTAGCTCACATATCATTATTGTTGGTTCAAATTCAAATTATCTATTCTAAAGCTTGTAGAAGTTTTAGCTTATACAAAAGCTCTTGGCTATACTGCATATCTCTAACAATTGTAGTTTGAAAATCACCTATTTTTCACATTCAAGGATCAGCATTAAACCACAACTCATCAGTTCTTCACCTTCAATGGTCCGCATCTCATCTGTTCTTCAAATTCAATGATAAGCCTTAGCTTCTTCCTTCTCCTTCGATGCGTGTGTAGTCACATATGCATGCACCTGTGTGTGCTCATGGCCATGGCCACCGTGCTCCCATGGATGCCACAAACCCAGAAGGACAGGGCCATCCTCTTTCGCTCTGTAGAAAACCCAAAACCACATGATGAAGCAGCCTCAGTCATTAAGCTTAAACGGTGAATCCGTCCAACAGTCAATGGCTCCTCTTTTTGCTGAGTCTACGAGCAATAGTGCTGATGGATTTTGGCAAGCAATGATTCCAAACCTTTTTGCAGCAACATGTATCAACATAGGCTGAAAGCATCTCATCATGCTCACTCATGCGTAGAAAATAAATGTAAACACAACAACTGAGTATATACAAAGTATCAAATCACACACACAATTTTTGGGTGGTTTTCACACCTCGAATGCGCAGCAATACGACATCCACCCCCTCTAATCCTGCGCATCCTCCGGATGGGCCAACTACCCATGATCATTATCATCAAGATCTACAAACAGATCAATCTCTTCATTATGCATTTCCGGTAGATTAACAAGATTTTCAGCCATATCATCTGTCTCTTCCATTGGAGTTTCTTGTCGTTGCTCTTCTCTTGAAAATTCTTCCAATGCATAATCCTCATCATCTCTTTTCTTGAAAATCTCGATTCTTTTTCCAGCAATAGGCACTCTAAGCACTGTTCCATCCAATTCTGTCAGCTCATATGTTGCATTATCAAAAACATGTCTGACTATGTATGGTCCAAACCATCTTTTCACCATCTTCCGAAAAATCTGCAATAACTTCCTCATTTTCCGCATGGTTCTAGTGTGGCTCTCATCCCAAAAAAATTTCTGCCCCTTTCGAAACAGCTGATACAAACAATCTGCAATGTGTGCAAAATGGGGTGTCCAAATCATGTAAAACACACAAGCTCCAATGAATCTCTGTATCTCTGAAGTGGTAGAACAATACTCCATAATCTTGCCTATAAAATCCACCTTCTTATCCACAGTCTTGTATTTCGTGTCAACCCTGGCTTCATTATGCCCTTCTGCATTACATAAACCTTGCTGTAAATCAGCAATTCTGCACTCCAATGGCTGAATATTCTCAGCCCTCTGCTCTATGGACTGCATAGAAACAGCCCCAAACTCTGAATGCTGAAATATTTCAGCAGTAAACTCTGTTGGCTGAAATTTTTCAGCCCTCTGTCTCTCTGAAAGCTGATCATAACCAGCTAGAAACTCTGTTTGCTGAATTTCTTCAGCACTCAATACTCTTTGCTGAGTTTCCTCAGCCTCTGACTCAATTTGTGACACAAAATCTGCAATTTCATGAAACATGTCCAGGGATTGCACTAATACATTACCATGACAATTCAGCATATCAGTTTTCAGCATATCTCCCATCTCTGTCATCGTATCTGCACAAATCACACTGTCATACATACCATCTATGTGCTCATCATCCTCCAAAATTCCTGCATTTTTTAAATTTTTCTCATTCCTGCATATATACTGCCTGGCAGCTCTAGACAATCTAGAAGTCTTCTGATAGCTCATCGAACTGTTTGCTGAAATCCCAACATAACCGGAGGAGAAAACACCGCTGCCAGGAGGCGAGAACTCCAATCTCCTCTCCTCTGTACCACCGTCGTCTCGCGAAACGGAAGTACCTAATGAAAACCCGAATCCCTCACAGTGGGCAAGGGTGCATCTCTGAGAGTATCCCTGTTTCTAACATGGTTCACACATACAGTCATAAACTGAACTGCTCTCATACCATCTTTACTGCGAATCCGTGCATAAGCAGATCCATCATCCATGACCTTTGTCTCCATGCGCATCTCTGTAATGAATGGCTGACCAAGAATTATGGGATAAGAGCATGAATCCTGCACAAAGAAATGAAAATCCTCCTCTACATCACCAATAGAAACCCTGACACTAGGGCAAGCAGCATATAAATCACCTGCAGTGTTATTGGCGGCTCTCATACGCCACCCATGCTCTACATCCATAGGCCATCTGTTACTCTCATAAACTCCACGAACAATGAGATTAATCTCTGAACCATGATCAACCAATGCAACATAAGGCACCTGTTTTTCTCCAACCTTTACCATCATCTCTGTAGTTGCCCTAGCCCAATGGCTCCGCGAAAAGTGACTACGCGGTATCAAAACAGGCTCATCAATTTCAGCATAATGCATAGGCTGAACCCTCTTCTCTACCTGTGGCAAAACAGAAGCATTATCAACCATAACCTCATCATCATCATCATCCAACTCTCCAATCAAAACTCCCTGTGTATCAGTGGTAGCCAATGCATGTCTTTTCCTCTTCAGGACCTCCTGAAACTGATCCTGAAACTCTCTTTTTGAGATGCCCAAAATCTCAGAAATAGTGAAAGTCACCTCACTGCCAAGTATCTTATCATTAAAGATTTTATTCATGTCTGTAGATGTCTCAATATCGGACATCAATCTGAATCCTGGCTGTTTTCTCTCTCTAGGCTCTTGCCTCTTTTCTCTCTTTTGAGCATCCTCCATCTGTCGATCTGGCCCTGATCTTGAAGACGGTCCTGCAGTAGGTGGAGTAACAAACTCACCCCCTCTAGTCTTCTTAGCTGCACTTGGATTCTCTTCATCCCTCTTACGCTTCTCCTCAACAAATACATCTGCACCATGAGATTTAGCCAAATAAGCATAAATAGAATACCTGTCAACAGGCGAGTCCCATCCTGTCTCTGATCTGATGCTAGAGCCTGCGCTAGGCAAAACAGTTTGCTGAATTTTTCCCTTGTTTGCAGTCTCCATAGCATAAGTCCATAGTGCAGACTGAGTCTCCGATCCCTTCTCAATCTGTACTCCATATGCAGAAGCATCACCTCTAGCCGTCACATAAGAAGTACGCGCAGCCATGTCCTCCACTAACTTCTTCATTCCACCTTTACCAAAGTTGGTAGCAAGTGGAGCTCCTGTCTCAGTCAACCAAATCTTACCATCTTGCCCCCAATATACCAAATTCTGCCTCCTTGCATCCTGGAAAGAGTCACAATCCCTGCAATGCTGATGCTCCGTACTATCACACCAAATACATCTCTGATCTCTCCTAGGAGCACTAGGAGCACTCCTAGGTGCAGTAGGAGCACTGGAAGAAGTAGTAGGCATAGTCGAAGTAAACTGCTCCTTCAACTTACCCACCAACTCCGCTTTAACTGACTCAAGTGTCAAATCTGTGATACCTTTGATTATGTCATCAAGAGAAGTAGGCACCGATGGAGCGGATGGTTTTGGAGCAGAAGGTGTAGGCATCGGTCGTGGAACAGGAGGAAGAGGTGGAGTAGAAACTGTAGGCACTGGCATAGGCCAAGAAACTGGCTGAGGAGGAGAAGAAATAACAGGGATAGAAGTAGGCATAGGAACAGATGATGGTGTAGGTGTCATGGAACCATTATGTAGGCGAGTCTTCCATATCCTCCTCTTGGTCAATGTCGAGACTGCATCCTGAGCATCCTGCCAATCAGTTTTAAGACCCATAGGCTTTGTGAGATCTTCAAGAAGCTCACCCAATTCTTCTTGAAGAGCAGGATCTGCAGCTTGCAAGAAAAGTTCAACTTTTTCAACATCTAATGCTCTTTGTTCAATGGCATCAAGCTGACTATACCTTTCTTCAAATTCTCGAATCAACTCCGAAGCAGCAAGACCCTTGTTTGGCATGTATACCCACTCTCGGAATGACCGCCGAGTAGCCATACCAAAGTCCTCAAGGAAGTATTCTTCTTTTAGTGCCTTCTTAAAATCTTGCCAATGTGTATTTTGAATAAATAAATCAGTTACCTTTGTCCTCAAAGCAGGTGTGACAAGACGAAGGAAGTACTTACTCATAAGTCCAGCAAGAACTCCAAAAAACCCCATCTTGATCTCATATGTCTTCAAATATGCTGAAACATTCCGCCCGTCAAATAGCTTCTTCTCACTCTCAACTGCTTCAATAGCCTTAGTCGCGCTGTTTGCATTCTCCTGCTCCGAATAGAGTTGCCTTTGCTGAGACAACTGTTGTTGATGCAATTGTTGTTGCTGCTGCATATACATTTGTGTTTGCTGATTTTGGAGCTGCATATACATGGACATATTCTGCAAAATCTGTTTTAGATCCTCCGTTGAAGTACTGGACGCAGCAGTCATTGATGGAGCTGAAGTAGAGGCAGCTGGAGTTGTAGAGGAAGCTGAAATAGAGGCTGAAGTATCTCCCATCCTGAAATTTCTGCGACGCTTTCACGTCGGGTTCACCAAAGATGTCGAAGGGTTTTCGAAAGCAAAGTCACAACCACAGAGGTTCTTGAGAAATTCCAAGATGAAAGATCAAGCGAAACAAATAATCAAGACGAATATGATGCCAGGGTTTAAGTGTATTACAATTTTTGGTTCAAGTACAAGTAACAAGACGGAGCAACCAAAAGCCTCGCAAGAAAACCCCTTTATGTTATAAATCAGAATACAAGAGCATCAGATATGTCATCCAGTCATCAAGAGAATATCTTCAAAATAGACTCTTCTTCAACTGATAGATCAGCTAGTTTGTGTCTTTAGTGTAGCACTAAAGTCAGTGTCAGCGGATTGAGGGAGAGCACATTGGGGTAAAAGAAGCTCACTCAAAGGAACAAGATTGGACTGACAGCGTAAGATAATTGCTTCTCCATAATCAGGTTTAAGGGTGATTCCGTGTCTTATGCCCTGCATGATGTCATCATCTACAAACTCAATGTCTTCATTATCACCTTTCAACCAGAGAGTTTCTCACACATGTCAAATTCTGTATCCAAATTGTAATATAGCAGTGGTGGAATCCATAAGGTAATGAAGAATCATATTCTTTATCAATTCATGAAGTAGTTTCTTCTCATATCCCTTGCAATCGATGTAGAGGTAGCTCCATAATGTTTGAATAAAGAAGAGTTCAAGATCGTCTGAATATGCCACGAGTTCCACCAATTACGAATGCAATCTGTCCCTGCAAAAACCATATTGATGAAAACGACAAGCCAGTTTACACATTCATGGTTGTCCAAGAGATGGCGGCATGAAACCAAAGGGGAAGTATAAGAGTGAAAGATTGGCTTAGACATTTCTGCTATACAGAGCAAGAAGACAATCAATATAGACTTGTAGCCAGCCGGGATACACGTTATCTGCAATGCGAGGACAACAGAAGATCATTGCGTCTCAAATGACTGTTCTAAGCCCGAGCTATTGTGCTGGTTTTTTTAGCTTAGTATCAATAACGCAATAGAGGCGACCAGTGCAAGCACTAGAAGTCCCGTTTCTTCCACGTCTTCATGTCTCCCTGAGATGATTGGCTCACAATGCCATGATGATCCGATTCACTTAAGGGGAAAATCCACATCTTCTTCTCTGCATCGCTTCAAGATGATACGATGGTCTTACTTCCGCCAAAAATTGATTATATGCCTTCTTCGTCAACTTCAGTTTCCCATCCTCCTTCTTCTTCAGATAAGCTTGTTGTTCTTCTATAGCTGTCTTCGTTATCGGCTTCTCCTCATCACCTTTGTCACCTTCAGCAGCTCCAGACGTCCTCCGATGTCACCTCTTCTTCGTCTTCATCTTTTCGTCCTTCTCTTCTACCACCGTCGTCGACTTCCTCTTCAGTACCGTCGTTGACTTCAGCTCTCTTCTTCAATCCTCGTCTTTACGTCCTTATGCTTGTGTTTGCTAAAGCCTTCGTCTTCATCTTCAAAACTTCTTCTTCATTGTTATCGTTGTTCCTCCTTCGTTCTTTCCCCCCACTCATGATGTCAAGCTCCTTTTCCTGCGATGCTTTTCCTTCCGCCCTGATTCGATTGAGGAGCCTCTCTTCCCCCCAAAATACCTCCTTCTCAAAATAGCCCCAAAAGCTTCTCCTTTTTCCCCTCAAAGCACGGCTCTCCTTTTCCCTCCTTCTTTAACCTTTCAAAATCCCCTCTTTAGCCTTCGTAGCTCACATATCATTATTGTTGGTTCAAATTCAAATTATCTATTCTAAAGCTTGTAGAAGTTTTAGCTTATACAAAAGCTCTTGGCTATACTGCATATCTCTAACAATTGTAGTTTGAAAATCACCTATTTTTCACATTCAAGGATCAGCATTAAACCACAACTCATCAGTTCTTCACCTTCAATGGTCCGCATCTCATCTGTTCTTCAAATTCAATGATAAGCCTTAGCTTCTTCCTTCTCCTTCGATGCGTGTGTAGTCACATATGCATGCACCTGTGTGTGCTCATGGCCATGGCCACCGTGCTCCCATGGATGCCACAAACCCAGAAGGACAGGGCCATCCTCTTTCGCTCTGTAGAAAACCCAAAACCACATGATGAAGCAGCCTCAGTCATTAAGCTTAAACGGTGAATCCGTCCAACAGTCAATGGCTCCTCTTTTTGCTGAGTCTACGAGCAATAGTGCTGATGGATTTTGGCAAGCAATGATTCCAAACCTTTTTGCAGCAACATGTATCAACATAGGCTGAAAGCATCTCATCATGCTCACTCATGCGTAGAAAATAAATGTAAACACAACAACTGAGTATATACAAAGTATCAAATCACACACACAATTTTTGGGTGGTTTTCACACCTCGAATGCGCAGCAATACGACATCCACCCCCTCTAATCCTGCGCATCCTCCGGATGGGCCAACTACCCATGATCATTATCATCAAGATCTACAAACAGATCAATCTCTTCATTATGCATTTCCGGTAGATTAACAAGATTTTCAGCCATATCATCTGTCTCTTCCATTGGAGTTTCTTGTCGTTGCTCTTCTCTTGAAAATTCTTCCAATGCATAATCCTCATCATCTCTTTTCTTGAAAATCTCGATTCTTTTTCCAGCAATAGGCACTCTAAGCACTGTTCCATCCAATTCTGTCAGCTCATATGTTGCATTATCAAAAACATGTCTGACTATGTATGGTCCAAACCATCTTTTCACCATCTTCCGAAAAATCTGCAATAACTTCCTCATTTTCCGCATGGTTCTAGTGTGGCTCTCATCCCAAAAAAATTTCTGCCCCTTTCGAAACAGCTGATACAAACAATCTGCAATGTGTGCAAAATGGGGTGTCCAAATCATGTAAAACACACAAGCTCCAATGAATCTCTGTATCTCTGAAGTGGTAGAACAATACTCCATAATCTTGCCTATAAAATCCACCTTCTTATCCACAGTCTTGTATTTCGTGTCAACCCTGGCTTCATTATGCCCTTCTGCATTACATAAACCTTGCTGTAAATCAGCAATTCTGCACTCCAATGGCTGAATATTCTCAGCCCTCTGCTCTATGGACTGCATAGAAACAGCCCCAAACTCTGAATGCTGAAATATTTCAGCAGTAAACTCTGTTGGCTGAAATTTTTCAGCCCTCTGTCTCTCTGAAAGCTGATCATAACCAGCTAGAAACTCTGTTTGCTGAATTTCTTCAGCACTCAATACTCTTTGCTGAGTTTCCTCAGCCTCTGACTCAATTTGTGACACAAAATCTGCAATTTCATGAAACATGTCCAGGGATTGCACTAATACATTACCATGACAATTCAGCATATCAGTTTTCAGCATATCTCCCATCTCTGTCATCGTATCTGCACAAATCACACTGTCATACATACCATCTATGTGCTCATCATCCTCCAAAATTCCTGCATTTTTTAAATTTTTCTCATTCCTGCATATATACTGCCTGGCAGCTCTAGACAATCTAGAAGTCTTCTGATAGCTCATCGAACTGTTTGCTGAAATCCCAACATAACCGGAGGAGAAAACACCGCTGCCAGGAGGCGAGAACTCCAATCTCCTCTCCTCTGTACCACCGTCGTCTCGCGAAACGGAAGTACCTAATGAAAACCCGAATCCCTCACAGTGGGCAAGGGTGCATCTCTGAGAGTATCCCTGTTTCTAACATGGTTCACACATACAGTCATAAACTGAACTGCTCTCATACCATCTTTACTGCGAATCCGTGCATAAGCAGATCCATCATCCATGACCTTTGTCTCCATGCGCATCTCTGTAATGAATGGCTGACCAAGAATTATGGGATAAGAGCACGAATCCTGCACAAAGAAATGAAAATCCTCCTCTACATCACCAATAGAAACCCTGACACTAGGGCAAGCAGCATATAAATCACCTGCAGTGTTATTGGCGGCTCTCATACGCCACCCATGCTCTACATCCATAGGCCATCTGTTACTCTCATAAACTCCACGAACAATGAGATTAATCTCTGAACCATGATCAACCAATGCAACATAAGGCACCTGTTTTTCTCCAACCTTTACCATCATCTCTGTAGTTGCCCTAGCCCAATGGCTCCGCGAAAAGTGACTACGCGGTATCAAAACAGGCTCATCAATTTCAGCATAATGCATAGGCTGAACCCTCTTCTCTACCTGTGGCAAAACAGAAGCATTATCAACCATAACCTCATCATCATCATCATCCAACTCTCCAATCAAAACTCCCTGTGTATCAGTGGTAGCCAATGCATGTCTTTTCCTCTTCAGGACCTCCTGAAACTGATCCTGAAACTCTCTTTTTGAGATGCCCAAAATCTCAGAAATAGTGAAAGTCACCTCACTGCCAAGTATCTTATCATTAAAGATTTTATTCATGTCTGTAGATGTCTCAATATCGGACATCAATCTGAATCCTGGCTGTTTTCTCTCTCTAGGCTCTTGCCTCTTTTCTCTCTTTTGAGCATCCTCCATCTGTCGATCTGGCCCTGATCTTGAAGACGGTCCTGCAGTAGGTGGAGTAACAAACTCACCCCCTCTAGTCTTCTTAGCTGCACTTGGATTCTCTTCATCCCTCTTACGCTTCTCCTCAACAAATACATCTGCACCATGAGATTTAGCCAAATAAGCATAAATAGAATACCTGTCAACAGGCGAGTCCCATCCTGTCTCTGATCTGATGCTAGAGCCTGCGCTAGGCAAAACAGTTTGCTGAATTTTTCCCTTGTTTGCAGTCTCCATAGCATAAGTCCATAGTGCGGACTGAGTCTCCGATCCCTTCTCAATCTGTACTCCATATGCAGAAGCATCACCTCTAGCCGTCACATAAGAAGTACGCGCAGCCATGTCCTCCACTAACTTCTTCATTCCACCTTTACCAAAGTTGGTAGCAAGTGGAGCTCCTGTCTCAGTCAACCAAATCTTACCATCTTGCCCCCAATATACCAAATTCTGCCTCCTTGCATCCTGGAAAGAGTCACAATCCCTGCAATGCTGATGCTCCGTACTATCACACCAAATACATCTCTGATCTCTCCTAGGAGCACTAGGAGCACTCCTAGGTGCAGTAGGAGCACTGGAAGAAGTAGTAGGCATAGTCGAAGTAAACTGCTCCTTCAACTTACCCACCAACTCCGCTTTAACTGACTCAAGTGTCAAATCTGTGATACCTTTGATTATGTCATCAAGAGAAGTAGGCACCGATGGAGCGGATGGTTTTGGAGCAGAAGGTGTAGGCATCGGTCGTGGAACAGGAGGAAGAGGTGGAGTAGAAACTGTAGGCACTGGCATAGGCCAAGAAACTGGCTGAGGAGGAGAAGAAATAACAGGGATAGAAGTAGGCATAGGAACAGATGATGGTGTAGGTGTCATGGAACCATTATGTAGGCGAGTCTTCCATATCCTCCTCTTGGTCAATGTCGAGACTGCATCCTGAGCATCCTGCCAATCAGTTTTAAGACCCATAGGCTTTGTGAGATCTTCAAGAAGCTCACCCAATTCTTCTTGAAGAGCAGGATCTGCAGCTTGCAAGAAAAGTTCAACTTTTTCAACATCTAATGCTCTTTGTTCAATGGCATCAAGCTGACTATACCTTTCTTCAAATTCTCGAATCAACTCCGAAGCAGCAAGACCCTTGTTTGGCATGTATACCCACTCTCGGAATGACCGCCGAGTAGCCATACCAAAGTCCTCAAGGAAGTATTCTTCTTTTAGTGCCTTCTTAAAATCTTGCCAATGTGTATTTTGAATAAATAAATCAGTTACCTTTGTCCTCAAAGCAGGTGTGACAAGACGAAGGAAGTACTTACTCATAAGTCCAGCAAGAACTCCAAAAAACCCCATCTTGATCTCATATGTCTTCAAATATGCTGAAACATTCCGCCCGTCAAATAGCTTCTTCTCACTCTCAACTGCTTCAATAGCCTTAGTCGCGCTGTTTGCATTCTCCTGCTCCGAATAGAGTTGCCTTTGCTGAGACAACTGTTGTTGATGCAATTGTTGTTGCTGCTGCATATACATTTGTGTTTGCTGATTTTGGAGCTGCATATACATGGACATATTCTGCAAAATCTGTTTTAGATCCTCCGTTGAAGTACTGGACGCAGCAGTCATTGATGGAGCTGAAGTAGAGGCAGCTGGAGTTGTAGAGGAAGCTGAAATAGAGGCTGAAGTATCTCCCATCCTGAAATTTCTGCGACGCTTTCACGTCGGGTTCACCAAAGATGTCGAAGGGTTTTCGAAAGCAAAGTCACAACCACAGAGGTTCTTGAGAAATTCCAAGATGAAAGATCAAGCGAAACAAATAATCAAGACGAATATGATGCCAGGGTTTAAGTGTATTACAATTTTTGGTTCAAGTACAAGTAACAAGACGGAGCAACCAAAAGCCTCGCAAGAAAACCCCTTTATGTTATAAATCAGAATACAAGAGCATCAGATATGTCATCCAGTCATCAAGAGAATATCTTCAAAATAGACTCTTCTTCAACTGATAGATCAGCTAGTTTGTGTCTTTAGTGTAGCACTAAAGTCAGTGTCAGCGGATTGAGGGAGAGCACATTGGGGTAAAAGAAGCTCACTCAAAGGAACAAGATTGGGCTGACAGCGTAAGATAATTGCTTCTCCATAATCAGGTTTAAGGGTGATTCCGTGTCTTATGCCCTGCATGATGTCATCATCTACAAACTCAATGTCTTCATTATCACCTTTCAACCAGAGAGTTTCTCACACATGTCAAATTCTGTATCCAAATTGTAATATAGCAGTGGTGGAATCCATAAGGTAATGAAGAATCATATTCTTTATCAATTCATGAAGTAGTTTCTTCTCATATCCCTTGCAATCGATGTAGAGGTAGCTCCATAATGTTTGAATAAAGAAGAGTTCAAGATCGTCTGAATATGCCACGAGTTCCACCAATTACGAATGCAATCTGTCCCTGCAAAAACCATATTGATGAAAACGACAAGCCAGTTTACACATTCATGGTTGTCCAAGAGATGGCGGCATGAAACCAAAGGGGAAGTATAAGAGTGAAAGATTGGCTTAGACATTTCTGCTATACAGAGCAAGAAGACAATCAATATAGACTTGTAGCCAGCCGGGATACACGTTATCTGCAATGCGAGGACAACAGAAGATCATTGTGTCTCAAATGACTGTTCTAAGCCCGAGCTGTTGTGCTGGTTTTTTTAGCTTAGTATCAATAACGCAATAGAGGCGACCAGTGCAAGCACTAGAAGTCCCGTTTCTTCCACGTCTTCATGTCTCCCTGAGATGATTGGCTCACAATGCCATGATGATCCGATTCACTTAAGGGGAAAATCCACATCTTCTTCTCTGCATCGCTTCAAGATGATACGATGGTCTTACTTCCGCCAAAAATTGATTATATGCCTTCTTCGTCAACTTCAGTTTCCCATCCTCCTTCTTCTTCAGATAAGCTTGTTGTTCTTCTATAGCTGTCTTCGTTATCGGCTTCTCCTCATCACCTTTGTCACCTTCAGCAGCTCCAGACGTCCTCCGATGTCACCTCTTCTTCGTCTTCATCTTTTCGTCCTTCTCTTCTACCACCGTCGTCGACTTCCTCTTCAGTACCGTCGTTGACTTCAGCTCTCTTCTTCAATCCTCGTCTTTACGTCCTTATGCTTGTGTTTGCTAAAGCCTTCGTCTTCATCTTCAAAACTTCTTCTTCATTGTTATCGTTGTTCCTCCTTCGTTCTTTCCCCCCACTCATGATGTCAAGCTCCTTTTCCTGCGATGCTTTTCCTTCCGCCCTGATTCGATTGAGGAGCCTCTCTTCCCCCCAAAATACCTCCTTCTCAAAATAGCCCCAAAAGCTTCTCCTTTTTCCCCTCAAAGCACGGCTCTCCTTTTCCCTCCTTCTTTAACCTTTCAAAATCCCCTCTTTAGCCTTCGTAGCTCACATATCATTATTGTTGGTTCAAATTCAAATTATCTATTCTAAAGCTTGTAGAAGTTTTAGCTTATACAAAAGCTCTTGGCTATACTGCATATCTCTAACAATTGTAGTTTGAAAATCACCTATTTTTCACATTCAAGGATCAGCATTAAACCACAACTCATCAGTTCTTCACCTTCAATGGTCCGCATCTCATCTGTTCTTCAAATTCAATGATAAGCCTTAGCTTCTTCCTTCTCCTTCGATGCGTGTGTAGTCACATATGCATGCACCTGTGTGTGCTCATGGCCATGGCCACCGTGCTCCCATGGATGCCACAAACCCAGAAGGACAGGGCCATCCTCTTTCGCTCTGTAGAAAACCCAAAACCACATGATGAAGCAGCCTCAGTCATTAAGCTTAAACGGTGAATCCGTCCAACAGTCAATGGCTCCTCTTTTTGCTGAGTCTACGAGCAATAGTGCTGATGGATTTTGGCAAGCAATGATTCCAAACCTTTTTGCAGCAACATGTATCAACATAGGCTGAAAGCATCTCATCATGCTCACTCATGCGTAGAAAATAAATGTAAACACAACAACTGAGTATATACAAAGTATCAAATCACACACACAATTTTTGGGTGGTTTTCACACCTCGAATGCGCAGCAATACGACACCGGTACGTAAGATCTTTCTAAATTCCTTACGTACTCCTGGGGAAAGCTTAATAAGCTGTAAAAGGTTCACATCCGGCTTGACTTCGCAAAGAGAGCCCGCCAAATCGAATTCATGATAGTTTGATAGAGCTCGCTTCTCACGCCAAACCATCCGCTCTTTAGGTCGCTGAACTGGCTTTATTGCCTCTTTCTTAACTTTCACCTTCTTCTTTGGTGCTTCCTTATCGGCTTTACTTTCTACGGGCTTCAAAGGTCCCCCTTCCAGGGCAGGATCCAAAACTTGCGTTCCTTTGTCACCTTGTTTAGGGTTTCCGTCGACAGGCTTATCCTTGTCGGCTCCTCTGCCCTTTTGACCTCTTGTAAGGACAGCTCGCAAATTAGAGGTTTCAGCATCGTTAACGCGTACAGCCTCAATCAAACTAACCCCACTACCACTTGGTAGCTCCTCCACTGTAGTCTTTGGTCGTTGAAGTATTTGTTTAGGCCCATCCTCTCGCTGGGAATCATTTCCTTGGGCACGATGATTAACAGGCCCTGGTTGCCGACTTCCTCGCTGGAGGGAACTGATCTTACTCCAGCAAGTAGCTGCTAAATGGCCGGATTTTCCACAAATGTCGCACTTAACATTTGGGCAATTTCTTGGATAGTGCTGCCCACCACACCATTTGCAACTAAACCTCGACGGTGCACCCTCCTCTGGGTATCTACTTCCTATCAAATTTTGTTGTTTTTTAAGAAAGTTGACATCCACGGCTATTTGTCGATACTGCTCCGTAATCATGTCGGTATAATGCTTCATCATGTCCTTAACCTCACCAAGAACATTGGAAGAACTGGACTCATAGCCTTGGTCATTACCATGTCGTTCCATCGGCCTAACAATTCGATTAGGCACTGGTTGTTGAACCACAGGCATGGTGTTAGAATTAACTGCCTGGCTTCCACCGTTTGGAATCATTTGACTGCCCGTAGGCATCGACATGCTAGGGGGAGCTTGTAATAAAGGGACATTCTGCATCATGTTTCCTCTCCCATTAGGGTTAGCCATCGCTATCCCTTGACCACTACTGCCATTGGCCATTGCCACATTATTTCCCAATACTAAACCCATGTTCGAATTGCCTCGAGAAGCATAGGCTGCTTGTAGTCGGGATTCCACCTCTTGTGCTCGTGTAATGGCAGTATCTATATCCCCCAAGGGAACACTACTCAACTCCAATTGGATATTAAAGTCCAACCCATGTAGGAAATATTGTAATTGGGCAGCTGCGGGAATAGGGATAGAGGTGTCCAACTTACGGAAGACCTCTTTTATCTTCTTCGCATAAGCACGAATATCCTCGTGTGGATCTTGGCGGGTCACATTGAGTACACGCAACCAATATTGCCCACCCCTTTCAGGGGCAAACTCCCTTCGAAAAGCTCCATAAAATGCATCAATGTTCAATATGGTTCCGGCTTCTAAACCATGATACCATATAGCGGCTCTTCCTTTGAGAGTCATATTGAAGAACATCATTAAATGTCCTTCCTCTTGAATGCGACAGTTAAACATCAGCTTTTGAAACTCCCTAATGTGGAGTTCTGCATCTTCCTCAACTAGCCCATTAAAAATGGGTAGCGGGTAACCTAGAGCCGGCAAATCCGTCGTTCCTGCTGGAATTGCAATAGGCTGCGCCATGACGAGGATTGGATTTGCACTAGGAATAGGGGACGGTGGGGTTACACCTCCCGTACTTGACGTGGACTGGCTTATCGAAGGAAGGGGAGCACTAGAGCTTCCACCTTCTCCTAACTTACTGCTTGTGGTCCTAAGACCACTAGATCCACTCCCTCGTAAGGGTTCAGCACCGCTACGCTTAGGGGAATATCTCCTAAAAATTTCAGCACGTCGCCTAGCTCTTTCGTCTCTTTCTTGCTTTTGGATTTCTGCTAGACGATGCTTATCAATAAATAACGAATCAATCTCAGTATCCTTTGGCATAAACTGCTAGTTGGTCCCTAAACAACCAGGATTCGAGAACCGCCACTTTTAAGCGGCTCCCGGCAGACGCACCACTGATGGACCAAAAAACGGGCCGGCACTGGCTCATGCACTAGCCGGACCTCGTCACTATGCACAAGACAACCCCTCGGCCTCGCGGCCAGGAGCGTCTATCAAAATCTCTGCCTTCCTAAACATTGTGTTTGTAATACGTTGTAGTCCAACTGATCCTAGCCCACTACTCCTCAGAGGGAGTCCCTTTCACATAGCCAAAAGGCTCGAATCACATACACATGGGGTTCCTCCTACGGCTGAATGCCGTCAACCCTCTACAACTCTCCTGCACCTTGGGGATTGGCCCCTCGATGCGTCGCTCAACATATAGACATTTCACACAAACGTCGCTCAAGGTACTCAATAAGCGTGTCCAGGAATGTACCATTGTCCTCACTTGTTTTCCCCTTTAGGACCCCACGACTAGTCTACAGCATGGGTATCTCACTGCCTCTCAACGTAGGTCATATCCTCACAAACCAATTGCAATGCATTTCCAGGAGCTGCTCACTGACACTTTCAAATTCTTTTTCATGCTCCATGCATTTGGTGGATGCCTAGTGCTCAAACATTTAGCAAAACAGTATCGTGCACAAGTGCAAAACATCCTTTTCATGGTTCCTTTCTAACGATTGTGCTTCGTTGCAAGACCTAGCACCGAAGTGTTCTTCGTGCTACTAGGCCTTAATTTTAATTAATTCCTTGTCCTAAATGCTTATGCAATGGAAATCAGCAACTTTATCATTAATTGCAACAGCATTTAAACACTTCTCAACTACCTTGCCCTCCCCCGGTTTAGTATTGTTTCGTTGCATGTCATTTTACAGTTTTTTCCCATTATTTTTTATATAAAAAGCGGAAAACAACGAACTAAAACATGGAAACAAGGCTGATCTAAAGCAAATCTTCATACCTCAGCCCTGCTATACATTCACGGATATTACTCATAATTTTCCCACTTTTCCAAAGCCCAAAATATAATTTTTCCCTATTTTTTTAAGGGTTTTTCCATCATTTTCTTGCAAATTTTCCCATTTTCTCCCATTTTTTAATTGCTAAAAATTAAGTTCAATTTATGGGCTGTGGCCCTTAGTTCATTCCAGCAGAAACAGAAATTTTAGTAGGTGTGGATTAATTTATTGCATCATTTTTAGCCCAAAAACCCTATTTTCCTTCATTTTTATGGTTTTTCGTGTCTCGGTTTTCTATTTTCTGCTATCCCACACATGTTTTTCTGATTTTTAAATGATGAACAGCTAGAAAACAACTCAAAGCATGACATACTCAAAACTCAATCCATATGAACACATTTTTATCAACCAAATTTGCATCAAAAGACCATTTTCTTTGTAAAAACAATTATTACCGTGTCTTGCGGGTTTTTCATTAAATTTGGCACGTCCCACGATTGATTTCCAGCCATGAATTCTACTTGGAATCAGCAATCTACAATGGTTTTGCATTGCTCTTTCATCCCGTCAAGAATCGGCATCCATCCGGCCGTCCATCTCCATCCTATTCCTTCAAGCACGAACGGGGGCTAAGAGGAGAGAGAGGGAGGAGAGAGAAATACTGATTTTCTCTCTCTCCAACCAGTCCACCATTTTGTGCGCGGAGGGCGGCGATACGGAGCGTAGCCTTGATGCAGGAGCCCGGGCTGATCACCTTCATGCCTTATGTGTAGCCTGACATCTCTCAATGGGGGGGGGGGGGGGGGGGGGGGGGGCGCGATTTTTTCGGCGGCTGTTTTCAGCCGCCGCCCCCCCCATATCCATGATTTTTTTTGGAGGGGGGGGGGGGGGGGGGGGGGGGGGGGGGGGGGGGGTGCCAAAGGTCATCCCTCCTCTCATACACCTTTTGGGATTTCCCTTTTGGGCCCCCTCTTGGGCACCTCGGCCGGTTTCGGGCCATCTTCCGCATTCGGACTCCGAACTTTGATCTGAAAATTCCTGTGAGCTCGTCTCAACATCCCGGACAGGGCTGCAGCTTCACTGACTGGCACGGGCACACGAAAAAATTATGAAAATTCACGGAGTATCGCACGGGCGCCCGTCAAGCACTTAATGCTTAAAATCGTCCTAGGTCGAGCCGCCGCCTTCGCGATCTGGTATTTTTCCCCGCATTTCCACATTTTTTTACTATTTTTAGGCACGTTCCGAGGCCTAAAATCCATCCTTCATGATATAACAAGATGGCTACTCATCCTCTTGCAAGTTAAACTTGTGCAAGAATCTGCCAATCTCATTCCAAGGAATTGGCCATTCTCTTGTGATCAAACCACAAGATCATACGATGTTGCAACTTGTTGCACAAGTGTCGCATCTATTCCATGGGATTATTTCACCCATTGAACGGTGTCTTTTGGTCATGGAATCATGATTAGATAAGAAGGAGGGTTTAGGGTTTCTTCATATCCAACCCATTCCAAATTGCACTAGGCCGACAACATATGGGTTCCAATTCAATCCGAGTTTCATCTTTTGAATGAGTGATCCTTAGGGTAGAAACCCTAGATCGTTTCTTGCAAGTACGTCCAATTATCCCTACATTCCGTGAATGTGGGTAGGACCTTTGGGTATGAGGGTTTCGACTTGGCAACAAGTGTGAAACTAGGTCAAGTCCTCAACATGCTAAACCCTAGTTAGCACTTGGAGTATATTGTATCGATTTAACCATCCTATGCGATTCCTTTGCGGTTTAGGTATTTTGGGTAATCCAGTTTACTTGTCTTACGACAAGGGCAAACCAATCCTAGGGATGTTAATTTGATCTAAAAGGGGAAAACTAGTCGCATTACGTCGTTATTCACGTAAGCACGCGATTCACTGCCTCTACGTACGACTAGATTCACAATCCCTAACTTTACTTGCTAAGACCAAAACACATGTTAAATTACGGCATAATTTCCATTGATCCTACTAGGGCTTGCATTCACGATTTATGCCACTAAGCTTTTAAGGTTTTATGTTAAAATGAAGCATGCAACCTTTCCCCTACTACATCTCTTGATGAATGAAATTCTTCTTACGATGAATGTGCATTATGCAACCTTTCCTAACTACTACGTCGTTAAATGGGATTCATGCCAATTGAAGCTAGAGTTATCCTATTTCATGTAACCCTTAGAATCTTTTCCATGCTTTGCAATTTCCTGGTTGATAATGAATTTCTTAATGAATCATTACGAAGAAGTTTTGTCTAAAAATGCGACATGCGATTTAATCTTTCCATGCATAATCAAAGGTGTACTACAAGAATTTTGACTTTGTAATGGTAGTCATTGGTTGTTCTAGATTCGTTACTTTGCAATGCACAAAGGCAACTTGCTAAAAATGCTCAGACACCTTATGTCCTTTTTCGTTCATTCCTTTGAAAGTACAAATGACCAATCTTCAATCGTGAGTTACTTCTAGTAAATTTAAAATAGCCAATTTATTTCAATCGCATCTAACTAGGTGGATTTGACAAGCATAGGTGCATCCTAATTCCATGAAATAATAATGCATAAATGCAATACTTCTACATAAATCAAAAATAGGAAGAAAACCTGGACTTGTGGGCTCGGTGAAATATCCACATGAATATTAGGAGATGATCCTCCTGCAAGTGCGCATTGTGACTTTTTAGGGGCCATCGTGATTTCGGCTTTTGGTTTGCCTTCGTGGATTCGAACTACTTGCCTTGGTTCGTAGCCTTATGATCTTTGGCCATCTCCCTCGTATGTGCAATTCCCTTTGAGGTACGGCTCCTTGACAGAAGTGCGGGCTTGTGGAATCTGGCTTTTGAAGGTCTTAGGGTTTGGAGCTTGGGCCTTCTTTCTTTCGGGAAAAGAGGGGTGTTCATGGAAGGGTTCTTGTGAAGGCCTTGCGAAAACGGAGGCCTATGAACTTCTTCTTCCTCTCCTAAAAATCCCAGGGACAAAAGGGGTAGGAACGTACTTATGTGGACTCTAGTGGGGAGGGGGTCTAAGGAACCCCCTCTTCTTTTCTACAAAGACCCGTGGGGTAAGGATGGGCTTATTGGTGAATCTAGTGAAAAGAAGGTCTAAAGGCTTCCTCCTCTTCTTTCAAATCCTGAACTAGTGATGATTGGTGGGAAGGGGCTTTGAAGCTTCCTCTCCTTTAAAGCCCCGGGATGGGCTGATTGAGTGATTGGTGGGAAGGCCCTTATAGGCTTCCCCTTCCCCTATTCAAAGCCCGGGATGGGCTTATTGAGGAACTAATGGGAAGGGGGCTTTCAACACGGGCTAGGAAATGGGCTTGTGGTGGATCCAATGGGAAGGGGGGCCTAGAGAAGCCCCCTTAGAAGCTTCTAAGAAGCCTCTAAAACGTGCAGATGTGGAAGAGGGAGAATAATGGCTATGTGGATGACAATGATTTGAAAGGCTTTGATGGTGGTCGTTAGGTGGGATGGCGGCAACGCCTTCAGCCGGCAGCAGCTGGTGACGTCTGGCGATGGTAGCAGTGGCCTCAGTCATAGGTGGCGGCTCTTTTGTAGCGAGCGGTGGCCACACAACTTCTTAGCACTGCCTCCTCTCTCATGATGGTCTCCACCGCCTTACGCAACCGGCCGTTCTCCTCTCTCATGACAGTCCTCAGCTCTGCCTCCTCTTCACACGACGACCTTATGCAGCCTGTCGCAGCCTCTCCCTTCTTCAACACCTCCTTAACCCCCCCTAAGGGGGTGTTTTTATAGTCCAGGGGGGCAAGGGAACCTCCCCCCACGTGGTACTGTGCATGGCTCTCTCCCCTCCTCCCTTCCAAATGCAGCCCTACTAGCCCATTTCCCCACACTCCCTCTCCTCCAGCCGGCTGGAGGAGAAGGAATAGTTTAAAAAAAGTTGAAATTTATTTTAACATTATCCTCTTATCCTCCTCCCAAGAGGATGTTTCCTCATGGCTATGCGGGTTTGAATTCCCGGCCTTATTTTTCCAAGATGGAGTTCTCCATCTCTCACGTGCAGATATATATTAGTTGCATGCACTGAAGATAATCTTTGCTCGGGTTTCACTCGGTATGCGGGAAGTCGGTCTAGTAATATTTTTTTACGTGGAAATATTACTTCAACAAATGACGCCGCTACTCACACACAACCTGCAAACCGTGATCTACAAAGGAGGGGTCTGCTGTTGTCTCAGATAGAGATGGAGAATATAAAGGAAGATTCAAAGAGTGCCCAAAGCTCCAAAATCCATAAATCCATCTCCTCATGAGGGTGCGCTTACCATTGTAGATGCTCGCAAATCAGACTGAGAGAAGGAGACGAAAAAATGGCGCCAGAAGCTGCCATGGATAACGAGTGCATTATCTTTTTCTTTTAAATTAAAACCCTATTTACTAAGGATTTTCACACTCATTCACAAAAGAGTCATTATATGCAAATGCTCTATTGATCAAATCACTACGAGAATCTTCTTGTGAAACCACATTCAGATTAGACACTGCCATTGAGCTAAAAGCGGATTAGTAAGACCTTCCCACACTTGAAATGGTTTGCTTACATCACTCTAAAATGTCCAATGTCAATGTACTCCAAACCCCAATGCTATCCAAAGAGATGTGTATCCATCTTGTATGCACAAGCCATTGCACTACTTATAAATTTCTAAAATGTATGTATCCAAAGATCTATGCCATGTATGTTAAAGAGAGCTTGTCAAGACAACACCATGTACATATCAGTGAAATCATGTACCACGCATCAATAAAAGGGATAAAAATCACGAAAAAAGCCAAGGAGGATGAAGATAAAGAAGTCCAAGAAGACCAAGAAGATTGAGGATATCACCAAAGAAGCAAAAGGAGCATGAAGAAAATACTTTTTGTTGCTACAACCAAACAAATTTTTTTTCCATAGTGGATCTTGTTTTCCCTTAGTGGATCCTTATTCTCATAATGGATGTAAAAACCCGTACCAAGATGTAAATTTTCAAGCCTTAACTTGACTAGGCTATCAAAGAGTTGGTCTCCTAGTCTATGTTTACATGCACGAGGGGCAAAAGTCAGCAAGGGTAGAGACTCATCATTTGAGGGGGGGTGTTGAGAAATCAAATGATGTATACCCATAGAGGCTAAATGTATGCCCATAGAGGCTGGATGTATGCCCAAAAGAGATTGGCCCATAAGTGTCTTTGTATGGAAGATAAAAGGCCATAGGAAGAGATGTCAAAAATTCCATAATCACGGTGAAAAAAGAGTTATACTATCCAAAAAGCTATATAAGCATGTACTTCACACACATTTCAAAGAAATGGTACTATTTGGAATCTAATTCTCGAGTTACAATCTCCCTTTTTGATCATGTATCATGTGTTTGACTTGCATCCACTATAGCTAACTAGCTTTAGATCCTTGTATCTCAACGGCACTGGGTGTTTCAACGAACATCTCTACCCGAGGTGATTAGTGCTGAAAAAGTAGAGGAGAAAGTAAGTGTTGAAGGGTTTAGGCAATATAAATTGGAGCAGCACATGGATGCATGTTAACCCTAGTTCAAAGAAATAAAAAGCAAAATTTAAAAATATGCATGGAAAAGTGAAAAAAGGCGGCCTAGCTAAAGAAATAAGAGGAAAAATGCCAAAAATGCAAGGACAACCTTAAAAGTTCAGGGCAACAACAAAAGAGGAAATGCACATTCCTAAATATAAAAGTGAAGGGAAGAGGAAAAGACGACCTAGGGTAAAATGGCTAGTCATGTAAAAAAGGGATGAGTGCCCAAAGGGGATTAGGGTTTTCTATAAAAGGCAAGAAGTGAATGAAGAAGCTCATTCTTGTGTGTGGCCAAATATAGCTCTCCTCTTCCTCTTCTTCTTGTTCTTGCTTGCTTGAGCTTTTGCTTTCTTGAGCTTGTGCTTGAGAGAGGGAGTGTAAGGGAGTGAAAGAGTGTGTGTGAGGGTGAGGGACCATGGTGGAGAAGCTCTCCATCTTCTCCTCTCTCCTTCTTCTCTTCTCTTTTCTCACACGTGACAATAGAACATGGAAGTGGAAGCTTGAGGATAGAGCTTTCTTGAGCTTGCACCTTGGATCGTGGAGCTACCGAAGTGCTTGAGGGAGGAGGCAACTCAATTGAGCATGGAGGTAAGCTCACTATACTCATAGGTGTGAAATTTTGTATAGCAATGTGAGAGGTAGCCGTTTCCCTTGGCTTGAAATGCTTAAAACAATAATCGCTTTGTGAGTCTTGGCACTTGAGCGAGAAGCTCCCACATTTTGGTTCAATTGCTAGGACCGACGGATTCAAGCTTTGAGTGCTTGTGTGCACCGAATAGAGCATTGAAGTAGGATTTTCCCTAAACGAGTGCTTGAGATAGATAGAAGGCAAGAGAGTTGAAGAAGTATTTGATCTCCTTTGCAAGTAATCTTTTTTAGTTTTTTGAATTTAGGTAAGTGTAGAGGAGAGCTCACGCTCAACCACCAAGATCCATGGATCGCTTATTCTTTAAAGTGTTTCGAGCTGAGCACTAATGGCTACCTCTCACACATAGCCGACGTACTATCTCTCTCCATGAGTGCAGTGAGCTTATCTCCATGCCCGATCAAGTTGTTTCCTCTCCAAAGCACTCCGGTAGCTCCACGATCCAAGTACAAGCTTCAAGCGAGCTTCATCCTCAAGCTCCACGCTCCAAGCTCCACTGGCGCGAGAAGAGAAGAAGGAGAGATTCTCCACCACGGTCTCTCATCCTCACACTCTCATACTCCCTCTCTCAAGCAAGAAGAAGAAGAAGAAGAAGAAGAAGAAGAAGAAGAAGAAGAAAGCTACTTTTGGCTACACACAAGAATGATCTTCTCATTCACTTTTCAACTTTATATATAAAAGTCTCTCATCCTCACACTCTCACACTCCCTCTCTCAAGCAAGAAGAAGAAGAAGAAGAAGAAGAAAGCTACTTTTGGCTACATACAAGAATGAGCTTCTCATTCACTTTTCAACTTTATATATAAAACCCTAAATCCCTTTTGGGTGGCCATCCCCTTATCCCCTTTTTTACATGGCCCTAGGCTCTTTTTCCCATTGTTCTCACATCTTCTTAGCTTCCTTCGTGCCACCCATCTACCTTTACAATTTGCATAGATGAGAGCCCGACGCTTTTAAAATAAATCATGGTGTGCCTTGCATTCTTTTACAAAAGTATTGACTTGTGCTTTTTCTTGTGCATTTCTCTTCTTGATTTAGGACTTGTTTGCACTTGTGCTTCTAGATTTTTCTTGGTGCATCTTCATCCTCCATTTCACTTTTGCCTTGGCCTTGTCATATACTTTATATTTTTTGGATTTTCCACCTTGTTCGTAGTATGAGGATTAACATTACCCCCTCCCCTAGACGAGTGCAAGTCCCATGGCACTCACCATCTTAGGTAGCAGGCTTTGGTATACACCAAATACATGGGTGGTAGGGACTGTTGTGGCTTGCCTTGGAGAAGTTTTGGTGGTGGTGCAAATGAAGGTCATTGGGGGTAAGTTGTTGGCCTAGTTGGCTGGTGATAGGGTTATTGGAGTTGGTGATAGGGTTGTTCTTTGTTGGGAATTGCACTCATGGCTAGCATAGGTGTTGGGTTTTGGGGATTTTATATATGATGATTATTTTGTGGACTTACATGATGATAAAGAACAAGAGTCTAGCATTGAGTGTTGATAAAGAGCTGATTGTACTTTCATTGGAGTCTTCAATTCCTGCAATTGATAACCTCTCACATGATCTCTCCCTAGGAGTTAGTGCTAGTCTTCTTATCGTGCACAAGTCGTAGGTTGATTAGTTTTGGGAGTCAGGTCGAGGCCAAGAGTATTGTCATGCACTTAAGGACCCAAACTGTATAGATTGTGGTGTAGAGATTATGTGAGTGCAGGTGCATACTTAGATGGTACGTAGCTAGGATATTGCCAGTTTGGTTCCTCATAGCAATGTGTGGATGAAGCAAGGGTTCAATGGGGTGGAAAAATTTTTCGATGTTGAGGAGAAGTACACTTAAAGGCTTCTTGAGATATTATTTGTGCTTTTGTCAACACAATGTAGGATAATTGAGGTCATTAACACCAAGATTGAGTGCTCTTGCCCTTGATGTACCCTAAGTGTGAAGTGGGGAAACATGAAGGGCTAGCGGGTTAGTTAGGCATGGAGCGGCGCTGACCAAGGCCACCGGAGATGCCTAACCTGAGGACCCCTAGGTGCAGTGTTTGTGGCACTCTGATATACATGGAAAATCTCATTGTTCCTTTCCCTTTTTCTTTTTCATTTTTTTACTTTTTATTTCTCTTCTTTTTTTTTGGAGATGCATTGGGAGAGGAGGCATGGTAGACATCATCCTAATGATGTACAATAGTTACATTCCGAGAGGGCCTAAGAGATTTACCCAAGAATGCATGACTTGGCATGGAGCCCTTTTCTCTTCTCACTGTACTTGTTGTGGCCATGGAGGGGGATTGCTTCTTGTACTCACTTTTTCTTTCATTGATCTGATTTAGAGTCATGCCCTTCTACATGGACGAGCTCCAGTGGCTCCTGTTGAGGCTACTACATTTGCTGTTTTGGCTTCCAAAGCCCCTAGCAAGAAAAGTTCTTGTGGAGTTCAGCCAGTTGAGATTAGGGTAGCACATTTCTCCTCTACTCCTAAGCCAGTGTTAGGTTTAGGTGTCATAGCATGGAGTCCATGTTGCAACGACATGCTAGCTTGTAGGCTAGATCTTTGATTCCATCTTCATTAGAGCAATATTTTCCTCCCTTTTACCTTAGTCATTGTTCCTCCTCTTGTGGCGTTTGCTTACGCTCTTCTTCTAATCTCTTGAATTCCTCCTCCACCCTTTGTAGCTCTTTATTTTCTTTGGAGGTGGATCGAGTTATTCATATGGGGATTTTGAGAGTGTGATCTTTCCTTTCTACTTGACTTGATAAATTTTTAGCCTTGTTGCATGGATTGTCTTCTCACTCTCTTGCTGTTGAGATGGTTGGTCATTCTCCTTTTTACTAGTAACTGTCTTCATGTTGTCCTGTTGTTCCTTGTGAACTTTGTCTCCCTCTTGTTCTTGGATTGGTGACGGCTCACCCCCAACATGCTATGCACATCCCTCCTTGGGCATTTCTCAGTCTTGCATAATCTACTATTAGCTAAACCCAAGGCCTTCAGCACCATTGTAGGAACCAACTCCACCTCTATACTTGGAAAGATTCTTCTCCTTTTTTTACCATCACCATGCCACAATTTCTTTTGGCATTGCAGCTCCTTAGAAATTTTGTACACTTGTTGTAATCAACTGCTTGCATGACTTTCTCTACATACTTTTGTAGACTACATTGGTCTAGGAATTGTTTTATAGCTAGCTCCTCCATGATGGCGTCTTCTAGGTTTAGGGTAAGATTGAACGTGAACTAGCTGAAACCCCTCATTTCTACTATAAAGCTATAGTTTGCTTGCTCTTTCGTTGCTTAAACGGGAGCTTGCCACCCTAATCTTGCCTTGAATATAGAGTTTGGCCAAGAAAGAGAGAGTAGCCAATGACTATGCTTTGGGCCATGCTCATATCCAATGTGTGCTTTCTGCAAGGGTGATTTTCTCTTCCAGCAAGTGAGGCTTCCATCATGGCTCTTTGTTCTTAGTGTTTCTTTTTCTTTCTCTGTAATGGCTCTTTGTGGGGTCGGTGGTCTTGTGGTGACTTAGATATTGAACACTTTCGTACAGAGACCTGTGTCATCCTGTATTCACTTGGAAACTCATAAGAGTACATGCAAGTCATATGCTTCAATCATAGTTAACAGGTGTAGCTCCAAAAGACATCACTTATATGAATCCAACAGTGTTGACTTCGATGCATATCACCTGCGCTTGATTATCATTGCTTGTGTGTGTGTTGGCTTTGCTTCTTTTGGTATTATTTATACATATGAGAATTTTATCAATCAAAGAATTCTCTTGGCTAGTTCTGGCTAAGTTATCGATTCCGCAATGGCTCTCTCTCACATAGTTGATACATCTCTCACACACTCATGTACATATACAAGCACACAGCCTAACATCTAAGATGAGCTTTGAAAAGTTAATCATTAAGATGTCTTTGGGTCAAGTCGGATGTCATAGTTTCCAACGTAAAGGGAAAAAATCAATATCCAAATCTATGCAGTCTTGGATCATTTGTTGTGTTGATCAGTTTGTATAGAGAGCACATACGTAACTATGTGGAAGAAGCATACAAGGGAAGTCAACATGAACTAGTCAAATATCCAACATATGAGACTCTCATGGAGAGTGGTACATGAGATGATAAGGCTACAACCAACTATGCAAGTCACATGGTGTCTAGCCATTAAGGATTTTAAATAGAATGGTTTCAAGATCCCAAAGGACTGGAAGGTATTACATATTTTGTGGAAACATTGAATTGACTCATGCACTCATGCATTCAACCACCTCAATATTGTTACTCTACCACTCCGCACATCTAAGCCATTGGGCCATATCTCACGGCATCAGCCGCATGACATAGTTGCAATTGATCACATGACTACTTATCCACATAGCACAGATTCACACGAGCAGTTGCCAAACTTACACTAGAGCACATATTACTCATTCACACCCACTCACATCCACATACACTTGTTAACATAATACTTTAACAGGCTGGTACACACATCATATGCATTCACACACACATTCATGTGAATTAATATACATGAACTCAATTGAACAAGCATACACCTACTAGTCTCACTTGTACTTAGATAGTTGCATATCATTGTTTGAAAAGGTTTATTTTAATCTTACTGCACTTGAAGATAATGACTGGCACTTATGAGAGAAGATATGAAATCTTTATGATAAGCAAATTCCTGCATCACAAATATATTAGTTGAAACAACTTATGGACCTTCACATGAAGGAAGGGACTTTTGTGTCTTCTCATTTGAATAATTTCCATTTGATTCTCAACTAGCTAACCTCGCAAGGATTTTGAGGGTGATTTACTCATAGAGGATATAAATAGAAAGAATGTGGATGCATCCTACACTTTTCATGCATTGATTGTTAGAGGCACACATGATGATAAGAGAGATAATAACTGCTATGGTAGAGACTCATAGAGGCCTTAGGCTTAGTCTTGGGGGCAATCTTGCAATAAGTCTTGTGGTTGTAAGTCCTCCTTGAAATGCCACTATTGTGGGAAGCTTGGTCACATAAGACCACACTATTATAAGATGCATGATGATAAGCACAAGGAGAAAGGCAAGGAAAAAATTAGGATAATGCAAAGTTTGACGATCGTGGCATTGTCCCTAGTAAGTCCACCATGAAGATTGAAGAGATAAATGTGGTACAGCTTGAGTTTGATGATGACTATATCCTAGCTCCTTCATCTATTGATGCTACTCAGCTGATTAATGCTCTTATTGTTAGTGTTGGTTGCTTGATTCAAGGGCTTCTTTCCCTATTACACTGCATTAGGATTGGTTTCATACCTATCATAACATTATATGTTCTATGTGACTAGGAAATGACATTTCATTGGATATCATTGGCATTGGGGATGTTAGACTACAGTTCTCTTCAGGCAGCTCTTTTTTTTGCATAATTTATATCATGTATTGGCTTTGATCAAAAGCTACTCTCAAGTGGACAATTGCATGATGCAAGATATCATATTTCTTTTGCTTATTCTACATGGAAGATTATGCATGGCCATATTATTTTTGCTTGAGGTATCAAGGTCGATAGCCTCTATCCTTTGTTTGTATTTGGGTGGGTGGTTTGCGGACCATATATTGGCTCTAACTAATCTACCACATGTATCTAAAAGGCATTGTCACCTTGGGCATGTATTTGAAATGAATGAAAGTACTTACTTATTTATAATATCTTCCACCTCTTGATTACTCACATTTTGATTAATGTGATCATTGTTTGATTTGCAAGAAGAGATATATATGGAGCAGTTCGATAGGTTATGAGGATTTAGAGAATTCCACATATTATGTGTGAAGGTTAAAGAAGGTACTCTATGGGCTAAAACAAGTACCTAGAGCATGGTATGTCAAGATGGAAGAGTATCTTATCAACATTGGCTTTTATGTTTTAGATGTAAATTACTCACTTTATGTGAGGAAGGGTGATGCAAGTTTAGTTGTCATAGTCTTTTATGTGAATGACTTGATTATTACATGCAATAATGACATTGAAATTGCTAATGCCAAGGGCATGTTGAAACAAAAGTTTGAGATGAAGAATCTATGTGAGTTGAGATACTTCATTGGTATTGAGATTATCAAATGTGCAAATAGTATATGGTTGTCCCAAAGGTAGTATGGCTTGGATATATTGTCCAAGTATGGTATGATGGCATGCAAGTCTCTTCCAGTGCCATTGGAGAAAAGTATAAAGTTGAGTACTAATATTGGGGATGACATAGAGGACCCTACTATATTCAGGAAGAGAGTGGGGAGTTTGATCTATATGACAATCACATGGTGGAGCCCCAAGAGAAACACCAAGGAAAAAGGAATTCTCTTACAAGAAAATCTATCTTGTAACATCAACAAGCTTTTTTTTATTAGGTTTTATATGAACACAATGAAGAAAAGAACACCAGGCACAACAAATCTTCATGCAGCATCATGTAGATCTCCCACGGATTTGATAGAATCAACCATGTTCTTCAATATCTTCATAAAATCCATCAATATAACAAAGAAATCAAAGGAATACACCATCTTTGAATGGAAATACATCACATAGTATTCATCTTCAATATCTTCATAGTCTTCTCTCTCAATCTCTCATATACAATCACACTATTTTGATAGAATTGGCTATCTCTGACTCTCTCTCTCTCTCTCTCCATCAATAGTACATCATATCCTCACTACAATCACTCAATAATAACCTACAATAATCCTTCTTATGTCGTGAATACACCTCCCAAGAGGTATGTCTGATATGAAGAGGCACGAGAGCCACTACAGTGACTCTTCATAGCTCACCACTATCACTTCACTCCAGTCTTTACTTCAGTCTTCAACAGCTACTTCTTTGACTTATTTTAGCTCTTTTGCACTTGTATTCACCTCTTTCCAAGGCTAGAAAATTTTCCCAAGCTACACTCTCATCCATCAGAACACATACATAAGCATATAGAAGGTCTACAGAAGCTCATCAGAAGCTCAACAGAGAGTTACAGAAGGTCAACAGAAAGCATCAGAACCACATAACTCATAACAAAACCATTCCAAACCATCAAAAATCACTCAATAATCTTTCAAACAATCTCAAACCCTATCAATCAATACTCCATCCCTCCTTACAGAGAGAAAATAGAACAAAATAGAAGCTCAGCAGAAGCTATTAGGACCAAACAGAACATATCAGAACTTCATATCTCTACTAATAAACATCATGAGCTTAATAAAACCATTCCAACCTATCAAAATACACTCAAACCATTTCCAAACCAATCAATCATCTCATAAAATCAACCATTCAACTCTCAAAAACAACAAAAATCAGCCAAAAAATAGGTCATTTCAACACTCAACATATCCCCACACTTAATAAGGAAGCGTCCTCGCGATCCAGGAAAAAGGAAATACAAGTTCATTCAAAAGCTCAACTTTGATCTTCAATAAATCTTCAAAAACATTCCATCCAACCACGACCCCAACTTATAACCTGTATTTGATATAAAGAATACAACGAAAGGAAAACCCTTTATACATTAAAACTTCTTATCAAACTGGAAATCACAACAAACTTGTAAAGGATATAAGAGGTTTCTTCTTCTTCTGCATCAGCATCATCAACTATCCAACCAGCAACACCATCACCACAATTCTCCAAAAATGTAGCTCTCACAAAAGTAAATCAAATAGGCAACCACCACGATCTTATCACATAAATTAACCCACAACACAAACACTACACACAACCATCTGAATGACTCCTCCAAAAAGAGAGATTTATCATTAAAAATCATGCACCATACATGGCAAAGGTATCAATGAAGATGATCCCTCTTGAAAGATTGGTGATTTCGAAAATGATCCATGGACAAAGATTCATCTACAAATGTATTGGGAGGATTCTGAAAAAACTGAAGGCAACACATCCTTTCCAATAAGACAAGGTATGTGCTAGGCAAACAGAGGGCATGAAAGTACAAGACATCCAGTTGCTGGGAATCAATGCTCACATTGACATTCATGCACAACTTTGGAATAGGCTTTGAATCATTATGAGAATGCCTATGCATATACACCAGGTACCAAGTAAAATGAGCAGTTAAGCGCACAGAAGGATTTGCAGACTGAGAATACTGGTGAGCAAAATGCAGATAATTTTGATAAGCCTGACTAGCACTTATCCATTCTCCTGGGATCAATGGCCAATTGATTTGAGGTCCAGTAAGGGAATCATTTGAGAATCTTCTAATCAAAACCTGGATACCCACTAACCAACTGAGGAGGATTAGGAATAGAAGTGTTAGGAGACGGAAGAGGGACTAATGAAAGAGGATGAAGCAATGGATAGGCAAAATCATAAAATGAAGAATGGATTAAAGATGGATTTGCTGAAAGTTGAGGAGATTCGGTTAAGAAAGGCGTTAAAAGATAAGTAGGAAAAGTTGATAGAATGTCAAGGGATGGGGAAGGACAAGGATCAGGAGGTAGAAAAACTCGATCTTCAATAAAAGAACAATGGGTAAAGATAGGAATTTGAGGAGATCCTTGAGGTTGGAAAAGAAGGGGTAAAATGACTTTTGGGTTAGATTGAAAAAGGGAAATATAAGCATCATACCTATGAGCCATTTGTTGATAATGAGTTAGGCATGGTAAGGACGGACCTAAAGCTGATCTACGATGATAGGCTTCAAAGAAAGAAGTATCAAATGGAGGTTGGTTGGAGAGATAGGCTAAAATATCCACCCTCAGTTGGTTAGTGTTTTGGGCATGAGCTGAAGCTTTGACCTGTCGGTGATTCAAAATGAGAGCATCAACCATAGTGTGCCATGAAAACTCAAGACACTCAGCCACCTTTGAAGAATATCCCTGGAACATCTCAACAATCCTCAACTCCAAATGTTGTACATACAAAGAAGCTTGTAATACCACATCTCCAACATACCAAGCCAGATCTTCATCATCTGGAATCAGTAAATCACCCCTCAAATACATATAGGACAAAAGCATCCTATCTGGAGTGACAGAGTCTCCAAAAACCATCCTCACTACTTCTATCAGGAAATCTGATGAGACCAGGCCCCACTCCATCCATCTTCTGGAATAGGTAAATCCATCGTGGAAAGTTTTATATAGAAGGCCAATTTCTGTTGTTGATAATGGACAAAAAAGGAATGATCTGGTGGAACATATTCTTGATACTGCTCAAAAGAAGACCATAACAAATCCATGCGAGATTGCAATCTTTCCACCTTGGCCTGAAATAAGGGACATAAGGTAGCCTGTCTCTGAAGAGCTACCAAGTCTGCAGGGGATAAAAGAGAAAGTGGTTGCACAGGACTCTATGTATTAGACTGAGACTGAGCCAACTGATCTTTGAGTTGCTGGATTTGAGCATTGCTCTGGTCTAAGATAGCTGTGGTGGATTTAAACTTCTCTGCTTGGGCAGCTATCACCTCCTTCATCTCTTGACTCTCTTCTATAACTTATCTCTCTCCTCTGTTACAGCAACCACTTGAGACCTAGCTTCTATCAACTCAGCTTTCAACTTAGAGATTTCAGCTTTCTGAGTATCCACGAGCTTAGTCTGCTGCTCCATTTGCGTACAAAGGTCAGAGAATTTCTCCTGAGCAGAGGCTAACTCAGTATTGGTCTTATTCAGTTCCTCCTTAGACTACTGAACTTCATCATAAAATGAAGAATATAATTGCTGGATACATGCAGTCATCGAAAGTTCAATAGAACTCTGGATATCCTTGCACAGGAACGGAATAGCATCTCCTGTTACCAGGCGGTGAACAGAAAGAATAGTAAGTTCTAGCATCCCATCTCTATGGGCTTTGAAAAGATTTGGCGTCTAAAGGAATGCAGGCAAGCTGCTGCAAGACTGGGCAGGAATTATCACTGGAACTGGAGGAATAGGCATTGACTCAGCTACCCTCTTGAGGCATTTTCTCTGAATGACAAGGGGAGGAGGAGAATCATCATCCTCAATTATCACTTCATCATCTTCATTATGAGGCGGAGGAGGAACTTCTGGAGGATCAACTGGAGGTAAAGGAACGTCCTTTGCAGGGGCAGCATGTAGCAAGAAGACATAGAGAAAGGACCCAAATGTAACATTGGTCACATTTCCTCGAGTAGCTCGGATAAAATGGTGATCCATCTTGGAGAGGAGGTAGGTACTCCAATCAATAGTTATGCCTTTCAAAATCATTCGTGAAGCTGTAAACAACTCCTTGGAATGATAATGAGATGGGGATTTTGCAGGCATGAACCTGTCCTGAAGAAATTGGCATAGTTGTTTCCATAGGGGATTGGAAATCATGGAAACACCGACTCTTGACGTGGTAATGACCTTCTTTGGATGAAGAACATCTTGAATCTGCTTCTGCAACAGCTTCAAAATATCATCATTGGTGAACAACTGTCTAGCAGCAGGGACAGACTCCCCACGATATGGTAGACCAAGAGCCTTGCCCAGACTCTTCGGTGTCAGAAGAATAGTAGTGCCACGGACTGGACTAGACCTCTTGCTGTAAGAGGTTAAAAACTCGTCACAAAGGGGAGGATCATCTGGAACCAGTGGGAAAGAAAGGCTCACGAACTTGGACAAGCCCGCTTTAGCAACAACTTCCGAATCCAGTAACAAAGAATAATCATGTACAACCAAAGGAACATACTAGATCGGGGGAGGAGTACGAGAGGGCGCCATTCACATGGTTACACACACACACCACAAACACAGACAAACAAAGAGAATGCCTACAAAGCAATAGACAAAAACCAAGGATAAGATATCAACCAAGGTGGTAAAACGTGACTCGACCAACTATCCCTAAGCAAACCACATCCTAGAAAAAATTCGATATGACCTCTACACATTATGCGACCGAAAGCTTCATGCTATGCAACATGCAAACACCCAAATCCCCGTATCAGGAAATAAAGAAAAAAACTACACACCGTACCCTTAACCGTATCAAAGAAACTGAACCAAAACATAACAATAACCCACACATATCATGACTACAACTTTGATAATTAGGTTTGACCATGGAGACAACTCCGAAGACTTCACGTACCCATCCCACGAAACGAGTTCATTAAAAAGGGGAAACAAGTGCAGTGAGAGGGAGTTAATTTAATCAAATGTTCATTTTAATAAATTATTAAGAAATGGGTGAATTGTTAATTAAGTGATAAACCTTAACAAGAAAACGGCGGTTCATTCTTAAAATTTTAATTACAAATTATTAGGTTGAAGCAGTGCATTAATCCGAATCCTGGACTTCGATACCCAGACTGGGTCTCTAAATGCAAATTCATTGATTAAAAATTAAGGTGATGTGGAGCGCTTTTTTGCCAGTGCGTGCTTTTGTGACGGCTGGTTCATTTTAATTAAAAAATATTAAAGTGCCTCTTAAGCGCACTTAGCGCGTGCTAAGTGAACGGCGGGTTGATTTTAATTTTAAAAAAGGTGTGTTTAGCGCAAGCGTGCATGCCATGGTGGTGTTTAGGATTCATGTTAAAAATTAAACCTGAATTTTGGGGTAGCAAAAAAAATAAAAAATAAAAAATAAAAAATACCTGGAAGTGGGTGTATGTGTATGCAATGAATGCGCACTTCTCAATCCCAAAATGTAGGTCAACAATCCAAAAAGAACCAAGGTATCTGGATTTTTTTCTAGATTTTCAACTTGTGTTTTGAATTAAAGAGAATTTTTCATGAATTTAGGTAGTTAATGAAGTATTTTTACCATAAAATAATAATGGAACAAATTAGCATATCATTTTTAGCTTAGAAAATATTCCCAAAAATAAGCAAAAAAGTTGATGGAATTTTCAAGAGTTTTTCTGCAATTAAATTGGAATTTTTACCAATTTTAATGATTTTTTTGTCATTTTGTGGGTATTTTTAAAAGAACTTTTAATTTTAAAATGTTCTGAAATTATTTTTTTCGGAAATTTTCAGTTTAGAAAAATATTGCAATTTACTGCAGAAAGATTGGAAAATTTTCAAGAGTTTTTTGTAAATTTATTTGAATTTTAAGTGATTTTTAATGATTTTTGTTTAATGTTTCAATGTATTTTTAAGGTTTTCGGGTTTTGGAATTAGAAATCCGGGAATATACCCAGGAATGGACTGCGTGTGAACAGGCGGCTGGTGCACACCACCTCACAGACAAAGGAACGCGCGTCCCTGCGCGTGAACAGCCGCTAACGGACTCCTGCACCCGAACACGAACAACCACACGCGCACACACCCGTTCGTGTGTCAGGGGACTAGGGGCTGAAAAGGGGATTTGCAGTTGCTGCATGTTTCTGCGGTGGGCGGTTGGTTTCTGCGGGTGTCTGCGGGTGAAAAGGGGGCTTAAAAAGGGGTTTCTGCGGGGTGGGAGTGTGGCTAGGGGGGGAACAGGGGCTTATGGGGGGGGGGGGGGGGTGAGGTTTGGTGTGACAGTGGGCTTGGGTGGGGGTGGTGGGGTTTGGTGTGACTGTGGGCTTGGGTGGGGGTGGTGGGGTTGTACCTGGGGGGGGGGGAGGGGGGGGGGGGGGGGAAGGGGGGCTTGGAGGGGGGTGGGGGGGTGGGGGCACATGGTGGGGAGGAGGTGGTGGACAGGGCGCCCGGTGACGGACAGGGCAGCGGACAGGGGACGCATGGCGTCAGAGGCGGGGCAGGGCCGGCGGCAGGACGAAGCCCAGCGGGCGGCGTCCAGGAGGCCACGAGACGGGGCCCAGCGAGGCGGGGTAGGGGCGCGTGGCATCCACAAGAGACAGGGCGGGCGGCAGGAGACGCGTGGCGTCCATAGGCGACAGGGCGGACGGCAGGACGGAGCGCAGGGGCGGCACGGCGTCCACGACTAGGGGCGGGGGCAGCTTCATCAACCAGGGCGGGGAGCAGGCGGTCGAAGAGGAGGGAGGGAGGAGAAGAGGAGGAGGAGGGAGAGGGAGGTGGAGATGGAGAGGAGGGAACGCAAGGAGGAGAGTGAGATGGAGGGAGGTGGTTGGGGGGGGAAGGGGTCGGGGAGAGAGAAAGGTGGGGATGGGGGGGATAGGGGAGGGTGCCAAGGGAAGTGGGAGGGTGCCCAGGGGTGTGGGGGGGTGGCCATGGGGGGAGGTGGGGGGGGATACCCACCATAAAAGAAAGGTGTGCCCCTGTCCCGCGCGCGTGCACGGGGCGGGGTAAAAAAATTTGCCGTGACGGGATCGAAATAGCGCCGCGATGTCGGTACGGGGCACGCAGACGCGACCAGGGTGTGTTGAGACGCGTAAAATCGAAAAGGGCGCGTCCACGGGCGGGACGAGTCGCGCAAAACATGTAAAAATAAAGAAAAATTAATATCTCCCAAGCCGGGCATCAAAACGAAATGTCGTAAAAACAAAAATTGGGCAGGACGATAGGGGGAAGACAAGGAAAAAACGCAAAGGGGGTTCCAGGTTAAAGACAAGGCATTCACATGCAAAAAACGCAAAAAACGGGTCCAAAAATGTAAATGAAAATTAATATCAGAAGATCCGTGCATCGGAACGAAGGGCGGGAAAAAGGAAAAATGTGCAGAAAGATGTGCCCGACAATCCTAGCATGTGAAAACATGGTTCCGACTGAGATAAGACGCATTCACATGGGAAAAACCCAAAAAAGACCCGAAAATAAAATTAGAAATTAATATTGGACGAACCGCTACCCGGAATGACATGCAGTAAAAAGGAAAAATGTCCGCAGGAAGGGGTGGCATAGGGTTGTCACGTTAGATCGCAGTTCTGGCGGAAGTAGGAGAAATTCACATGCAAAAAACACCAAAGTTACACCGGAAAACACATTTAAAAATTAATAATTAAAAATCCAGAAGTCCAAAGAGGGTGGAGGAAAAAGGAAAAAGGTAGGGGAAGGCGCGGGGGACACGGCTAGCAAATCAAATTGGAATTCCAATGCAAATAGGGTAGGTTCACATGGAAAAATATCAAAAAGATGTACGAAAAAGTCTCGAGAAACCGCAAAAATTAATAGTGGACAAACCGTGCATCGAAAGGACACGGAGTAAAAAGGAAAAATATCAAGGGGAAAGTTTTTGTCAAGGCTAGGACGTCAAATCATGGTTCCGAAGCAAGCAAAGCGCGTTCACATGGAAAACCGACCAATTTATGCAAAATGCTTCAAAAATTAATAACTCGAGAACCGTGCACCGGAACAGGGGTGGATAAAAAGGAAAAATGGTCAAGTTAAAGGGATGAACAGGTGTATAAAGTCAGATTGGAAGTCCGCTGAACGTAGGGTGCGTTCACATAGAAACACAACAAAATAAGGGAAAAAGAGAAATGGAGGAGGAACAGCCCCAAGGGAGGGGTGACAGTGGACGGGTGGGTGGGGAAGGGACCCCAGGAGGGTAACAGAAAGTCATGGCATACATGCATGATCAAAGTGAGGAATATGCAGGGCAGTAGGCAATGTAGACGCGCAGGGACGCGTCCCCACACTTAAAACCGTAACGGGTAGGGTTAACCGAGCAACAGGGACCTAATACCACACAACAGACCATCCATTAACATCCCCACACTTAAAACATGAACGTCACTGAGAAACAGAAGGTGTAGGGTTAGAAAAACTTGGCCCATATGGTAGAGAATCAAGTATGATTGTCGATGTCACATCCTGTGTCATTGTCGGCTGCTGCAGGAGGTACCAAGGTTCGCTTAAGCACACGGCCTTCGTGGCAGGGACCAAGTGGCAGCACCCAGGGAGATAGCTGGTTGAAGGAATCGCAGGAAAGTCGTAGATGATGAGGAATGTCGCACTCAACTCACAATCACTCATATGGAAGGAAAGAGCAATCACTCACCCCATGACTAATATCACTCGAGGAAAGCAATATGAAAACCCATGTCTCACATCTCGGTTCAGGAAGCAACAAAGGAATGGTGCAGAGGGAGTATGCCAGGGTGCACAGTTGATGGTGCATTAGTGCGTTCAACCCGTCTGGCATAAGTGCAAGGAGGAAGGCAAGGGAGCCTTATAGTGCAGTGTACAGAACATGGTAACGTGTCCTGTGATGACGGTAGAGACCCACCCCATGGGTGCATAAGGAAACGGGAACGTACCTGACTCGAAGTGTCGTAACGTCCCTCAAATCTCGCCTCTCAATAAGTGATTGAGGAAATACCAGTCACACTAAACCCACCCTCTGTCTCACGCTCTGTTGATAGATACAGGAGGGCAACCATGTCTTGAAACCCATTGATGTTATCGTCACGGTCACTTGTGCAGAGGTTGTATGCCTTGTGCGCATTTGATGGTGTAACTGTGCATCCCACCCTATGTCGGCATACGGTGCAAGAAGGAAGGCCAGGGAGCCTTATAGTGTAGTGTACAAAAACAAATCGTGCTTTGTGCATTGAGAGGCCCATCCCGTGCGTGCAACACTGCATTCACACTTCTTACCTCTCATTTGATTTAAAGGAAAAAGACTGGTCACTCGCCCCGCCCTCTGTCTCACTCTCTGATAGATAGTTACAGAGGGCAACCATACTCACTTCCCTATCCGGTTAGGATGAAAACTCACATCACTCAAGGGTTTGTCAATGAAGATCATTGTGAGTTGTTGAAAAGGCATACCAAGGGAGGTAGCCATCAAATGTGGTACTTCAATTGGTTGTAGAAAAGATTGTCTGCGAAAGGGGGCAGACAAACTGATGAAGTTGCAGAGAGCGCACCAAGGGAGGTGGCTTCAAATTTCTCTAGACAATTTTCTACTGGTGAGTGAGTTATCCTGAACTGCGGGGTTTTACCACCTTTTCCACAGCCAGCTTCTCGCCCAAGGGTGTTGATCACCTTTTCTTGGAGCGAGGAATGCTATGACAGGGAATTTCTTCATTTTCTCCCATAACATATTTTTTTTTGTTTCTTTTCTTTTTCTCCTACTCCCAAGGGTGTTTCCACCTTTTCTCGAAGAATAGGTCGGCATGACAAGGACCGAAGTCCTTTTCTCCCATGACCGATATGTTTTTTTCTCTTTTTTTCTTTTTTTCTTTTTTTTAAAAAAATTAGGAAAGGAATGGTAGAAAGACCATATGTCAGAACCAACCTCACCACTGCCGCTGGTGAAAAATAGAGGATAAGAGATCAAGGCTGGAAGGTGGGGCTGAGGGGATAGGGGGTTGTGTCCATCTCATTAGGAGTGGTTGAAGAACGGCTATCAGAAGTAGCATCATAAGAGTGATAGTGCCACGCCAACGAGGGAAAGGATCAGGTGAACGTGATTGTCAAGATCCCCAAGGAGGGAAGTACTTCTTCAGGCGATATCCATTGATCAAGAAGGGATCATCAGAGGCATCAATGGTCTGCACTTGGACAGAGCCATTGGGGTTGACACCAAGTACCTTATATGGGCCCATCCACCGTTGTTGAAGCTTGCCAGGAAACTTGCCAAATCGTGAATCATAGGCTAGGACCAAATCACCTTCTGTGAACTCCTTGTTCTTGATGAAGCTGTCATGGTAAGCCTTACGTCGAGCTTGCGTGGCTTCCATGCATTGTAGAGCCATCCTGTGAGTTTCGTCCAAACATTCCAGGTGCAGGAGACGGCGTTGCAGTGAATCATCATCCCCCAAACGCTCTTTGATAGCCACTCGCAAAGAGGGCAATTCCAGTTCAACAGGGAAGACAGCTTCTGTACCATACACCAGCTGGAAGGGTGTCTGTCCTATTGCTACTTTATGGGAGGTTGTGTACGCCCAGAGGGCCTCTGTAAGTCGATCATCCCAATCCTGACGATGTGCGGCAATTGTTCTTGTCAGGATCAAGCAGAGGATGCGATTGGTGACTTGGACTTGGCCGTTGGCTCTGGGGTAGTAAGGAGTGGACTTGCGATGGCGGATCTTATACAACTCTGTCAACTCTTTCATGACTTGATTAATGAAATGAGTGCCTCTGTCACTTACCAGCTCTAAGGGACTACCAAAATGGGTGATGATATTCTCGTACATGAACATGGCCACACTGTTACCATCATCCTGCTTTAGGGCTTTAGCTTCACACCACTTTGTGACATAATCCGTACATACCAGGATGTATTGGTTCTGTTTCCTTCTGGTGGGAGGATCAATTGGGCCTACGAAGTCGATGGCCCACTTCTCAAACGGCTTCAAAGGAAGGATAGGTTGCAGTGGCATAGCACTTGTTTTGGTGGGTCTCCCCATTCTCTGACAAGCATCACATCGCTTACAGTAATCATAAGCATCCTTGTGGATGGTCGGCCACCGGTATCCTGCTAGCAGAGCCTTCTTGGCAGTGGCTTCTCCTGCAAAGTGGCCCCCACATGGCTTGTCATGGCAAGCCTTCAGAACAATCCCAATCTCATCTCCTGCAACACATCTTTTGAGCACTTCATCTTTGCCTTTCTTGTATAGCGCCCCGCCTAACAGGGTGCAGGGGGATGATTCTAACATAAGCTTCTTCCTGTCCTGACTAGAAATACCAGGAGGGTACTGTTGGGTTGCCAGCAAATTGACGATGTCTGCATACCAGGGGGTTACTATTTTAACCAGGAATAGGGAAGCATCAGGGCGGTCTGATCATCCTGCTCCTCGTCTGCAAATTGTGGGATATGCGACAGATGATCAGCCAGAACATGGGAATGACCAAGTTTGGTAATTACCTCAAAGACGAACTCCTGAAATAGAAGGAGTCATCTCATCATTCGTCCTTTCACGTCCGCTTTGTTCATCAGGAAGGACAGGGCCTCATGATCCACATAAAATCTAAAGTGGATAGACAGTAGGTAGTGGCGAAACTTCTCTAGGGCAAACACCATTGCCAAGCACTCCAGCTCTGTCACTGTATAGTTCCGTTCCCTATCAGTGACTTTTTGGCGCATAATAGATGGTTTGATCTAGCTTCGAGGAACCCTTCTGGCAGAGAACTGCACCTAAGCCTTCAATAGATGCATCAGTGTGTACATGAAACTCCTTCGTCCAATCAGGAGGTTGCAAAATGGGTGCCTCAATCAGACATTGCTTCAGAGTGTTGAAGGCTTTGTCACATTCTTCTGTCCAAACAAACTCTGCATCTTTCCTCAGAAGCTTGTGCAAGGAGGTTGCCTTTGTTGCGAAATGAGCTATGAACCTTCTGTAGTAGCCCACATGGCCTAGGAATCCCCTCAATTGTTTAAGGTTGGTGGGTGCTGTCAGAGCTACAATCTTTTCGATCTTTGCAAGGTCTATTGATATCCCTTGTGCAGAGACAGTGTGGCCCAACAGAACTCCAGAAGAGACCCCAAAGATGCATTTGTCGGGATTGAGGGAAATCCCATACTCCCGGCATCGGTCAAAGCATTGTTCCAAATGTCCCCAGTATTCACGGATCAAACTATAGACACAGAAGTCATCCAAATATACCTCAATAAAGTTGTGCAGATGATTTTGGAATGCGGCCATCATGACTCACTGGAAAGTAGCAAGGGCATTGTAGAGCCCAAACTGCATCACTCGGTAAGCGTAGGTCCCCCCATTCTGTGGTGAAGGTTGTTTTAGATTGGTCTTCTTGTGCTATCTGCACTTGGTTATATCCACTAAATCCATCCAGAAGGGAATAAAGCTCATGTCCTACCATTGTGTCCAACAACTGGTCTGTGAAAGGGATAGGGAAGTGATCCTTCTTGGTCTTGGAATTCAACTTGTAGAAATCCACACATATACGAAGCTTGCCATTCTTCTTGGGTACAACCACGATGGGTGAAACCCATTCACTATTTTCCACTGGATAGATGAATTCGGCTTCCAGAAGCTTCAGCAGCTCTGCTTTCACCAAGGTCGAATAATTTGGATTCATTCGCCTCTGTCATTGCCATACTGGCTTGGCATCAAGCTCCAAGTCAATATGATGCTGACATATTGTGGGATCAATCCCCTTTAGGTCTTTGTAGGACCACGCAAACACATCCAAATTCTCTTTCAACAAGTTGTACAAGGTTGACAACTCCTCTTCCGGTAGGCTGCTACCCACCTTCAAGTGGCGTTCACTGCCATCTGCATCCACAAAAGTTAACTGCCTTTCACCTTTTACTTCACGGATGAAGTTCCCACGGACTGCTTCTGGATATAGATCCGACTCCTTCAAGGGGGTGGTGTCCTCTTCTAATGTCCCACTAGAACCAACTTCTTCTTTTGGTGGAGACTTAGGTTGCTCCTTGAGATGTTGAAATGGGATTAGAGCCGTTTTGGGTTTGGTTTCAAGATTAATTACCTCTTGGCTTGAAGACTCATCTTCTGATGACGTATCCAGGAATGTCACATAATAGGGACCCTTTGATTTCTGTTCAGTTTGTGGGACTGGTGCTTGTTGGCACGGTGCATCATCATCATCTTTCTTTGGCAAAGGTGGGTGAGGACGGCAAGAGCCACTGCTTAAAGACGGGTTGGTCTTCTTTAACCATTTCTTATAAAGATTTTGCATATGAGAAAATCCATTTACCAGACCAAATGGTACCATCGCCATTCTGTCCCACAGCATGAGCTCGTCTGCTTCTGATACTTCTGGAACTTCTTCTTCATATGTATCCTCTTCAGGTGGGATAGACTCTTCCGTCTTGCTTTCATAACCTTCTTCTTCCATATCATCTCTATCCTCTTCTGTCTCTGTCTCTATCTCTGTCTCTATCTCTATCTCTGTCTCTGTCTCTGTCTCTGTCTCTGTAGGAGCTCTGTAAGAGAAGAACAAGTTCTATGTTTCATCTTCTGCCTCTGTCTCTGGCTCTGCTATGGCCATGTAACAGGGAGAGTAGTACATCCATGCTTCTATCTCATTGTCAGAAGTGATTTCAGAAGTCATTCCTGGTTCAGGCAGGAAGTATTCACCCATTGATAATGGCTTTGCATCTTTTGGGAGTCAGCTTATAGTATCCACTGTTAAGGAATGTGCCACTATTTTCTTGGGAAGGATCTGTTTGACAACATCTTTGTCTGCTGATGTTCCATCTATAGCCTCATTGGGGGAGTCAGAAGATAATTCCAAGGAGGTGGATCCATGTCCTTTTTGAGCACCATATAGCTTCAGCACCACTTTGTTGGGTCCTCTACCTAAGGTCAAAGTTCCTTTGAACCAATCCGTCCTTGCTCTGGCTTCAAAAAGCCATGGTCTGCCCAGTAACAAAGGGTAGGATGCACCATAAGAGTTTGGCTTCACCACCAGATAGGTTAGCCAATAATCTTTTCCAGCCACTGTAGTCTTCACATATGGGAGAATGCCCAAAGGCTTGATTCTACTTTGATCCGCCAGTCTGATGAGCCATTGGGTTGGTTGCACACCTTGTAGGCCTAGATCCTTCATTGTCACATCCGTCATAATGTTCATTGATGAACCACCATCAATCAGTGCATTTGCAATGAAGCAGCCTTCTATCCACACACCAGTCTCTGGGGTACCCAGATCTAGGAAGGCGTTAGCCACGTCCACTTCTTTTACAGGATCTAGAGCTTTGTTGGACTTTGTTGCTGATTGGGGAGCAATCCTTAAGCCACGTCTTCTTGTCAGTATACCTTTGAACCTTTTTCGGCAACTGGGAGACAACATCAATAATTGTCGGAATGTGAGGTTTGGTTTAAAGGTATCTAGATCTCTGACCAGATCGTATTCCTTAATAGGATCCACTGGCTTCTCTAACCGGTTAGGGAATGGGGCAACACCCATTTTCATTTTCCTTTGTTCTTCCAACAGGGGCATCATGGGGACTTCTTCTGCCATTGCGGCACTTCCTCCTCTTCTATCTCTTGGACCTCTAGTCCTGTCTCTGGAATTGGCTCTATAACTCTCTGTGGCACTGTGGTGCTCTGTACGAAACTGTCAGGCTCTGTTCTGTTCTGTTCTTCTAGTGGAAGATTCAACGTCACTGTTCTAGCAGGAGGATTATTTTCTTTCCGGATAGGTGGTTCCTTCTTCTTTGCACGTGTGATGGTAGCAACTTCCAATTCCACTAAATTGGAGATAGGCTCTTGGGCCTTGGCCGGTATCAGTAGCACTGTTTTTCACTGGGACTGGGCTTGGACAGTCTTTTGCAGTGTGGCCTTCTCCTTTGCATCGGCTGCATAAGGGCTTGTAATCCACTGACCTTATGGGATTTGGACAATTTGGTGAAATGTGTCCCTTTTCTTCACATCTGTAACACTCCACTTCTGATCTCTGACCATCGCCAGACTGTCTTCCTCTGTAACTTTGAGAGGGAAACCTCCTGGGTCCGAAATTAGGACCAAAATCTCTAGGCTTGGGTCCAATATCATGTGTTGTCATTTTGGATTCCAACAAGTTGAATCTTGTGTCTTCTTACTTCCTTCTCCTATCATGCATCTCCTTCAGAGAGCAAATATCCTCTATATGGTTCTTCCACAAATAGTAGGAACAGAAAGCTCCAGGGATGGTTGGTTTTCATGTACATTCAGTTGCTAAATGGCTTGCTTGATGACACTTACCACACCAACTATTTGACCGCATCACATCTCTTCCTGCTCTTGCAATGTTAGATATACTAGCGATATTCACTTTCAGTGTCTGTAGCTGCTCTGTAATCACATCCATCAACTCCTTTTTGATATTTGCCAACTGAATTGGATAAATAATCCTTCAAGCTTTCTCCTCTTGAGGTACTGGCAGTAGGGTTTTGAGGAGTCTCTGTAATCACTACATAAACAGGTTGGGCTGGTGCAGAGGGGTCTCTGTTCTGATTCTGATTTAGAGCTCCTGTTTGAACTGTTGGCTGTTGGCTCCAGTTGGTAGGGTTCCACTGTTGCTGCTGATTTGGCATTGGGGAAATTGGTTGGGACCATTGTTGTTGTTGTTGAACCATCATTTGAGGCATTGATTGTGGCCACTGTGGATTTGGTGCACTGTACTGTGATACTGGGGACATCTGTTGGTAGGGGTAGGGGACTGTCCCTGGGACTGCATTTGGTGGGTACATCATTCCTGGCATCAGAGGAGGTAGGACTCCTCTTCCTGGATTCATCGCCAATCTAGCTTCCACTTCATCGTACAATCTTGCACCTTTTGTTGCAGCTTGCAGTGTGGCTGGTCTTTGCAGCTCCACAAACTTATGGACTTCTAGTTGTAATCCTCTGAGAAACACCCCCTTCTGAATGCCATCATCTAGATTATGGTTAGTCCATCTCTTCAAGATGGATTCCATTTGTGAGACATAAGCTTCTACTCTTTCTCTAGAGGACTGACTTAAATTCATAAATTCCTTTCGCATCCGCTCTTCAAAACCTTCACGCCTGAATTTAGTGAGGAAGGCCAACTTCAGGTCATCCCATGTGCCAAAAGTTCCTGTTGCTTGTCTCTCATACCACTAAAATGCCGCGCCCTTGAAAGTGGCGGGGAATATTGCTAACCAATGCTCAGGGGTTCTGGCATTGTTAGCCACACATGCTACCATAAACTTTGCTACATGAAGATCGGGGTCTTCATTGTACTCTCCCTTAAAAACTGGCAATGGGACTACATTCGCTGGCCTGTCATCAATATTTCGAGGACGGATGTGGCTTGGAAATGGACCTCCAGTAGGAGGAGGAAGGGCTTGATGTGTCATTGGGACTTCTGTAAAGGGTTCCGCAAGGGCGTCAAAGGCGGCTTCTGCTGCGAGCTCGTTCTCAGCTTTGATTTTTGCTTTCTCTCTTCTCACGTACCTCTGGACTCGTTTTAACGCTTGCCTCTTTATTGTGTCATTCATCAGGGGGTTGGCTCCACTATGTTGTTAGTGCCTCACAGAGGGATAACAGAAGACTTCAGTCTCTGGAGGACTCTCTTTCCAACATTTCTTCTACTTCTTCCTTTTCAACGTCTCTGAATTTTGCTTTCATGCCACTGCACAGAGGAAGGTATTCGGTTCTGAAGGTGTCAAAATGCATATGTTTGAGCATTGTGGTGGTGCCATCATCATAGCAGTGCCAGCTTCTGATGGTTTCAACAGTGTATGTTGTAAAGAACACTCTGTCTACCAACTTCCAGTGGGTTGCCAATTGAATAAACAAAAGATTGTCAGAACACCAAGCATCCCACGTATCTTGCTGTTGAGCATCCACGAACAAATTCCAACTCTTTTCCTTCTTGTCTTCGTGAACCTCTACAGACCAAGACTCCTGAAGCTTCTTCACAATCTCTCACTTAATGATGTCTGGAAACTTCTCAATGAATGCCAAATCTTCCATGTATGGTCATTCTCTCTATTTTTGCTCTTTAGTTTGTTCCCAAACAGTTTGCCACCAAGATGCAAGTTTCTGCTGCTTCAACAGGAAGAGAAAACTATCCACCACATAGAGCATGCATCATGATGGTGATGTGTTTCCGCCATTGTGAGATGAACTTCTTGTGGAAAGTGGTTTTGATTATGAAAAATTCCAACTCTTTAGTGGAAGAAGGAACTTTACAAACATCCATTGAATTCTTCTCTTCTTGGCAATGCCATTTCCTTCATTTTCAGCCTCTTTTGGTGCTTGTTGATACCAAGCTTCCCCGGCTGCGCATCAAAAACATGGAGCCCCAAGAGGAACACCAAGGAAAAAGGAATTATCTCTATCTTGTAACATCAACAAGATTTTTTTAATTAGGTTTTATATGAACACAATGAAGAAAAGAACACCAGGCACAACAAATCTTCATGCAGCATCATGTAGATCTCCCACCGATTTGATAGAATCAACCATATTCTTCAATATCTTCATAAAATCCATCCACATAACAAAGAAATCAAAGGAATACACCATCTTTGAATGAAAATACATCACATAGTATTCATCTTCAATATCTTCATAGTCTTCTCTCTCAATCTCTCATATACAATCACACTATTTTGATAGAATTGGCTATCTCTGACTCTCTCTCTCTCTCTCTCCATCAATAGTACATCATATCCTCACTACAATCACTCAATAATAACCCACAATAATCCTTCTTAGGTCGTGAATACACCTCCCAAGAGGTATGTCTGATATGAAGAGGCACCAGAGCCACTACAGTGACTCTTCATAGCTCACCACTATCACTTCACTCCAGTCTTTACTTCAGTCTTCAGCAGCTACTTCTTTGACTTCTTTTAGCTCTTTTGCACTTGTATTCACCTCTTTCAAAGGCTAGAAAAATTTCCCAAGCTACACTCTCATCCATCAGAACACATACATAAGCATACAGAAGGTCTACAAAAGCTCATCAGAAGCTCAACAGAGAGTTACAGAAGGTCAACAGAAAGCATCAGAACCACATAACTCATACCAAAACCATTTCAAACCATCAAAAATCACTCAATAAGCTTTCAAAAAATCTCAAACCCTATCAATCAATACTCCATCCCTCCTTACAGAGAGAAAATAGAACAAAACAGAAGCTCAATAGAAGCTATCAGGACCAAAAAGAACATATTAGAACATCATCAGAACTTCACATCTCTACTAATAAACATCATGAGCTTAATAAAACCATTCCAAACTATCCAAAACACTCTCAAACCATTTCCAAACCAATCAATCATCTCATAAAATCAACCATTCAACTCTCAAAAACAACAAAAATCAGCCAAAAAATAGGTCATTTCAACACTCAACACATGGCTAGACCTAGCTATGCTATTGGACTTGTGAGTTGGTTTATGTAGGCACCTAGGAAGCCTCATTTGGATGCAGTGAGATGCATACTGAGGTATCTAAAGTCCACCTTCCATTATGTATCTTTTTATGAGGCAGGTAAGGTTGTATAGGTGTTTGGATATACATATGTAAATTGGACAAGTCTAATAGAATATCTACTAGTGGATTCATGTTTTCCCCTAGTGGTGCAAGAGTTACTTGGAGCAGCAAAAAGCAACCAACAAATTGCTTTATTAAGTGTAGAGATTGAGTATAGAGGTGATGCTATGGCTACATGTGAGGTGGTATGGCTGCAAAAGTTATTAGGTGATTTGGATGTGTAAAGAGATGGTTTGGCTATCATTCAATGTGAAATATGAGCAGTATAGAGCTAGATAGGAACCCATGTTCCATCCTAGGACAAAATACATTGAGGTGCATTACCATTTTGTGAGAGAGAATGTACTTGTAGGAGCGATTGACTTGGTATATGTCAATCAGCACACATGATTAGGTAGCTAACACTTTCACAAAGGCATTGGGTACAAAGAAGTTTTGAAATTTTCAAAGCTTACTTGGAGTTGTAGAGATTCAATTGAGCTTGAGAGGGAGTGTTGAGATGGTAAGCTCAATACCTGTGGACATTGATGATGGACCACTTGGTTAGATGGATTTGCACATTTACACTTAGCATATTAGTGACCACTTTGATTATCACATGGCCAGTGACTTATCGCTTATTATATTTTGTTAGTTATATATACCTATAGATGACATAGTTACAGTATATCAAGTTATGTATTGTTTGAGTTGGTAGATTACTTTCATTTACGTTGTATCTTATCTATAGTTTTTGTGCATTACATTGTGTAAGGAAGAATGAAGAAAAACAAGCATGAAAATATTTTGGTCTCCATCTCTATTCTTGTGTTCTTGAGTGAGCTTTCTCTTATTGTGATATATTTTATAGATGTGTATGTATGAGTAATACATATACGTTCATATGTGTATGCTTGCGTGTATAAATAATTAAATGATACGCACACACACAAACATTTTTTTCCTTCTCTTCTTGTTTTTAATATACTCTACATGTGTTGTGTGTGTGTGTGTGCGTGTGCATATATGTGTTTGTGTGCACATATATGTATGTATGTAGGTATGTATGCCACACATACATACATACATACATGTGTGTGTGTGTATGTCTATTCTTGTGGTCCCATAATTGTTTGTCTCCTCTCTCGCTCTCATCATTTTCATTCTCCCTTATTTTTTTTTCTTTATTGTCTCTTGTTTCATTTCCCTCTCCTATCTCTCTACTCATTCTTCTTCTTCTTCACACACACACACACACTCACTCACTCACTCGCTCACTCGCTCGCTCACATGTATGCACATATGCTTATTGGAAGTTACATTTACACTAAAAAGAACTCAAGTGTGCCATAAGCCTTGTATGGCTGAATTGTCATGGTCTCCTTCCATTTGATGAGGGAGAGTTCTGATGCAATGTATGAGCGATGGGGGATACCTTTGATATTCTCCATAAATCTCTGCATAATTTCTCAATTTATCCCTATCATATGCAAGACATTTGACTATTTAATCAAGAGGCTGCAATTCACAAGCAACTACTCACTTCAATTATTATTTATCTACTACTGCTTTGTGTGTGGTCCTCATGAGCCTTCTTGAGCCCTTATTCTCAATGGGCTTTGGTGCCCTCATCGCCAAACCTTAAGGTTGAGTTTTGTCTATTTTGATCAACTAAGAATTTGGTTTCATTTATGTATGTTAAGTAGGATGCTTCAATGCTTTTTTGATAATTGATGATCTTATTACTAGTTATCATAAATTGCATTCTTTGGTAATTATCATAGGGTGCAATGTTATAGGAAGTGCTGAATAATGACATTCTAATAAGTGCATGTTTAAAAAATTAACATGCATACTGATAAATGATAAAAATAAATTGCATCATCATCTAGCAAAAACTATTCCCCTAACTACTGACATTGTGCATGATGGATAGTCATTCAATTGCTTAGTAAATATGTGGCATTTCCAAAGTAATAATAAATCTTGCAAAATAGAAACTCTATGTAGTCTTAACCTACAATACAAACTGATTGTTTCAAGAACAAGATCGTGAGGTATTACTAGGGTATGATGCTAATCATCTAGCGTTTTGGGAGTAGCATGATCAGACTATTAATAGAAATGGGTTTAATGATGAAAATTGACTGTGGGGTGTCCCCTTAGATGTATCTCGAATGCTTTAATGGCTGTAAACAGTCTTGGTAAAAGCCTCCATTATCAAGCATTGCATATAAGGTGCCCTAATCCATTACTATAGCCATTATTAACTCTTTGACTACTCTAAATCGATATATGCTATGGAGTGTATGGTTCCCTTTATATAGCAATATTCTAATGACAACTAGTTGAAGGTTTTTAGTGTACTATCCTAACTTTGATGTGTTAGTAGTGATAAGTATTCACTAAAATGATCAAACAAAATATTATGCAAAATTGATCAAGTAGCTGCTTGTTCTAAGCTTAATCCTAGCCATATTAATTGGGTGTACTAGCATGGGTTGGTTATTTGAAAATACTATGATCAATTAGCATTAGGGTGTGAGAAGATTGATGATAATACATCATTTAGATGAGTGAGTACCTAGTAAAAGTGTTGACAAGTCCTCTAGGATTAATCACTGAATATAATTTACTTAATGCATTATTAGGTCTTAGGATGCATTTTGAATAACTATAGCATGGCCTAAAATTGATAGTAGATTATTACAATAAATAAATCTCTATGCACGACACAAGTTCATGTTTATATTAGTACAATTAAATACTGATATGTGCATAAAGCTTCTTTGTGCTTAAATTTGTCGTTTTGGGGCTTCTAGTTGGTACTTTGGATAACAGTAAAGACTGTTGCTTGATCTAATGTACTATCGTGCTTGTCTAATCAATTCAAATACTCAAACTAGAAATTGATATAAATAATGGTTTAGCTCTAATTTAGACCTCATGTACAATAGTCTATATTATGAGGATACCACATCTATTGAGTTAGATCATGAGACTACCATGGATTACTAGTAGGAAATTAAATTAAATGTAGTTAATTGTTGTTTAATTGATTAAGAATCATAACTTAGTGTTGCAGGTCTAACTGTGACCTCAAATGTAGTAGTCCACATTATGAGGCTACTAAGTCATTTCATATTATGGTGTTACTGAGTTAGGTCATGAACTAACCATGGAATTCTAGTAGGAAATTAAAGGAAAAATGATTTAATGCTAAGTAATTACTATTATTTAAAATCCATATTTTAATAATTGTTAATATAGACCTTTTGAGTTTACCTGGATAGCTAAACAACTTCTCTGACCATAAGCTAGTTAGATCCCTGCTACCATCACCTCACATGCTGATGATAGTGATACATAATGTATGATTTTTATCATGAGGATGGTAGTGATGCATATTGTAGAGGGGCTCTCTTCTTATGATTGGACTTAAATATAAATACACCTAGATAATCTATTCATAGGGTATATTTGTAGTTATCACTACATCCTTCACATTTTTAATCTTATGTGCAACATTGATATGCAAGAATTTATGAGTCTCCCACCATAATGATTACATGATTTCATAGTCTACCCTACCTCCCTAGGATTATATGCAGGTAACAAAACTTGGATATGCAGTTTTGGCTATCATAAATGACCTATCCTTATACATAGTCCAAAACGATAGACCCAAAATTTGGTCTAGTATCTCAAGTGCTAGGAAGCACTCTTTGCACACAAAGGATAATCAAGATGCTAAAACCCTGACAGGAATGAAAGGAAGCTACACTATGATGAATTATCCAAAGTCTAGGTGGCAGTGGAATGCACATACCCCACCAACACAGGGAGTACAACATGGCATGAAGATAAACCCACACCCAAGATGGAGTCGACCAACCCCACAAATGACCATAAGCCCAGAGTCTACAAAGTCAAAACTAGAGCAAGAATATGGATAGGAAGTCCTAGAAAGGTATTCAGGATACATGCCACTTTACATTACCAAAGGGAGTAGTCTAATCCATCAAGCTGATCTTCTTAGCAAGCCTAGAATATTTAATGACATGGAAGCCCTATGCTTATATCTCAACTCTAGCTAATGATATATTAGCCACCATAGTAGACTAGGTACCACTAAATCTACATGTCTATTCATCCTTGATTGCATTATGTGCTTAAAATAATGCATTAGACCATCACCTAGGATGTTTACCAATCAATGTCAATCATATGAGATGCATAGGCATGAGTATATGCCTTTAATTCTCTACAATGAATTGCACACCATAACATATGTTTGTCATGCATTGTTCATGTTCCATTTCTATGCATGAGAATCGCTCTCCTAATAACCGACGAAGATATTTTGAAAAGAGGATGACCTCTTGATAATAAATCATATGCAATCAACATAAAGTTTGACAAATGCAACCAAAACAATTGATTGACATGGCATACTAATTCTTATAGAGTGTTTTTGTAGAATATTCATGAATTCTAGAAATTCATGTCTTGGCTATTACACATGCCTTATATGTCTTGTAATAATTCTGAGTGAACAAATGTATCCACGATGTGACTATTTGAAGCTACCAGGAGGCATATTAGAGGGTGGATTTTGTGAGTTTTTTGGTGGATTCCATAAAACTAGAGGCATATTCCACGGTGGATTGCGTAAAACTATATGTATTTGTCAGGGCTCGTACACAAGGTGGATTCCTTGTGCGAGAAGTTGACGAGGAAGCCTGTCCTTTTCGAGCATCAAATTAATTTAATATGCATGTGGATGATTCTAGAGTGGGTGATTCCGCAAAATATATATCAAATTAATGGACGTTTATGAGTTTAGAGTGCGCTCAAATTAAATTAAGGTTAGGACATAGTTTCAACCTATTTAATTATTTGTAGCTAAAGCCTGCTAGGTATTCACTATTGTTTGTTTTTTAAATTTATAAACAATTGTGAATGCTTCAGTTGATATGTAGAGCAAGTAGTGGTGGCTTTCGGAAGGGGCAAGCATAAATTTCATTATTAAAATTATTACTCTATTTGTAAGTTATAATTTTAAACTTCTTTAGTAATAATTAGATCATTGTCCTTAGTACTATTAATTTATTTGTTTTTAATATAAATTATTTTAGAATATTAGATTTAAGATACGATTTTATTGAAATAAGATTTCTTTATGGAATACCTTGCTATTTTCTTAATATGGTTAAGTTTAGAAGGCTTTTCTAGCTTTCTTTATAAAAGCAACATGATCGCGCGTTGTCGTAGAGTTCATGCAAGAGCTGCAGAACACAGGGTTCAAGATACAGCAAGGAAAGAGGCTAACAAGAAGAACTCAAATTTTTGATGCCAAAGATCACTATATTGCTTGTCAAGTAAATTACATGAGGTCCATGTTCAGAAAAATCTGTAGTATCTCATAACCAGCTTTGCATTTAGGTGTTCAAGAACAGTTTTGCCATTGGCACATAGGCTTGATGAGTTCAGTTGGGCAGCAATCCCTGTGATCAATTCTCAGAAATCCATACAATGCCAATACAATGAAGTTCTGTGAGCAACTGGTATAACATACAAAAACTGCATTCACTGCAAAACTGTGGTATCAAAGTACAACTAGTACAACTGAGCCATCGGCCATACTTCAATTTGGTCATTAATTGCTTCAATTTTCCCTCTAGTGCATGAACCAGAGTACACCCAATCAATCTTCACACTGATACATTCTCTTGCAAGAACATAGTTATCTGAAAAATGTAGCTTTGCATCAACAAGTTTTAGTTTAGAAACTTCAAAACTGTATTCAGCAGCAAACCTGACTGACTCTTCTGTATATAATGACTCAAAAGTATTGGTAGCTTTTCAAAAGCTATGATTTTCTGTTCCACAAAAGCAGCAATTTTTAAACTGGTTTCCATCAAGGTGATTCCTACAGTTGGCTTAATCAACTTCATTGACAGTTTCATCCAGGTAGAATGTGGCTATTAGTCAAGGATGCCCAATCTGTTGTCTCTTTCAGCTGCTTTTCATAAGGCATAATACCACTGGGCATTCAATCTGAACCATTATTTGGGTCACTTTGACCAATCACTGGAATTGTTTCTGGCTGAAGAGCCATCACATTGTTTGATCTTTGGTCTGCTTCCCAAGTTGCTTAAGGTGCTACAAGAGCATCAGGCGACAGGTTAATTGCTCTTCTGTAAAATGCTCGACGGATCTGACCAAGCGCCTCACTGCAATCGTGAAAGAGGTAGTCAACCTTTCGAGAATAGATTCACACCACCCCAAGGAGAAGGTGACTAGAAATTCTCAAAGCAATGGGCACCTCAGAATATATGATGTTATCTATAGATTCGCCAATGTCCGTCTCAGTAATCTGCTTCTTGCGAAGCTTGCGTTGAAGATGGGTAGCGATCCATATGGTTCTAAGGGGTCTCTTTTTGGACCAGAGATATTGAGAGTAGAACATAGTAAGATGCTACAAGGCACACAAAAGGTCCTATGGAAGGCCCCTGTTTTTCTTCCTCTCTGAGTCCTTTGCAGACACAGGTATAGAGCTTGAGTCCTTTGCAGACACAGGTATAGAGCTCCAAGGGTGATGCTCTAGTTGGAATTTACCCTGTTTCATCTCTTGCTTACGTTTTGATGCTTGTATGTGAGCAAGCTTGAGTTGTGCTGTTTGCCTGCTATCCTTTCTCTCAAGCAGTCCCCTAGAGCTTCGTATGCTCCTTCGCCTTTCCATCCAAAATCGAAAGTCTCGTCCTTGAGAACATTAACGATGTAATCCACGTTGGTGGTATCCACGTCAAGAAGGGGCTGGCCGATCACATCTCGGATGACCGCCTCCACATTCACCTGATGCGACTGCTGCGTCGATGGAGCTGGAGCCGATCAGCAGGTCCCCCAATTCGATGCACATCCAGGACAACAAACAGCAATGACCTCTCCACTCGAAATTCTGGTCAGGGCGAAGGTTGTTGATGATGAGGAAGAAGGAGAAATGTATGAATTCATTGATATTTTGTTTGATCAATCAAGCCATTGAACATTGGAAAAGAGAAGCCGATAGAATCATCTGGCGCCTCCTCAGATCCCGAGACAGGCGTTGCAACTGCATGTGGTACCAAAAATTGCAAGATCCAAAGATAGGCTATGGTGGTCCGGGCGAATAGGGCGTATCCGAGAATAGAGACTGTAGTCTCCGCGCCTCCGTAAATTTCCAAAATTTTTTACATGTAAGATGGGCAGACCCCCCCCCCCCCCCCCCATCTCAACATAGCATTGGTAAGGCTATTTTGAGAATGGAAAGCTTTTGATCTTTCCCTCCAACTTTCGAAACAGGAAGCCTAACCCTCCTCTTACACTTGTTCTAGACACTTGTCTCTTATCTTCCCCAAGGTTGTTTTGACAAAGAGAACAGAATCAATCTCCCTCCGGTATGCAGGATAGACCAGCACATTCTATGTGATATGCTCCTGGGCATCCATCACAAAGAACAAGATCTCCCCCATCACCACATTCTGCACAAATGTCATCATTATCATTGGGCTTATACCAGTAGCTCTATCCTGTCTCTTCACTGAAAGAGCTACTGCAACCTCATGTAGTGACTGCCCATCTGATAGAAATATACTCAAATACGGATTTCGTCGAGAACCTCAACCAGCATGAGCTTCAAATGATGAATAGCTAATCACTTCAAAGCATTCACAGCGAATTCCCGAGCCTTCCTTCGATTCCACGATATCCTGCACTTTTCTTGGAATTCATCATTGTAATTGACAACATAATATTACTCTTTGGCATCAGTTTTTCATATTTTTCTGACACACACACAACATGCATACAAACTGAAACACACACAAACACAAACACACAAGTGGAGTATGTACATTGGATGCGGGTACTGAAAAGGATGGAAAGATAATGCATCAATCACACACAACAAAACACACGTGAAAAGATAACACAGATGCACAACAAAAATGGAGGTGTTTACCGCTCGGATGCGCAACAACACGACAACGTAAAATAGGAGAATAAGGTGAAAATTGAGTTTTTTCATTTCTTCATCATCTGGAATCGAAATTCAGACCTTCAAGAGTTGTTTTGGGGGTTTTTGCACGCTCCACATGCGATGGTGATGTCAAAATGTCAAGATTCAGAGCACATAATTTTGTGCAACAACTCCAGCATGTTATAGGATACCTCTCTTGACTCTTAAAACTCTGTATTTCAATTGATGTTTGTACTTTCTTTGTAATTATATGTAAGATATGAATGCAAATATCCATGTTAAAACTATAATATATAATTAAGGATGGCAAACCATGGCATTTTCCATGGGGGAGATTGGGCCCAATCATATGTTTTTCTCTTGTCTTTCTCAATCTATTGAGTTATTTAAATCCTCTTATGTATTATAAGGTTGTTTGTATTTAATAGTTGAGATGTTTGATTTGTTAGATTTTTCCACTAAGTTCTTTGTTTATGATTGAGATTTGATTTGCTAGATTTTCCCCGTGTTTTGCTTCGTAACATTGGTATCAGAGCTTAGCTACGCTCCGAGTTTTCAATTGTACGATATTAGTGTATAAAGGTGAACACCATGAAACAATCACAATCTACAAGATAAATCACTATAGATGAATATTGCAACTGCATTTTTCATGTTTTGGACAGCCTTATATCCACAATTGATTGACTCGAATTGATCCAATTTGTTCTTCTCTGAATTTGGATTATAACATGGACTTGGCTATGCAAACAGGATGTTATAGCCAAAAAGCTTTTGAAGTTTATTTCATAGTAAATCATAGCTTTGTTTTATTTTATAAAAGTTTCAATTTTAATCATATTAAGTCTTTATTTATGTTACAACTTATATAGAAGAGACACTTGAAAGTAGTCTAGCTATTGTATATGCTTACCGTAAAAATCCTCTCGAACAACTATTTTTCAAGTAATGTAACTTTTTACTAGTTTATATTTTGAGGATGATGTAAAAACAAAAATTTTAGCCCTAAGAAAGATCTACAATTGTTATTATACACATATTTTACAAAATTTGAATATTTAGCGAGTTATTTGAGTCCTAAATTGACCCTGAATGTAAAATCACAACAGTTCGCAGAAAACCATGTAGTAGCCACATTTGAGCCCTATTTTTTATGACATTACCTTTAGATTTGGTAATCCATTATAGGGACATGAATTGTAGATCTTTTTGTTTTCTACAACTCTCTAGTTGTCATCATGACCTGATTCTATCTACAAAGAAAGTTATTTATCTTGAAAGTAGGTCTCGTAGTTAACCCAGACTTACTGAAATTTGTAAATTTCAACCTATATAGACATATAATGTCTAAGTAGGATAGCTTTTAATTCATTTGGAATTTGAGTATACTCCCAAATTTAAAAAAAATTAGCTTGTACAAAGATCTAAAACTTATGTTAGACATGGTTTTGTCTAAATATGCATATATTAAAAGATAATCATATCTAAATATGCCATAAAACTTGAATATTACTATATTTTACTAAGAGACTAGTATTTTATCTAACATTAGCCTTATCTTTAATATATTTCTTTTTAAATTTTAGTCTTAGTCATAAGTAAATGTTATGTAAAATTCTTTATAAGCTCCAACTCTCTAGTTATAGACAAACTTGATTCACAAGAATATATAAGTTGTTTTTTATTCAAAGTAGGCCTTCAATATGATTCTCGCTCTAATTTTTTATGATTATAGTATGCATTTAATGTTGTTATCTATTGATTTGATAAACATTGAGACTAACAAATTTTTCTTGAAAGTACTTTGGAAAATTCTTCAACTTCCTAATTCTATTGTGAATTCACGCTCTCTAGTAAAGATAAAGATCTCCAATCAAGGTAAGATAGATAAGTCTTTTACTTTTACTTTTACTTTTTTCTAGAATTCTTATTTAAATTTTTACTTACTACTAAATGAGAATAACAATTTTATTTGTTATTGTCAATGCTTTGAGTATGAGACCTAGCATTCATAATATTTATGTCTTATCTTTTAACTCTTACTCCCATGAAAGACATCTTAGCACTAACACTAGTTTTTAATCTTATTAGAATCAATTTTTTGCTAATAATTAAACTCCGATTGATTCATTGTCTTGTACTAGATACTTGGTAAAATTTTTTGAAAAAACCCTCATTTAGTTGAAGACGTGCAATGGATAACCGCCGATGCCCTTAATGCTTATCCTACACCGCTAGCTCCACATTGAGCAGCTAATAGCAATTGTGGAAAATTGCTATCCCATCCTGGGGGTATGATGCCAGGAGGCATATTCCACGGTGGATTCCATAAAACTATATGTATTTGCCGGGCTCGTTCACAATGTAGATTCTTTGTGCAAGAAGTTGATGGGGATGCCCGTCTTTTTTGGGCATTAGATTAATTTAATATGCACATGGGTGATTTCACAATGGGTGATTCTACAAAATACATATCAAATTAATGGATGTTTATGAGTTTAGAGTGTGCACTCGAAGTAAATTAAGGTTAAGGCAGAGTTCCAACCTATTTAATTATTTGTAGCTGAAGACTGCTAGGTATTCACTATTTTTTGTTTATTTTATTTATAAACAATTGTGAATGCTTCAGTTGATGTGTAGAGCAAGTAGCAGTGGCTTTCGGAAGGGGCAAGCACAAATTTCATTATTAAAATTATTACTCTATTTGTAAGTTATAAGTTTAAACTTCTTTAGTAATAATTAGATCATTATCCTTAGTACTATTAATTTATTTATTTTTAATATAGATTATTTTAGAATATGAGATTTAAGATAAAATAAGCTTTCTCTATGAAATACCTTGCTATTTTCTTAATGTGGTTAAGTTTAGAAGGCTTTTCTAGCTTTCTTTATAAAAGCAACAGAATCACGTGCAAAATAAGAGAATAGGGTGAAATTTGAGTTTTTTCGTTTCTCTTCCTCATCCAAAAAAGGAATTCAGAGCTTCAAGAGTCTTTTTGGGGGTTTTGGCATATTCCGGATGCGATAGTGATGTCAAAATGTCAAGATTCAGAGCATAGAATTTTGTGCAACAATTGCAACATGTTACAGGATACCTCTTGACTCTTAAAACTCTGTATTTCAATTGATATTTGTACTTTCTTTGTAATTATATATAAGATATAAATGTAAATATCCATGTAAAAACTATAATATATAATTAAGGATGGCAAACTATGGCATTTTCCATGGGGGAGATTAGGCCCAATCATGTGTTTTTCTCTTGTCTTTCTCAATCTATTGAGTTATTAAAATCCTCTTATGTATTATAATGTTGTTTGTATTTAATAGTTGAGATGTTTGATTTGTTAGATTTTTCCACTAAGGTCTTTGTTTATGTTTGAGATTTGATTTGCCAGATTTTTTGCATGTTCCGCTTCGTAACACTATCCACCATGATGTATCAAACCCTACTCTTGTATATATCAAAGGACCCTTTTACCAGCCTCACTCATCTTCCTCTATAGCCTGCATGTTATTGTTATAGACTCTCAATCACCAACATATTACTGCTTATGTAATCAATTTCCCTCTTTGTAACCATCCTAACACTAGCACCATCCAACTCTTGCATGATGAATGGCATCCGCATAGGGATGAGCTCTCAATTTGCCCCACAACAAGCCTATAACAAAAAAACCAACATGGAATCTACAAGCATGAACTCGTATATGGATTCAAGGAGATAGCAACCAAAGGTGAAGTTTGATACCCGTGACACAAATTTGTTTGTTAATTCTCACTAACATCTGGATTTATTTGGTTCACAAGTACCAATTTGCTTCCTTATCCATATCTTGATGTGCATTTCATGGATCTTAGCTCTTTGTAACTTGCATTGTATATGAATAATAAAACGGTCTACTTTTTGCAAAGAATATTATTACAAAATTTGTAGCACGCCTTCTCTTTCTCTTTCTTTAGATGGTTAAAATAAATTATCTTAAATTGTTACTGATTGTGATATGGATAATGTTTTGGTAATATGATGCTATGTGAAGGCATTAATGTTAAGATGTGTTTTACTTTTGATTTGTTTATTTCTTCGAGCAACACACTTAAGCATAGATACATCGATGCCCAATTTCGACTTAGATACTCACATCTCGGTACACATTGGTCACTTGTGCCTATAATGATAGCACATTTTTGTATGCCCTTAGGCATACATTTGCATATGGTCACCCACTTTAGTCACAAAACTTAGGTTTCATCCAATCACACACACATACAGGCACACACATACTCATAGCCTTAAGGATACCATTGTTATAAGCCATGTAGACACATGTATAACCATAACCTTCTTAGGCTTGCATAAGCCCTTATTATTACTTGGGTATCTTACATGGGGCATACAATCCTCTCACACGCACACAATAAAGTTGAGGTATATGTGTCGACTCCTAGAAGGTCACATCTGAGTCACATAGGAATAATTGTAGCACAAGGTCACAATATCCACAACTAAACCTTCGATTTGTTAGCATGAGACCCTTCATCTCACACATAGGCATATTACCATAGGTACAAAACCCAAGTAGTCTTAGGAGACCCACAAGTCCTCTCCCTTATAGCCATTCACAACCCTTAGGCCCTAGTCTTTAGATAGTCACAAGGCCTAACATTATGTATTCATACACCATTTGTGACCTACAGTCATACACCTTTAGGCCTTCACACCATAACCGAGGATACCCAAGTAATCATGTTACTTGGACCTTGAGCTTTTAAGTGGTTACATATTACACTTCCTTACGATGCAATATTAGACAAGAACTGCACATCTCCTAAGGCATGTGCACTATCACTTACACCACATCTTAAATACAAATCCCATTTTCAAACACCTTAAGCATGTCCACATTGATCCTAGGATGATTCCATCATATCTCTTGTAGACTAGGACTAGTAGTGCATTATTGAGCACGAGCACATCAACTTAGGCATATGTGCATCTCCCATAGGTAATGTTAGTTCACACCCTAGATATATCTAAGTCACTCAGAATAGTTTACTCACTTAGAACCTTAGGCGCACTTAGTCACACCACCAACACCACTCTCTAGGTGCCATGTTTATCTATCCCCTAGGTTAGGATTGTCAGCCCTAGTCACTAGCGACACCACTGAAGCCATGCATAATCTTTAGTAGCACTTAGTCTCACCCACTCACCTAGCCCCTTTAGACAAACTCGGACACATTTAGAACATGTCCTAGTTAGGTGCACTTTCCTTGGGTTATTTAGTCCTTAGGACCAACCTACTAGACTCTCACACTATACCTAACATATCTCACATATGTTTAGACCATTAGGTGGCATAACACACTAGGCTTAAGTCACCTAGGATCACATCTTGCAACAGACATTAGGCATTTAGGCACAAGACATTAGCATTTAAGGAGGACAGACAATTAAGTGCCCACTAAATTCACTTCATTACAAGGATGCATTTGGAGTGCATTAAGATTGTGATATTGTGAGAGTAAGCCCACATGTAAGGGGATTTGAGAGTGGACTAAAATTGCTTGTATACTTGAGCTAGACCTTGATCTAACAAACCCTACCCAAAGCCTTGTCTAGTTTCAGCCAAACTCAAGTGAGTTTTCCTCACTTGAATTCTCTAAGCTTGCTTGAGGAATCACAACTTCACATAACATTGATCCAAGTTTCCTATCAAGCTTTGCACATTGAAGTTGAGTGCCATAAGGGATCAAGCACCAAGGGAATTTAACATAGTAAAATTCCAAGAGAAATGTTTAATAAAAGAGAAGAAGTAGAAAGACATCCTAATGAATCTTGAGTTCCTCACTCCAACAAATATTTCCTCCTTTCCCATACCTAAACATGAATTCCTTTTGGTTCATGATGTTCAAACATTCATCTATCTCAAAGAGTACTTCTACATGGGAATCATTATAGTGTTATCAAGAAGAGAAGGACATTATGGATGATCCAATGAAGAATTCACCTTTCTAAACACTAACATGACAAGTTTTTTGGTGTCAATGGAGCTATTGGGCTTTGCCACTACAAGGGAAGAAATCCATAGTGATGCTTATAGCTACACTAATAGGTAGCGATGCCTTATAGCTACACTAATTGTGACATATTTTTTTGTTTGCTTCACAATAGCTTGAGATAAAAAAGGGAAGGGAGCAAGTAAGAGACTCAAGGAAGAGAAGCTGCTCATCATTCTTCCTCTTCTTTTACTTCTTCCCATCTTATTATGCAAATAGCAAGAAGATGAGTGTATGAGAGTGAGTGATTGAAGGAGAGACTAAGAGAGATTGAGAGTGAGAGACTAATTGGAAGAAGTTCTATTTTGCCTCCTCCTCCTCCTCCTCCTCCTCCTACTCTCTTGACATTGGAGTGGCAACAATAGTTGGAGTAAAGGAGAGAACAATAGTGGATTGAGAGGATCCACACTCAAATTGTGGAGCTTGTTAAAAAACTATGCAGCATATTAATCTACAACAAGTGTAGATGAATGTGGTCATGTCATTACATCCATTCTTAAATCATTTAGCTCTCTCTTTTCATGGGATTGAGAGAAGAGAACTAGTTGATCCAAAGTAAGGTTATGAGCTAGCTAGATGAGTGACAGTTTGAGGAAGAGAGAGGGAAAACACATGAAAGTGGCATCCATAATAGAATTGGCCCCTCTTCCTAAGTAAAGCCCATTTCCATACCTTGAAAAAGAAACTAGTTAAGCGAGAGCCACTTTTCTTTCCATCAAATTTTTTTGGGAGATTTTATGATTTGGGATCCTTCTAGCCTTCCAAGGGACCATTAAATATGGAAAGCATTCACTAGTGAAATTTTTTGTTCGATTGTTTCATCTATTAGTTTGAAGCTACAATTTTTTTGTGGACCTCATTCATTTGAACTTCAATGTTACATTATTGCAACTCACATGCAATGGTATGGAAGGTTTGATCCCTCTCAAATATTGAGTCACTCAATAACAAAACTCATCACCAATGCAACTACATACTATATTAGTGTTGCTTTTATATTTTAGTCAGTAAATAATTATATCTAAATTCACGTACAATTGGAGTCATTTTTCATCACAAGTGAGAATTTCAAACAATGAAATGCTTTTGAAGGCAATAGAACTAGTAAACGTATAAGCAATTCCATTCTCACTTTGCAAAGCATTTCAACTAGTGAGATACTTTTGAAGGCAATAGACTACACCAAGTGTAAGTGAGGACCCTATTATACAATATGTAGTAGTGATGTATATGAACACACTCAAGACTTATAGGGTGTTTTTTTTCCCTCTCTAAGATGTTTTTTTCTTTGGCCTTACATATATACCTATTTGCTCTAGGGTATACTTACTATTGTAAAGCTTCTATATTCATATAGCTCAATAATTTTTCTATTGTGTTCTCTCAAGTATCTTCTTCTCCAAGGTATGTGTGCATTCTTGTAACAAAAAAATTAATTCTCTCCTATTGGGATGAGATTTGATGAGCATTCAAAGGTGAAAAAATACTATGAGAATGGCCATAGCCCTTGGATTGTCAATTTTTTGTTGAAGCTCATTTCGAGCTCTATTTGCACTACTACAAGTACTATGCATGTGTTCTTTTCCTTTGGTACAAAAAATAATGATTATTTCTATAGCTAATGGCTTCTATGGTCTGCTTACATTGTGCTATATAGCATATATTGGTTTTGTAGAAATTTTCATCTATTTAGGAAACTTTTACATCAAGTACAATCAATGGCCATGGTTGGCCAAAATGTTGTAATGTCACTCACACACACCAGTAAGGGCTAAGTATAATAAAGAGGTTAACTATGATTAACCATGAAATTTTCCCCAACTAGCTAGCTAACTGGGGCCGCCATCTACTTTCAAAGAAGTCCACGCCATCCTGAACCAAATTGAAGAAGCGTTGAAATCACCACCAACAGCACATCCAACAGCTCCTGATTACCTTTATCTCGCATTGCACATTCAACAAACACTGCTTCTGATCACCATTCCGATGCCAGCACCCCTATCATCCCTTATCTTCCTTCAATTGAACATACTTATGAACCTCTCATCATGCAATCTCTTTATTTGGGTCAACACACATCATAAGTGATGATCCTATCACATGCACCCAGTTTTCATGTTACGATTTATTAAGGAATACTCCATAATCTATGTTTTTTTCTCAATTATAAAATAATCCTGCCATACCCTTACATTTAGCATCATTTAGTTTTATGAACCAAGATTTTTTCTAATTCTTTACTTATTTCTATCTCAAAAGTTTTATTTGGTAATATGTATACACAAATTTTCATATGTGCCATAAGTAACCCATTGAATCAAAGATTGCATCTATCAGCTCAACACAAAGTGTAGACAATAGAGTGAGTGAGAGTGTGGTCACTACACTACTTGATTAGTTCCAAAGTGTGTAAGATAAAGTACAAAAGTACAACCCTTGGACTTTAGGGTTGTGTAAGTTCCTTAAGATGCATTCACACACTAAAGTGTGTAATGTGTGATAAGTGACCAAATTGTGTAACATAAATACACAAATAAAGAATAATATGGTTGGGGGAAAATTTTCTCTTACGAAGAATGAAAATTTCCTTGGTGTCCTATTGCGGATCATTGACAGTCTTATATGATCGTAGTAGGCATGAGTAAAACCCAACAAACCCCCCTAGAGTGAAAAGTGATTAGCATACAAGTATCATCCACCAAAGGAGATTGCATTTAAAGCATTGCGAAATGCTTCAAATTTTTCACGAGGAAGAGCTTTCGTGAAGATGTCTATTACATTACTAGTGGTAGGATAGTAGACAATGCTCATAGCCTCTCTCTAACAAATTGATAATGTATCTCTATGTGTTTTGTAAGTGCATTGTCAGAGGGGTTTTTGTCAAAAAGTCGAATCCACCGTGGATCAAAAGTAGAAGGAAGTAGAGATAGGAGATGGAAGAGAAGATAGAGAATACCCAAGTGGTAAACACTACAAAAACAAAACACAATGATTTGAATCAATATGTATTGAAAGAACCTGGAATCTTCACACTACTCAGAAGCAATCTCCAGGCATTAGATCTCTTGGAGCTTCTTCGTAGAACAAAACGTGCATCAAAGTTCCAGCTCCTTCTCTGTTGCTCGGAATCCAAATCTGATGGCTCCGAAAGGGGGGTAAAACCCCTGACATCAAGGACACCTAGTCACGGATCTCCCAGATCACTCCTTCTTCTTTCAATTCAATCTGCACTTTTCAGCCTCTTTACAGCGATCACGACGTGCGCGATTTTGTCAATTTGTCCCTTCTACGAAAAATCTCCTAATTGGTTGAAAAAGCCATTAGCTTTTTGCATGCCATCCTAATCTAGAAGCTTTTTTCTAACTTTTTCAGATTTTTACAATAAATAATATCACAAATATGCCAAAATTATCTAAAAATCTAGTATTTTTAGATAATCCATGCAACTCACACTGGTACTAATGGCTTAGATCACATTGACTCTCTAGATCAATAAATAAGTCAGATGATGATGCATTCCATACTTTTTCACAATGTGTCCTCATAACAACATGACATCCACCCCCTCTGAACCTTCACATCCTCCGGTATTCGCCACAAAATAGTCCTCCTAGATCGAAGGGCCACAATATTATCTTCCAAAGTAACTACTAAAAAAATCCAATGCTCTTCCATCCAACATAGGAACATCTCACCATCCAAACTTGCCCCTCCTAGATCATAAGGTTTTATCAACGTATTCAAGCCACATAGCTTTGCTTTTGAAGACCCTCTAGATACCATACAATGTGCCCATCTTCATAGCCTTAACAACACCCTTGCTCCTTCTAAATCCACTGCTTTGGAAGCAACCCATGTTGATGCTTTACTTCTTGATTTTTCACATCCAAGATCTTCAGAACATCATCCATATCCAAGCCATCCATAGCATCATGAGTATCCAGAAATAAGGTATCCACTATAGTTCCTGGCAAAGCATCAAATGACATCCTACATTCACTAGCAAGGTCTTCTGATTGCATAAGAGCCATAGGCATGGTTCCTTGAAGCACGCTCTCCTCGGCATCCCCTAGCTTTGATACTTTCTTTTCCAAAGAATATTTTTATGTGTTACATGTAATAGATAAAGCATCAAGAACTGACTACTCAATAGCAAACAATGATTCTGCCTCTTGCACATCAAGAAAAGTATTCGTAATTTCTTGTGCGTCCTCATCATCCTTACCACGGCATCCTCCAATGCATTTGTCCAATGATCTAGTGCATCCTTCTCATCTTGTTGACTACCCTGCCCCAAATATTGTGGAACCTCTTGAGCACAAGACTCATCCATAGTAGCAGCATCAAAGTCATCATCTGCATTAGAAATCAAGTGAGTCTCACATGAACCACACATGGATCCCTTTGCCTCTTCATAAAATACCTCAATGTTGCCAACATGCTCTTTGTCATCTGCATGCAAACAAGTAGCCAGAGAGTCTGATGTTTCTTGCATAGTCCTTTGGTCTAACACTTCTATCTCTTCCTTGTGGATCTCTATATCTTCAGTAGTCTCTTGTAAACCTATCATTGAATCACAAGCTGCATTCACTTTCACTTCTGGAGCAAACAATTTAACCACCAACTTTGAATAGACAACCTCGACTGTAGCTTCATCAGAAGCCTTCCACAGGGTAACATCTTCTTGCAAACACTCATCAACCAGAGCCTCAAGTAAGGAATGTGCCTCATGCACATGGTCATTCACCTGTAAAGAAGTATCATTGGATAAACTCCCAGTATCATCTACATCAAAAGAAACTGCAGTAGGCAAGACATATCCATCACTGCTATCATGCACATGCGTATCAACACTGTCAGACTCAGGGAATTCTTCTTTCAAGGCATCCTTGAATCCTTTCCAAGTTGCACCATGCCTTCGCTATATACCCTCAATTCAGTCCTTAAGATTTTGTTGCACGAGCTGAAGAAAATAGACAACCCTTTGTACCTCACGCACATCGCACCTTTGCATCGCTATGTCAAAATTGTTGAGATATGTTGCTGCATATGACCCATGAAAGAAACCCAATTCTTGTGTCATCCACTGAAAATAATCCCTGATCAAATCCTCTTTTTCAATCTTCACCTCTTCCAGCATGCTTTGTCCTAGATCTTCTATCTGCTTCTGTTGTTCATACAACTGCCTACATGTATCCAATAAAAACTTTTTGAAACCAATATCTGCATATCCAAATTCAATTATCCAAGAACACTTGTCAATAAACTGCTTCAAATCTTCCATAGAACTCACAACTGGAACTATGCCTCCTGATAAGTCACCCATGTCTACCCGCCTTCTGCCGAATTTCACGTCAGGTTCACCAATGTCGGAGGGGTTTTTGTCAAAAGATTGAATCCACCGGGGATCAGAAGTAGAAGGAAGTAGAGATAAGAGATGGAAGAGAAGATAGAGAATAACCAAGTGGTAAACACTATAAAAATAAATCACAATGAATTGAATCAATATGTATTGAAAGAACCTGGAATCTTCGCACTACTCAGAAGCGATCTCTAGGCATTAGATCTCCTAGAGCTTCTTCGTAGAACAAAATGTGCATCAAAATTCCAGCTCCTTCTCTGCTGCTCGAAACCCAAATCTGATGGCTTTGTTGGCTCCGAAAGGGGGGTAAAACTGTAGGACACCTGCTCACGGATCTCCCAGATCACTCCTTCTTTCAGTTCAATCTATAGTTTTCAGCCTGTTTACAGTGATCACGACGCGCGCAATTTCATCAATTTGTCCCTTTTATGAAAAATCTCCTAATTGGCTGAAAAAGCCACTAGCTTTTTGCATGCCATCCTAATCTAGAAGTTTTTTTCTAAATTTTTTGGATTTTTACAATAAGTAATATCAAAAATAGGCTAAAATTATCTAAAAATCTAGTATTTTCAAATAATCCATGCAACTCACACTAGTACTGTAATATTTCAAATGGAAATATTAAGTCGACTATAAAACCCACACATCTTGGGCAAAAGTAGTATAAAATAATCCCCCGCGTCGAATAATGTCGGTGGCCAAGTGTTCCCTCCGCGCACCACGTTAAATTCAAGGCTCCGCATTCTGCAAACTAAGACCGAGCTTGAAGACCACAAAGCCACGTGAGAACACCCTTCTTGGAAAATAGGGCTAATTGGATAATGGGTAAAATTTAGGCAATTTTTTTAATTAATTATCTCTCCCCTCAGCCGATGCATGGCAGGGGGAGAGGGAGTGTGTGGTGGAGTGAGTTAAGGAGGAGTGTGGTGTGGATGCATGAGGGAGGGGAGGCACGAAAGCCTCCACGTGGTGGATCTCCCCCCCCTTTTTTCACTCTATATAACCTCCCCCTTAGCCTTGGGGGGGAGGCACAATCAAAGAGAGGGGACGAAAATCTGCTGCCTACCGTGGAGAAGCATCAAAATTGCCGCTAGGCTACCGTTGTAGCCGCGCTGCTGCCGCCACGATCATCCTCATCATCATCATAATTTCCCCCCCTTTTCGTCGTCATCTCCTCTCCACCAATCATTGCCCCCTCCTCCCACATAATCTATGGAAGTAGAAGCTTCTTGAGAAGCTTCTAAGGTTGGGCTCCCATAAGCCCCATTTCCACGAGCTTTCCTGGGGTCTTAAAACCCACACCCTGTAAAGGGGTATTCCTACGTAAGGGAGAAGTAAATAGATTTTGAGGCTGTTTGCCAAAGCTTGGAGGGAATTTAGAGATCGCATACGTCTACAATGGCTCCAAAGCCAAAGTCGCAAGGCACACACATGGAGATCTCTTCCCGAGCATACGCATGGACATTCCCATGAGCCCTCAAGCCCAGGTTACTTGTCTGTCTTACAAGCTTCGTTGCATGTTGCCTTTTTCGTGCATTTCTAAAGTGACGAGCCTAAACAAATATTGCTTAGGTTTAAATGGATGAAAAATTTGTTTAAATTCACCTTTGTCTCCCTTGCTAGACAAGCGTATATTGCATTTAGGCAATAACTTCCTTGTTGTGATTCGCATGAGAAAGTCGTTAACATCCGTTAGATGTTGTCCAAAGGACTGCATAGCATGAGAATGAAACCATAGACTTGCATGTTGCATTCGAAGATGCTTGTAGAATGGATTAAAGGTTGCATGTCACATATTCATGATACATGAACTTCATTTAACGAAGTTGTATCTAGAAAAGGTTGAATGTTACATATTCGTCATGCATAAACTTCGTTCATCGAAGTTGCATCTAGAAAAGGTTGCATGTCATATCAAAGTCTGAAATTCAATTGCATTAAACAAAAGGTTGTAGGCATAGTTCCTTGATGTAAATCCTTGTAGGTATTATGCAAGTTATTCCCCAAATTGTCATTCGTCATGACTTTAGCAAGAAAAGAAAAGGGTTATTGCAAACCTTATAGTACATAGAGGTAACGAATCGCATATTTACACGTAATGTGATGTCTTGCAACTATTTACACCTTTAGAACGAATTTAGCATCTCTAAGAAGAGATCGTTTCTTGTCGCAAGACAAGTAGACCGATTAGCTTTGATCACTTGTAAGAGTATAACCCTCAAGGGATTCGAATAAGCATAAGTAGTTAGTACAACGAACACCTCAAGTGCTAGCTAGGGCTTAGCACGTTAGAAATTCTGCCTAGTATCGCACTTGGACGCCAAGTTGAGACTTTCAAACCCAAAGGGCCTGCCCACATTCACGGAATGTTTGGGTTAATTGAACGCTCGTACAATAAAGATCTAGGGTTTTACCTTAAGGATCGAGTGACCCAATACTAGACTTCCATTTGAGTCTAGAAACCCTAGGGCCAAACGTTATTGGCCTAGCAAGGTTAGGGTTGGGTTAGGTAAGAAGACACCCCAAACCCTACATCCTGACCATACATATTCCTTGACCAAGAAACGTTGTTTGATGGGTGAAATGATCCCATGAGTTAGGTGCGACACTTGTGCAACAAGTTGCAACGTTGCTTGGCTTTGTGGTTTAGCCATAAGATAAATTTGCCACTCCTCGGAATAAGGTTGGCAGGTTCTAGCGCAAGTCTAACTTGCAAGAGGATGAGTAGACATCCTGCCACATTAACCTTCTTGGGTTGATTTGCCAAGATAAGGTAACTATGAATTGCCTAGTAAGCAATTGACAAATCAAGTTAGAGCGACATGGTCGCCAGGATTTACTCTCTTAACTTAAGAAACCTAAGGTGTTGGTTAATTTGGGTTGACAGGGTATGACTCTAACCCAAGGACAAAAGGGTAAACAAACAAACCCTTGAGGATCTTGCCAAGTCGCAATTGATCCTTGATCGGATGCTGGATGCATTCAGAGGAAAGGATTCAGACCTTAGTATGGCCAAACAAACGACCACCGGATTGATTGTGTTTGTACAGTTTAGGAGCACTGTTTGTATTGTTTGCTCAAGGAACTAAACATGGAAAGATAATTAATACTTCAGGTTGAAGGCCTAAAGGGAGAGGCAGCATCAGTTACCCCCGACTGTCTGCCTGACCCTAATCAAGGGGGTTGTTGGTCGTGACAAGAACGTGGACCGAACCCGCCGTGAGAGGTCTCTCCGTTGGGTGCTACTTGGAGCAAGAGAACTCTTGGGTGCTAGAGGGGGCTCTGGCCATAAATCCCTTGCCTTTCGGGCCCTGCACAAGAGGCCAACATGACTCGGGATTGGATCTCAAGGCCTGCATACTGGTCTACGAAAACTTGGATTAGTAATCCCAGTGGATTGCTCAATTGCCTTCGGGCGGATTATAGATTGCCTTAGGGTGGATTATGGATAGCCTTTGGGTTGGATTATGGATTAGCCTTCGAGCTGGATTATTATATGATGTATTCCAAAGATAAATAAGATAACTTGTTGAAAAGAAACTTGTTTGACACTATTTCTCTATGTCAAGTGCTAAGATTACGTGAAAGAACCGGTGTCTAATTGGCTAATTAAGGAAGCTATTTTTGCATGTCTAACTAAATGTGGTAGATAATAAGACAATCAAAGCAACCTTGAGGAAAGTGTGATGGATGTGGCCATGGGTCCGTCCTACGGATGGGTGGTCCGGGTTGGCTGGGAACTTTTCTCAAATGAAATCGACAGCAGGGAACTTTTCTCGTAGGAAATGAACAGCAATAAACGTTGACCTAGAGTCTAGGATACTAGGACCTCGATTTATGCTATTTTAGGGGAACGGAATGGGACTATGCCTTATGGGCAGAGAGGTCAAGCCTTGCATCCCTCTCGTTTCCCATTCTCCTTGAATCAAGTGCAGCATGAATCCGCTTCAACCCTGACGCTTCTACGTAAAGTAGTTCGCTTGGGATTCAACGCTAGCTACCGTTCTAGGAATTTGACCATGAGGGAAAACCCTGATTCAGGTCGGTCCTAAGTGGGAATGGCTGAAATGCTTCCACTTGGTGGCAAGCTGGGGAAGACCTAGATCTCAAACCCTGTGACATTCCGTGGGAGTGCCACGCGATGCTTTCTAGACTCCCTTCCCGATGGGCTGCTAAGATGTGTCCTACGTGCAAATAGGTGGACATGTTACAAGTACTAATGACTTAGATCACATTGACTCTCTAGATCAATAAAGAAGTCGGATAATGATGCATTCCATACTTTTTCACATTGTGTCCTCATAACATCACGACAGCGTGAAACATTGGGTTCCTTGCCACTGCCTCTGACTGCCAGTAAACAAAGGAGTAGCCTCTGTGAGGCATATACATCCAGGTTAGCCAACAAATGTCTTAGCCATACACATTCAATGGTAGTAGTGAAAGCTACCTTGTATCTAGCCTTACAAGATGATGTGATAACTCACAAAAAGCCATGACAGAAGCCTCACTGTCGGAAGCAAAAATCACCATTTCCGATTGCCCATGTCGCATGGCCCAAAGCATGATCATTGGCCACTCTCTCCTTCTGAGTCAAACTCTACACTTGGCTCACGGCAGTTAAAACCTCAATTGTACCGACATTACATGATAAAGAGGTCGTAGAAAATCTCATGTGTATCTCCTCATCTCAACAATTGTTCCCCTCGCAACGAGGCTAGTAATACAAGCATGGGTGTAGTATCCATCTTCACAGCCTTGAATATCGACTTTCTTAATCCAAAGGAAAGGCGGATAGCCTCAATGTATTGCAATAGTTGTATTCTTCTTATAATTCAAAAAAAAAAAGAGTAAGAAGGAAAAGAAAAACAAAAGAAAAGAAGAGAAAAGAAAGTTTTTTTTAAAAAAGCACTCATAATCATAGCACAACACCTAGGGGTCCTCAAAAAAGGTGCCTCCAGTGACCTTGGTCGCCTGGCTCTGTCCCTAGTCCCCTAGCCCTTTACACATCCCCCACAATCATTCAGCACATCAAGGTCAGGACATACCTAGGGAGCTTTGTCTCGCCTATGGTTAGACTTGTCACCTTGACCCATTTGCACGATCCCTTATTTGCACTCCACCTTAGCACCATTGCAATCGCTCGTGGTAAGCAACACACGCATGGAAAGTACCCCGCACTCGTCAAGCAGTACAAGTAGCGGCCAACTGCCAAACGCAAGGTGTTGATGGGCTCAATCGTGCTCCATTGTACTTTCACAATACAAATAAAGTCTCAACGCCTTAATATGTATTGCTCCTCAACAATTATAACTTTGTCCGCCAAATTGAACCCTTGCTTCATCCATAGGTTGCTACGAGGAACCATACCAATGGTCTTCTAACTACATAATATCTAAGTATTCACATGTACTCACATAATATCTGCGCCATAATATATACAGAGTTTGGGTCCTCAAGTGCAAGACAATACTCTTAGCTTGCTTAGAGTTCTAGGTGTCTTCCAAACTAAACAAAATATGCCTTGTGCATGATGAAAAGACTAGCACTACCCCCAGGGAGAGACCATATATATGAGGTTTTCAATCGCAGGTATTGGAGACTCCATCAAATGTATCGTCAACTCTTCATCATTAGTCAAATTTGACCTCTTGACCATTCCCATCATGCAAACCCACCAAATAATTGTCATGTGCAGAATCCCCACAAAACCACCACCTGTACCAACCCCCAATGCAATTCCCAACAATGAACAACCCTACCCCCAACTCCAACAACCCTACCACCAGCCACCCATGCCAACAACGTGGCCCCAACGACCTTCATTCGCCCCACCACCAGAACTCCTCCAAGGCAACCACAGAATCCCTGCCAACCACGTCTTTGGTGCATGCTAAAGCTTGCTACCTAGGACAGTGAGTGCCATCGAACTGGCACTCATCTAGGAGGGGGTAATGTTAACCCTTAAACAAACAAGGTGGAAAAGTCAAAATGTCTAAAGCAGAAGACAAGGCCAAGGCAAAAGTGAAATAGAAGACGAAGGCACACCAAGAAGAATTTGGAAACACAAGAAGTGTAGAAAAGTCCTAAATCAAGGAGAAAGGTGTATGAGAAAAAACACAAGTCAATACTTTTGTATAAAAGCGCAAGGCGCACCATGATTTATTTTAAGAGTGCCGAGCTCTCACCCATGCAATTTGTAAAGGTAGATGGACGTTAGGAAGGAAGCTAGGAAGATAAGAGAACAATGGGAAAAAGGGGCCATGTAAAAAAAGGGATAAGGGGATGACTGCCACTTACCCCCCAACCTAGGTGGGTCCGCTCTAGTCGATGCTACAGATATGCATGTGCAATGGTACGTAGTTTGAAATCTAAAATGCCGTCAGTCGCTATCCATTTTGTCAATTGTGTTGCCAAAGTGTTCAGAATGTCCAACATTGTGACTCCATTTGGTCAATGTTGTTAGCATAGAGAAATCACAGACGTTAATCTAGAGACTCGATCGTAATAGATAAGCATCATGTGATATATAATTAAGCCTAGTTGGCCCTCAAGGAATATCATCTTGATGTCGTCTCGCAGAAGCTTTGGATATCGCCTTCATTGCTAATTCTCTACTGTTGATCACAAAGATCTGCATGATGACTCACCCACTAGGGAGAATGGGCGATGCCAGCCTGCTGATGTTCCTGGTGATCAGCCACTTGGTCCTGCTGATAGGGCTGGCTGTGCCAGTCGCAGAATGCCAGCTGGTCAACGTCCAGGTGTCGGTCTACTTTGACCCGGCAGCTGCCCTGACGTCTGGGCCGCCCTCAACACCGCTACCGCATCGCTACCCAATCGGGTCATCGCTGTGGCCCACCATCCATATAGTCCTTTTCTCTGCTGCACCGATGTTGCTAATCACATTAAAAAACAAAACATTTCCACAAACGTACAGAGAAACTATCCAAAACCAGATCCGTAATCCACAAGCAGACCGGGTCCAATCGGCCCCATACTCTTATGTGTTTTTTCATTCACTCGAGTTATTCTTATGGGGATTTTGAGAGTGTGATCTTTCCTTTCTTCTTGACTTGAAAATTTTTTAGCCTTGTTGCAGGTATTGTCCTCTCACTCTCTTGCTATTGAGATGGTTGGTCCTTAGTAACTGTCTTCATGTTGTCTTGTTGTTCCTTGTGAACTTTTTCTACCTCTTGTTCTTGGATTGGTGACGACTCACCCCCAATATGTTATACGCATCCCTCCTTGGGCGTTTCTCAGTCATGCTTGCTCTCTACTAGTGGCTAAACCTAGGGTCTTCTCCACCGTCGTAGGGACCAACTCCACCTCTATACTTAGCAAGATTCTTCTCCTCTTCTTACCATCACCATGCCACAATTTCTTTTGGCATTGAAGCTCCTCATAAATTCTGTGGACTTGTTGTAATCGATAGCTTGCCCGACTTTCTCTACATATTTTTGTAGACTACACTAGTCTAGGAGTTGTTTTACGGCTAGCTCCTCCATGATGGTGTCTTCTAGGTTTAGGGTAAGCTTGAACGTGAACTAGCTGAAACCCATCGTTTCTACCATCAAGCTGTAGTTTGCTTGCTCTTTCATCGCTTGAACAGGAGCTTGCCACCCTAATCTTGACGCATATATAGAGTTTGGCCAAGAAAGAGAGAGTAGACAATGACTATGCTTTGAGCCATGCTCAAATGCAATGTGTGCTTTATGCAGAGGTGATTTTCTCTTCCAGCAAGTGAGGCTTCCATCATGGCTCTTTGTTCTTTCTATTTTTTTTTCTTTCTCTGTAATGGCTCTTTGTGGGGTTGGTGGTCTTGTGGTGACTTAAACATTGAACACTTTCGTACAAAGACTTGTATCATCCTATATTCACTTGGCAACTCATAAGAGTACATGCAAGTCATATGCTTCAATCATAGTGAACACGTGCAGCTCCAAAAGATATCATCTATGTGAATCCCATAGTATTGACTTCGATGCATATCACATGCGCTTGATTATCATTGCTTGTGTGTGTGCTAGCTTTTCTTCTTTTGCTATTATTTATACACAATCACAAAACACATTGTTTATTTATATACACATTTATAAATCCATGTCACTTTGTGAGGATAAAAACCAATTGTAGAACTCAAGATTGTATTGGAGTGTGGCACACATATCTCGTAATTGTGGTAGCCTACTCACATAACAACAAATATTTTGGCAACAATGAGTAGCATGGTACCTTGTTCGAGTCTGTTGGCAACATGCACCTTCTCCTCAGTTAGAATTTTATCAATCAGAGAGTTCTCTTAGCTAGTTCAGGCTAAGTCTATACCCCAAACGACAATTAGTACTCGAAAGGAAGTTGGCACCACATAGGTCGGCCGGGTCTCTTTGAGACCGCCATTGGGCCTTGTTAACAATCTCTCTCTCTCATATATGAGAAGTCTACTCACTAAGTCTTTACACTCCTTGTCTAGGGTGTTGAATTTTATTAGTATGGAAGAAAGCTCTATAACTTTGTATCTTTATCTCAACCCAATAGAAACCTCTTACATGATATATGTACACTAATCTAGCCTCTATCACATATTTTTTACTTAGTGAGTGTTGCCAATGACACTCTAGCTATCAAAGCTTTCACAAGCTCAACTCTTGCTAAGACTTGACAGAACACTTATTGTTTCAAGAATTTCAATCGATTCTGCAATGACTCTCTCTCACATAGTTGATACATCTCTCACGCACTCATGTACATATACAAGCACACATCTAACATCTAAGATGAGCTTTGGAAATTTAATCATTAAGATGTCTTTGGGTCAAGTCGGATGTCATAGTTTCTAACATAAAGGGAAAAACTTGGTATCCAAATCTATGCATTCTTGGACCATTTGCTATGTTGTTCAGTTTGTATAGAGAGCACAGAAGTAATTATGCAGAAGAAGCATACAAGGGAAGTCAACATGAACTAGTCAAATATCCAACAAATGAGACTCTCATGGAGAGTGGTACATGAGATGATAAAGCTACAACCAACTATGCAAGTCACATGGTGTCTGGCCATTAAGGATTTTAAATAGAATGGTTTCAAGATCCCAAAGGACTAGAAGGTATTACATATCTTGTGGCAACATTGAATTGACTCATGCACTCATGAATTCAACCACCTCAACATTGTTACTTGACCATTCCACGCATCTAAGCCATTGGGCCATATCTCATGGCATTCAGTCGCATGACATAGTTGCAATTGATCACATGACTACTTATCCACATAGCACAAATTCACACTTGAGCACTTGCCAAACTTACACTAGCACACACATTACTCATTCACACCCACTCACATCTACATACACTTGTTCACATAGTACTTTAACAGGCTGGTACACACATTCATATGCATTCACACACATATTCATTTGAGCGTGTGGATCACTGCTAGCAGTTCGAGGTCATGGGTGGCATAATTTCTCTCATGGGTTTTTAGCTTTCGCGAGGAATAGACTATGGAATGACCATCTTGCATTAGTACACAACCCAATGCCAGTGCATTAGCATCCGTGGCAACTTCAAATTCCTTGCTTAAGTCAGGGAGCTTCAAAATTAGTGTTGTCACCAAGCTATGCTTGAGTTGATCAAAACTTGCTTGTTCAGAGGGAGTCCACACTATGGCAACTTGATTTTTTAGCAAATTTGTGAGGGGTGATGCGATTAAAGCATAGTCCTTAATGAAGATCATGTAACAACTTGTTAATCCAAGAAAGCTATGCACTTCTTTAAAAGAAGGTGATGGGGACCACTCTTGGACATCCTTAACCTTGATAGGGTCTATAGAAAATACTTCACTTCACACAATAAATCAAAGATACTCAATCTGAATTTTCATGAAGGTGTACTTTTTCTTCTTAGCATAGCGCTTATGATTCCTCATGGTCTCAAGGACGATGTGAACTTGGGACTCATGATCCACCTCTTCCTTGGAATAAACCAAGGTGTCATCAAAGAAGACAAGTATGAAATCATCAAAGTATGGTCTAAAAATGTCCTGCATTAGCGTGCTAAAGGTGGCAGGGACATTAGTCAATCCAAAAGACAAGTCTGTGAATTCAAAATGATCATATCTGGTATTGAATACTGTCTTTGGAATATCCTCATCCTTGATGCCGATCTGATAATACCCTGACCTCAAATCAATCTTAGAGAAGATTTTTTCTCCCTGTAGTCGATCGAGTAACTCATATATCCTTGGAATGGGATATTTGTTCTTGATGGTTACTTGGTTCAGGCCTCTATAATCGATGCAAAGTCGAAGTGTACCATCCTTCTTCTTTTGGAACAAGACTGGAGCTCCAAGGAGAACTGTTGGGGCATATGTACCCTTGGTCCATTAGCTGTTTGAGTTGTTCCTTTAACTCAATGGCTTCAGGAATGGACATCTTGTAGGGCCTTTTCACAATTGGAGTAGCTCTTGGGATTAGCTTAATCTCATGATCCACTTCCCTAGGTGCTGGTAATTCAATCAGTTCTTTTGGGAACACATCCACATATTCCTTTAGCCATGATGGTTCTTCATTGTTGTCCTTTGCCTGATCTGGTTTGTTTAGCTTGATCAGGTAGATGGGTAACCCCTTCCTTATTCCTTGACCTATTCACATTGCCTTAGCTAGCTGGATCTTTGGTTTACCGACTTCACCTTGTGTTGTAACTAGCTCACCCTTAGGATTCCAAAAGGAGACTTGACCCTTTCCACAATGAATGTGAGCATCATTGGGGATTAGCCAATCCATCCGGAGTAGACATTCCTGGTACCTAGATTCATTACTCTGAACTTAACAGTTGTGGGTTCGTTTCTGAGTAGGAATTCCACCTTAGTAGTTTGTCTAGTGCAAGTGATTTCTCGCCCATTTGCTAGTTTGACAAGCAAAGTGGGTGCAGCTACAGTGGCTATCCTTGACCTTCTTGCTGCAGAGGTCAGTGAAATGAAAGAATGACAGCTGCTACAGTCAATCAAGATTTTGAATTCCTTACCCTATTAGTCAGATGGTGTTTTAATCACTGAGAATTGGTGGTTTGGCCCCTTCTTATGGAGAGCAGCATGAACGGTTTCCCTCTCAATCTTGGCTTCCATGCGCACAGATCTTCTTCTTCATCTAATCCTTTAGTGGTAATATTGGAAGTTTTTGCCCTTCCCAATGCTACACGACCCCCAGCCACGGGTAGCCCTGGCTTGGCCTCTGAATTTCCCTTGACGGTGGTCTTCGCCAAGTTTGGGACATTCCCTTTTGAAGTGCCCAGGTTCATTGTAGTGGAAATAACACAAGCTTTGATCTAGTGGAAATAATAAAAGCTTTGATTACTTCTTTGAGTGGGGACAAAGTCATTGATTGCATTTTCTCTTGGTTTCTTCCATTGGCCTTGACTCTATCCTTGTCCCCTTTTAATTTGAGTTCTTGACATCCCCGAACTTTGGTCTCTGTATGCCCAAGGTCTGGACTTTGGCTGGGACTTCTTGGGCAATAGGCCCTGCTCTTATCAATGCATCTTGCAAGTCTGAAGGATGCATTGATTTCAACCGAGTGTTTATTGGCAGATTCAACCTATCGCAAAACTTTAAGACTTGTTGGGGGATACTCATTGTCGGGTCGTATTTCAGCAAAAGGAAACAAATTTCGAGTGGTATGCCTCCAGAGATAGGCCCAACTGTTTCAACTTCAAGAACTCATTCATTTTTCAAGTTTTGTATGTAGGTGGCATATGCCTTCCTTGCACTACTTCCTTTATGTTTTCCCAAGTTATTGTGCTTCCAATGACTGCTTGGTCTTTACACCATTGCTTCCACCATAGCCTAGCTTTGTCGGTGAGCTTGAGCTTAGCAATCATGGCTTGGTTCATAGGTGTTGTTGCGACTGCACTAAAATAGTCCTCCATGGATTCAATCCATTGTTCTAGCATGATAGACTGGGTTATTTGCCAAGTGTATACTACTCGTGTTGTCACAATAAATGATAACTGGCCCATCTATAGGCTGATGCATATCATAAAGTAGCTTATGCAACCAAGCTACCTCACATGCAGCCATTGTTGCACCCCTGTACTCAGCCTCTATGCTCGACAAGGCAACTGTAGGTTGTTTCTTGCTGCTCCAAGTGACTGCAGCACTCCCAAAAGAGAACACATATCCACTGGTAGATCGTCTATCAGAAATACTACCAGCCCAATCAACATCAGTGTATCCATGCAATTGTATCTGAACCCCAGTCTCATAAAATAGTCCATACTGCAATGTGGGCTTCACATACCTGAGTATGTGTCTAGCCGCATCTAAATGCAGTTTCCTTGGAGCCTGCATAAACTGACTTACCAATCCAATAGCATAGCTCAAATCTGGCCTGGTAATAGTCATATAAATGAAACTTCCTACTATGCGTCTGTACATAGTAGGGTCTTCCAGAAGCTCACCTGCATCTGCGCTCAACTTCACATTCTACTCCAAAGGAACTGAAATAGGCTTACAGCCTGTCATCCCATATTTGGACAGCATGTCCAATCCATACTGCCTCTACAAGAGCCGTATCCCATTTGGTGATCTAATCACCTTAATGCCCAATAAATAACGTAGCTCTCCCAAATCCTTCATCTCAAACTTCTGCTTCAATAGCATTTTCACATGAAGGATATCTTCATCACTGTCACTTGTCATAATCAAATCATCAACATAAATGATAAGTAGCATAATACATTTCTCTGTTTTTCTCACATAAAGTGAGAAATTTGCCTTGGAAATCTGAAAGCCAATAGTGACAAGATACTGTCCTATCTTGTCAGACCATGCTCTAGGTGCTTGCTTCAAGCCATACAAGGGTTTCTTCAACCTGCAAACAAACTCAGGATGAATAGCATGCACATAACCTGGTGGCTGCTCCATATAGACCTCTTTTTGCAAATCACCATGCAAGAAGGCATTCTTTACATCCATCTGATGTAAAGACCACCCCTTTGATGCAGCCATAGCAATGAATGCTCTTACGGTTTCCATCCTTGCAACCAGATTGAATGTTTCTTCATAATCAATGCCATATGTTTGTGCATACCCCTTGACTACTAATCTTGCCTTGTATCTATTCATAGAGCCATCTACATTGTGTTTCACCTTATAAACCCACTTACAACCAATTGCATGCTTATCTTTAGGCAAAGGTACCAATTCCCATGTAGCATTTGCTTCCAAGGCATCCATTTCTTCATCCATGGCTTTCTCCCAATTTTTTTTTCATGGCTTGCTCAAAAGAAGTGCGTTCTGGTTCTTGTATCACTTTGACCATATATGCATAGTGAATGGCTGTAAATCTATCATATTTCAGCCTATCCACAGGATACCTAGCTCTGGTAGACCTGCGCAAAGTAGGTTTACTCCCAGGTGCTCTCAAAACATCACTGGTCTTCCTTACTCCAGGTGTAACAATAGAAGGAATACCCAACTCATCATCAATGCTCTGTTCTGAGCCACTCGATTCACCATCCACATAAGAGTGACCTGCATTCACATCAAACATGGGCTGATCTACCTTCTCTTTTCCTTTTCATGATACCTGCATATACCACTATCTGCATTGCTTTGAGAAGATTCTCCTGATCTCAATCTGCCTGTCCATGGCGAAGAATGTGAACCACTGCTAGAGGACGCTCCAGGTCCACTAATATTTTGTGACTAATGCTGTGAATTCTGTGCAGCATTACCATTTTGTGCATCTACATCATCAATCACATCTACTGGTTTATACCAGCTACTCATCTCATAAAAAACAACATCTCTGCTCACTGTAAACTTACGAGTAGAAGGGTTATAGCATCTATATCCTTTTTGCTACAGAGAGTAACCAATAAAGATGCACTTCTCAGCTTTTGGATCCAACTTGGATCTCAACTCATCTGGCACATGTACATAGGCAATGCAACCAAAAATTTTCAAATGAGAAATATCTGGTTTCCTACCAGTATACCTCTCCTCTGGAGTCATTCCATGTATTGCTGCAGTGGGAGTCCTGTTCATTATGTAGACTGCTGTAGCAACTGCTTCAGCCCAATAAAAATCTGATAGGTCTTTTTCATTGAGCATGGCACGAGACACCTCTCCAATATGTTTGTTTTTTCTTTCTGCAATTCCATTTTGCTGTGGGGTATGACTGCATGAATATTGCTGCTTTATGCCATGCTCCTGCAAGAACCTTGCAAACTCATTTGAGAGGTACTCTCCCCCTCCATTTGACCTTAGGCATTTTATTTGCAGACCTGTTTCTTTTTCAATCATAGCTTTAAGAGTTTTGAAATGCCCAAATACTTCACTTTTCTTCTTCATAAAATACACCCAAACTTTTCTGCTATAGTCATCAATAAAAGTGACAAAATAATGACAGCCTCCAAGAGACGCAGCTTTAGTAGTCCACACATCAGAGTGGATTAATTCCAATGGCTTCTTACTCTCTTGAACATGTCTAGAAAATGGTTTCCTTGCATGTTTTCCAAACTGACAGGCTTCACATACCTTATGCATTTCTGCAACCTTGAATTTAGGCAATCCTGCAACAATATTTTGGGCCTGCATTGATTTAAGTCGCTGTACATTAACATGACCAATGCGTTTATGCCAGATATCAATATCTGCAACTACACCGGTCCCATGTGCAAACATTGCTGCACTCAATTAAGGCATGTCTACATCCAACGTAAACATTCTGCCCTTCTTCTTTCCTTTTGCTATCAAGCGACCTTTATTTTTCATATCCTCAACAAAGCATCCATGATAATTAAATCTGACATGCAAGCCCTGCTCAACCATTTGACCAATAGAAACTAGGTTCTTCGTGATATTCGGGACATGAAATACATTCGACATGTATTTCTTTTTCCCATCCTGCATAGACAAAGGAAATTTTCCAATCTGCACAATAGGATGTGCAGTATCATCACTAGTCTCCACAAATCCTGGTTTTTCCATTTTCCTTGCATCCTACATCCATTCTACATGACCTGTCATGTGGTTTGATGCACCTGAGTCAACATACCACACATCGTTGCTTTCTTCTGCACTTGTCACAGAATTGGTCATGTGCTGCACCATAAATAAATGCTCATTTCTTTCATCACCCTGTCTAGCATAATTTCCTTGTTGCAATTTTCCATTCATGATTTCATTTTGCTTTTTATAGCAGTCTTTAGCCATATGACCCATTTTACCATAGTAGTAGCATTCAACATTGGTGTTTGCATTTTGGCCTCTTTGCCATCCACCACGACCTCTTTGGCTCCCCCTGCCTCTAGAGTTACCACGTCCTCCTCCATAGGACTGGTTTTCTTGAGTTTTCTGCATATTCTGATTTCTACCACGGCCTCCAGATCGGCCTCTTCTACCTCAGTATGTACCTCTTCCAGCATTTGAGTAGAAGACAACTTCTTTTCAAGTTCCTCCTGAAGAAGATGCACTACCATTTCTCTGCTCCTCAGAAATTAGAAGAGCAATCAACTCCTCAAAATCAGGAAATATTTCACAGACGGAAATGGATGTTCGGAACTGTGCATAATCCTTTCCTAGACCATTCAAGGTCACAGAAACTAAATCATCATCTTCCACTGGCGACCCAATGGAAGCAAGTGCATCTGCAATCTTCTTCACCTTCATGTGGTAGTCATTGATGCTCATACTTTCTCTTTGCACATTGTGCAACTCTTGCTTAAGCTGCATTTTCCTGGCTTGCGTATTTGTGCTATACATTTTTGACAAAGTATCCCATGCCTCCTTTGGCGTACTTGCATCTTAAATATGCACAATCATAGAGTCTGAAATGCTGATAGACAGCCAGTACATAACTTTCCTGGCTCTCTCATGCCATGCTTTAAATGCTTGCATTTGCTGTTGATTAGGAACATAAGGAAGAACTGGTTCTTCTTCATTTCCTGCAATGAATTCCCAATATCCTTTTCCCATAAGGAAATTTATCATTCTGAACTTCCATGCTTGGAAGTTGTTCTTGTCAAGCTTTTCAGTGACATCTGTGAAAGAGAAGTAGACGCCATTACAGAACACTGTAAAAAATTCTGTCACTACAAAGAACACAGCTTCAGCCTCACAAGGGCAAATATGCAAAACTGACGAAAGTGGTATTTGGCCACACAGTCACTTCCTAGTGATGATTTTGCATCAACAGGCAACAAGGATGATTCTGTAACTCCCAATGTCTCTACGCACAGGCATACGATGCAATTTCTACAGTAACTTTTCACTGACCTGTAAAACAGTGGTCGCACAGTATAAAACAGGGCCTTTTTCTGAGTGCATGCAGAAAACTTCCGCCTCCAAAAAAGGCCCCAAAATGGCTTCAAATAGAAAAAACAAAGCAACTGAAGGCTAAAGCCCTCGCCCGTAGCATATACTGCCCTCTTGCTACACCGCGAAGGGTGTCTCAATCTGAGACAATGCACTCTTACACTTTCCGGTTGTGCTACCTGCAGAGACTTGCTCCCAAAATAGAAAAATGAAAGCAACACTGGTCCTCTTACCAGAACACCGCGAACTTGGTTTGCTTTCTTGAGCTCCTTACCACGAACAAGGCTCTGATACCATGTCAAGATTGTGGGAGAGAAGGAAGGAGTCTCACTTGTAGCTTTCTTGCTTGCACAATGGGGGAATACACACAAAGGTGAAGGCTAAAAATAGTTTTCCTATTCTTAGTTGTGTAAGCCAAGAGAACTCTAGTACATAGAAATAGAAGAACCCTATATATGGGTCTCAAACCAAACTCAACTAACTAAGGTGGCATACTAACTGAGCCACGAACTAGAGTAGATAAGGATAGCTGTCATCTAGCTATTATTCATGGGCGGTGTACCAACCGCATCTGCAACTGATAAGTCGGTGACATAAATGCACAATGGTCACCCTGGCATATCATGAGTGGAGCTCGATATCTCAACAACCCTCTGTAGGCCTTCTGTAGAGCCTCTATCTTTGCTCTATCTCTGTACTGTAACTGTACTATAGCTTCTCTAGTACTGTACTGTAACTGTTCTGTAGACCTTCTGTAAGTGTTCTGTAGAATGTATGTGTGACTTTGGGAAAATTTTCTAACTTTTGGAAAGGATGAATCTAATTTCAAAAGAGCTAAAACAAGTGGAAGAAGCAGCTGCTGAAGACTGAAGAGAAGACTAAGTGACAGTGACAGTAGTGATTTGTGAAAAGACACTATAGTGGCTCTGGTGACTCTTCATATCAGACATACCTCTTGGGAGATGCATCCACGACCTAAGAAGGATTATTGAGAGTTATTATGAGAGTATTGTAGTGAGGAGATGATGTATTATTGATAGAGAGAGAGAGTGAGAGCCAGAGATAGTCAATTCTATCAAAACATTGTAACTGTATATGAGAGATTGAGAGAGAGAACTATGAAGACATTGAAGATGAATAATATGTGATTGATTTCCATTCAAAGATGGTGTATTCTTTTGTGTTCTTTGTTATATTTATGGATTGTATGAAGATGTTGAAGAATATGGTTGATTCTATCAAATCCGTGGGAGAAATCTACTATGATGCTGCGTGAAGAATTGTTGTTTTGTTTGTTTTGATGATCAAAAGAGTGAAATAAAAGCTTGTTGATGTCACAAGATAGATTTTCTTGCAAGAGAATTCCCTTTTCCTTGGTGTTCCTCTTGGGGCTCCATGTTTTTGGTGCGTAGCCGGGGAATCTTGCTATCAACAAGCACCAAAAGAGGCTAAAAATGAAGGAAATGGCATTGTCAAGAAGAGAAAAATTCAATGGATGTTTGCAAAGTTCCTTCTTCCAACCACTGAAGAGTTGGAATTTCTCATAATCAAAGCCACTTTCCACAAGAAGTTCATCCCACAATGGCAGAAACATATCACCATCATGCTGCATGCTCTATGTGGTGGACTATTTCCTCTTCATGTTGAAGCAGCAGAAACTTGCAACTTGATGACAAACTATTTGGGAACAAACTTGGTGTACAGATCGGTCGCCGTATGTGTGCGTAGTGAGCGTCAGAAGGTCCCCAAGAACAAAAGAACTATATTTTTTGCACACAAATCAATGTACGAAGCTTGCACGACATGAACAAGAGACCAATTGGGTGCAATCTTCCCCCATGCCTTGTGTGAGCACTCCACAAAGCACGTATTTCATATATGATTCATCTTCAAGCTCAAATAATAGCCCAAATTACAAAATAGCATGCTTTAGCTTTTGAGTTTGCTTTTGTGCCAATAAAGAATTAAATCTAATGGGTGCCCAAGAAGTCAGGCGTACCCAAATACAATGTCCAATACAAATATCTAAGTCGTGCGCCCATGCGCATACAAAAATAATAAATAAATATCAAGCGTTTTGATAAATAAGTGCGACAAAATATAGGTACCATGCCTAATATACGCGCTCATCAAAAATTGATGATAAATTTGAATACACGCTATCCTCCAATGCTTCCCACTACCACCACTGCTACCTCTACATATCAACTGAAGCATTCACAATCGTTAGAAAATAATACAATTAAATCGACAAAAGTGAATACCTAGTAGTCTTCAGCTACATAAATAAATTGGTTAGAAATCAATCCTAACCTTAATTTATCACGAGTGCACACTCTAAACTCATAAACGTTTATTAATTTAAATATGTACTTTGCGGAATCACCCACTATGGAATCACCCATGTACACATAAAATTAACAAAACGCCCGAAAAGGATAGGTATCCCCATCGACTTCTCGCACAAAGAATCTACTTTGTGTATGATGTCAAGATTGTGGGAGAGAATGAAGGAGTCTCACTTGTAGCTTTCTTGCTTGCACAATGGGGGAATACACACAAGGGTGGAGGCTGAAAACAGTTTTCCTCTTCTTAGTTGTGTAAGCCAAAAGAACTCTCATACAAAGAAATAGAAGAACCCTATATATGGGTCTCAAACCAAACTCAACTAACTAAGGTGGCATACTAACTGAGCCACGAACTAGAGTAGATAAGGATAGCTATCATGTAGCTATTATTCATGGGCGGTGTACCAACCGCATCTGCAACTGACAATCGGTGACATAAATACACAACGGTCACCCTGGCATATCACGAGTGGAGCTCGATATCTCAACACTCCCCCTCAAGCTTAATCCCAATTCCTGTACACCAAGCAGGTCTCTGAACTTGCGCAGCTTCTCTGCGCCCAATGCCTTCGTGAATATGTCAGCTACCTGATCCTCTGTGCTGACATAAACTAGATCAATAAGACCTAGTAAAACCCTCTCCCGCACATAGTGATAATGCACCTCAATGTGCTTTGTTCTAGCATGATAGACTAGGTTATTTGCCAAGTGTATACTACTTATGTTGTCACAATAAATGACAACTGGCCCATCTGTAGACTGATGCATATCATAAAGTAGCTTATGCAACCAAGCTACCTCACATGCAGCCATTGCTGCACCCCTGTACTCAGCCTCTGTGCTCGACAAGGCAACTATAGGCTGTTTCTTGCTGCTCCAAGTGACTGCAGCACTCCCAAAAGAGAACACATATCCATTGGTAGATCGTCTATCAGAAATGCTACCAGCCCAATCAGCATCAGTGTATCCATGCAACTGTATCTGAACCCCAGTCTCATAAAATAGTCCATACTGCAATGTGGACTTCACATACCTGAGTATGCGTCTAGCCACATCCAAATGCGATTTCCTTGGAGCCTGCATAAACTGACTTACCAATCCAACAGCATAGCTCAAATCTGGCCTGGTAATAGTCATATAAATCAAGCTTCCTACTATGCGTCTGTACATAGTAGGGTCTTCCAGAAGTTCACCTGCATATGCGCTCAGCTTCACATTCTGCTCCAAAGGAACTGAAATAGGCTTACAGCCTGTCATCCCATATTTGGACAGCATGTCCAATCCATACTGCCTCTGCAAGAGCTGTATCCCACTTGGTGATCTAATCACCTCAATGCCCAAGAAATAACGCAACTCTCCCAAATCCTTCATCTCAAACTTCTGCTTCAATAGCATTTTCACATGAAGGATATCTTCATCACTGTCACCTGTCATAATCAAATCATCAACATAAATGACAAGTAGCATAATACCTTTCTCTGTTTTTCTCACATAAAGTGAGAAATCTGCCTTGGAAATCTGAAAGCCAATAGTGACAAGATACTGTCCTATCTTGTCAGACCATGCTCTAGGTGCTTGCTTCAAGCCATACAAGGCTTTCTTCAACCTGCAAACAAACTCAGGATGAACATCATGCACATAACCTGGTGGCTGCTCCATATATACCTCTTCTTGCAAATCACCATGCAAGAAGGCATTCTTTACATCCATCTGATGTAAAGACCATTCCTTTGATGCAGCCATAGCAATGACTGCTCTTACGGTTGCCATCCTTGCAACTGGATTGAATGTTTCTTCATAGTCAATGCCATATGTTTGTGCATACCCCTTGACTACTAATCTTGCCTTGTATCTGTTCACAGAACCATCTGCATTGTGCTTCACCTTATAAACCCACTTACAACCAATTGCATTCTTACCTTTAGGTAAAGGTACCAATTCCCATGTAGCATTTTCTTCCAAGGCATCCATTTCTTCATCCATGGCTTTCTCCCATTTTTCTTTTCCCATGGCTTGCTCAAAAGAAGTGGGTTCTGGTTCCTGTATCACCTTGACCATATATGCATAGTGAATGGCTGTAAATCCATCATATTTCAGCCTATCCACAGGATACCTAACTCTGGTAGACCTGCACAAAGTGGGTTCACTCCCAGGTGCTCTCAAAACATCCCTGGTCTTCCTTACTCCAGGTGTAACAATAGAAGGAATACCCAACTCATCATCAATGCTCTGTTCTGAGCCACTGGATTCACCATCCACATAAGAGTGACCTGCATTCACATCAAACATGGGCTGATCAACCTTCTCTTTTCCTTTTCGTGATACCTGCATACCACTATCTGCATTACTTTGAGAAGATTCTCCTGATCTCAATCTGCCTGTCCATGGCAAAGAATGTGAACCACTGCTAGAGGACGCTCCAGGTCCACTAATATTTTGTGACTAATGCTGTGAATTCTGTGCAGCATTACCATTTTGTGCATCTACATCATCAATCACATCTACTGGTTTATACCAGCTACTCATCTCATAAAAAACAACATCTCTGCTCACTGTAAACTTACGAGTAGAAGGGTTATAGCATCTATATCCTTTTTGCTGCAGAGAGTAACCAATAAAGATGCACTTCTCAGCTTTTGGATCCAACTTGGATCTCAACTCATCTGGCACATGTACATAGGCAATGCAACCAAAAATTTTCAAATGAGAAATATCTGGTTTCCTACCAGTATACCTCTCCTCTGGAGTCATTCCATGTATTGCTGCAGTGGGAGTCCTGTTCATTATGTAGACTGCTGTAGCAACTGCTTCAGCCCAATAAAAATCTGATAGGTCTTTTTCATTGAGCATGGCACGAGACACCTCTCCAATATGTTTGTTTTTTCTTTCTGCAATTCCATTTTGCTGTGGGGTATGACTGCATGAATATTGCTGCTTTATGCCATGCTCCTGCAAGAACCTTGCAAACTCATTTGAGAGGTACTCTCCCCCTCCATTTGACCTTAGGCATTTTATTTGCAGACCTGTTTCTTTTTCAATCATAGCTTTAAGAGTTTTGAAATGCCCAAACACTTCACTTTTCTTCTTCATAAAATACACCCAAACTTTTCTACTATAGTCATCAATAAAAGTGACAAAATAATGACAGCCTCCAAGAGACGCAGCTTTAGTAGTCCACACATCAGAGTGGATTAATTCCAATGGCTTCTTACTCTCTTGAACATGTCTAGAAAATGGTTTCCTTGCATGTTTTCCAAACTGACAGGCTTCACATACCTTATGCATTTCTGCAACCTTGAATTTAGGCAATCCTGCAACAATATTTTGGGCCTGCATTGATTTAAGTCGCTGTACATTAACATGACCAATGCGTTTATGCCAGATATCAATATCTGCAACTACACCGGTCCCATGTGCAAACATTGCTGCACTCAATTCAGACATGTCTGCATCCAACGTAAACATTCTGCCCTTCTTCTTTCCTTTTGCTATCAAGCGACCTTTATTTTTCATATCCTCAACAAAGCATCCATGAGGATTAAATCTGACCTGCAAGCCCTGTTCAACCATTTGACCAACAGAAACCAGATTCTTGGTGATATTCGGGACATGAAATACATCAGACAAGTATTTCTTTTTCCCATCCTGCATAGACAAAGGAATTTTTCCAATCTGCACAATCGGATGTGCAGTATCATCACCAGTCTCCACAAATCCTGGTTTTTCCATTTTCCTTGCATCCTCCATCCATTCTGCATGACCTGTCATGTGGTTTGATGCACCTGAGTCAACATACCACACATCGTTGCTTTCTTCTGCACTTGTCACAGAATTGTTCATGTGCTGCACCATAAACAAATGCTCATTTCTGTCATCACCCCGTCTACTAGAAGATGCATAATTTCCTTGTTGCAGTTTTCCATTCATGATGTCATTCTGCTTTTTATAGTAGTCTTTAGCCATATGACCCATTTTACCACAATAGTAGCATTCAACATTACTGTTTGCATTTTGGCCTCTTTGCCATCCACCACGACCTCTTTGGCTCCCCCTGCCTCTAGAGTTACCACGTCCTCCTCCATAGGACTGGTTTTCTTGAGTTTGCTGCATATTCTGATTTCTACCACGGCCTCCAAATCGGCCTCCTCTACCTCTGTATCTACCTCTTCCAGCATTTGAGTAGAAGACAGTTTCTTTTGAAGTTCCTCCTGAAGAAGATGTACCACCATTTCTCTGCTCCTCAGAAATTAGAAGAGCAATCAACTCCTCAAAATCAGGAAATCTTTCACGAACTGAAATGGATGTCCGAAACTGTGCATAATCCTTTCCTAGACCATTCAAGGTCACAGAAACTAAATCATCATCTTCCACTGGCGACCCAATGGAAGCAAGTGCATCTGCAATCTTCTTCACCTTCATGCGGTAGTCATTGATGCTCATATTTTCTCTTTGCACATTGTGCAACTCTTGCTTTAGCTGCATTTTCCTGGCTTGTGTATTTGTGCTATACATCTTTGACAGAGTATCCCATGCCTCCTTTGGCGTACTTGCATCCTGAATATGCACAATCATAGAGTCTGAAATGCTGATAGATAGCCAATACATAACTTTCCTGGCTCTCTCATGCCATGCTTTAAATGCCTGCATTTGCTGTTGATTGGGAACATCAGGAAGAACTGGTTCTTCTTCATTTCCTGCAACAAATTTCCAATATCCTTTTCCCATAAGGAAATTTGTCATTCTAAACTTCCATGCTTGGAAGTTGTTATTGTCAAGCTTTTCAGTTACAATCTGTGAAAGAGAATCAGACGCCATTACAGAATACTGCAAAAAAATTCTGTCACTGCAGAGAACACAGCTTCAGCCTCACAAGGGCAAATTTGCAAAACTGACAAAAGTGGTATTTGACCACACAGTCACTTCCTAGTGACGATTTTGCATCAACAGGCAACAGGGATGATTCTGTAACTCCCAATGTCTCTGCGCACAAGCACACGATGCAATTTCTACAGAAACGTTTCACCGACCTGTAGAGCAGTGGCTGCACAGCATAAAACTGGGCCTTTTCCTGAGTGCGTGCAGAAAATTTCCGCCTCCAAAACAGGCCCCGAAATGGCCTCAAATCAAAAAAACAAGGTCGCCAAGGGCTAAATCCCTTACCCGCAGCATATACTGCTCTCTTGCTTCACCGCGAAGGGCGTCTCAACCTGAAACAATGCACTCTTGCAATTTCCGGCTGTGCTACCTGCAGAGATCTGCTCCCAAAACAGAAAATGAAAGCAACACTGCTCCTCTTACCAGAACACCGTGAGCTTGGCTTGCTTTCTTGAGCTCCTTACCACGAACAAGGCTCTGATACCATGTCAAGATTGTGGGAGAGAAGGAAGGAGTCTCACTTGTAGCTTTCTTGCTTGCACAATGGGGGAATACACACAAGGGTGGAGGCTGAAAACAGTTTTCCTCTTCTTAGTTGTGTAAGCCAAAAGAACTCTCATACAAAGAAATAGAAGAACCCTATATATGGGTCTCAAACCAAACTCAACTAACTAAGGTGGCATACTAACTGAGCCACAAACTAGAGTAGATAAGGATAGCTATCATGTAGCTATTATTCATGGGCGGTGTACCAACCGCATCTGCAACTGACAATCGGTGACATAAATACACAACGGTCACCCTGGCATATCACGAGTGGAGCTCGATATCTCAACATATGAGCCCCAGTAATAAAATCTTACGGAATGCACCGTAAAACCTCACAGAATCCACCGTGGCACAGAATCCACCATGGAATATGCCTCCTGGCATCATACCCTCGGGGTGGGATAGCAATTGTCCTCAATTGCTATTAGCTCAATGTGGAGCTAACAGAGTGGGGAAAGCATTTAAGTCTCTAGCATGCATCCATTGGGCCTCTTCAACAGGATGGTTTTTAGACTTGACCAAATATCTAGAATATCTATGGCCAGTTCTAGTGGTCATAAAGTCAGTATCTATAATAGTTTCAGGGTCAAGGATTTCAGTTTCATCATCTAGTAAGGGAGGGTTTTCATAGACAGGGTGTACAGGTAATTGGCCTCTAAAAGGTCATAATAAACTAATATGAAAGGTGTTGTGGATTTTCCAGTGTTGTGGTAGTTCTAGTTTAAATCTATTGGCATTGATTTTGTGTATGATTTTGAATGGTCCATAGAATCTAGGTGCTAATTTTAAAACTGGGTGTTTATCTACACTTTGTAATCTACATTTTTCTATGCGTAACCTTACATAGTTATCAACTTTAAAATTCATAGCCTGTCTTTTCTTATTTGCTTATTTTGTATATGATTGCTGGGCTTTGGCAATCATATCTTTAACTTCATAAAAAATAGTAGCATGCACATTAGCAATATCATCAGCAGTTTGAATTTTGTTTGATAATGATGCAACATGTGTAGGCAATCTATATCCATAAATAACTTCAAATGGTGCTTTCTTTGTAGCTGTATGTGGTGTATTGTTATATGCAAAGTGAAGTAAATGTAGATGTGTATCCCATGTGTGGTTTTGAAATGGTGTAAGCACGCAAAAGATCTAAAATAGCACTGTTAGTAGCTTCTGTTTGACCATTTGTTTCAGGATGAAATGTAGATGAAAAATCAATCTTTGTTCCTAAGTTAGCAAACAAAGAAATCCAAAAATTATTACAAAATGTAGAGTCATGATCAGAAATAATAACTTTTGGTAAACCATGATTAGTGAACATAGTTTTCAAAAACAATTGAGCAGCTTGAGAGGCAGTTAAAGTTTTCTTGCATGGAATAAAATATGCTTGTTTGCTAAACCTATCGACAACAATCCAAATCATATCATGGTTGGCTTCAGTGTTAGGTAAACCAATAATAAAGTCCATTGAAATCTGTTCCCATGGTCGTGATGGAATACATAATGGCATTAATAAACCATATTGTTTACCGTGGTGTCTTTTAACTCGTTGACAAACTAAACATTCAGATACAAAGTTAGATACATCAATGTCCGTATGTGGCCAATAAAAATCTTCAGTCAATGTACGCAAAGTAGATATAATACCTCTATGACCTTGATATGGAGGACAATGAATCTCATGCAAAATAAATGATCTAAATGGAACTGTCACACATAATCTCTTTTCATAAAACATGAATCCATTATTGTAAGATAGTGAATCAATAGGAATCCAATTATTTGCAACTAACTTATTCCAATCAGCTTGAGAAGTAAGATCATGATGATAAGTATCTTTCATGGGGATAAGGGAATCAAATGATATGACAGAAGTATTATGATTTGTCAGTCTTCTACTCAAAGCGTCGGCTATAACATTCTCTTTTCCTAGTTGATATTATATAAGGGGATGAAAACTTTGAATAAAAGTGGCCCATTTAATGTGTCAGTCAGATATTTGGGGTTGACTAAGGAGATGTCTAATGCTTTGTTGGTCAGTTTTGATCATAAATTCAAAATCCATTAAATAATGTTTCCATTGTCGTAAGGCTTGTACTACAGCTAGCAATTCCTCATCATATGTAGAATATTTAAGTTTAGATGGTTTAAGTTTATAGCTAGAGTAGGCTATGGGATGTTTATCTTGCATAAGGACGGCTCCTATTCCAGATCCACTAGCGTCAGTAACTACTAAAAATAATGGTCGATTGAATTCAGGTAGTTGTAATACAGGAGCATGGGTTAAAGCATGTTTCAATAAATCAAAAGATTTGTATTGATTATCAGACCAGTTATACACAATACCTTTCTTTAAAAGTTTAGTCAAAGGTAATGCAAGCAATGAAAAATTCCTCACAAACTTTCTATAAAAACTAGCAAGACCTAGAAAAGAACATAACTCATGCACATTTTTAGGTATGGGCCAATTTAAAATTGCTTCTAACTTTTTAGGGTCGACTTTAATACCTTGTGATGAAACAATATGTCATAGATATTCAATTTCTGTTTGGAAGAATTCACTCTTTTCAAGATTAGCATACAATTGATTGTCTTTTAACATCTTAAAAACTAAAGACAAATGTTCATAATGCTCATTCTCATTTTTACTGAATACCAATATATCATCAAAGAATACTATGACACAATGTTGATGTTTCAAAAATATGCGATTCATCATATGACTAAATGTAGCTGGTGCATTAGTTAGACCGAAAGGCATAACTAGAAATTCATAGTGTCCAAATTGTGTTCTAAATGCAGTTTTGAATATATCAGATTTATCCAATCTTACTTGATGATAACCAGATTTAAGATCTATCTTAATGAATATGACAGATCCTTGTAGCTTATCCATAAGATCATCTACCCTAGGAATTGGATATCTATTCTTAACAGTAATTTTATTTAGGGCACATAATCAATGCACATGCGATAAGTATTATTCTTCTTCTTTACTAATAAGACAGGTGCACCAAATGGAGAACTACTACGTCGAATTAATCCTCTGTAAGTAATTCTTCTATTTGATTTTGAATTTCTTTTTGTTCAATTTGGTTATGTCTATATGGTGCTTTACATGGTGGTTTTGTTCTAGGAATTAAATCTATTTTGTGAACTTCAGGACGTGAAGGTGGTAGTCTAGGTGGTAAACCAGCAGCAATACAATCTTGAAATTAGGCAAGAAATTGTATATGTCTAGGATGCATTTGCTTTTCTTTAGTTTGAAGTTCATTCACCCATATTAAATAAGATTTGCTACTTTTACATAATGCACGTTTAGCCTGAGTATGAGTAAGCAGTGGAAAATTATTGGAAGCATGCATACCATGCAATGTGATTTGTTTTCCTTGAAAATAAATTTTAATTGAATGCATAGAATAATCTATGTCAGGATTATATTGATGACGCTAAGGCATTCCTAAGATAATGTCATTAGACTGCAAAGGTACAACTAGGAAATTTCTTCGTTCAGTATATTCACCAATTTTAATTTTTAAATTATGCACCTCTTGTGTTCCATTATATCTTGTTCCTAAGAATGCAGCTTTAATGCGATAATGTGTAGAAAGAGTTTATAAATTCAATTCTTTCACTAACTTTGCAGAAATAAAGTCATGTGTGCTCCCATCATCATGTAAAATAGTCTTTTCTTTACCATGCACAAAACATTTCATTGTTAACAAAGAATGTGGAGTTGGCATACCTGGCAAAGTATCTGAAGTAGTAACAATGTCGTCATCATCTTCCGTAAACTTAGGCATTTCTTCACGTTCTTCTTCTTCCATTGCTCCAAGATAATTGATATGGACAGGTGGCTTTTTGGTTTGACAATTGGCTGCTAGATGTCCAGGTTGATGGCATTTGTAACAGACTATGGGTTTGGCTTTAGATACATTATTGGTAATGGTAGGAAGTTTAGGAATGTTGGGATTTGGCTATGGGGATGACTTAGGGTTTGGATTGGTGTTTGATAGCAAAGCAGGTGGTCTTGTCCAAGACTTACGGAATGAAGATGGAAGAAAACGACTTTGATTGAATCTTCAGAAATTTGAATTGAATTGTTTGGAACCATAGTTACCATTAGTTGGAAATTGTTGTGGTCACTTCTCTCTTCCGCGAATCTTGTCTTCAGTGTCATGAGCCAAGGAAATTGCATCTTCAAGGGTTGTTGACTTGGACATATTGACTTCAGCATAGTAATGTCCAAGTAGGCCAGACATAAACTTGCATTTGTGAGTCGCTTCAAGTACATCTTCGAGCATGCGTAGTTGCAGTAGGGCATTCCAGAAACGTTCAGTGTATTGGAAAATAGGTTCGCGATCTCTTTGCTATAGAAGATCCCATTGCTTGATGGCTTTTTCATGGAACTGAGGAGGAAGGAAATTCTGCAAAAACCTCTTTTGGAAAGTCTCCCATGTAGTATGGTAATCAATGCTCTTGAGGACCACAATCCACCATAAGGGTGGCCAGTCAACTAAATGATTAGTGACACATTTAATTTTGCTTTCTCAGCATATGTTTCTTCATGGAAGTAATCATCAAATTGACTGATAAATGCAAGTACAGTATTTCCATCTCATGATCCATTGAAAATACAAAATTTGAAGTTTCTTTTACTTATCTTTGTTTCTTGGTGGATGGATTGGGCTTCAAGTGTCACATCGATGGTATGTCATATAAGATCTTCAGGTTGCGTTCCATCTTGGTTGGTGGTAGATCGTTGCAAATTGGCCAATTGAACTTGTAAAGCTTGTTGGCCTCTTCGTTCTTCTTCGAGCTGCATCATAATCAAATCCAACTTTTGTTCCATCATTGGTTCGGGTAAATCACCTTCAGCCATTAAATCGTCCATATTTTGTTCAGTCATCCTGTAAAATCCAAAAGACCTCACACTCTCGAAATCTTATTAGCGGGATGAGCGTAGCTCAAAGGCGGGTATACAAGGCTTGTAAATTTTGTTTGTCTTTTGTAGTCTTTGTCCTTTGCGATTGCGATATTCGTTGTCACAATCATCTTCATAGAAACGGCGTATAATCTTCATATGACCTGCGTATGAATTTCTGTTCTTGCTGAAACTGGTTCAGCAAGTCTGCAGGTATTAACAGAGTCTATGAGAGAGCAATAGACGGATTCTGTGCTTCTGCATGTGAACTGCCTTTATGGGAGTTGTTGAATAAGTCTTTTATGGACCTCTGTGACCTAGGTGACTTGCAGGAATTTGAAAGACTTGGAAGACTTAGAGGATTTAGGAGCTTAAGGCTTTATGAAGCCTACGTGATTTTCGGGTATCTCAAGATGTTGGCGACAAAATCAGTGCCGTTCAGAACATATTCTTGCCGCCAATCATCAGATTCGTTGATTGAAGTTTTTTTTAAAGCTTACTATTAAGCTTAATAAGCTTTAAGCTAAACCTTTAAAACTTTGAGCTATGGAGTTTACTGTTAGCTCACGACTTAATAAAGGAGATGTCCATGTGGTCCTCCGCCTCCATAGGCTGGTCCTTCACGATCAGAGAGTGCAGAAAGGGGTTCTTGACTGCCAGGAACACACTGGTATCGACCGTTCGCGACGAAACTGACTGTAGAGCTCAATCATTCTAGGAGCTTTGCCTTCGCGCAAGATGGTAAGCGATTGGAAGCTCTCGATCTCAGCTTCGCTCTGATACCACTGCTGCACAGATCAGTCTCCGTATGCGTGCATAGTGAGCGTCATAAGGTCCCCAAGAACAAAAGAACTCTACTTTTTGCACACAGATCAATGTAGGAAGTTTGCACGACATGAACAAGAGACCAATTGGGTGCAATCTCCCCCCATGCCTTGTATGAGCGCTCCATAAAGCATGTATTTCATATATTATTCATCTTCAAGCTCAAATAATAGCCCAAATTACAAAATAGCACGCTTTAGCTTTTGAGTTTGCTTTTGTGACAATAAAGACTTAAAGCTAATGGGCGCCCAAGAAGTCAGGCGTACCCAAATACAATGTCCAATACAAATATCTAAGTCGTGTGCCCATGCACATACAAAAATAATAAATAAAGATCAAGCGCTTTAATAAATAAGCGCGATAAAATATAGACGCCATGCCTAAGATACGCGCCCATAAAAAATTGATGATAAATTTGAATGCACGCTATCCTCCAATGCTTCCCATTGCCTTCGCTGCTAGCTCTACACATCAACTGAAGCATTCACAATCGTTAGTAAAATAATATAATTAAACCGACAAAAGTGAATACCTAGCAGTCTTCAGCTACATAAATAAATTGGTTAGAAATCAATCCTAACCTTAATTTATGACGAGTGCGCACTCTAAGCTCATAAACATTTATTAATTTAAATATGTATTTTGTAGAATCACCCGCTATGGAATCACCCATGTACACATAAAATTAACGAAACACCCAAAAAGGATAGGCATCCCCATCGACTTCTCGCACAAAGAATCCACTTTGTGTATGAGTCTCAAGAATAAAATCTTACGGAATCCACCGTAAAACCTCACAGAATCCACCGTGGCACGGAATCCACCGTGGAATATGCCTCCTAGCATCAAAACTAAATAGCAGAAAAAGAGAGAATGACCATCCATGGAAGATTTGGCATTCATTGAGAAGTTTCCAAACATCATCAAGTGGGAGATTGTGAAGAAGCTTCAAGAGTCTTGGTCTGTGGAGGTTCATGAAGACAAGAAGGAAAAGAGTTGGAATTTGTTCGTGGATGCTCAACAGCAAGATATGTGGGATGCTTGGTACACTGATAATCTTCTATTTGTCCAATTAGCAACCCACTAGAAGTTGGTAGATAGAGTGTTTTTCACAACATACACTATTGAAACCCTCAGAAGCTGGCATTATTATAATGAGGCAACAAGGATCCTAAGAAGAATGAGTTTTGATACTTTCAGAACAGAATATCTTCCCCTTTGTAGTGGTTTGAAAGCTGAATTCAAAGATGTTGAAAAGAAGGAAGTAGAAGAGATGTTGGCCAGAGAATCCCTCAGAGCCTGAACCCCCCTCTGATACTATCTTGTTGAGTCCAGACCAATTGGTTGAAGCCAATCCCCTAATGAATGACGCAATAAAGAGGCAAGCGTTAGAACGAGTCCAGAGATACGTGAGAAGAGAGAAGGCAAAAATCAAAGTTGAATACCTTAATTAACTTCTGAGTCACCTCTTACAGTGAAATAGAAGCATGGATGTACTGTTCTCCCTGCTACATGACAGTTGTAGAGATAGAGCAGAGACAGTACAGAGACAGTACAGTTACAGAGCAGAGACAGTACAGAGGCAGAGCAGATACAGAGCAGATACAGAATAGAGACAGAGTGGATACAAAGAGAGTCATAGAGAGAGTAACAGATACAGAGCTAGAACTAGAGCTAGAGCCAGAGCCATAGGCAGAAGCAGAGTCAGAAGCTATGACAGAAGCAGAAGCAGATGTAGAGGTAGAAGATCTGTTCTTCTCCTACAAAGCCTCTACAGAAGCAGAGATAGAGCCTAAAGAGGAAGATGATAAAAATGATGAGGAAGAAAATGAAGCAGGTTATGAAAGTGCAGATGAAGAATTTCCTTTGATAGAGGATGATCTTATTGATGTCCCTAAAGAGACCTCAGAGGCCGAAGATCTCGGGGTGTTGGATGGAATGACCATGGTTCCATTTGGGTTGATCAATGGACCACAAAGTATGCAAAATTTGTATAAGCAGAATCTGCATAAGCAGTCACTCTGTACAAGCTCCTAAGGAAATAAGCTGATTTCCTTTGGAGTGATGACTGTGAAGAGGACTTTAATACCCTCAAACAGTGCCCTATCCAAGCACCTATTTTGCAGCCTCCTGATTGAACAAAGGAGTTCCTTGTGCACACAGATGCATTAGTTGAAGGACTAGGTGATGTCCTATGTCAAAAGGACCCCTCTAAATTAGATCAACTGATATATTATGCAAGCCAAAAGGTCACTGATAGGGAACGAAACTACAAAGTGAGAGAGCTTGAGTGCTTGGCAATGGTGTTTACACTGGAGAAGTTTCGACACTATTTATTGTCAACACATTTCAAGTTCTATGTGGATCATGAAGCCCTATCCTTCTTGATGAGCAAAGCAGATGTTAAAGGACGACTGATGAGATGGTTTCTCCTATTCCAAGATTTGGATTTTGAAGTGGTCACTAAGCCTGGCCATTCCCATGTCCTAGCCGATCATTTGTCATGGATCCCTTGAACACAAGAAGAGGGACAGGATGATCCTGACCTTCCTAATGCTTCTTTGTTTCTAGTTGAAACAGTTACTCCCTGGTATGCAAACATAGCCAATCTCCTAGCAACTCAACAGTATCTTCCTGGCATCTCAAGGTGTGAGAAGAAGAAGCTTCTGTTAGAACCAGCCCCTTACACCTTGCTAGGGGGTGCATTATACAAGAAAGGTAAAGATGAAGTGTTGTGAAGATGTGTTGCACGGGATGAAATTGGAAAAGTATTGAAAGTGTGCCATGATGAACCATATGGTGGACACTTTGCAAGAGAAGCGACAGCCAGGAAGGCTCTGCTAGTAGGATACTTGTGGCCGACCCTCCAGAAGGATGCATATGATTACTGCAAGAGATGTGATGCTTGTCAACGAATGGGAAAGCCCACCAAAACAAGTGCCATGCCACTGCAACCTATTCTTCCCCTAAAGCCGTTCGAGAAGTGGGGATTGATTTTGTGGGTCCCATTGATCCACCCACCAGATGGAAGCAGAACAGATACATCTTAGTATGTACGGAAAATGTCCCAAAGTGGTGTGAAGCTAAAGCTCTGAAGCGGGATGATGGTAATAGTGTAGCCCTATTCATGTACGAGAATATTATCACCCGTTTTGGCAGTCCCCTCAAGCTGGTAAGTGACAGAGGTACTCATTTCCTTAATAAAATCATGGAGGAGTTGACAGAGCTGTATAAGATCTGCCATCGCAAGTCCACTCCCTATTACCCCAGAGCCAATGGCCAAGTTGAAGTCACCAATCGCATCCTCTCCTCAATTTTGACAAGAATGATTTCCGCACATCATCGCAACTGAGACAATCAACTTACAAAGGCCCTCTGGGCATACAGAACCTCTCATAAGGCAGCTACAGGACAGACCCCTTTCCAGCTGGTGTATGGGACAGAAGCGGTCTTCCCTGTTGAGCTGGAATTGCCCTCTTTGCAAGTGGCAGTTAAAGAATGCTTAGGAGATGATGAGTCACTTCAACGCTGTCTCCTACACTTGGAATGCTTGGACGAGATATGGCGGATCACCCTACAGTGCATGGAAACTACTCAGGCGCGACGCAAGGCCTATCATGATAGTTTCATCAAGCACAAGGAGTTCAAAGAAGATAATCTTGTTCTAGCCTATGATTCGAGATTTGGTAAGTTCCCTGGCAAGCTTCAACAATGGTGGATGGGCCCGTATAAGGTACTTGATGTCAATCCTAATGGCTCTATTCAGGTGTAGACAGTTGATGCCTCTAATGATCATTTCCTCATCAATGGCTATTGCCTGAAAAAGTATTTCCCTCCCTGGGGATCTTGACAATCACAGCCGACATACCCTTTCCCTTTTAGGTGGCACATTGTCCTTCTTGTCGTGCTTCTGATAGTCCTTATGATTCTCCTCATGAGGCGATCTCGTTTTGCTACCCCCTCGCAGAAACATCTCAACCCGACCTTGTTCTCTTCTCGTTTGATCCAACAACGGTGGCGAGGTTGGTCCTGACATGTGGTATTTCTACCATTCTCTTTCTTAAGAAAAAAAAAGAAGAAAAGAAAAAAAAACAAAAAGGAAGAAAAATAAACAAAACAAAACAAAAAGAACAAAAATAAACAAATTGTTATGGGAGAAAAAGGAAGAAATTCCCTGTCATAACAGGCCTCATTCCAAGAAAAGGTGGAAACACCCTTAGGCGAGAAGCTGATTGCGGAAAAGGTGGTAACACCCCACAGTTTAAGATAGCTGACTCGCCAGCAGAACCTCTTCAGCAAGTGATTTAAAGCCACCTCCCTTGGTGCGTAGTCTCTGCAATATCAGTCCGTCTACCCTTCTTAACAGACGACCTTTCTTACAAATCATTGAAGTATAAGACTTGTTGGCTACCTCCCTGGGTACGCCTCATCGTCAAGATCCTCATGAAAACAATAGCTAACATGATCTTCATCACCAACCCCTTGAGTGATGTGAGCTTTCATCCTAACAAGATGGGGACGTAAGTATGGGCTGCCCTCTGTATCTATCTGAGAGTGAGACAGAGGGTGGGGTGAGTGACCAATTTTTCCCTTCCAATCAAAAGAGAGGTGAGATGTGTGAATAGAGTATTGCATGCACGGGATGGGCCTCTTAATGCACAATGCACACTTTGTTCTCTACACTGCACTATAAGGCTCCCTAGCCTTCCTTCTTACACTGTATGCCGGCACAAGGTGGAATGCACAGTTGCACCATCAATTACTCACAACGCATACAACCTCTGTACAAGTGACAATGAGGATTACATCAATGGGTTTCATGAATGGGCTTCCCTTTGTATCTATCAACAGAGCGTGAGACAGAGGGTGGGCTGAGTGTAACTAGTGTTTCTTCAATCAATTATCGAGAGGTGAGGATTGAGGGACGTTACAACCCTTGGAGTAAGAGTTATTACAAATGAACTTCTAGATGGTATAGTAGAAGCTATTGTTGATGAAGTCAACACACATGCTACTACTTGTAATTAGCCTTCATTTTTTGCATAAGCAAGGTTTTTGAATTCTTGAGTGCTCAAGTCACACTACAACATATAGACCCAATAGCAACGTTTAAAGCGACAGAATTATTCATGGAAAAAATTACTCCCGTCATCACTATTCGCATCACTATTAGCGACACGATTGATTTGTCACTATTAGCGTCGCTATTAGCATCGCTATAAGCATCACTATTAGCGTTCCTATTTGAGTCGCTATTAGCGTCGCTAATTGGGTTAGCAACGCAAATAGTGGCGCTAATAGTGACGCTAATAGCGACGCTAATAGCGATGGCTGCAGAGTAAATTTCCGACACAAATAGCGACGGTTATAGAGGGGAAAAAAAATTAGGTGGCAGGGCATGCAACCCTGCCACCCTTCTAGCTATATGCACTAAATATTCTTGCATAATTCATTTGCCAATGTCACCTACACCTAATGTCTAAAAATTGTGTATTAGATTAAGAAAAAAAACTGAATCCTTTGATTGCAAAAGTTAGATATAATCAATTGGAAAAGGTATTTTGCAAGGAGATTTTTCATCACTTAGGCCCGAGAAAAAAAACAGCTTGTGATTGTAAAAGCTAGATATAATCAATTCAAAAAAGTATTACTCAAGGAGCTTTTTTATCACTTGTTAGGCCCAAGAAGAAGAGCTTCACTTCAAGCTTTCATTATAGTCAGGACCCTGAGGTATGAATAAGTCCCATTGATCTTCTACTCACTCCAGCTTATTCCAAACTTGTTCAAGTCTTTTTGGGGGAGCATTTGAACATCTCTAAGAGTTATACCATGGTGTTGGAGCCAGAAACACTTATATAGAGAGTTGTAGTGTCTCTAAGCTCTACTTTTTCCTTCTTGTTTTTACCTATGTCTAAGTCATCTTCTATCTCTTCTTTCTTGTCTTCACCCTCAATCTCAATGGATGGAGGTGTTTTAAGATCAAAAGAATCAAGCTCATCCTCCCCCTTCTCAAACTCCATTTCTTGAGCTGAGACTAGTTGTTGTACTCCAAGTAGATCCCTGAAACGAACAAATTTCTTTTTACCAAGTGATTTGGTAAAGATATCGGCTACCTGGTCTTTTGTCTTCACATGAACTAGATCAATCTGTCCTACAAGTACCATTTCTCTAATAAAATTGTAATGAATCTCTATGTGTTTGGATCTAGCATGATAGTCGGGGTTGCTAGCTAGCATCCATATACGCCTTAGGTTGTGTACATAACCCTCATGCTCAATCTCCCTTGCGCAAATTGATCTCTCTCACTTCTTCTCTCTATACACTCTTCATCAACAAAAAGAAAGAGAGAAGTAAAGAAAAGAGAAAAACAAAGAGAGAAGAGATAATGTACTTACCTCAAAGCTTGAAGAAGAATCCTTTCGCGCTTCTCTCCTTCTTCTTCTTCTCCTTCACGGGTTCCCTCCTTCTTCTTTGCAGTTGTCCCCTCTCTTTTTGTGGTGGATTGGTAGTGGCAGCGACCTCTCTCTCTCTCTCTCTCTCTCTCTCTCTCTCTCTCAATCTCCCTTACAAACGTTGATCTCTCTCACTTCTTCTCTATATGCACTCTTCATCAACAAAAAGAAAGAGAGAAGTAAAGAAAAGAGAAAAACAAAGAGAGAAGACATAATGCACTTACCTCAAAGCTTGAAAAAGAATCCTTTCGTGCTTCTCTCTTTCTTCTTCTTCTCCTTCACGGGTTCCCTCCTTCTTCTTTGTAGTTGTCCCCTCTCTTTTTATGGTGGATTGGCAGTGGTAGCGACCTCTCTCTCTCTCTCTCTCTCAATCTCCCTTGCACACGTTGATCTCTCTCACTTCTTCTCTCTATACACTCTTCATCAACAAAAAGAAAGAGAGAAGTAAAGAAAAGAGAAAAAAAAAGAGAGAAGAGATAATGCACTTACCTCAAAGCTTGAAGAAGAATCCCTTCATACTTCTCTCATTTTTTTCTCCTTCGGGAGTTCCTTCCTTCTCCTTTATACTTGTCTCCTCCCTCTTCGTGGATGGCGGCAATGTCAACAACCTCTCTCTCTCTCTCTCTCTCTCTCTCTCTCTCTCTCTCTCTCTCTCTCTCTCTCTCTCTCTCTCTCTCTCTCTCTCTCTCTCTCTCTCTCTCTCTCTCTCTCTCTCTCTCTCTCTCTCTCGCTTGTTTACAAACCTGTAAAATACCATGCTCGGGTTTTGATACTTTTTTATGAAGCCCCTCTCTCTCCCATTTTTTATTTCTCTCCATCTCTCTCTTCATTCCCCTTCCTTCTCTCTATTTCTCTCCCTCATTCCCTCCCCACTCTCACTCAACTCATCTCATTGCAAAGAAAATCAAAGATAGAAAATAAAAAGCTTAAGAAACAAAGATATTGAAAGAAATGTCGCCCCACCTCTCTTTATCTCTCTCTCCCCCCTCTACCTTTACTTATCTTTCTTAACCTTCTCTCTCATTATCTCATTGTTTTCCTATTTCTCTCTCCCTCTCTCTCGCTCTCTATTTTTCCTCTCTATCTCTCTTTCTCCCTCTCTCTCTCTTCTTTTCACTCTCCTTCCTCTCTTTACCTCACCCTTCTTTTCTACCTTCTTGTCCTCTCTTCCTTCCCTCTCCCTCTCTCTATTTCTGTCGCCCTCTCTTTCTCTCTCTATTTTCCTTTCTTTGTTTCCTCTCTCTTTATTTCTCCCCCCTATCTCTCTCTCTCGTTGTTTCTCTCACTCATCCTCTCTCCCTCCCTTAATCCCTCATTTCTCTCTTTCTCTTTCTCTTTGTTTCCTCTCTCCCTCTTTCTCTCTTTCTCTCCCTTCATTCTTCTCCCTCCCTCCTCCCTCCCTCTCTTTCCATGTATCTCTTTGCAAAGAAAAACAAAAAAAGAAAACAAGAGAATACAAAAATAAAGCAAGAAGAGGCAATGTACCTACCTCAAATGCCTGAAGATGAAACCCTTTGTACCTTCTCTTTGCACCTTCCCTCCCTTCTGCCTTGCGCACTTGTCTTTGTTCTTCGTATATAGCAGTGGCGGTGGTGACAATGGTGATGAGCTCTCTCTCTCTCTCTCTCTCTCTCTCTCTCTCTCTCTCTCTCTCTCTCTCTCTCTCTCTCTCAAAGCTTTAAGCTCTCTCGCTTTCTCTTTCATTCTTTCTCGCAAATGTTTTCTCAACAAATGTTACGCTCAGGTTTTTGAAACTTCTTCCTCAGACTGGTGTCGCTATAAGCGTTAGCGACGCTAATAGTGACGCAAATAGCAACACCGATTTTTTGCATCGCAAATGGCCGCCGCTATTGCCCCATTACCTTGTAGTGTCAATCATTAAAATACTTGATTACACATGCTAATCATTAAGGTTCACAAGTGTGCACGACTCCCTCTTTCATGTACGTAGTGACAACTTAGTCAATTCCATACCTTGCCTATGCATTGATCCCTTCACAATGTTGGAGCTATATATAGCTCATCCTATATAGACTAGGTCTCACCTATATATATATATATTGATTGTGTTCAATATGAAATAGTCTTTGCGAGTATATATGCCGTCTCTCTCTCTCTCTCTCTCTCTCTCTCTCTCTCTCTCGTCTCTCTACATATCTTCTCTCTTTATATTTCAACATGGTCGACTATAACCAATTCCCTGAAGAAGACAATCATGGAGTATACCTATATAGTATCTCTTCCATTATAAGGGAATGGAGACATAGCGACGGTAGTTTGTAACACAAAATAGCGGTGTCACTTTTTGCATCATACATAGCATTGCTAAAATAGTTAGCGATGCAAATAGCGACGCTGGTCTAAGAAATAAAAAGAGAGAGAATGAGAACTCCTCACTACTGCCATCGATGTATGGAAGAAGAGCGAGAAGTATACAAGGGTAAAAAAAGGGATGTCATGAAGAGGAGGTGTAGAAAAATTCATCCTCAAGCCTTTGTGATAGGTAAATTGCCTCTTCTTGCTTTGTTTTTGTGTATTCTTAATTTCTTTTTTGTTTTTCTTTTTAATGATATGTATTGAAAAAGAGAAAGAAAGAGAGAAAAGGAGAGAGGGAGAAGACAGAAGGAAGAGGAAGAGAAAATGAGAGAGAGAAAAAGAGGAAAGGTAACAAAGAGAGAGAGGAAGAGAGAAACGAGATATGAAGGAAGGGAGAGGAAGAGAAAAAGGGAGAGAGAAAGGTGGGAAGGGTAACAAAGAGAGAGGAAGAGAGAAATGAGATATGAAGAGAGTGGGAGAGGAGAATGAGTGAGAGAAACAACAAGGGGGGAGAGAAACAAAGAGAGAGGAAACAAAGAAAGAGAAAGAGAGAAAGAAAGAGAGGGGGAGAGAGAGAAATGGAGAATGAAGGAAGAGGTGGAAGAAAAGGGTGAGGTAAAGAGAGGAAGGAAAGTGAAAAGAAAAGAGAGAGAGGGAGGGGGAGAAAAAGGGACGGAGCTAGGGAGGAAAAGAGAGATAGAAAGAACAATAATTAGAGAGTGAGAGAGAGAGAAAGAGAAAAATAGAAACAACGAGAGAATGGAATGACAATAAAATAAAAGGAGACATAAACAGAGGTGGGGAGAGAGGGTCTTTCAATGCCCTTGTTTTATAAATTTTTATTTTCTATATTTGATTTTGATTATAACAAGATGCATTGAGTGAGAGTGGAGATGAAAAGAGAGAAATAAATAGAGAGAAGAAGGGAGGGAAAAAAGAGAGAGAGAGAAGAAGTGAGAGTGGGAGGGAAAATGGGGGAGAGAAAGAAACATTGAGAGAGAGAGAAAGAGGAGGAGAGAGAAACAAAGAATGATAAAGGGAGCCAAATGGACAAAGAGAGATGGAGAGAGGGAAACAAATAAAGGGAAAGGAAGAGAAAGGGGAGTACAGATTAAAATGGAGGAAGATCACCAATGAGGGAAACAAAAACCTACTGTTTGCCATAACATAGACCAAATGGAAAACAATGATGATGATCGTGATGTCTAGAATCATGAGAGGCATATCTTAATCAATGTGTCCAGTGTCCTTCCATTCACTGCAAGTTGGTAATCAAACGAAAGTGTTGCTTGTCCATAGAACATGTACGATGCTTCGGCGAGTTTCAATTGGAGATAATTGACTAGGGAATCTCAGAAATTGAGCAAATGGTAAGAAAAGTATGTATCAATCATGCTTTACATTCACAAAGTAATTGAATATCATATAGAAAAAAATATTAGACGTACCCATGAAATTTGTACAAAGAGGTGATGCTTTATCTCAAGGAATGCACCTATTGCGGCCCATTAGAAGAGTTCGTGGGCGTGCGATGGATGGAGTGCTTGAGCCAACACACCAATTGGAGGGCACGCGTAAAATATACACTTGATACCAGAGTAGAAAATGGGTCTTTCAGACCTTTCTGCAATCTTAGAACTTGAGATGGAGGCAATGATCAATGCAATAATGCCCATGGATGCCAAGTCATATGATTCACTTGGAAACACAATGCCCGAGTCGTGTGATAATGCATGATTGGTGTTATGAAAGCTTGGCATAGACTACAAAAACATCCATGCATGTGTCAACGATTGTGTGGTGCTCCTGGCATCAATAAGACTTGCAAGGGAAAACCATCCCTCAAAAAATTCTTAGACACTTTTCACTTATATCATATATACGTCACATGTTTCGTACGTTAGGCATGATGAGTTTGGCAACAACATGGCATGCCACAAATTGAGTCCAATGAATAACAATAGATTCATGTGCATGGAGCCACATTGACTCTACCTTTCAAGGATTTACATGAGATTCAATGAATCTTTGGCTCGGTCTTGCTATGGATAGCGTGAATCCACTTGGTCTCCACTCAACTTCTTATAGTGTGTGGCATGTAGTTCTTGCTAACTACAACATCCCGCCACGGCTTTCTACTAAGAAAGGACACTTGATCCTTGGCTTGCTCATTCTTTTTGGATGTTACAAACTAAAAAACACGGACATCTACCTCCATCCATTAGTTGATGAGCTTAAGATTTTGTGGGAGGAGGGGGTCGCTGTGGAAGACATGGGCAAGTACAATGGTTGACGGTCTACTAGTATAGGAGCCATTCTCATGTGAACCATGCATTGTCAAGCATCACGTGATGGGAGAATTTGCTTGAGCTATTGCGCGCCAAACACACACTGTATACACAAGAGGAAGCTTACTCAAGAACATAGGAAGAGAGATGGAGGCCAAAACATTTTCTTGCTGATTTTTTCTTCTTCTTCCACACACTATACAATGTACACAAAGTATAGATAAGATACAACATAAAGGAAAGTGGCCTTCTAAGTCAAATAGTGCATAACTAACTACACTAATCGACTAGTATTATATCTTTGCCAGTTGTAGATAGGTGTAACGAACTAAATATAATAAGTGATAATTCAGTGGCCATGTGAGTATCATAATGACCACCAACGTGATAAGTGTAGGCGCGAGGACTCATCTAGCCAGGCGGTCCATCATCAATGTCTGCACGTGTTGAGCTTGCCATCTCAACACTCCCTCTCAAGCTCAACTCTATCTCTGCAACTCCAAATAAGCTTTGGAACTTTCAAAGCTTCTATGCACCCAATGCCTTTGTGAAAATGACAGCTATCTGATCCTATGTGCTGACATATACCAAGTCAATCTCTCCTGCAAGTACCTTCTCTCTCACAAAGTGGTAGTGCACCTCAATGTGTTTTGTCCTAGCATGGAACACCAGATTCCTAGCTAACTGTATGTTGCTCATGTTGTCACAATGAATGAAAATTGGACCATCTCCATGCACATCCAAATCACCTAATAACTTTTGCAACCAATCCACCTCACATGCTGCCATAGTAATACCTCTGTACTCAGCCTCTATACTTGATAAAGCAACTGTAGGTTGTTTTTTGCTACTCCATGTAACTGTTGCACTACCAAGGAAAAACATGAATCCACTTGTAGATCTTCTATCTGACATGCTACCAGCCCAATTTGTATCTGTGTATCCAAAGACTTGTACGTCCTTACCTGCGTCATAAAAAAGTCCATAATGTAAAGTGGACTTCAATACCTCAATATACATCTAGCTGCATCCAAATGAGGCCTTCTAGGCATTTGCATAAACTTTTTGACTAGACCAATAGCATAGCTCAAGTCTGGCCTTGTGATAGTCATGTAAATCAAACTCCCTACTATCCTCCTGAACATAGTAGGATCTTCTATCTCATCTCCAACATCAACAATCAACTTCACATTTTGCTCCAATGGTACTGAACGAGACTTACGTGCTATCATACCATACTTGGATAACATATCCAAGCCATACTGTCTTTGGGATAGCCATATACCATCATCACATCTAATCACCTCAATACCAAGAAAGTATCACAGCTCACCCAAATCTTTCATCTCAAACTTCTTCTTCAAGAAGTCCTTAACTTCAGCAATCCCATTGTCATTGTCACCTGTAATAATCAAGTCATCCACATAGATGGCTATGATGACCAAATCTACATCTACCTTTCTCACATAAAGTGAGTGATCAACATCAGAAATACAAAATCCAATATTGACAAAATATTCTCCAATCTTGTCAGACCATGATCTAGGTGCTTGCTTCAGCCCATAGAGCACCTTCTTTAACCTGCATACATATGTGGGATGATCTAAATCCTCATAACTTGATGGCTACTCCATATACACTTCTTCTTGCAATTCACCGTGCAAGAAGGAATTCTTAACATCCATTTGCTGCAAACTCCAACCTTTGGATACCGCCAAGGCAATCACATATCTAACGGTTGCCATCCTAGCAATTGGACTGAATGTCTAATCTTGTCTGACCATGATCTAGGTGCTTGCTTCAGCCCATAGAGCGCCTTCTTTAACCTGCACACATATGTGAGATGATCTAAATCCTCATAACCTGATGGCTACTCCATATACACTTCTTCTTGCAATTCACCATGCAAGAAGGCATTCTTAACATCCATTTGCTGCAAACTCCAACCTTTGGATGCTGCCAAGGCAATCACATATCTAGCAGTTTCCATCCTAGCAATTGGACTGAATGTCTCTTCATAATCTATGTCATATGTTTGAGCATAGCCTTTTGCAACCAGCCTAGCTTTATACCTACTAACTGAGCCACTTGCATTATGCTTGACTTTGTGAACCCATTTACAGTCAATAGCTTTCTTACCCTTAGGTAAGGGTACCAAATCCCAAGTCTTATTGGCTTCTAATGCAGCCATCTCCTCATCCATTGCTGCATCCCAATGAGCATGACCAATAATATCCTCAAAACAAGTGGGCTCAATATCCTCAACTAGTTTCACCATATAAGCATAATGGTGAGCTGCATAACCTTCAGAACCAAATCTTTTAACAGGGTATCTGACCCTGCTAGATCTACGTACCACTGGATCACTCAATGGAGCCTTTACATTACTATGAGCTCTCTATACACCTGGTGTTCTGAGACTGAAGGGATGCCAAGCTTATCATCCAAACTCTCCGAACCACTAGAATCTCTGTCAAATCCCAAATGACTGGTAAATGCATCATTACCATCCAGCACTTTCTTCTTTCCTTTGCCCTTCCCTGCAACACTTATAGATCCACTTGAAGATGTGGGACTACTCCTGAGTCTCCTAGACCAAGGTCTCATTGTAGGTATAGTACTAGTGTAGCGTGTCCACTAGAATCATCCAGGACACGTCTTAGTAGTCCATCGGAAAGAATGTCTAGAAAACTCCGCCCGGCACTCCCATGGAATGTTACGGGTTTTGCAATCTGGGTTTTCCCGTGTCTGCCACGTAGCGGAAGTATCCTGGCCGTTTCCCACTTAGGATCGACCGGAATTTGGGTTTTCCTGTTTGGTCATTAGCTAACAGCAACTAGCGTCAGACCCAAGCGAACTACTTTACGCAGAAACGCCAGGTCTGAAGCGGATTCACGCTGCACTTGGTTCAAGGAGAATGGGAAACGAGAGGGATGCAAAACTCAACCTCTCTACCAATAGGCATAGTCCCATTCCGTAAATCGGGTAAGACGTAACTCTAGGTCATCGCTCTCATTATTCGTTTTGATAATGATGATCATCCCGCTGTTCTTCGAGATTTTTGAGAAAAGTTCTCGGCTAACCGGGACCACCCAACCGTAGGACGGACCCATGGCCCATCCTCCGCACTTTCCTCAGTTTGTTTTAGTTATGTAATTATCTAACACATTAATTTGACATATAGCAATCAGCTTCTTTAATTACTCATGTTAAGCACTGGTTCCTTCACGTAATCTTATCACATGACATAGAAAAACAATATCAGCCAAATTCTTTATTATCATTTCATCATTTTATCTTTGAAATACAAGGAGTTCTGCCTGTAGGCTTGTCCATAATCTGCCCGAAGGCTATCCAGTAATCCGCTAGGGATCACTATTCCAAGCTTCTGCCCGTAGACTAGTATGCGGGCCTCGAGATCCAATCCCGAGTCACGTTAGCCTCTTGTGCAGGACCCGGAAGGCGAGGGATTTACAGCCAGAGCCCCCCTGGCACCCAAGCGTCCTCCTGCTCCAAGTAGAGCTCAACGGAAAGACCTCTCGCGACGGGTTCGGTCCACGTTCCCGGCGCGGTCAACAACCCCCTTGGTTAAGGTCAGGCAGGCAGTCGGGGGTAACTGAAGCTGCCTCTCCCTTCAGGCCTTCAACCTGAAGCATTAGATATCATTTCATCCTTTAGTTCTTTGAGCAAACAATGCAAACAGTGCTTTCTAAACTGTTACAAGCACAATCAATTCCAGTGGTCGTTTATTTGGCCAACTGTCAAGGAGTGAATCCTTCTTTCCGAATGCATCCAGCGTTCGATCCAGGATTAATTGCGACTTGGCAAGATCCCCAAGGGTTTATTTGTTCACCCTTTTGTCCTTGGGTTAGGGCCATACCCTGTTAACCCAACTTAACCAATATCTTAGGTTTTATTAACAGTAAATCCTGGCGACCATGTCGCTTTAATTTATTGATTGATCATTTGCTTCCAAGCAAATACCTAACTTTCCTTTACTTGGCAATTTTTTCCCCAAGACAGGTGATGTAACAGGATGACTACTCATTCTCTTGCAAGTTAAACTTGCGCAAGAACTTACCAACCTTATTTCAAGAAATGGCAAAACTCTCTTGTGAACAAACAACAAGTCTATGCAACGTTGCAACTTATTGCACAAGTGTCGCATCTATTCCATGGGATCATTTCACCCATAGAACGGCGTTTTCTGGTATCGGAATTATCTTCAGACGAGAAGCAGGGTTTAGGGTGTCTTTTTACCCAACCCATTCCTAATTACACTAGATCGACAACGTTTGGTCCTAGGGGTTCCAACTCAATTCGAGTTTCATCATTTGAACGAGTGATCCTTAGGGTAGAAACCCTAGATCGTTTCTTGCAAGGCCGTCCAATTGACTCAACATTTCGTGAATGTGGGTATGATCTTTGGGTTTGAGGGTTTTGACTTGGCAACAAGTGTAAAACTAGGTCGAATCCTTAACACGCTAAACCCTAGTTAGCACTTGGGATATTTATCATATCGACTGAATCATGCCTATATGAATCCCTTGTGGGTTAGGTGATTTAGACAATTCAATATACTTGTCTTGCGACAAGGATGAACCTTTCCTAGAGATAATAAACTAGATCTAAAGGAGAAAAATAGTTGCAACTACCACAATACATGTAAACATGCGATTCATTGCTTCTACGCATCACATAGTTCACAATAACTCTATCTTTCCTTGGTAAAGTAAAAATACATGATAATCTGGATACTAACTTTCCTAGGATCTGCTAGGACTTACATCAAATAATCATGCCTACTACCTTGTTATCTACACTTTAGAATCTCATGCTTTGTTAAACCATGCAACCTTTCCTAAATACGGCTCCTGATGAATGAAATTTTTGCATGACGACTATGCAACACGTAACTTTCTCCTAGCTACAATGAAGTTAATGAAGTTCATACAAAACTAAAGCTAGTGTTAACTTTTTCCATTTTACATGCCACTTGCAAGTCCATAAGATTAATTTCGTGCTCTTCTATTTCTTTTCGGATAACATCTTATGGGTGTTAACTTTTCCTCATGACTCATTACAAGGAAGATGTTGCCTAAAAATGCAACATACGCTTAATCTTTCCCTGTCTAGTCAACGGTGCACTTTAACAATTCCAACCTTATAATGATAGGCAACAGGTGTTCTAGGCTCGTCACTTTGAAAAGCACGACAAGGCAACATACTATTAAGGTCGTAAGATGGATAGACAATTTGCGTCTATAGCATTGAAAATACCAATTTTCCCAATTGCATTTAACTAGGCTAGGTGAATTTGAACATGCACGGGTGCTTCCTAATCCATGAAGTTATCGTGCTTAATGCATTACTTTTGTATGGAATCACAATAGTAAAAACTTGGGTTTGTGGGCTCGGGGAGATGTCCACGTGAATGCTAGGAGAAGATCCTCCCGCAGGCACGCCTTGCGACTTCTTGGGGGCCATCGTAGGCGTGATCACAGACTCTGCGGATTACCCTTGCTTCTACGCTTTCTCCGAACAGCCTTGAGATGTGCCTTCTCCCTTGTACGCAGGAGATTCCTTCACTGAAATTCGGATCTTTGAAAACCCGGGAGCTTGTGGGATTGGGGCTTATGGGAAGGCTTGTGGGAAGGAACTTTATGAGCCCGGTTTAAAAACCGGGAAGGCACGCAGGAACAAGGCCCAAAGGCCTTATCCTTTAGAAGCTTCTTAGAGAAGCTTCTAGGAAGCTTTTGAATTTGAGCAGGCCCGACGTGGAAGAAAGGAGGCCAATGATTGGGTAGATGTTTCCGTTGATGAAGGGAGGGGATTATGAGGACAATGGCAGGGGGAAAAATGGCGGCAGCCGCAGCACTATAGGCAGCAACAGTCGGCGGCCCTGGGAGTGGCGGCGGACAACCTGGCGGCGACGTCTCCAGCACGGCGGCCACGGGAGCGTTCTCCTCCTTATCCTTCCTCAGCGCAGCCTCCACTTCCCTCTCTGAACGTCTACTCCTCCCCCTTCGATTATCCCATTCGGCAACCTCCTCCCTAATGTGCCCTACTCTCCCTCTTCTCTCCTTAGCACAGTGATGGCAGCAGCTGTTCGTCCCCCCATCCTCCCTTCACACCTTAGAGGGTGTATTTATAGGACAGGGGGGGGAAGAGAAGAGCTCCACCACGTGGCCACTGCATGGCTTCCCCCCTCCTCATGCAGTCCCACCTCCACCAAGCCCATCCCCCCACACTCCCTCTCCTCCAGCCGTGCATCGGCTGGGGGAAAGGGATAAATATAAAAAAATTTGCTTTAATAATATCCATTTTGCCCCTCCCAAGAGGGTGTTTACGTGTGATTTGTGGATTTGAGCCCTCGGGCTTGCTTTGCCAATGCGGAGGTCTCGATTTCTCGCGTGCAGGTCACAGATTACACTACCGGCAATTCCAATATGAAAGATAACCTTTGCACGAGGTTTACGCAGTGTGCGGGAAATCAATATTCACGAGTGGGAATATTACAACTAGATGATGTTTGTGGTCTACTAAGACTCTGTGATTCTTGTTTTTCTTTTTGCACATAGTTGTCCTGATCATTATCATCATCTAATACATCACCAGTAGGTGCATGCCAACTACCCATCTCATCAAAGATAACATCCCTGCTCACTCTGAACTCACTTGTGACAGGGTTATAGCAACGATACCCTTTCTGCTCTAAAGAGTACCCAATAAAAATACATTTTTCAGCCTTTGGATCAAGCTTCTTCGGTAGTTCATCTGGCACATGAATATATGCAACACATCCAAATACCTTCAAGTGCGATACATCAAGCTTCTTGCCAGTAAAGCAATCTTCAAGAGTCATCCCATGAACTGCAACTGTGGGAGTTCTGTTCATAATGTAGACAGTAGTATGGATAGCCTCAGAACCAAAATGTTTGGGCATGTTCTTTTTAGCCATTAATGCTCGTGCAACTTCTGCAATATGCCTATTTTTTCTTTCTATAACACCATTTTGCTGTGGGGTATACCTGTAAGTAAATTGCCTCTTTATCCCATGAGTCCTCAAGAAGCCGTTGAACTCATTAGAGAGGTACTCTCCTCCTCCATCTGATCTCAAGCACTTCACTTTTAAGCATGTTTCTGTTTCAACAGCTGCCTTAAAAGATTTGAAGTGCTCAAACACATCATTCTTTTCCTTCATGAAGTATGCCCATAGCTTCATTGAACAGTCATCAATAAATGTGACAAAGTATTTGATGCCACCAAGAGATACATTCTGTGTAGGCCCCCAAACATCTATATGTACTACATCAAGTATATTTATGCTCACGTCTCTATCATGCGAGAAGGGTTGTCTCCTCTGCTCACCAAACTGGCATGCTTCATAGACTTTATGCAATTCTGCAACTGTAAAAGAAGGAAACCATGTAACCAATCCTCCGAACTGCATTAATTTCAGCCTTTGCACATTTGCATCTTCAATACGTTTATGCCATATTTCAATATATGCAACTACTCCTTTTCCTTTAGCATACATAGCAGCATCCATTGCAAGAATTCTAGTATCTAAAGTGAACATTCGGCCAACTCTACTTCCTTTTGCGACCACCTTTGAAGTATTTGAAAGGAATTAAAGATTTTGCATTGGTTTATTAGTGCCAAACAAAACTCTAATTCTTTGCATTCACTTCAGCTTTTGGGTTATACAAAATTAGATTGGGCAAGCTCTCACTTATCTATGCATTGTACAAGTGCAAATTTTTTATTTATCAATGGTTGTCTTGTTTCTTGGACTAACAAGAAATAATGGTGTGTTGTTGTTTCCACTAACAGAGACTGAAATGTAACTGCATCTTTAATAGCTCGAGAATTAGTATGGCTTCGAAAAGTTCTATTAGATATTGGCCATCCTCCTCTCTCCAGCATACCACTTTCATGTGATAACCAAAGTGCTATTAGTCTTTCTAAAGACTATGTTTAATATAACAAGTCTAAAAATATTGCAATGTATTATCATTATGTTCGATTTGAAGTAAAGAAAGACACGATCATGATTGAACACTTTCCAAGTGATCACATGACTACAGATATATTCAGCAAAGGACTCAATGAAGCACACTTCACTCTTTTGTGCTCAGAAAACTTGGAGTTACTCAACTTCAATCTTTTGGAATTAATCTAGGATGACATTGTAGTGCCATTGTACATACTCCTTGTAGGCACCATATACTTCACATATGCACATACACCTCAGACCTCTTTTTCATCTTTGTATATACATATTCAGTTTCACTTCACATGCACAGATTCACTTTACATGCACACAATAATACTTCTTGATCATGTCTGTACATTTGTATATAGGAGCTTGGGTTTTTCCCTTATGCTCCCTAAGGGTTTTTTCATCTACAACTAGAGACTTTTGTTTGAATGGGGGTGTTGGAGCTATATATAGCTCACCCTATCTAGACTAGGCCTCTAGTCTTTATGAGTGTATATGGTGTGTCTCTTCTCTCTCTCTCTCTCTCTCTCCCTCTCCATCTCTACATATCTTCTCTCTCTATATCTCAACACACACACCATGTAATTGGTCATCATGACTTGCTCACCTGTCATCTACTAACTCACTTAGTTGCAAACCATTCATCGACTCACCCACTATCAACTTAATCACTTATGCACTCAGCTAGGTTGCTTCTAGTACACATGCTCAAACATTTGACACTCAACTCCATTTCTCACCTACAATCAATCACACATGTGGACTCACTTAGATACTATACTCATCAATTTATACATTCTTGTCCCAAACCCTCACAAAAGCAAGAACAAAAAAATCGATGAGGATATAGTGAACTCATTGCCTTACGTTGTCCTCAACATCATGAAGTGAAAGCTTGTTTATGGCTCTACAATTTGTTTGTGTGATGGTACTTGATCTGTCTCCTCTACTACATAGCTCCTAATTTGATTTTCAAGCACTCAATTATCCTCAAGAAATACGATGAAGAAGAAAAGCCACCCAACCTCTCCTCCAATTCACATTTTCCCCAACAAGGGGAAGAAGAGAAGAGCGTGTGCATGGAAGAAGCTTCATCCGCCCCTCAAGTCCCTCACTCTTACACTCTCTCTCCCTCACTCTCAAGATGAAACACAAGAAGATAGAGTAGAAGCAAGAAAGAGAAGTATGCTCTCAAGTTTATATACTGCAAGAATAAGCTTATTTCACTTTCTAGCTTTTATACATGGCCCTTTTTTCTTGGGTACCCTTCCATTGCATCTGCTTAAGTCGGCCTTCTCTTACATTGTATACAATCTTTTATATTTTATAGTTATTTTTGACTTATCAAGCCACAATCGCTTGTGCTCATGCCTTTCTTAGATTTTAGAATTTGAACAGGAGAGAGCCCAACTCTTTTTTACAAAATATTTTCAAAATAATTTTCTTATCCAAAATTTATGATGCACTAGATATTTGCTCTAATTTCCACTTCTCTTGTCCTTCTAAATGTTTGAATTCTTTTCATCCTTTTGCATGCTTCATTTTTTTCACCTTCCTAATAGGGGCTACATTATCCCCTCTCCTAGACTTGTGCTAGTCCCATAGCACTTCAAATTTTGGTGGGTATCAATGTGTGGCCAGTGCTAGTCATGTAGAGGGTAATCACTAGTACTACTACAATTTTAGGCCATTGTTGGCATGGATGAGATTAGCACTTGCTTAGTTCATTGGTTGGCTTATTATTGAGGTAAAGGAGAGATAGAGTAGAATGACATGGGCCAGCAATGTTTTTGGTTTAGTCGAATCAATCTTCAAGTTGAATTCTCATTACAAAAGAGTGTGTGCACTTTCTAAGGGTGTGTGTCTACCTTGTTGTGCTATGACGATTGTACATGTGCAAGTGCCACTGGGAGAAGGGTTGAACCTCAAGAAAGCTGTTGAGATTGTTATCCCACACTTGATGACCCAATCGATGCTAGAGGAGGTGTGATGCAAAGCTCAGGGTGACATGTCTATTGATGCTCTCTAAATGTCTTGCCCTTGAGATACCTTGAGTCTATGAAGAAGGGAAAGGCTAGGGGATTGGAGCCCCTTATGTGTTACGAATATGTGTGAAATTAATTTTTTGCTTCTTATTATTTCCTCTTTCTATCCTTTCTCATTTTTTCACTCTTTTTTTGAAAGTAAAAATAAATGATAAGAACTTCATTATGGCTCTCTTTGATTCCTTAGTGTTGGTTCGGTGAGTGACTAGTGATCTTTCCAAGTATTCTTTTCTCATCATGTATGTTTTTAGTGCTAACCTTGTAGCCAGGGGTGTTGATTTATGCATCATGGTGAATGGAAACACCTTTTTGAGTTTATGGAGAAAGTTGAAGGAAAATTGCATGGGGAATTTTCGAGCCTCTCACTACTTTTAAGTATTAAGTTCCCTATCCTAATTGACTAAGATGTACTTCTACCTCTACCAAAAGGGTACATCTAATACTAGTTGGGGTGTGGTAGTGAGCCTTCTTTTACTTCTCTCCACCCTCTTCTTTCTTCTTTACATGGCCTCTATAATTCCTTCTGAAGGAGCAAGTACCTTTTCCATTATTGGCAATTTTTGGTTGTGGGATAGTTATTCCTTAGGTCCTTCGTGTTCCCTATCTTACTCAGGTGCAATTGGGATGGTGGTGGAGATTTTGTGGTTTGAGTGGATTCTTTGTTGCCTACCACCCTAATGAACCTCAAATCTTTTGTTGAGGATCCATTTTCCTTGGGTTTCAGCACCTCCTCTTTCTTTTTCATCCTATATTCCAATTGGGAAACTCCTATCCCTAGACTCTGCTTGAGTGCTTGCTTGGTGAGTTCCAGCTTCTTCTTAAGATTATCCTTTATATCCACCTTTCATGGTTCCCATACTTCAAGTAGTGTGTTAATGAAGCTTTGCTACTGAGCGAGTATTACTTCCTCTGTTTCTTTAGCCCTCTCAACTGCCAAGTTCTTTCCACACTCAATTTGAGCTAAACAAGTGGCTAGGTTTTGTAAGGCATTGATATTTCTTTCCTCCCATTGGTTCATATTTTTATTTGCCTACTCTAGCCCTTTTTTCTACCACTTCTTGAGGACGTCCAATGTAGTTTACTATTCTTGCCAGGTTTGGCTTAGGTTGTGTTTTTTTTTTGCACTTCATAGTCTAGTTTCTTTTAGAGTAGAGTGTAGCTGCTCATGGTTTTTTCTATTTTGTTCTCAAACCCTATGAGCTATCTAGTTTTCTATTGGGCCTCCTCTATTGTTTACTTTTCTTTCTCCAACTCCACCAATTTCCCTTGTAGTTGCTTCAGCTCTTCTAGCTTTCCTTCTACCTTGGTTTCTCTTTCCTTTCTTGGGTATATTAACTTTCGAGTTGTAAACAAATTTTCCTTTCAACTTCACATTTTTCTTACAACTCTTCATATTCCTTCCCTTTATCATTACTCTCTTTTAGCAGAGCCAATTTTATCTTTAAACCAACAAAGATTGCAATTGCTTTCTGATGTCGATATATTGCATGAGCTCCTTTACTCTTCTGGTCTTTTAATAGCTCTTCAAAGCCTTATTGTGTAGTTATACGTAGGAAAGTTGATGATCCTTTTGCTCTTGACATCTTTGTGCCTTCTAACAAGACTTTGCATCTAAAATAACTGCCATTCTTTTACTGCAAGTGGTTATAGCTTCTTCTAATATTAACAATGATAGTAGCAACTTTCTAGGCTGTTTCTGTAACAACTCCCCTCCCACAGTATGACCTCCCCCCTAATTAAACGATTTCTTTTAATTGGAAAGAAAAATGAATAATTCCCCCTACTCATGCCACCAACTAGCATACGGCGGGGGGGTGGTTGTCGTGTATCAACAGGGAGGGAGGGGGCTGCCATGTATCAACGGGGTGGGAGGGGGCTGCCGTGTGTCAAAGGGGCAGCAGGGGGCTACCATGTGTTGTTGAGGGAGCTCCGGGAGGGGGGATGACATGGTCAAGAGAGGGGGAGGTTATGAATACTCCCTCTTCCTTCCCCCCATCACTTGCATGGTGGCGACCATCTAGCTGGCCACCTTGTTGGGAGTAGAGGGGGAGGGCCTCCATACTGTTCCCAAGCATCCCCCCTCTATAAAAGGGCCTTGGGCATTGAAGAGAAGAAAGAAATGAGGATCGTTGTTGCCCGACTGGTGACTCGAGAGAGAGTGATGAGAAAGAAAGAAGAGAGAGAGAGAGACGGAAAGGGAGAGTAAGAGAAAGAGGAAGAGTAAGAGAGGAGAGAGAGTGAGAGAGAGGGAAAGAGAGAGTAAGAGAAAAGAGAAAGAAAGAGAGAGAGAGAGGGAATTTCTCTCTCTTTGAAGACTTCTGAGCTTGCCATCTTTCTTTTCCCCCCTCTTCGACAGGGTTCTCATGGACGAATTCCCTCCACAAGGAGTCCTCTCTCTCTCTCATAACCTAGGCGTGTAGCCACAAAGGAAAAACCAAAAGTATACGATGCCTCCCAAGCGAAGTAAAGTCCAATCAAACATGAATCCCACTTCAACCGATGGAGCTGCGAGTCAAGGAACTGCGTCACTTGGTAGGAACCACGTCTTTTGGTAATCAAGTGCATCCCATAAATCCTACCCTAATGGGAGGCCTTAAGAACATAGGCTGAATTCATCGGGAAGGGAGAAATATTTGGCGAAAGCCTATGATAACAAACCACCAATTAGGTTGCATCATTCTATGATGTTGGAAATTGTGTTTATTTTCACTTTGGCATGTTTTGAACGAATAAATTGCATGAAATAATTTGCATTCATGCATGCTAAAAAAATCAAGGACCTTATTGACTGCATTTGTAATGCTGTAGATTATGCACTAACATTGGCATGCTTGAAGGTATTGAAAAATGGGTTGTTAGGATGCTTATGTATATTCATCATTAAGCGGAACACATACTTTTTTTGCTTCGCGAAATTGGTTAAATTGAAAAGGTAGGGGTAAAATCTTGAATAAAATCCATGAGAATCGTGAGTGCTACAATAATGGGTTAAGTATGTTTAGGTCATTGCAACAATAAGCGAGGTTTTGGGCTCCTATAATCTTTTAGAGAGATGTAGCTCGCACATGCATTAGGCATGATGACTTCATGTTCCTTGTACAAAAGAAAAATACAAGCCTTTATTTATAATTTGTGTCAGTGCATTCAAAAGAAATTCCCAAGAGTAGAACTCCACATTACATCATCGTCCTAGGAAAGACTCGCACGTATCGTAGATGGTTTCAGTAGCACTACTAGCGATTTATCTTAAAGATAGTTATAAGACACTCATATGAAGCGTTAACCTTAATTGCTCATGTAGTTCAATGAGATAAATCCTATATGGGCCTTAACTCAACTTTTTTAGGATTAAAGGTAATTGAGCCAATCTATTGTTACTTCATAAGTAGACCATGAGACAAGTAAAACACTCACTGGCCTCTATTCCAAATCTAGCCTCGATAAAGTTGAAACAACTTTGAAGATATCACCTTTGACCGTGACGCAATCTGTCGTTAATATAGGAGGCTCGAGTGTTGTTTCTTCCAATGACGAGAACACTGGATTAAAGACTAGAAAGCTATGACACCTTCCATTCGAGAACTATCAGATATAGATCCAATTGCGTAATTGCTTGCTTCTATCACACAAGAGTGGGGTCAGAAAGAAGGTATTCCCTAATCCTCAGAGGATATTGGAAATTTCCGCCAAGGCAAGAAGGTCAAATGCTAAGCTTCAAGATAGGGACCCCCACCTTAGTAGATATCTCAAGCACTCGCCTACACCTTTGTTTGTGCTTGTAAATTTAGGAACACCACTTCAAAAAAAGATTGTGTAACCCCGATCTCATAAATGAGAATAATAAATCAGGTTGAACTTTTGGAGGCCACGCCAAACCACCCCCAGCCGGCCGCCAAACCTAGCCAAGAGGGTTCTAAATAGTTGTGATGCGAACATGGACCGAACCCGTGATGAGAGGTCTCACCGTGGTGTCGAAGGGTTTGTGAAAGGAAAGTCGCGTCTTCAGAAGACCTTGATATATGTCAAGATGGAAGATCAATCAAATGAATAATCCAATGTTAGAGATGGTTCTAGTATTCAACTCTGAGTCATATATTTTTAATAGCCATACAATAATTCCAGAATTCAATCAATAAATTCTGTGGTTGTTTCTTTTGATATGTAAAGAAATGTCCCATCATCGATCTCAGTGGTGGCGAGGACAATTCATTCTTTGTTGTCTGCTGTTTGCTTTTGAGTGGTAGGCATTGTGATCTATGAAAGTCTGAGGTATATTTAATAGCAGATGACTTTTTGCTTTAACAGTCTATATTTAATATCAATGGACTGATATACTTTTAATGTACCCATCATGGCAAAGGCCTTTCACAGTACAGTTTTCCATCCATATGTATATTAGCAAGACCACTGTAACATCTCATTCAAACTGGTAAGGTTCGTTCAGGATTTCCTGTTCAGATGATGGATGGGAAAGGAGTTTGGTGGTTGTCAGTTCGTATAATATCCAAGCTGTAAGGTGGTTTCAGCAGCTGTTATGCTCGAATCATTCTGCTACATAGATCCAGCAGTTGCTAGCCTTGTAGATGAAGCCTCAGCTGCTACAAGCTTTGAAGATTTCACACTTGATGTGTTCTGAATGTCCTGGGTTCTAATTACACTGTATGCTTGTATCACGGACAACTCAGAAAGCTGAGATTTCACTAATTCGTTCTCCTGAAGGAGATTCCCAAGCCAACACCAATACTTTGTCATAGAACACAGACGATAGCTCTGAATGTGCCAGGCTGAGTGCCCAAAGATGAAGGTTGGGTGCTGTTTCTAATTTGAATTTCTCATGATCAGAGTCTCCATGGTCAAGATCAACAGAATCAGAGTCGGATCCTCCAAGTATACCATATGCCCGCCCTTGTACCGCTCAGAGATCATAGGCTTCTCGCCAGGGCCAGCAAAGACCTTGAAAGGCCACAATTTGATGTCGCTCTAGACGGAAGTGTCAGTGGTTATAATGATTGTTGCTCTTCTTGCTTTAAGCACGGGCCTCTGGTAATCCAGACTGAGGATATGCCGCGCGTCATCTTCTTCTATGGTTGGCTTTGCCTCTGCGAAGATTCATTGTGAGTGGGACGGGGTGCTCCGACGATGGAGGAGCAGAATTCCAGGAAAAATGACCATGATGGCGCCCTCATCTTCTTCAACACTCCCACTGTCCTCTATTGTGATGACATCTGATACGATCTGCGAGCCAATACAGGAGCTCTTGGTAAGAAGAACAGCTTTTGAATCTTTACGGGCGTACGCACAGTGCTGGAGCAGGCAATCTTTTGTACGCTGGCTTTAGATCGCATCAGAAGCGAAAGTCTCCTTTCATGTAGATGATGGCTTGTTTCCTTTGCCGAGATGTATACCCGAGCTTGTTGCTCCTACTGCATTCAAGAACACAGAAACAGATGCGCACGGGAGCCCACGTTTCTCCCCTGAGTCCCTCTCCTCCAATCAGTCAAACGTTGCTGGGATTCGTCATTCCTCGTCCTCCTCGCCACATCTGCTGCCTCCCTTACTAAGCGCTGAATACCAAATCTAGAAGAGATCTGAATAAGTGATCGATCTAACCATCAAGTTACATCAAATTCTTCCTTTGTCTCCATTTTGTGTGATGCTAAATGAGCCAAAACTACCGCAGCTGTCTCCTACGACCTTCTTTTCATCAGCCATGATCTCCCTCCCAGAATTCTGCGCTCCCCCCCAAGCTCCTTGAGAGTCCTCTCCATTCGTCGTTTTTACTGTTCTTTCATCGTTCCCCCCATCAGCTCAATACCTGTCCCCTTTTCGTTCCTGTCTCCCCTCCAAAAATAGGCTCCTTTTTTCCCCGTCAGAGCTCTTCTTCTGCTGCATTGTTATTGTTAGCCGTCGTCCCTACTTCGTTTTTCTTTTCTTCATCTTCTCCTCGTTTTTGTAGTGTTCGTCCCGCCCTGGATTTAGAGCATTCTCCCCCCAAAGCGCGCCTCTCCTGTTCCCAGATTAGCGTCCTCCTTTCCGAGATTCCTTGCGCGTCGACTCCCCTTTTTCTCCTCAAAATTCTACACTATATTATTTTCCTTCTCTCCCTCCAAAAACACCTTTCAAAAATTAAAGCTTCTCTTTTTCCCCCTTCAAAAGCACGACTCCTCTCATGAGCTTGAATATGCCTCCACTAAATCTGAAACACTAGAACCCCCAAAAACATGTCCCAACAACTCACAAGGTCAAATGTCCTTTCCTAGTTCCAATCTGTAAATTTGTGTGATTCCTTGGCTCATCACTATTCTCCCCTGTAATTTCCTCCAAAGATCTTCCCTTTGTTTCAGGGACAAGAAAAGTGAAAAAGAAACCCAGCTCATTGTAGTATTTGCTATTCACAGCAATAAGATTGATTGTGTACAGATTTGAGAAAATGCACTCCTCTTACATCCCTGAAAGCAACCCTTCCATATGCTGAAAATAAATGTAATCACAACAACTAAATCTGTACAAAGTACCAAATCCCATGCACAACTTTTGGGTGGTTTACACACCTCGAATGCGCAGCAATACGACATCCACCCCCTCTAATCGTGCGCATCCTCCGGATGGGCCAACTACCCATGATCATTATCATCAAGATCCACAAACAAATCAATCTCTTTGTTATGCATTTCCGGTAGATCAACAAGATTTTCAGCCATATCATCTGTCTCTTCCATTGGAGTTTCTTGTCGTTGCTCTTCTCTTGAAAATTCTTCCAATGCATAATCCTCATCATCTCTTTTCTTGAAAAACTTGATTCTTTTTCCAGCAATAGGCACTCTAAGCACTGTTCCATCCAATTCTGTCAGCTCATATGTTGTATTATCAAAGACATGTCTGACTATGTATGGCCCAAACCATCTTTTCACCATCTTCCGAAAAATCTGCAATAACTTCCTCATTTTCCGCATGGTTCTAGTGTGGCTCTCATCCCAAAATAGTTTCTGCCCCTTTCGAAACAGCTGATAAAAACAATCTGCTATGTGTGCAAAATGAGGTATCCAAATCATATAAAACACACAAGCTCCAATGAATCTCTGTATCTCTGAAGTGGTAGAACAATACTCCATGATCTTGCCTATAAAATCCACCTTCTTATCCACATTCTTGTATTTCGTGTCAACCCTGGCTTCATTATGTTCTTCTGCATTACATAAACCTTGCTGTAAATCAGCAATTCTGCACTCCAATGGCTGAATATTCTCAGCCCTTTGCTCTATGGACTGCATAAAAACAGCCCCAAACTCTGAATGCTGAAATATTTCAGCAGTAAACTCTGTTGGCTGAAAATTTTCAGCCCTCTGTCTCTCTGAAAGCTGATCATAACCAGCTGGAAACTCTGTTTGCTGAATTTCTTCAGCACTCAACACTCTTTGCTGAGTTACCTCAGCCTCTGACTCAATCTGTGACACAAAATCTGCAATTTCATGAAACATGTCCAGGGACTGCACTAATACATTACCATGACAATTCAGCATATCAGTTTTCAGCATATCTCTCATCTCTGTCATCGTATCTGCACAAATCACACTGTCATACATACCATCTATGTGCTCATCATCCTCCAAAATTCCTGCATTTTTCAAATTTTTCTCCTTCCTACATATATACTGCCTGGCAGCTCTAGACAATCTAGAAGTCTTCTGATAGCTCATTGAACTGTTTGCTGAAATCCCAACATAACCGGAGGAGAAAACACTGCTGCTGCCAGGAGGCGAGAACTCCAATCTCCTCTCCTCTGTACCACCGTTGTCTCGCGAAACGGCGGTACCTAATGAAAACCCGAATCCCTCACAGTGGGCAAGGGTGCATCTCTCAGAGTATCTCTGTTTCTAACATGATTCACACATACAGTCATAAACTGAACTGCTCTCATACCATCTTTACTGCGAATCCGTGCATAAGCAGATCCATCATCCATGACCTTTGTCTCCATGCGCATCTCTGTAATGAATGGCTGTCCAAGAATTATGGGATACGAGCATGAATCCTGCACAAAGAAATGAAAATCCTCCTCTACATCACCAATAGAAACCCTGACACTAGGGCAAGCAGCATATAAATCACCTGCAGTGTTATTGGCGGCTCTCATACGCCACCCATGCTCTACATCCATAGGCCATCTGTTACTCTCATAAACTCCACGAACAATGAGATTAATCTCTGAACCATGATCAACCAATGCAACATAAGGCACCTGTTTTTCTTCAACCTTTACCATCGTCTCTGTAGTTGCCCTAGCCCAATGGCTCCGTGAAAAGTGACTACGCGGTATCAAAACAGGCTCATCAATTTCAGCATAATGCATAGGCTGAACCCTCTTCTCTACCTGCGGCAAAACAAAAGCATTATCAACCATAACCTCATCATCATCCTCATCCAACTCTCCAATCAAAACTCCCTGTGTATCAGTGGTAGCCAATGCATGTCTTTTCCTCTTCAGGACCTCCTGAAACTGATCCTAAAACTCTCTTTTTGAGATGCCCAAAATCTCGGAAATAGTGAAAGTCACCTCACTGCCAAGTATCTTATCATTAAAGATTTTCTTCATGTCTGTAGATGTCTCAATATCGGACATCAATCTGAATCCTGGCTGCTTTCTCTCTCTAGGCTCTTGCCTCTTTTCTCTCTTTTGAGCATCCTCCATCTGTCGATCTGGCCCTGGTCTTGAAGACGGTCCTGCAGTAGGTGGAGTAACAAACTCACCTCCTCTAGTCTTCTTAGCTGCACTTGGATTTTCTTCATCCCTCTTACGCTTCTCCTCAACAAATACATCTGCACCATGAGATTTAGCCAAATAAGCATAAATAGAATACCTGTCAACAGGCGAGTCCCATCCTGTCTCTGATCTGATGCTAGAGCCTGCGCTAGTCAAAACAGTTTGCTGAATTTTTCCCTTGTTTGCAGTCTCCATAGCATAAGTCCATAGTGCAGACAGAGTCTTCGATCCCTTCTCAATCTGTACTCCATATGCAGAAGCATCACCTCTAGCCGTCACATAAGAAGTACGCGCAGCCATGTCCTCCACTAACTTCTTCATTCCACCTTTACCAAAGTTGGTAGCAAGTGGAGCTCCTGTCTCAGTCAACCAAATCTTACCATCTTGCCCCCAATATACCAAGTTCTGCCTCCTTGCATCCTGGAAAGAGTCACAATCCCTGCAATGCTGATGCTCCGTACTATCACACCAAATACATCTCCGATCTCTCCTAGGAGCACTAGGAGCACTCCTAGGTGCAATAGGAGCACTAGAAGAAGTAGCAGGCGCAGTCGAAGCAAACTGCTCCTTCAACTTACCCACCAACTCCGCTTTGACTGACTCAAGTGTCAAATTTGTGATACCTTTGATTATGTCATCAAGAGAAGTAGGCACCGATGGAGCGGATGGTTTTGGAGCAGAAGGTGTAGGCATCGGTCGTGGAACAGGAGGAATAGGTGGAGTAGAAACAGTAGGCACTGGCATAGGCCAAGAAACTGGCTGAGGAGGAGAAGAAATAATAGGGATAGAAGTAGTCATAGGAGCAGATGATGGTGTAGGTGTCATGGAACCATTCTGTAGGCGAGTCTTCCATATCCTCCTCTTGGTCAATGTCGAGACTGCATCCTGAGCATCCTGACAATCAGTTTTAAGACCCATAGGCTTCGTGCGATCTTCAAGAAGCTCACCCAATTCTTCTTGAAGAGCAAGATCTGCAGCTTGCAAGAAAAGTTCAACTTTTTCAACATCTAATTCTCTTTGTTCAATGGCATCAAGCTGACTATACCTCTCTTCGAATTCTCGAATCAACTCCGAAGCAGCAAGACCTTTGTTTGGCATGTAGACCCACTCTCGGAATGACCGTCGAGTAGCCATACCAAAGTCCTCAAGGAAATATTCTTCTTTAAGAGCCTTCTTAAAATCTTGCCAATGTGTATTTTGAATAAATAAATCAGTCACTTTTGTCCTCAAAGCAGGTGTGACAAGACGAAGGAAGTACTTACTCATAAGTCCAGCAGGAACTCCAAAAAACCCCATCTTGATCTCATATGTCTTCAAATATGCTGAAACATTACGCCCGTCAAATAGCTTCTTCTCACTCTCAACTGCTTCAATAGCCTTAGTCGCGCTGTTTGCATTCTCCTGCTCTAAATAGAGTTGCCTTTGCTGAGACAACTGTTGTTGATGCAATTGTTGTTGCTGCTGCATATACATTTGTGTTTGCTGATTTTGGAGCTGCATATACATGGACATATTCTGCAAAATCTGTTTTAGATCCTCCGTTGAAGTACTTGACGCAGCAGTCATTGATGGAGCTGAAGTAGAGGCAGCTGGAGTTGTAGAGGAAGCTGAAATAGAGGCTGAAGTGTCTCCCATCCTGAAATTTCTGCGACGCTTTCACGTCAGGTTCACCAAAGATGTCGAAGGGTTTGTGAAAGGAAAGTCGCGTCTTCAGAAGACCTTGATATATGTCAAGATGGAAGATCAATCAAATGAATAATCCAATGTTAGAGATGGTTCTAGTATTCAACTCTGAGTCATATATTTTTAATAGCCATACAATAATTCCAGAATTCAATCAATAAATTCTGTGGTTGTTTCTTTTGATATGTAAAGAAATGTCCCATCATCGATCTCAGTGGTGGCGAGGACAATTCATTCTTTGTTGTCTGCTGTTTGCTTTTGAGTGGTAGGCATTGTGATCTATGAAAGTCTGAGGTATATTTAATAGCAGATGACTTTTTGCTTTAACAGTCTATATTTAATATCAATGGACTGATATACTTTTAATGTACCCATCATGGCAAAGGCCTTTCACAGTACAGTTTTCCATCCATATGTATATTAGCAAGACCACTGTAACATCTCATTCAAACTGGTAAGGTTCGTTCAGGATTTCCTGTTCAGATGATGGATGGGAAAGGAGTTTGGTGGTTGTCAGTTCGTATAATATCCAAGCTGTAAGGTGGTTTCAGCAGCTGTTATGCTCGAATCATTCTGCTACATAGATCCAGCAGTTGCTAGCCTTGTAGATGAAGCCTCAGCTGCTACAAGCTTTGAAGATTTCACACTTGATGTGTTCTGAATGTCCTGGGTTCTAATTACACTGTATGCTTGTATCACGGACAACTCAGAAAGCTGAGATTTCACTAATTCGTTCTCCTGAAGGAGATTGCCAAGCCAACACCAATACTTTGTCATAGAACACAGACGATAGCTCTGAATGTGCCAGGCTGAGTGCCCAAAGATGAAGGTTGGGTGCTGTTTCTAATTTGAATTTCTCATGATCAGAGTCTCCATGGTCAAGATCAATAGAATCAGAGTCGGATCCTCCAAGTATACCATATGCCCGCCCTTGTACCGCTCAGAGATCATAGGCTTCTCGCCAGGGCCAGCAAAGACCTTGAAAGGCCACAATTTGATGTCGCTCTAGACGGAAGTGTCAGTGGTTATAATGATTTTTGCTCTTCTTGCTTTAAGCACGGGCCTCTGGTAATCCAGACTGAGGATATGCCGCGCGTCATCTTCTTCTATGGTTGGCTTTGCCTCTGCGAAGATTCATTGTGAGTGGGACGGGGTGCTCCGACGATGGAGGAGCAGAATTCCAGGAAAAATGACCATGATGGTGCCCTCATCTTCTTCAACACTCCCACTGTCCTCTATTGTGATGACATCTGATACGATCTGCGAGCCAATACAAGAGCTCTTTGTAAGAAGAACAGCTTTTGAATCTTTACGGGCGTACGCACAGTGCTGGAGCAGGCAATCTTTTGTACGCTGGCTTTAGATCGCATCAGAAGTGGAAGTCTCCTTTCATGTAGATGATGGCTTGTTTCCTTTGCCGAGATGTATACCCGAGCTTGTTGCTCCTACTACATTCAAGAACACAGAAACAGATGCGCACGGGAGCCCACGTTTCTCCCCTGAGTCCCTCTCCTCCAATCAGTCAAACGTTGCTGGGATTCGTCATTCCTCGTCCTCCTCGCCACATCTGCTGCCTCCCTTACTAAGCGCTGAATACCAAATCTAGAAGAGATCTAAATAAGTGATCGATCTAACCATCAAGTTACATCAAATTCTTCCTTTGTCTCCATTTTGTGTGATGCTAAACGAGCCAAAACTACCGCAGCTGTCTCCTACGACCTTCTTTTCATCAGCCATGATCTCCCTCCCAGAATTCTGCGCTCCCCCCCAAGCTCCTTGAGAGTCCTCTCCATTCGTCGTTTTTACTGTTCTTTCATCGTTCCCCCCATCAGCTCAATACCTGTCCCCTTTTCGTTCCTGTCTCCCCTCCAAAAATAGGCTCCTTTTTTCCCCGTCAGAGCTCTTCTTCTGCTGCATTGTTATTGTTAGCCGTCGTCCCTACTTCGTTTTTCTTTTCTTCATCTTCTCCTCATTTTTGCAGTGTTCATCCCGCCCTGGATTTAGAGCATTCTCCCCCCAAAGCGCGCCTCTCCTGTTCCCAGATTAGCGTCCTCCTTTCCGAGATTCCTTGCGCGTCGACTCCCCTTTTTCTCCTCAAAATTCTACACTGTATTATCTTCCTTCTCTCCCTCCAAAAACACCTTTCAAAAATTAAAGCTTCTCTTTTTCCCCCTTCAAAAGCATGACTCCTCTCATGAGCTTGAATATGCCTCCACTAAATCTGAAACACTAGAACCCCCAAAAACATGTCCCAACAACTCACAAGGTCAAATGTCCATTCCTAGTTCCAATCTGTAAATTTGTGTGATTCCTTGGCTCATCACTATTCTCCCCTGTAATTTCCTCCAAAGATCTTCCCTTTGTTTCAGGGACAAGAAAAGTGAAAAAGAAACCTAGCTCATTGTAGTATTTGCTATTCACAGCAATAAGATTGATTGTGTACAGATTTGAGAAAATGCACTCCTCTTACATCCCTGAAAGCAACCCTTCCATACGCTGAAAATAAATGTAATCACAACAACTAAATATGTACAAAGTACCAAATCCCATGCACAACTTTTGGGTGGTTTACACACCTCGAATGCGCAGCAATACGACAGCGGGTTGGTTTGAATGTAGGGGGATGCTTGGATGACAAGGGGGCTGTGGATGTAAATTCCCTGCCTCCGGGTCCTACTCAAATGATTCGTGTGACTCGGGATAGACTCTCAAGGGGCCCTTGTTACTAGTGCAAGGGGGAAACTTGGTGAAAACAAAGTGCATCCTTATGGATTGCGAATATTGTCCCTTTTGAACAAGACTCATATCTCTAATAAATTGCTAATATTAAGTTTACTTCTAGGAAATGTGTTTGAATTTGTTTTCATGTCACTGCTATAAGATTATGTGACATCTAAAAGTGATAGGGCTAATTAGATAACTAAACCCTATCCTTTAAGAGGCTAATTAAGGAAGCTACTTTTACATGTGACATCTAAAAGTGGTAGGGCTAATTAGATAACTAAAGTACACCAAATGAGGGAAGCAGGAGGGCAGAACCCCCGATGGGTCGGTCCTATGGCATGGTGGTCCTCCTAGAGAGTTGGGAGGCTTCTCACAAGATTTTACCATCGTTAGACCTTTGGCCAACTCAAGTTAATTCCCAAATTCATACCATTTTTGGGGTCTGGAAGGGGATTATGCCCTACGGACAAAGAGGTGGAGTGATGCATCCCTCTCGTTTCTACTTCTCCTTAAACCCAGAGGGGGATGGACTTGCTTCGGATTGGGTAACTTCGCATATAGGAGAGTGATGGGGAAACCTTGACTACCAGGGATTCAAGATTCAAGTCGATCCTAGTGGGTTCGGCCGTGAACATTCCATTGCAAGGGGAACTCAGGAAAACCTAGGCGAAAAACCCTGTGACATTCTGTGGGAGTGCCGAGCGGCGAAGCTTAGATTCGTTTCTTGATGGACTGCCAAAAACGTGCTTGGATAGCCAAGCATGTCATAGTTGGTGGTATTAGAGCCGACCCACAACTGAAACAATTAGGGAGAAAAATCGGGAAGAGTGAGGCGATGTGTTCATTAGAAAATGTTTTTCTTTTTTTTACTCACTTGTGGATTGCTGCCGCTTCCAGACTTACGAGGCATGGAGTAGGTTCCTTGTATTTCATATCATGTTTAGGATAGCTATGAACTTTACAAGCTATCATAGACGGTTTGACATGATGGGGATCCTGAATCGGCTCTACAACCCCTCATCACCATTGTATGTGGAAAGGCATTGGACATGCAGCATGGGATACTGCTACATAGACGCCAACCGACTCACCTATCTTCAAAACAATTTAAGGAGGTTAAAGTGGTTGGAAGACTTGAAGATTATCAAGTTATTCATATTCCATGAGGCTTGTGTGAACTCGACCCTACACATTGGACGCCGGCAAGTAGATCAGAATTGCTACATCTACAAAGAGGTGGATAAAATTTTACCAGCGGCGGATAGAATTAAAGTAGTGGGGAGAAATGAATGTCATGGCTATCAAAAACAAGGATTTCCTAAACTTCCCATGACTTATCACTTCCTGAGAATCCATTCCCCCAATCAATACTACTATTCTGTCCCTATAGCTGATTCCAATAGGAAATTATTAACCTGGTGTTAATGTAATTCCTGAAAAGAAAATCATCTTAGCCAAACCCTATCTACTCCCAAATGATTGTACTTGAGGCTTACGCTTCCCTATGGTTAAATAAAAATTGTATGTTCATTTGAATGGTTGCATAGTTGCAATGGAAAATATGTGCGCATTGGTTTAAGTTGTATAGGGGTGTGTAAATGCAAACCTAACACATGAGAGTTTAAATGGTAATCAGATACAACCCCAAGTGCAGATCCAGAATCCTGTTTCTGCACTAAGCCCAACAGAGGTACAATAGAAGAATTTTCTTCTCAAACAAATTAAACTACCAGAATTTGATGGAAAAGGGAAGATTGTTGAAGTTGATGCTGAAATATGGATTGAATCCATGGAGGACTATTTTAGTGCAGTTGTGACAGCACCTGTGAACCAAGCCATGATTGCTAAGCTCAAGCTCACTGATAAAGCTCGGCTGTGGTGGAAGCAATGGTGTAAAGACCAAGCAGTGATTGGAAGCACAATAACTTGGGAAAACATAAAGGAAGTAGTGCAAGGAAGGTATATGCCACCTACATACAAAACTCAAAAAATGAATGAGTTCTTGAAGTTGAAACAGTTGGGCTTGTCTTTGGAGGCATACTACTCGAAATTTGTTTCCTTACTAAAATACGCCCCAACAATGAGTATCCCCCAACAGGTCTTGAAGTTTTGCGATGGGCTGAATCCGCCAATAAACATTCGGTTGGAATCAATGCATCCTTCGACTTGCAAGATGCATTGATAAGAGCAGGACCTATTGCTCAAGAAGTCCCAGCCAAAGTCCAGACCTTGGGCGTACAGAGACCAAAGTTCGGGGATGTCCAGAACTCAAATTAAAAGGGCGCAAGGATAGAGTCAAGGCCAATGGAAGAAGCCAAGAGCAAATGCAATCAATGACTTTGTCCCCGCTCAAATAAGTGATCAAAGCATGTGTTGTTTCCACTACAATGAACCTGGGCACTTCAAAAGGGAATGTCCCAAACTTGGCAAAGACTGCCGTCAAGGGAAATTCGAAGGCCAAGCCAGGGCTACCTATGGCTGGGGTCGTGCAGCATTGGGAAGGGAAAAAACTTCCAATATTACCACTAAAGTATTAGATGAAGAAGAAGATCAGTGCATGGAAGCCAAGATTGAGAGGGAAACCGTTCATGCTGCTCTCCATAAGAAGGGGCCAAACCGCCAATTCTCAGTGATTCAAACACCATCAAACTACTAGGGTAAGGAATTCAAAATCTTGATTGACTATGGCAGCTGTCATTCTTTCATTTCACCGATCTCTGCAATAAGAAGGTCAGGGATAGCCACTGTAGCTACACCCACTTTGCTTGTCAAACTAGCAAATCGGTGAGAAATCACTTGCATTAGACAAACTACTAAGGTGGAATTCCTACTCGAAAATGAGCCCACAACTATTAAGTTCAGAGTAATGAATCTAGGTGTCCATGAATGTCTACTCGGGATGGATTGGCTAATCCCCAATGATGCTCACGTTCATTGTGAAAAGGGTCAAGTCTCCTTTTGGAATCCTAAGGGTGAGCTAGTTACAACACAAGGTGAAGTAGGTAAACCAAAGATCCAGCTAGCTAAGGCAACGTGAATAGCTCAAGGAATAAGGAAGGGGTTACCCGTCTACCTGATCAAGCTAAAAAAACTAGATCAGGCAGAGGACAACAATGAATGGCTAAAGGAATATGTGGATGTATTCCCAGAAGAACTGACTGAATTACCAGCACCTAGGGAAGTGGACCATGAGATTAAGCTAATCCCAAGAGCTACTCCAATTGTGAAAAGGCCCTATAAGATATCCATTCCTGAAGCCATTGAGTTAAAGGAACAACTCAAATAGCTATTGGACCAAGGGTACATACGCCCCAATAGTTCTCCTTGGAGCTCCAGTCTTGTTCCAAAAGAAGAAGGATAGTACAGTTTGACTTTGCATCGATTATAGAGGCCTGAACCAAGTAACCGTCAAGAATAAATACCCCATTTCAAGGATATACGAGTTGCTCGATCGACTGCAGGGAGCAAAAATATTCTCCAAGATTGATTTGAGGTCAGTGTATTATCAGATCCGCATCAAGGATGAGGATATTCCAAAGACAACATTCAATACCAGATATGGTCATTTTGAATTCATAGTAATGTCTTTTGGATTGACTAATGTCCCTGCCACCTTTAACAGGCTAATGCAGGACATTTTTAGACCATACCTTGATGATTTCATACTCGTCTTCTTTGATGACACCATGGTTTATTCCAAGGAAGTGGTGGATCATGAATCCCAAGTTCACATCGTCCTTGAGACCATGAGGAATCATAAGCTCTATGCTAAGAAGAAAAAGTGTGCCTTCCAGAAAAGTCAGATTTAGTATCTTGGATTTATTGTGTCAAGTGAAGCATTCTCTATAGACCCTATCAAGGTTAAGGATGTCCAAGATTGGCCCCCATCAGCTTCTATTAAAGAAGTACATAGCTTTATTGGATTAACAAGTTGATACATGATCTTCATTAAGGACTATGCTTTAATCGCAGCACCCCTCAAAAATTTTCTAAAAAGGCAAGTTGCCATAGTGTGGACTCCCTCTAAACAAGCAAGTTTTGATCAACTCAAGCATAGCTTGGTGACAACACCAATTCTGAAGCTCCCTGACTTAAGCAAGGAATTTGAGGTTGCCACAGATGCTAGCACACTGGCACTGGGTTGTGTACTAATGCAAGATGGTCATTCCATAGTCTATTCCTCTCGAAAGCTAAAAACCCATGAGATAAATTATGCCACCCATGACCTCGAATTGCTAGCAGTGATCCATGCCCTCAAACTTTGGTGACATTACTTTCTTGGTAACAAGTTTTCTTTGGTCACGGACCATAAGAGCCTTAAATGGATCTTCACCCAGACCGACCTCAACATGAGGTAACATTGTTGGATAGAAGTTTTACAGGAGTATGATTTGGAGATCAGGTATCAACCCGACAAAGAGAATGTGTTCGGTGATGCTCTAAGTCACAAGGCATTCCTCAACTCTCTTATCATGGAGGAACCCTCAATGGCCGAATCTTTGGCAACTATGGTGTCAATGCCTAGCAACCCTGTCCTCGAACTAGCCAAGGAAGAAGCTAGCCATGATCCAAAATATCTGGAGATGATAAAGGGAACTTTGGAGAAGCACCAAAACCCCAGACTCAAGGTCAAATATCGAGAATTCTCCGTCAATGAGGGACTTGTCTATTTTAGGACAAGAATATGTATACCCTTGAGCAAGAAACTCAAACAGAGAATACTTTGGGAAGCACATGAGTCCCCTTTTTTAGGCCATCCCAGATATGTCAAGACCCTCAACATGGTCAGAAAGAGCTACCATTGGGGAAGGCTAAAGGAAGACGTACTCAAACATGTCATAGAATATTTGTCTTGCCAACACATTAAGGCAAAACATGTCAAATGAAGTGGGAATTTATCAGCATGGATTTTGTTGAAATTATAAAGCTTCAGATATTGCCAAACTGTTCATCAAGGAGATTTTCAAGCTCCATGGGTTGCCCAGAAGGATTGTTAGTGACTGCGACTCCCTCTTCACATCTCAGAGGGATATTTGGGGCCATTGGGACTCAACTCTGTTTCAGCACAACCTATCACCCTCATATTGACAGCCAAACACAGAGGGTCAATCAAGTCGTGGAAGATATCCTTAGAGCTTATTGTTGTCGTGAACCCAAGAAATGAATTCAATATCTACCATTAGTAGAGTTCGCCTATAATGCTTCCTACCAACAAAGCATTCAAATGACACCTTTTCAAGCATTGTATGAGCATGATTGCCGTACCCCATTGAACTTTTTAGATCCTACTTTAAGGGTAGAAGCTTCTAAGTAAATGCTCAAGGAAATGGATGAGCATGTTAAGACCATCAGACAAGACATTAGAGCCGCGAAGGATAGGCAGAAAGCCTATGCGGATCTAAATAGACAATAGCAACTCTTCAATGAGGAAGACATTCGTGTACGGCCCAAGAAGAGTTTCCTATCATTGGGGGAGTTAAAAAAATTGAGTCCAAGGTATTGTGGACCCTACAGGATCCTGAAATGCCTAGGGTCCAATGCCTACAAACTCCAATTCCCTGAGATTGTAAAGGTTCACAATGTATTTCATGTTAGCCTACTAAAGAAATATGTATCCATTCCTAGCCATGTACTCAATGATCAACAAGTTGTAATGCCAAGCCAAGGAGTCCTTGAGCTCTGGCCAGCTAGAATCCTAGACATTCGAGAAAAGAGATTGAAGCGTAGAATCCTCAAGGAGTACCTCATCCAGTGGAAGGAATTTTCAGAAGAAGATTCCACATGGATTGACGAGAGTACTCTCAATAAACAATACCCCCAATTCCTTTCGAGATGAGGACATCTCGATTCCTTAAGGGGGGATGGATGTAACATTTTCCCTCCCTCCTGCTGTATGACGCCCCCAATTAAATGATCTTTTTAATTAAAAAAAAGAGTAATTCCCACCTACTCATGCCCCCAACTAGTGGATGATGGAGGGGCTGCTGCGTGTCGTTGAGGGACCTCTAGGAGGGGGGATGACATGGTCAGGAGAGGGGGAGGTAACGAATACTCCCTCTTCCCCTCGCCCCCCATCACTTGCATGGCGGCGGCCATCTAGCTGGACGCCTTGTTGGGAGTAGAGGGGGAGGGCCTCCATATCCTACCCAAGCTTCCCCCCTCTATGAAAGGGCCTTGGGCGTTGAAGAGAAGGAAGAAAGAAGGATCATTGTTTCCCAACTAGTGACTGGAGAGAGAGTGAGGAGAAAGAAAGAAGAGAGAGAGAGAGAGAGAGAGAGAGAGGGAAAGGGAGAGTGAGATAAAGAGGAAGAGTAAGAGAGAAGAGAGAGAGAGAGAGAGAGGAAAAGGGAGAGTAAGACAAAAGAGAAAGAAAGAGAGAGAGAGAGAGGGAATTTCTCTCTCTTTGAAGACTTTCGAGCTTGCCGTCTTTCTTTTCCCCCCTCTTTGAGAGGGTTCTCAGGGAAGAATTTCCTCCATGAGGAGTCATCTCTCTCATAACCTGGGCGTATAGCCACGAAGGAAAAACCAAAAGTATATGATGCCTCCTAAGCGAAGTAAAGTCCAATCGAACACGAATCCCGCTTCAACCAATGGAGCTACGGGTCAAGGAACCGTGTCACTTGGTAATCAGCTGCATCCCATAAATCCTACCTTGATGGGAGGCCTTAAGAACATAGGCTGACTTCATTGGGAAGGGAGAAGTATTTGGCGAAAGCCTATGATAACTAACCATCACTTAGGTTGCATCGTTCTATCATGTTAAAAAATTTGTTTATTTACCCTTTTGCATGTTTTGAACGAATAAATTGCATGAAAGTTTTTTCATTCATGCACGCTAAAAAAATCAAGGACCTTATTGATTGCCCTTGTAATGCTTTAGATTATGCACTAACATTGGCATGCTTGAAGGTACTGAAAAATGGGTTGTTAGGATGCTTATGCATATTCGTCATTAAACAGAAGTCTCCTTTTTTTTTCCTTCGTGAAATTAGTTAAATTGAAAAGGTAGGGGTAAAATCTTGAATCAAGTCCATGAGAATCATGAGTGCTACAATAATGGGTTAAGTATGTTTAGGTCATTGCAACAATAAGCCGGGTTCTAGGCTCCTATAATCCTTTAGAGAGATGTAGCTCGCACATACATTTGGCCTAATGACTTCATGTTCCTTGTACAAAAGAAAAATACAAGCCTTTATTTATAATTTGTGTAAGTGTAGTGAAAAGAAATTCCAAAGAGTAGATCTCCACATCGCATCATCATCCTAGGAGAGACTCGTAGGTATCGCTGACGGTTTCAGGGGCACTACTAGCAATTTATCTTAAAGATAGTTATAAGACACGCATATGAAGCGTTAACTTTAATTGCTCATTTAATTCAATGAGATAAATCCTATATGGGGCTTAACTCGACTTCTTTAAGATTAAAGGTAATTGAGCCAATCTATTGTTACTTCCTCTTTTCCAAATCTTGCCTCCGTAAAGCTGAAACAACTTTGAAGATTTCACCTTTAACCATGACGCAATTTTTCGTTAATACAATAAGTTTGAGTGTCGCTTCTTCCAATGACAAGAACCCTGGACTAAAGACTAGCAAGCTAGGACAGCTTCCATCCGGATATAGATCCAATTTCTTAATTGCTTGCTCCTATCACATAGGAGTGGGGTTGGAAAGAATGTATTCCCTAACCCTTAGAGAATATTGGAAATTGCCACCAAGGCAAGAAGGTCAAATGCTAAGCCTCAAGATAGGGAGCCCTACCTTAGCTGATGTCTCAAGCACTCACTTTATGCTTGTAAATTTAGGAAGTCAGCTTCAAAAAAAGATTGTGCAGCCCCAATCTCATAAATGAGAATAATGAATCAGGTTGAACTTTTGGAGGGCATGCCAAACCACCCCCAGCTTGTCGCCCACCCTAGCCAAGGGGGTTCTAAATAGACATGACAGAAACGTGGACCGAGCCCGCCACGAGAGGTCTCACCGCCGCAGGCTGGTCTAAATGTAGGAGGATGCTTGGATGCCAGGGGCAGCTCTGGCTGTAAATTCCTTGCCTCCAAGTCCTACTCAAATAATCTGTGTGACTCAGGATAGATTCTCGAGGAACCCTTGTTACTAGTGCAAGGCGGGAACTTGGTGGAAACAAAGTGCATCCTTATGAATTGCAGATATTGTCCCTTTTGAACATGACTCATATCTCTAATAAATTGCTAACATTAATTTTACTTCCAGGAAACCAGTTTGAATTTTTTTTCGTGTTAGTGCCATAAGATTACATGAATGAATCCTTTCCTTTAAGAGGCTAATTAAGGAAGTTGCTTTTACATGTCACACCTAAAAGTAATAGGGCTAATTAGATAACTAAAGTACGCGGAATGAGGAAAGCAGGAGGGCCGAGCCCCCGACGGGTCTGTCCTACGGCAGGGTGGTCCCAGAGAACTAGGAGGCTTCTCACAAGATTTTACTGTCATTATACCTTTGGCCAACGCAGGCTAATTCCTGAATTCATACCATTTTTGGGGTCCGAAAGGAGATTATGCCCTATGGACAGAGAGGCGGAGCGATGCATCCCTCTCGTTCCTACTTCTCTTTGAACCTAGAGGGGAATGGAGATTGGTAACTCTACATATAGTAGAGTGACTGGGAAACCTTGACCACTAGGGATTCAAGATTCAGGTCGATCCTAGTGGGTTCGATCGCAAACATTCCGTTGGGAGATGGACTCGTTGGCTTCAAACCCTGTGACATTCCATGGAGTGCTGGGTGGTGACGCTTAGATTCGTTTCTCAATGGACTGCCAAAAACGTGCTTGGACAACCAACAGATGAGCTGCACGTCATAGTTTCTAGCTAGGTTATTTACTGTGGGGACTAAGATGGGCGATGTGGTTACTAGAATTGAAGGAAGGGCATTTTCATTGGAGCCTCACCCTTGTCTATGACTATTGGACTTGTCAAAGATCCTACACTAGTATTTGCTTTTGATGAACTTACTAGGTTAAGACTCATGAATCCCAAGTCTTCTACTCTTGAGGGTTGTCCAATTGACCTTTTGATGGCAAAGGCTATATCCTACTCTTCTTGTTTTCTTAGTCTCTCCTCCTCCTTCTCCTCCTACTTGAGTCTCTATTCCTCTTCTTCCTTTCTAGATTCTTCTTTGGCTCTTTCCAATTATTTCTCTTCTTTAATTTTGCCCTTCCCACGTTTGATTGACACCTTATGATAATCTTTCTATCTTCTTCCTTTTTGAATGTGGTTGACTTTGGCTCTTGTGGTTGCATTCCTAATTTCTAGACTCATGCATTGTAGGTCAAGGAATCTATTGCTTGTTAGCTCTAGTGAGGTCGATCCAACACCACTTTAAAATGTGCTTAATGAGTAGTCATTGTGAGATTTAGTTGATTTGCTTTGTTTTCTTAGTCGAGATTGTCATGGGGACTTTTGTTGTTGCTCTCCTATTGGGTGCTTGCCTAACCTTGAGCTTTTGTCTTGTCACTACAAGCCTTTTGGCATTTTCCTCTAGGTCCATATCTATAGTTCTTTTATTTCTTGTTTTTCTAGCTCGACTAACGGCTCATGCTCTAGCATTCCTCTCTCTGTGTGTGGATGATACCTCTTGCATTACTATGCTTGGGGTTCTTGGGATGTTTCCTTCTCTCTTGCTGGTGGACCCTTGATGACTTCATGTATGCTTGCTATTATCACATCTCTAAACCCAACTAATGTGGCTTTGGTTACCACTTTTTTCCTCTCTAGTTCCTTGCTTGCTACCAACATGGGTGCTAATCTTTTAGAGACTTGTGCACTATATCCAAGTTCCTTTGCTACATCAAGGATAGTTTTACAAATGCATTGAGGTTTCTTATTATCCATTGCATGTGCAGCCATGCTTTTGAGCGTCGCCACTTGCATCTTGCTCATCATAGAATTTTACCTATTATTAGAGGACATAGCATGTATAAACTTTGCTTAAATTGTTATTGAATGGTTTGGAATGTCCACCGAGCTGACATTGTCAATGGTAAACAATTTTTATTTTTCCATCCCAAGCTTTGCATAAAAAATCTCATTTTTGCTTCTTCTCCTTTTTATCTGGTAGGCCTAGGACTTTATGGACCACTTCTAGAATGAGAGGGATCTCCACTTGTTTTTTCCCATTGTTCTTACTCACCGTTCCTATTGAAGAGAAGCTAAGCACCCAATTTTCTTCAACCATTTACTCAAGTTAGGGAGAGGATACACCATTAGAGAGAGGACACATTTATCTTGGGGAAGATTCTCTTTGGCAAGTAGCTTCTTCCCTATTCTTCCTTTTCTTTCCATCTTGCTGTCCAAATGGTGAACAAATGGTTAAAAGGTGAGCACATTAGTGAGGGATTGGGTGAGAGAGAGAGATTGAGAATGAGGAACTAGTTGTTGGTAGAAGCTTCATTCTCTATTATCTTCTTCTTCTCCTCCTCCAAGGCTAAATTATGAGATATTAGCAATGCAAAATGGATAGATACATAGTCTTTCATTTGTTTCCCAACTCTCTCTTAACCAAGCTATCTCTCACCTTGTCAGCTTGTAGGTTTTCTCCAAATGGAATAATACTCTCCTCTCAATTCCATGAAAAGAAAAAAGATAAAATTTTCAAAAAAAATGTAGTGAGAATTACCCTACTACTCCATACTTATTGTGGTTTGATGTATTGCATGGCTCTCCTACAAGATGCATAGTTTGAGTATGGCTCCTCGAAATCCATTATCACTTCCTCCTTTGATCCATTTACCACCACCATTGAAATGCTAAGAGGAGAATAGAGAAACATTTTGGTTTTATTTCGGGACTCTATGGAATCCACTCTCTTGAGTTTTGTTTAAACTCATTCAAGTCTATTGAATAGAGGGTCTCACCTAAAAAAGTATGGAGCAATTGAATAGAGGACCTCACCAAAAAGCATATATGGCTAGAATAGGATAGAATACGATAGTTTAGGAGGATATTGTGAATGAGGATGAGTAGGGTTAGGGTTACATACAGTATATTGATTTGCTTGCGCAAGGTTGGATATGTTTCATGCTTGATTATCTTGAGAGCTTGAGAAGGGGATAATTGAGTGGTTTATGAGTGATAAGATGATTGTCCTAAGACCATGATTGGTGGGTAGACAACCTAACTATGACTAAAATAAGCGATAGACTACAATTTTTGACTTAGAAATTCTACCAACTTAAATTAGCTATTAAATATTTATTGGAACTATAGTTTGGGAAGTACTAAGAATTAAAACAACAAAACAAATTCCAATTAGCAAGCCAAACTGAGTTCAATTGTAAAATTACTCTACCATCAAAATATATGGTGTCTCTACCTGATCACACAACCCTACTGCTCACGACTACCAACCCATGACCACATATCTCTTAATTTTTTATTTTGGAAGACTATATTTTTTAATGATAGGAACTATATAGGATATGATAGATAATAAGGTGCCCCAAGCACGACTATCATTGCCCATGATTATCGTCTAACCATGATGATCATATTTTTTTTTCATATGATTAGGTCATGAATTTTGCATCCAGACTCCAAACATGGTCATTCTTGTATTCAAAATAATTGAAATAATGCCATCACAAGTAGAATTGCATTAGGGAAGGAGGGTCACGCTTCTACGAAACTTTTAAGGTTACTCGGAAGCCATAACTTGAGCATGTAAACTCCAAATTTGGTACAAGTTAGTGTGTTGGAATACTCTCATCAAGACCTTTTGAATCTCTTAGGTCTCTTGAGTTTAACCATATTTAAAACACATCAAATTTTATTAGTGAAGAACTCTAGTGCGACCCAAAAATGACACTTAACAAAAATTTGTGTAAATGCTAGTGTAACATTGGAAAATTGTTAAGGAGAAGTAGAATCTATTCCATGAATTTCTCTCAAGAAGGAAAAAGACACATGTAACTACCTTAGATCAAGAGTGACAAAAAAGATTGAACCAAAATTCCTATTGAGCTAATAATGGCTTAGAAGGCATGCATTTTCCATGTAAAGAAAATTTTACATTTAGTCACCAAAAATATAAGCCTGTCCAGAATCTAGTAGGATAGTAGAGCTTGGAGGTGAATTGCCTTAGAACATCAAGGAGAAATTCTATGAGTGGTTTGATACTACCAACATTGTTCTCACAACAGAACAACACCCAAGGTAATACTCAAGATTAAGGACGCTAATATAATGAGTGGAGAACTCCTCCAAAGCACTATAGAATGGAACATCCAATAGCAAAAGGACAAGAAGAATATAGAGAAAGAGGTAGAAAATTTCAAGAATATGCTAGCGATGGCAAGAGTAACTAGCATAGAGTAAATAGCATATCTATGAATTTGACTACCGAGCTTTGACTAAGGAGAGTCCTACATCACATTGTAGTAACACAAAGCAATGGAACCCTAGCAATAACCTTCTTGACTAGGGTATGCATAGGTGTAGGAAGAAAGAGTAAAGCAACATTCTACTAGTGGCCAAGAGATTTGCAAAGTACATTGCAAGTGACAATATTTTTATTTTGTGCTATGCCTAGGGGAAAAAGGTAGAACATGGTTTGCCACCTTAGAATCCATAAAAAGGGTGATTTTAATTCATTCAAAGACTTATTTTCAAACATCTCTTTGAAGCATCATACACAAATAATCTAATTTTCAAGCTCATGAATGTGAGTCAAAAAGAGAGTGAAGCCATTCGTGACTATGTCACTAATATGCTAAGGCATTACTAGAGAATCCTTGTAGCCAAAACATCAATAAAGCTTATATGTATAACCTTTACTAAAGGAATTTGCCACCATGAGCAGTTGTACAAAGCCCTAACTAGTAATTGAAATTTGAACCAAATCAATCTACGAGGATTTTTTGAAGAAAACATTTGAGTGGATGACTTATTCAAAGAGGGAGGAAAAGGAAGAGCTCAACCATAGAATGCAATCATGGTGAGTAGTAAGAAGGGTGAGAAAAACAAAGTTGAGCTCCTATAAGAGGTCCTATAAGAGGTTGAAATTTCAGGACGAGTATTTTCAAGAGTCAATGACAACCTAAGGCCTAGACCTTATAGAAAACAATGTCGAATGCATCCAATATGATGGCAATCACTTGCCATTGGAACATACCGACTTTATCCATAGAGTATGTTCCAATTGTGGATGGTGTGGTCATGATGCAACCATCTATCACACACCAAGAAGGATTCGATACACTAGTTCTTACCCCAATAGTCCTTACTGAGCTAATAAAGAAATTCTCGATAGAAGAGTAGTGCATTTTATCCCATTAGCTCCTCTAGAGCCTATGGCCATTGCTCCTCGAGCCAAAACACCACAACAAAAACGAGGCATAGACGCGCATGTTAGATGTGCAAAGTCGAGCACGTCTATCATTGCGTGTGCGTGAAAAAGAGCGTATAAATAGACGCAAATTTTGCGTCTATATATCCGTGCAAATAGGTGCGAATATAGACGCGTAATTATTTAACCACTTGAAATTGGACTTAATATAATTAAAAAACCAAATTTAATAATTATTTTTGCATTGCTCTCTAATGAATGGCAGTTCCTCTAGTTGACAAGCCTGATATAAGTAATTATTGGCAAGCGACACAAACCTTATTATACAATTAGTAGCAAGCATTGCATGTATCTTTCATTTCTCTACTTGAAGTATAATATTTCTACCGAAAATATATATTGTAGCCATGTGAATTCTTGGCAAAAGATAATGCCAGCATTGGATCCGAATGGTACGAACTAAGATGCGATGTAGCATTATCTCCTTTGGCAAAAACCAGGACTCCAAAACCGCAGATGTCGCATGAATCCCCTCTTGGGAGGAGGTCATGGGGATAAGAATATTTGATTTGGATAAATAATAGTATAATGAAAAAAAATTTATTATTCCCCTTATCCCCCTAGCCGACTGTCGTGCTGGAGGGGGAGGGGAATAGAAGGTATGTTCAAGCTCCTCCATGGGGCTTGCAAGGGGGAAGAGGGCATGCATGATGCCACACAGGGGAGGGAGGATCCCCCTCCCCTCACCTATAAAAATTGAGGGTGTGCAGGCAGAGAGGGACGGTCGAGACGCTGGGCAAGAGTGAGATAGGTGGGCATCGTCGTGAGAGAGAGAGAGGACACTGTGCTGCTGGCGAGAGCTGGAGGAAGACCCGCTATGCTACGCTGTGAGAGAGAGGAGGGACTAAGAAAGTCGGCTGCAGTCCACCCTGCCACCATCCATCCGCCTACACACCGCCGAAACGGCCATTTGTCAACTGCCTCCACCCCCACCTAACTCTTTCTAGAAGCTTCCAAAGCTTCTAAGGGGGGGATCTATAAGCCCCCTTTCCCCCCTGATTTTCCATTGAAGGGCCTTCAAGTGGTCCTTAAACCCTCCCCCCCCCCCACAATATTTTCCTTGAAGGGCCTTCATGTGACCCTTAAGCCTTTCTTCCCACCCTCTCAAAATTCCCTCCTAAGGCCTCTATAAGCCCCCTTTCCCCCAAAAATTTTCCCCTTGAAGGGCCTTCATGTGGGCCTATTTAAGCCTTTAGGTTACACCTTTCCCCCCCATAAATTGCCCTTGTAGGCTCTTGTTCATGTGGGCGCGATAAAGCCTTTTTGCGCCCATACAAAATCCCTCCACGTGGCGTCTTCTAAGCCCTTTTTTTCCCCACACACAATCCCCTATATCCAAAAGGGTCTTCTATACTCTTCCCCCCCCCCCCCCATGAACTTGTGGGTCTTCAAAAGACCTTTCAAAGAGAATCACCCTACGCGGGATTTAAAACCCTCCTTGTGGGTTTTTCCAACCCCCCGCAATCCAACGGCCTTAAATCCTTTCTTGTGGCTCTTTCCCAAAGCCCTATCATCGTTCTTATACCCCCTGCCCTCCGGGATTTTTCCACCCAATTCTGTGCGAATTCCACCTAATACCCTTACCGAGACGGACAAGATCGTAACTCTACACCCAAGGCGAAAAAGCTGAATTCGAAATCACTCCTAAGAAAGCCCAAGGCGCACCGTAAGAGGATCGTCTCCTAGCATCCACGTGGACATCTCACCACAAGTCCAGGTTTTCCTTCCTAATTTTTATTTTACGTTGTTATAATTCAATCATACGTGGATAATTTTTGGAGATAGGATGCATTTTTTGTCTTAAATACTTTGGTTAATTTAGACAGAATTAGCTCACGAGACAGAAGAGTTCGGTCATTCGTATTTTCAATAAAATGAACAAAATAAAGTGAGTAGAAAATTGATATGCATTTCTAACAAGTAGTTTTTGTGCATTTCCATGAACTGAACTTAGATTAATGTTCATATTTACAAAACGGAACTAAGATAGTGCACTCCGTTTAGGCATGGAAGTATAAATTGCATGTCGCATTATTAGGACATATCTTCTTTGCAATGAGTCATTATGGAAAGTGCTAATAATCCATAGGAAATTGCAAGGCATGAAATGATTCTTAAGTTGCATAACTCTAGTCAATTGGTATAAATATGGTTTTTCAATTGCATAATTATTAGTAAAAGGCTGCTTGTTTTAGCATGAATCTTGTTCGCACTAGGATGAATAATTGGAATTAGGCTATAACCTAACCTATGCTTGATCTTAAACGGAAAAGTTAGGGTTGAAAATCAACTTACGTGTAGATAATAAGTCATGGGGTTATGGAAATGATAGCGTAAATCTCTTCAAGAATAGATAGGTTAAATTGGCATAAACCTAAACACCTAAAACCACGGAGTACTCGTTTAGAAAGGGATTAATTCAATGCAACGTATCCCAAGGAACTGTCTAGGGTTAGCCCGTGAGGACATTTACCTAGTCGCATGCATTGCCAAAAACTGAAGCTCTTATACCCTAAAGACTTGCCCACATTTACGGAATGTAGGGACATTGGAACATACGTAAGAAGTGATCTAGGGTTTTTTCCTAGGAATCTCTTGCTAAAAAAAACATGGAACTTGGAACCCTAGGACTGACAACGTCAACCTAATGTAATCATGAACAGATTGTTTCGTGACTCCATTCGGAGGGTAAATAGTCCCAGAGCTTGATGTGACACTTGTGTGACAAATAGTAGAGTCGCACGATCTTGTGAATTGATCACAAGGAAATAGTTGGCAGACTCTTAGGCAAGTTACCTTGCAAGAGGGTGAAAAATCATCATAATATAGTATCTTTCTTGGGTAAAGATAATTTCTTGAAAGCAAGAGACCAACCAATAAATTGGAATAACATATGAACTTAAGGTATTGACCAAGTCGGGTTAATAGGGTACGGCCCTAACCCAAGATATAGGGGATCTTGCCAAGTTATGCATTTGGAAAGAAGGATTCACTCCTTAGCAGTTGGCCAACAATAACGACCAATGGAAATGATCGTGCTTGCTGCAGATTTAAGAGCACTGTTTTGCTTTGTTTGATCAATGAATTAAAGGATAAATAGATATCTAATGCTTCAGGTTGAAGGCTTGAAGGGAGAGGCAGCTTTAGTTACCCCCGACTGCTTGCCTGACCCTAACCAAGGAGGTTGTTAACCACGCCGGGAAGGTGGACCAAACCCGCCATGAGAGGTATCTCCGTTAAGCGCTACTTGGAGCAGGAGGACGCTTGGGTGCTAGGGGGGCTCTGGCCGTAAATCCCTCGCCTTCCGGGCCTTGCACAAGAGGCTAACGTGACTCGGGAATGGATCTCAAGGCCCGCATACTAGTTTATGGGGGGAATCTTGGATTAGTAATCCCTGTGGATTGCTGGATAGCCTTTGGGAGGATTGTGGATAAGCCTACGGGGTGGAATTTATGTATTTCAAAGATAAATATGATAACCTGTTAAAAAGGAACTTATTTGACATTGCTTTTCTATGTCAAGTGCTATGCTTACGTGAAGGAACTAGTGCCTAACGGGCTAATTAAGGAAGCTGATTGATACATGTCCAACTAAATGTGTTAGGTAAATAAATAACTAAAACAACTTGAGGAAAGTACAGTGGATGTGGGTATAGGTCCGTCCTACAGATGGGTGGTCTCAGTTGGCCAAGAACTTTTCTCAATCACGATGGACAGCAGGAAGGTCGTTCAAAGAATTCGAACAACAAGAGCGTTGACCTAGAGTTATAACTGATCTCGATTTACACTGTTTTAGGGGAACGGAATGGGACTATGCTTTATGGCAAAGAGGTTGAGCTTCACATCCCTCTCGTTTCCCATTCTCCTTGAACCTAGTGCAGCATGAATCCACTTCTGACCTAGTGTTTCTACGTAAAGTAGTTTGCTCGGGTTCGACGCTAGTTGCCGTTAGGAAATGATTAATAGGGAAAACCCTAATTCAGGTTGCTCCTAAGTGGGAACGGCCGGAATACTTCCGCTATGTGGAAGACACAAAAAGTCCTAGATTGCAAACCCCGTAACATTCCATGTGAGTGCCGGGCGGAGCTTTCTAGACATCCTTTCCGATGGACTACTAAGACGTGTCCTGAAGATAACGAGTGGACACGTTACAGTTAGTATCAGAGTGAACCAACAACGAAATTGTTTTTATGAAATCTTAATAAGATGAAGTAAAGAAAATGTTGTTGTTCCAAACATTTCCTTACTTTCAATGCTATCTTACAGAATTACGAAGCATGGAATAAGTTCTTAGTATTCCGAGTCATGTTTATGACTGCAATGCATTCCCCGCATTATCGACAAAGGGTTGAGATGATGAACATCCTAGAGCATATTTATAATCCATCACCTTTGTACATGGAACGAAGATGGACGGGTGTCTCAGGAATCTACTATATAGCTGCCCACCGGTTTGCATACCTACAAACCAACCTAAAGAGGATCAAGTGGTTGGAAGACCTGAAAGTCGTGAAGCTGTTCATTTTTGTGGAGGCTCACGTAAATTTAACTTTATATATTCGAGGTCGGAGGGTTGAGCTGAACTCATATGTATATGAGGAAGTAACCCGTGTAATCCCCGCCGACAGGATTAAAGTGTTGGGGAGCCATGAGAAGAATGGATTCCAAAGGAAAGGATACCCTGAATTTCCAATGACTTACCGATTCCTGAAGATCCACGACCCAAAACCATACAATTATACAGTTCCTGTAGATAAATGTAATACAATATTATTCTCCCCAAACTAAATGTAATAGTTGGATTATCATCGCAAGAAATGTTGTATTTCAAAAGGGCTATGCCCATATAAATACAATAAGACTTCTTTTTATCAATGTCTAATCCGTCATTGAGAATTGATAAGAAGTTAAGTGGTTAGATTGCTTGATTGATAGCTGAAATCAAAATGAAATATGAATCGTAACAATTATCAATTAATAAAGAAACCTTTATCCAGGCACAACCCCAGGTACAGAATCCCAATTCGCCTCCTACATCAAGTACTGTTGTAATTCAAGAGAAGAAGTTTCTTCTCAAGCAGATTAAGCCGCCCGAATTTGATGGGAGAGGCAGGTCCGAGCAGATGCTGAAATTTGGATTGAATCCATGGAGGATTACTTTGAAGCAACCGGGACTACGCCCGCCAATCAGGCTATGCTCACCAAGCTGAAGCTCACCGGTGAAGCCAGACTTTGGTGGAAGCAATGGTGCAGAGATCAAGGGATCGCGGAAGGATCCGTTACCTAGGAGAAGCTGAAGGAAGCCGTGCAGGGAAGATACTTACCACCTGCATATTGCACGTAGTAAATGAATGAGTTATAAAGTGATGCATAGATCGGATGTTGTAAGCGCGCGTACTAAGCATCAAAAAGTCCCCAAGAACAAAAGAACTCTACTTTTTGCACACAAATCAATGTAGAAAGCTTGCACGACATGAACAAGAGACCAATTGGGTGTAATCTCCCCCCATGCCTTGTGTGACCGCTCCACAAAGCATGTATTTCATATATTAATCATCTTTAAGCGCAAATAATAGCCCAAATTACAAAATGGCATGCTTTAGCTTTTGAGTTTGCTTTTGTGTCAAATAGAATTAAAGCTGATGGGTGCCCAAGAAGTCAGGCGTACCCAAATACAATGTCCAATACAAATATCTAAATCGTGCACCCATGCGCATATAAAAATAATAAATAAATATCAAGCGCTTTGATAAATAAGCGCGACAAAATATAGGCGCCATGCCTAAGGTATGCGCCCATCAAAATATTGACAAAAACTTGAATACATGCTATCCTCCAATCCTTTCCACTACCACCGCTGCTATCTCTACACATCAACTGAAGCATTCACAATCGTTGGTAAAATAATACAATTAAACCGACAAAAGTGAATACCTAGCAAACTTCAACTACATAAATAAATTGGTTAGAAATCAATCCTAACCTTAATTTATCACGAGTGCACACTTTAAACTCATAAACATTTTTTAATTTAAATATGTATTTTGCGGAATCACCCGCTATGGAATCACCCATGTACACATAAATTAACAAAATTCCCGAAAAGGATAGGCATCCCCATCGACTTCTCGCACAAAGAATCCACTTTGTGTATGAGCCCCAGTAATAAAATCTTACGGAATCCACTGTAAAACCTCACGGAATCCACCGTGGTATGGAATCCACCACGGAATACGCCTTCTGGCATCATACCCCCGGGGTGGGATACCAATTGTCCTCAATTGCTATTAGCTCAATGTGGAGCTAACAGAGTGGGGAAAGCATTTAAGTCTCTAGCGTGCATCCATTGGACCTCTTCAATGGTTTTTAAACTTGACCAAATATCTAGAATATCTACGGCCAGTTCTAGTGGTCATAAAGTCTGTATCTATAATAGTTTCAGACTCGAGGATTTGAGTCTCATCATCTAACAAAGGTGGGTTTTCATAGACAGGGTGTATAGGTCATTGGCCTCTAAAGGGTCGTAATAAAATAATATGAAAGGTGTTGTGGATTTTCCAATGTGGTGGTAGTTCTAGTTTAAATGCATTGCCATTGATTTTGTGTATGATCTTGAATGGTCCATAGAATCTAGGTGCTAATTTCACAACTGAGTGTTTATCTACACTTTGTAATCTACGTTTTTCTATACGTAACCAAACATAATCATCAACTTTAAAATTCATAGCTTGTCTTTTCTTATTTTCTTGTTTTGTATATGATTGCTGGGCTTTGGCAATCATATCTTTAACTTCATAAAAAATAGTAGCATGCATGTTAGCAATATCATCAGCAGTCTGAATTTTGTTTGATAATGATGCAACAAGTGTAGGCAATCTATATCCATAAATAACTTCAAATGGTGCTTTCTTTGTAGCTGTGTGTGGTATATATTATTATATGCAAACTGAAGTAAATCTAGATATGTATCCCATGTGTGTGGTTTTGAAATAGTGTAAGCACGTAAAAGATCTAAAATAGTACTATTAGTAGCTTCTGTTTGACCGTTTGTTTCAGGATGAAATGCAAATGAAAAATCAATCTTTGTTCCTAAGTTAGCAAACAAAGTAATCCAAAAATTATTACAAAATCTAGAATTACGATCAGAAATAATAAATTTTGGTAAACCATGATTAGTAAAAACAATTTTCAAAAACATTTGAGCAGCTTGAGATGCAGTTAAAGTTTTCTTGCATGGAATGAAATATGCTTGTTTGCTAAACCTATCTACAACAGTCCAAATCATATCATGGTTAGCTTTAGTGTTAGGTAAACCAGTGATAAAATCCACTGAAAACTGTTCACATGGTCGTGATGGAATAGATACTGGCATCAGTAAACCATATTGTTTACCATGGTGTCTTTTAACTCGTTGACAAACTAAACATTCAGATACAAAGTTAGATACATCAGTGTCCATATGTGGCCAATAAAAATCTTCAGTCAATCTATGCAAAGTAAATATAATACCTCTATGACCTTGATATGGAGGACAATGAATCTCATTCAAAACAAAAGATCTAAATGGAACTGTCACACATAATCTTTTTTCATAAAACATGAATCCATTATTGTAAGACAATGAATCAATAGGAATCCAATTATTTGCAACTAGTTTATTCCAATCAGTTCGAAAAGTAAGATCCTCATGATAAGTATCTTTCATAGAGATAAGGGAATCAAATGATATCACAGAAATATTATGAATTGTCGGTCTTCTACTCAAAGCGTCAGCTACAACATTCTCTTTTCGTGGTTGATATTGTATGGGGAGATGAAAACTTTAAATAAAAGCTGCCCATTTAATGTGTCGGTCATATATTTGGGGTTGACTAAGGAGATTTCTAATGCTTTGTTGGTCAGTTTTGATCATAAATTCAGATCCCATTAAATAATGTTTCCATTGTCGTAAGTCTTGTACTACAGCTAGCAATTCTTTATCATATGTAGAATATTTAAGTTTAGATGGTTTAAGTTTACAGCTAGAGTAGGCTATGGGATGATTATCTTGCATAAGGTCGGCTCATATTCTAGATCCACTAGCATCAGTAACTACTTAAAAGAATGGTCTATTGAAATCAGGTAGTTGTAATACCTGAGCATGGGTTAATGCATGTTTCAATAAATCAAAGGATTTTTGTTGATTGTTAGTCCAGTTATAAACAATACCTTTCTTTAAAAGTTTAGTCAAAGATAATGCAAGCAATGAAAAATTTCACACAAACTTTCTGTGAAAACTAGCAAGACCTAGAAAAGAACGTAACTCATGCACATTTTTGGGTATGGGCCAATTCAAAATTGCTTCTATCTTTTTAGGGTCAACCTTAATACCTTCTGATGAAACAATATGTCCTAGATATTCAATTTCTATTTGAAAAAATTCACTCTTTTCTGGATTAGCATACAATTGATTGTCTTTTAACAACTTGAAAACTAAAGAGAAAATGTTCATAATGCTCATTCTCATTTTTACTGAATACTAATATATCATCAAAGAATACTATAACACAATGCTGATATTTCAAAAATATGTGATTTATCATGTGACTAAATGTAGCTGGTGCATTAGTTAGATCGAAAGCCATCACTAGAAATTCATAGTGTCCAAATTGTGTTCTAAATGCAGTTTTGAATATATCAGATTTATCCAATCTTACTTCATGATAACCAGATTTAAGATCTATCTTACTGAATATGGAAGATAGACTAGTTCGTAGGCTTCTACGTGTGAACTGTCCCTTTGAGAGTGGTTGGAGTAAGTCTTTAGTAATCTTGTGACTTGTAGAATTAAGGTGGCTTGGTGGACTTGGGAGACTTAAGAGCTTAAGGCTCTTGCTGATCAGTAGTGGATTTTTAGGACATGAATATGTCCTCGATTGTTTTGACGCCGCCCAGTTGATGCCGCTGCCGCCGTTCGTCAGTTTTTGTGGTTTAAGCTTTTTTTTAATAAGCTTATTACTAAGCTTAATAAGCTTTAAGATAAAGCTTTTAAACTTTTGAGCTATGGAAGCTTACTATTAGTCTATTTGTAAATGACTTGAAGAAGGAGATGTCTACATGGTCCTCCGCCTCCACAGGCTGGTCCTTCATGATTAGAGGGTGTAGATAGGGGTTCTTGACCGCCAGGAACACACTGGTATCGACCGTTCGTGATGAAACTGACTGTAGAACTCGATCATTCTAGGAGCTCTGCCTTCGCGCAAGATGGCAAGCGATTGGAAGCTCTCGATCTTAGCTTCGCTCCGATACCATTGGTGCACAGATCGGATGTCGTAAGTGTGCGTAGTGAGCATCAGAAGGTCCCCAAGAACAAAAGAACTCTACTTTTTGCACAAAAATCAATGTAGAAAGCTTGCACAACATGAACAAGAGACCAATTGAGTGCAATCTCCCCCCATGCCTTGTGTGAGCGCTCCACAAAGCATGTATTTTATATATTAATAATCTTCAAGCTCAAATAATAGCCCAAATTATAAAATAGCATGCTTTAGCTTTTGAGTTTGCTTTTGTGTCAAATAGAACTAAAGCTAATGGGCGCCCAAGAAGTCAGGCGTACCCAAATACAATGTCCAATACAAATATCTAAATCGTGCGCCCATGCGCATACAAAAATAATAAATAAATATCAAGCGCTTTGATAAATAAGCGCGACAAAATATAGGCACCATGCCTAAGGTATGCGCCCATCAAAATATTGACAAAAACTTGAATACACGCTATCTTCCAATGCTTTCCACTGCCACCGCTGCTATCTCTACACATCAACTGAAGCATTCACAATCCTTAGTAAAATAATACAATTAAACCGACAAAAGTGAATACCTAGCAGTCTTCAACTACATAAATAAATTGGTTAGAAATTAATCCAAACCTTAATTTATTATGAGTGCACACTCTAAAATCATAAACATTTATTAATTTAAATATGTATTTTGCAGAATCACCCGCTATGGAATTACCCATGTATATATAAATTAACCAAAACGCCCAAAAAGGATAGGCGTCCCCATCGACTTCTCGCACAAAGAATCCACTTTGTGTATGAGTCCCGGTAATAAAATCTTACGGAATCCACCGTAAAACCTCATGAAATCCATCGTGGCATGGAATCCACCGTGGAATATGCCTCCTGGCATCATAAAGTATGCGCCATAGATGGACATGACACAGTAGATGTCAAAAATTTTGTGCTGGTTTAAATCCACCAGTAAATACTTGTCTCGAATCTATGTGTCCATCAGATCTTAAGGAGGCTCTCATTCGAGCTACGCCTATAATTTAGGAGGTGCAGGCTAGACCAAGGGGTAACAAAACTTGGTCTTATAATGATCCAAACAGAGGAGCATTCAAGCCTCAAATGAAGAGAATTCAAGGTAAAAATCAGGGACAAAGAAAGAAAGCAAGGACTAATAACTCCAACAACTTTGTTCCTACTCAAAGCAATGGCTGAAACCTCCGCTGTTTCCATTGCAACGAGCCTAGTCATTTCAAGAGGCAATGTCCCAAGCTTGGAGGAGGACATCGCCAAGCACCTTTCCAAGGAACGGGCCGTGGACAGGGAACCGCTACCCGAGGCAGAGGAAGAACCACCTGCATTGCCAATTGGAAAATTTGCAAAGAAGAAGAAGATCCGACCATGGAAGTAGAGTTTGAAAGGGCGACAGTCCATGCCGCTCTTCACAAGAAAGGGCCGAATCGCTAGTTCTCGGTGATTCAAACACCGTGGACTATCAAGGTAAAAGTTTCAAGACCTTGATTGATTATGGCAGTACACATTCCTTTATCTCACCCGCTTGTGTAAAAAGATTAGGAATAGGCACAGTAGAAGCACCTACCTTGCTTGTGGAATTGGCAAATGGTCGTGAGGTTACTTGTACTAGGCAAACTGCTAAGGTGGAATTCTTTCTAGGAGGAAAGAAGACTTCGGTCAAATTCAGAGTCATGAGTCTAGGTATCCATGAGTGTCTACTTGGAATGGATTGGCTTAAACCTAATGACGCCCACATTCATTGTGGAAAGGGCAAAGTTTCCTTTCGAAACTTGGAAAGGGAATTGGTTACAACTCAAGGTGAGGCTGGAAATCCAAAAATTCAATTGGCCAAAGCATCTAGGATCATAAAAGGAGTCAGGAAGGGACTACCTATCTACTTAATTAAGCTCAACAAGTTAGATCAAAAGTAAGAGTCCAGTGAAGGACCTTCTTGGCTAAAGGTATACACGGACATATTTCCTGAAGAGTTGACAGAACTCTCGCCTCAAAGGGAAGTGGATCATGAGATCAAGCTAGTACTAGGAGCTGCACCAATTGCAAAGAGGTCGGGCAAGCTATCGATTACAACAAGTCCAGAGAATTTATGAGGAGCTTCAATGCCAAAAGAAATTGTGGCATGGTGATGGTAAGAAGAGGAGAAGAAGCTTGCTAAGTATAGAGGTGGAGTTGGTCCCTACGACGGTGGAGAAGACCCTGGGTTTAGCCACCAGCAGAGAGCAAGCATGACTGAGAAACGCCCAAGGAGGGATGTGTATAACATATTGGGGGCGAGTCGTCACCAATCCAAGAACAAGAGGTAGACAAAGTTCACAAGGAACAACAAGACAACATGAAGACAGTTACTAAGGACCAACCATCTCAATAGCAAGAGAGTGAGAGGACAATACCTGCAACAAGGCTAAAAAATTGTCAAGTCAAGCAGAAAGGAAAGATCACACTCTCAAAATCCCCATAAGAAGAACTTGAGTGAATGAAAAAGCACATAAGAGTATGGGGGCAATCGGACCTGGTCTGGTTGTGGATTACGGATCTGGTTTTGGATAGTTTCTATGTACGTTTGTGGAAATGTTTTGTTTTTTAATGTGATTAGCAACATCGATGCAACAGAGAAAAGGACTATATGGATGGTGGGCCACAGCGATGACCTGATCGGGTAGTGATGCGGTAGCAGTGTTGAGGGCAGCCTAGACGTCAGGGCAGCTGTCCGGGTCGAAGTAGACCGACACCTGGACATTGACCAGCTGGCATTCCGCGACTGGCATAGCCAGCCCTATCAACAAGACCAGGTGGCTGATCACCAGGAACATCAGCAGGCCGGCATCGCCCATTCTCCCTAGTGGGTGAGTCATCATGCAGATCTTTGTGATGAGCAGTAGAGAATTAGCAATGAAGGCGATATCCAAAGCTTCTGTGAGACGACAGCAAGATGATATTCCTTGAGGGCCAACGTGTCGAACATTCTAAACACTTTGGCAATGCAGTTGACAAAATGGATAGTGACTGACGGCATTTTAGATTTCAAACTACGTACCATTGCACATGCATATCTATAGCGTCGACTAGAGCAGACCCACCTAGGTCGGGGGGTAAGTGGCAGTCATTCCCTTATCCCTTTTTTTACATGGCCCCTTTTTCCCATTGTTCTCTTATCTTCCTAGCTTCCTTCCTAACGTCCATCTACCTTTACAAATTGCATGGGTGAGAGCTCGGCACTCTTAAAATAAATCATGGTGCGCCTTGCGCTTTTATACAAAAGTATTGACTTGTGTTTTTTCTCATGCGCCTTTCTCCTTGATTTAGGACTTTTCTACACTTCTTGTGTTTCCAAATTCTTATTGGTGTGCCTTCGTCTTCTATTTCACTTTTTCCTTGGCCTTGTCTTCTACTTTAGACATTTTGACTTTTCCACCTTGTTTGTTTAAGGGTTAACATTACCCCCTCCTAGATGAGTGCTAGTTCGATGGCACTCACCGTCTTAGGTAGCAGGCTTTAGCATGCACCAAAGACGTGGTTGGCAGGGACTCTGCGGTTGCCTTGGAGGAGTTCTAGTGGTGGGGCAAATGAAGGTCATTGGGGCCACGTTGTTGGCATGGGTGGCTGGTGGTAGGGTTGTTGGAGTTGGGGGTAGGGTTGTTCATTGTTGGGAATTGCGCTGGGGGTTGGTACAAGTGGTGGTTTGTGGGGATTCTGCACATGACAATGTGGACACGATACAAGTACTAATGACTTAGATCACATTGACTCTCTAGATCAATAAAGAAGTTGGATAATGATGCATTCCATACTTATTCACATTGTGTCCTCATAACATCATGACAGCGTGAAACACTGGGTTCCTTGAAATTGCAATGGCCCTTTGACTGTCAGTAAACAAAGGAGTAGGCTCTGTGAGGCATATACATCCAGGTTAGCCAACAAATGTCTTAGCCATACACATTCAATGGTAGTATTGAAAGCTAACTTGTATCTAGACTTACAAGATGATGTGATAACTCACAAAAAGCCATGACAAAAGCCTCACTATTGGAAGCAAAAATCACCATTTCCGATTGCCCATGTCGCATGACCCAAAGCATGATCATTAGCCACTCTCTCCTTCTGAGTCAAACTCTACACTTGGCTCACGGCAGTCAAAACCTCAATTGTACCGACATTACATGATAAAGAGGTCGGAGAAAATCTCATGTGTATCTCCTCATCTCAACAACTACTCCCCTCGCAACAAGGCTAGTAATACAAGCATGGGTATAGTATCCATCTTCACAACCTTGAATATCGACATTTCTTAATCCAAAGGAAAGGCAGATAGCCTCAATGTATTGCAATGGTTGTATTCTCCTTATAATTCAAAAAAAAAAAGAGTAAGAAGGAAAAGAAAAACAAAAGAAAAGAAGAGAAAATAAAGTTTTTTTAAAAAAAGCACTCATAATCATAGCACAACACCTAGGGGTCCTCAAATTAGGTGCCTCCAGTGACCTTGGTTGGGTGGCTCTGTTCCTAGTTCCCTAGCCCTTTACACATCCCCCACAATCATTCAGAGAACATCAAGGTCAGGACATACCTAGGGAGCTTTGTCTCGCCTATGGTTAGACCTGTCACCCTGACCCATTTGCATGATCCCTTATTTGCACTCCGCCTTAGCACCATTGCAATCGCTTGTGGTAAGCAACGCACGCATGGAAAGTACCCCGCACTCGTCAAGCAGTACAAGTAGCAGCCAACTACCAAACACAAGGTGTTGATGGGCTCAATCGTGCTCCATTGTACTGTCACAATACAAATAAAGTCTCAACGCCTTAATATGTATTGCTCCTCAACAATTATAACTTTGTCCACCAAACTGAACCCTTGCTTTATCCATACGTTGCTACAAGGAACCAGACCAATGGTCTTCTAACTACATAATATCTAAGTATTCACGTGTACTCACATAATATCTGCGCCATAATATATACACAGTTTGGGTCCTCAATTGCAGGACAATACTCTTAGCTTGCTTAGAGTTCTAGGTGTCTCCCAAACTAAACAAAATATGCCTTGTGCATGATGAAAAGACTAGCTCTACCCCCAGGGAGAGACCATATATATGAGGTTTTCAATCGCAGGTATTGGAGACTCCATCAAATGCATCGTTAACTCTTCATCATTAGTCAAATTTGACCTCTTGACCATTCCCAGCATATTCCACTGTGGATTCCGTGCCACGGTGGATTCCGTGAGGTTTTACGGTGGATTTCGTAAACTTAGATGACCGGGGATCATACATAAAGTGGATTCTTTGTGCGAGAAGTTGATGGGGACGCCTGTCCTTTTCGGGCATTTCATTAATTTAGTGTGTACATGGGCGATTCCATAGCGGGTGATTCCGCAAAATACATATTAAATTAATAAACGTTTATGAGTTTAGAGTGCACACTCGTAATAAATTAAGGTTAGGATTTATTTCTAACCAGTTGATTTATTTATGTAGCTGAAGACTGCTAGGTATTCACTTTTGTCGGTTTAATTGTATTATTTTACTAACGATTGTGAATGCTTCAGTTGATGTGTAGAGATAGCAGCAGTGGCGGAGGAAAGCATTGGAGTTTAGCGAGTATTCGACCTATGGATTATATTTTGATAGGCGCCACGCCTATATTTTGTCATGTCTATTGAGGCATCGATTATTGATTATTATTTTGTATGCACCTATGCGCACGGATATGTTATTTCTATTTGGGACATTGTGTTGGGTGTGCCATACTCTATGGGCACCGTCCATTAGCTTTATTTTCTATTTTTGTAAAAGCAAACTCAAAATATAAAAGCTTGTCATATTTTTGTAAATTGGGCTATTATTGAGCATGCAGATGGAAATATACATAAAATACATGCTTTGTGAAGCGCTCACACAAGGCATGGGGGGAGATTGAATCCAATTGGTCTCTTGCTCTTGTCGTTCATGATTTTTACATTGTTTTTTGTGCAAAAAGGTAGAGTTCATTGTTCTTGGGGATCTTCCGGGATTCACTACGTGAGCATACTGCGACCCATCTGCGCACCAGTGGTATTAGAGCGGAGCTGAGATCAAGAGCTTCCAATCGCTACCCATCTCGAGCGAAGACGGAGCTCCTGGAACAATCGGGCTCTACAGTCAATCTAGTTGCGAACCGTCAATACAAGCAGACTTCTGGCGATGAAGAACCCCTGTTTCTACTCTCAGATCGCGAAGGACTAGGCTGTACAGGCGGAGGACCACTCCCTCATCTCCATAAACAAGTCATGGATATACAGTAAGAAGCTCCATATCTATCTTCTCAAAAAGCTTAGTATGAAAGCTTAAAGGCTTAAGTAACTCCACAAGCTTCACGAAAATTGTCATCGAGCTGCAAGAATATGTCCAAAATTTGCGCGACGTCAAAAAACGGCTGCCCACATCCTCCACGATCTGCGCCGTTTTTCATAACTACCCCTCCTTCCATAAGCTTAAGCTACTAAGCTTAAATTATTAAGCTTAATCAAGTCCCACAAGGCAAGCAAGTCAACAAACTTCAGGTCCTGCACTTCCGAAATCAAGTTCTGCAAGTCAACCGTGATCAAGTCCTGCAAGTTCACTAAGTCGGCTAAGTCTGCAACTCTGCAAGTCGGCTAAGTCTGCAACTCTGCAAGTCAGACTAGTCAACTGGAGTCAGAACTGACTAGTGCTCAAAACTTCTAGAAGGGTTGTTCCTGCGCAGAAACTCCGAACTGCAAACTTGTTCGTGGCAAGGTATTCTACCCATACGCAGGTTTGCTGAAGTATTTTCAGCATACGAAGAAGGAAAAATTGCAGATTTTCTGAAAATTGAGAAAGAAATACCCAAAAACACATAGCCTTGTAACCTCGAATTTGAGCTACGCTCATCCCGCTAACCTGATTTTGAGTGAGAAAGGTCTTTTGAGTTTTACAGGATGACGGAACCACATATGGATGATCCTATGGCTGAAGACGACCTATCTGAGCCTACCATGGAACAAAAGCTGGACCTAATCATGATGCAATTGGAAGAAAAACGAAGGGCTAGGCAAGCGTTGCAAGCGCAATTGGCAAAATTACAAAGAGCGTCTACCGACAAAGAAGAACCTCAAGCTGAAGATTTGATTCGACGTACCATCGACGCCACTCTTGAAGCTCAAACCATTCGCAAGGAATCAAAGATAAGTAAAAGAAGTTTCAAATTTCGCACTTTCAATGGCATACGAGAAGGAAAGAATGTTTTATCATTCATTAGTCAGTTTGATGACTATTTCCATGAGGAAACCTATCCAGAAAAAGATAAAATCAAGTGTGTTACTAATCATTTGGTAGACAGAGCATCACTTTGGTGGACTGTAGTACGCAAGAGCATAGAATGTCCTGCTACTTGGGAAGATTTCAAGAAGAAGTTCATGCAGAATTTCCTTCCACCGCAATTTCATGAGAAGGCTATCAAGCAATGGGATCTACTTCAACAACGGGATTGTGAGCCTATACCTCAGTATACATAGCATTTTTTGAATGCACTCCTACAGCTACGCATGCTTGAAGATGTACCAGAGACGACACATAAGCGGAAGTATATGTCTGGACTTCTTGGAAATTACTACGCTGAAGTGAACATGTTCAAGCCTGCTACCCTTGAAGACGCCATCTCACTAGCTCACGACACTGAAGATAAGTTACGCGGTAGAGACAGACGACCACAGCAATTCCAAGCCAATGGTAATTATGGATCTAAACAATTCAATTCCAATTTTAGAAGGTTTAATCCAGGTCGTTTTTCTTCACCATCTTTCCGCAAGAATTGGGCTAAACCACTTGCATTACCATCCAATGTCAATCCAAATCCTAAGCCTATTCCACAAGCAAATCCAAATGTACCTAGACTTCCAGCCATTGCAAATAATGTAACCAAAGCCAAGCCAATAGTATGCTATAAATGCCACCAGCCCGGACATCTCGCAGCAAATTGTCATTCAAAGAAGCCACCAGCTCATATCAACTATCTTGGAGCCATGGACGAAGACGAGCATGAGGATATGCCTGATTTCATTGAAGATGAGGACGACACTACTACTACTTCCAACACTTTACCAAGTATGCCTACTCCACATTTATTATTGACTATGAAATGTTTGGTGCATGGAAAGGAAAAGACTATCTTGCATGATGACGGTAGTACTCATGATTTTATTTCAGCAAAATTGGTAAAGGAATTGAAATTACAGACTGTACCTACGCATTATCGCATAAAAGCTGCATTTTTAGGCACTAGGTATAATGGTACACAGGAAGTGCAAGATTTAGAGATTCAAATTGGTTCATACACTGAAAGAAGAAATTTCTTAGTTGTTCCATTACAGTCAAGTGACATTATTTTCGGAATGCCTTGGAGACACCAGCATAACCCAGATATAGATTATTCCACACACACAATGAATATTAATTTTCAAGGAAAGTCTATTACATTATATGGTATGCATGCATCTAATGTTTTCCCACTGCTTTCGCATACTCAAGCAAAACGTGCATTACGCAAGAGTACTAAATCATATCTCATTTGGGTGAATGAATTGCAAGCAAAGAAAAATCATATGCACCCTAGGCATACGGAATTTCTTGCATATTTTAAGGACTGTTTTGCAGAAGACCTACCACCAGGTTTACCACCTTCACGTCCAGAAGACCATAAGATTGATTTGATACCTGGCACACAACCACCTTGCAAAGCACCATATAGGCACAATCAGATAGAGCAAAAAGAAATCCAGAGTCAAGTTGAAGAATTACTAAATAGAGGTTTAATTCAACGTAGCAGTTCTCCATTCGGTGCACATGTACTTTTAGTCAAGAAAAAGAATAATACCTATCGTATGTGTATTGACTACCGAGCTTTAAATAAAATCACTGTAAAGAATAGGTATCCTATTCCTAGAGTTGATGACCTTATGGACAAACTGCAAGGATCTTCTATATTTAGTAAAATTGACCTTAAGTCTGGATATCATCAGGTGAGGCTAGATAAATTTGACATATTTAAGACTGCATTCAGAACACAGTTTGGCCATTACGAATTCTTAGTCATGCCATTCGGATTGACTAATGCACCTGCCACTTTTAGTAGAATGATGAACCGTATCTTTTTGAAATATCAGTACTGTGTGATTGTTTTCTTTGATGATATTTTGGTGTTTAGTCAAAATGACGGTGGATTCCGTGCCACGGTGGATTCCGTGAGGTTTTACGGTGGATTCCGTAAACTTAGATGACTGAGGCTCATACATAAAGTGGATTCTTTGTGCGAGAAGTTGATGGGGACGCCTGTCCTTTTCGGGCGTTTCATTAATTTAGTGTGTACATGGGTGATTCCATAGCGGGTGATTCCGCAAAATACATATTAAATTAATAAACGTTTATGAGTTTAGAGTGCACACTCGTAATAAATTAAGGTTAGGATTTATTTCTAACCAGTTGATTTATTTATGTAGCTGAAGACTGCTAGGTATTCACTTTTGTCAGTTTAATTGTATTATTTTACTAACGATTGTAAATGCTTCAGTTGATGTGTAGAGATAGCAGTAGTGGCGGAGGAAAGCATTGGAGTTTAGCGAGTATTCGACCTATGGATTATATTTTGATAGGCGCCACGCCTATATTTTGTCATGTCTATTGAGGCATCGATTATTGATTATTATTTTGTATGCGCCTATGCGCACGGATATGTTATTTCTATTTGGGACATTGTGTTGGGCGTGCCAGACTCTATGGGCACCGTCCATTAGCTTTATTTTCTATTTTTGTAAAAGCAAACTCAAAAGCTAAAAGCTTGTCATATTTTTGTAAATTGGGCTATTATTGAGCATGAAGATGGAAATATACATAAAATACATGCTTTGTGAAGTGCTCACACAAGGCATGGGGGGAGATTGAACCCAATTGGTCTCTTGCTCTTGTCGTTCATGCTTTTTACATTGTTTTTTGTGCAAAAAGGTAGAGTTCATTGTTCTTGGGGACCTTCCGGGATTCACTACGTGAGCATACTGCGACCGATCTGTGCACCAGATTGTTCTGAAGGCTTGCCATGACGAGCCATGTGGGGGCCACTTTGTAGGAGAAGCCACAGCCAGGAAGGCTATGCTAGCAGGATACTGGTGGCCGACCATCCACAAGGATGCTTATGATTACTGTAAGCGATGTAATGCTTGTCAGAGAATGGGAAAACCCACCAAAACAAGTGCTATGCTACTACAACCTATCCTTCCTTTGAAGCCGTTTGAGAAGTGGGGCATCGACTTCGTAGGCCCAATCGATCCTCCCACCAGAAGGAAACAGAACCGATACATCCTAGTATGTACGGATTATGTCACAAAGTTGTGTGAAGCTAAAGCCCTAAAGTGGGATGATGGTAACAGTGTGGCCCTGTTCATGTACGAGAATATCATCACCCGTTTTGGCAGTCCCTTAGAGCTGGTAAGTGACAAAGGCACTCATTTCATTAATCAAGTCATGGAAGAGTTGACAAAGTTGTATAAGATCCGCCATCGTAAGTCCACTCCTTACTACCCCAGAGCCAACGGCCAAGTCAAAGTCACCAATCGCATCCTCTGCTCAATCCTGACAAGAACAATTGCCGCACATCGTCGGGATTGGGACGATCGACTTACAGAGGCCCTCTGGGCGTATAGAACCTCCCATAAAGCAGCAACAGGACAGACACCCTTCTAGCTGGTGTATGGTACAGAAGCTGTCTTCCCTGTTGAACTAGAATTGCCCTCTTTGCGAGTGCCTATCAAAGAGTGTTTGGGGGACGATGATTCACTGCAATGCCATCTCGTGCACCTGGAATGTTTGGATGAAACTCTTGCAGGATGGCTCTACACTGCATGGAAGCCACGCAAGCTTGACGTAAGGCTTACCATGACAGCTTCATCAAGTACAAGGAGTTCACAGAAGGTGATTTGGTCCTAGCCTATGATTCACGATTTGGCAAGTTTCCTGGCAAGCTTCAACAGCGGTGGATGGGCCCATATAAGGTACTTGCTGTCAACCCTAATGGCTCTGTCCAAGTGCAGACCGTTGATGCCTCTGATGATCCCTTCCTGATCAATGGATATCGCCTGAAGAAGTACTTCCCTCCTTGGAGATCTTGACAATCACGGTCACCTGATCCTTTCCCTCATTGGCGTGGCACTGTCACTGTTATGATGCTACTTTTGATAGCCGTTCTTCAACCACTCCTAATGAGATGGACATAACCCCCTGTCCCCTTAGCCCCAGCTTCCAGCCCTTATCTCTTATCCTCTATTTTCCACCAGCGGCAGTGGTGAGGTTGGTTCTGACATATGGTGTGTCTACCATTCCTTTCCTAATTTTAAAAAAAAAAGAAAAAAAGAAAAAAAGAGAAAAAAACGTATCGGTCATGGGAGAAAAGGACTTCGGTCCCTGTCATGCTGACCTATTCTTCGAGAAAAGGTGGAAACACCCTCGGGAGTAGGAGAAAAAGAAAAGAGAAAAAAGAAAAGAAATTAAAAAAAAAACTGTTATGGGAGAAAAGGAAGAAATTCCCTGTCATAGCAGGCCTCGCTCCAAGAAAAGGTGGTCAACACCCTTGGGCAGGAAGCTGGCTGTGGAAAAGGTGGTAACACACCGCAGTTCAGGATAACTGACTCACCAGTAGAAAATTGTCCAGAGAAATTTGAAGCCACCTCCCTTGGTGCGCTGTCTCTGCAACTTCATCAGTCTGTCTGCCCCCTTTCTCAGTCGATCTTTTCTGCAACCAATTGAAGTACCAGATTTGATGGCTACCTCCCTGGGTACGCCTTTTCAACAACTCACAACGATCTTCATCGATAACCCCTTGAGTGATGTGAGCTTTCATCCTAACTAGATGGGGAAGTGAGTATGGTTGCCCTATGTAACTATCTATCAGAGAGTGAGACAGAGGGTGGGGCGAGTGACCAGTCTTTTCCCTTTAAATCAAATGAGAGGTAAGAAGTGTGAATGCAGTGTTGCACGCACGGGATGGGCCTCTCAATGGACAAAGCACGATTTGTTCTTGTGCACTGCATTATAAGGCTCCCTGGCCTTCCTTCTCGCACCATATGCCGGCACAGGGCGGGATGCACAGTTGCACCATCAAATGCGCACAAGGCATACAACCTCTGCATAAGTGACCGTAAGGATAACATCAATGGGTTTTAGGACATGGTTGCCCTCTTATATCTATCAACAGAGCGTGAGACAGAGGGTGGGTTGAGGGGTGTTTCCTCAATCACTTATTGAGAGGCGAGATTTGAGGGACGTTACGACACTTGGAGTCAGGTACGTTCCCATTTCCTTATGCACCCACGGGGTGGGTCTCTACCATCATCACAGGACACGTCACCCTGTTCTGTACACTGCACTGTAAGGCTCCCTTGCCTTCCTCGTTGCACTTATGCGAGACGGGTTGGACGCACTAATGCACCATCAACTGTGCACCCTGGCATAATCCCTCTGCACCATTCCTTTGTCACTTCCTAAACCAGGATGTGAGACATGGGTTTTCATCTTGCTTTCCTCGAGTGATATTAGTCATGGGGTGAGTGATTGCTCTCTTTCATTCCATATGAGTGATTGTGAGTTGAGTGCAACATTCCTCATCATCGGCGACTTTCCTGCGATTCCTTCAACCAGCTACCTCCCTGGGTGCTGCCGCGTGATCCCTGCCACGAAGGCCTTGTGCTAAAGTGAACCTTGGTACCTCCTGCAGTAGCCGACAACGACACAAGACGTACCATTGACAATCAACCTTGATTCTCTGCCATATGGGCCAAGTTTTTCTAACCCTACACCTTCTGTTTCTCAATGACGTTCATTTTTTAAGTGTGGGGACGTTAGTGGATGGTCTGTTGTGTGGTATTAGGTCCCTGTTGCTCGGTTAACCCTACCCGTTACGGTTTTAAGTGTGGGGACGCATCCCTGCGCATCTACATTGCCTACTGCCCTGCATATGCCTCACTTTGATCATGCATGTACACCATGACTTTCTGTTACCCTCCTGGGGTCCCTTCCCCACCCACCCGTCCACTCTCACCCCTCCCTTGGGGCTGTTTCTCCTCCATTTCTCTTTTTCCCTTATTTTGTTGTGTTTCTATGTGAACGCACCCTACGTTCAGCGGACTTCCAATCTAACTTTACACCTATTCATCCCTTTGACCTGACCATTTTTCCTTTTTACCCACGCCTGTTCCAGTGCACGGTTCTCGAGTTATTAATTTTTGAAGCATTTTGTATAAATTGGTCGGTTTTCCATGTGAACGCGCTTTGCTTGCTTCGAAACCGTGATCTGACATCCTAGCCCTGACAATAACTTTTCCCCTGATATTTTTCCTTTTTACTCCGTGTCCTTTCGATGCACGGTTTGTCCACTATTAATTTTTGCAGTTTCTCGAGACTTTTTCGTGCGTCTTTTTGACATTTTTCCATGTGAACCTGCCCTGTTTGCATCGGAATTCCAATTTGATTTGCGAGCCGTGTCCCGCGCTCCTTCCCCCACCTTTTTCCTTTTTCCTCCACCCTCTTTCGACTTCTGGATTTTTAATTATTAATTTTAAAATGTGTTTTTTGGTGTTTTTCGTATGTGACCTTCTCCTACTTCCGCCGGAACTGTGTTCTAACGTGACAACCCTGTGCCACCTCTTCCTACGGACATTTTTCCTTTTACTGCATGTCATTCCGGGTAGCGGTTCATCCAATATTAATTTTCGATTCCATTTTCGAGTTTTTTTTTGGGTTTTTCCCATGTGAACGCGTCTTATCTCAGTCGAAACCATGTTTTGACGTGCTAGGATTGTTGGACTCGTCTTTTTGCACATTTTTCCTTGTTCCTGCCCTTCATTCCGATGCACAGATCTTCCGATATTAATTTTCATTTGCGTTTTTGGACCCGTTTTTTTGCGTTTTTTGCATGTGAACGCCTTGTCTTTCCCTCGGAACCCCCGTTGTGTTTTTTCCCTGTCTTCCCCCTACCGTCCTGCCCAATTTTTGTTTTTATAACATTTCGTTTAGATGCCCGGCTTGGGAGATATTAATTTTTCTTTATTTTTACGTGTTTCGCGGGACTCGTCCCGCGCGTGAACGCGCCTGTTTTCGATTTTACACGTCTCAACACGCCCCATCTCGTCCGCGTGCCCCGTACCGACATCTCGGCGCTATTTTGATCCCGTCATGACAAATTTTTTTACCCCGCCCCACGCACGCTGGGACGGGGGTATGCCTTTCTTTTATGGTGGGTACCCCCCACACCCATGGGCACCCCGCCACCTCGCCCCATGGGCACCCCCCCACACCCCTGGGCACCCTCCCACTTCCCTTGGCACCCTCTCCTATCCCCACCACCCCCACCTTTCTCTCTCCCCGACCCCTTCCCCCCCAACCACCTCCCTCCATCTCCCTCTCCTCCCTGCGTTCCCTCCTCTCCATCTCCACCTCCCTCTCCCTCCTCCTCCTCTTCTCCTCCCTCCCTCCTCTTCCACTGCCTGCTCCCTGCCCTGGTTGACTGCCCCCGCCCCTGGTCATGGACGCCGTGCCGCCCCTGCGCTCTGTCCTGCCGCCCGCCTTGTCGCCTGTGGATGCCACGCGCCCCTGCCCCGCCTCGCTGGGCCCCGCCTCGTGGCCTCCTGGACGCTGCCTGCTGGGCTTCGTCCCGCCGCCGGCCCTGCCCCGCCTCTGACGCCACGCGTCCCCTGTCCGTTGCCCTGTCCATCGCCGGGCGCCCTGTCCGCCACCTTCTCCCCACCACGTGCCCCACCCCCCCACCCCCCTCCAAGCCCCCCTTCGCCCCCCCAGGCACAACCCCACCACCCCCACCCAAGCCCATAGTCACACCAAACCCCACCACCCCCACCCAAGCCCACAGTCACACCAAACCCCACCACCCCCACCCAAGCCCCACAGTCACACCAAACCCCACCACCCCCCCCCATAAGCCCCTGTCCCCCCCCCCAGCCACACTCCCACCCCGCAGAAACCCCTTCTTAAGCCCCCTTTTCACCCGCACACACCCGCAGAAACCAACCACCCACTGCAGAAACACGAAGCAACTGCAGATCCCCTTTTCAGCCCCTAGCCCCTGACACACGAACGGGTGTGTGTGCGTGTGGTTATTCGTGTTCGGGTGCGGGAGTCCGTTAGCAGCTGTTCACGCACGGGGACGGGCGTTCCTTTGTCCATGAGGTGGTGTGCACCAGCCGGATGTTCACACGCAGCTGACACGCAGTCCATTCTTGGGTATATTCCCGGATTTTTAATTCCAAAACCCGAAAACCTTAAAAATACATTGAAACATTAAACAAAAATCATTAAAAATCACTTAAAATTAAAAAAAAAATACAAAAAACTCTTGAAAAATTTCCAATCTTTCTGCAACAAATTTCAATATTTTTATAAACTGAAAATTTCCGAAAAAAATTCAGAACATTTTAAAATTAAAAATTCTTTAAAAAATATCCACAAAATGACAAAAAATTCACTAAAATTGGTAAAAATTCCAATTTAATTGCAAAAAAATTTCTAAAAATCCCATCAACTTTTTTACTTATTTTTGGGAATATTTTCTAAGCTGAAAATGATATGCTAATTTACATCATTATTATTTTATGGTAAAAATACTTCATTAACTACCTAAATTCATGAAAAATTCTCTTTAATTCAAAACACAAGCTGAAAATCTAGAGAAAAATCCAGATACCTTGGTTCTTTTTGGATTGCTGACCTACATTTTGGGATTGAGAAGTGCGCATTCATTGCATACACATACACCCACTTCTAAATATTTTTCCTTTTATATTTTTTATTTTATTCACTACCCCAAAATTCACGTTTAATTTTTAACAAGAATCCTAAATACCACCATGGCATGCGCACTCGCGCTAAACACACCTTTTTTAAATTAAAATCAACTCGCCGTTCACTTAGCACGCGCTAAGTGCGCTTAAGAGGCACTTTAATATTTTTAATTAAAATGAACCAGCCGTCACAAAAGCACGCGCTGGCAAAAAAGCGCTCCACATCACCTTAATTTTTAATCAATGAATTTTCATTTAGAGACCCAGTCTGGGTATCGAAGTCTGGGATTCGGATTAATGCACCGCTTCAACCTAATAATTTGTAATTAAAATTTTAAGAAGGAACCGCCATTTTCTTGTTAAGGTTTATCACTTAATTAACAATTCACCCATTTCTTAATAATTTATTAAAATGAACCTTCCATTAAATTAATTTCTCCTCACTGCACTTATTTCCTCTTTTTAATGAACTCGTTTCGTGGGATGGCTATGTGAAGTCTTCGGAGTTGTCTCCATGGTCAAACCTGATTATCAAAGTTGTGGTCATGATATGTGTGGGTTGTTGTTATGTTTTGGTTCAGTTTCTTTGATACAGTTAAGGGTACGGTGTGTAGTTTTTTTCTTTATTGCCTGATACGGGGATTTGGGTGTTTGCATGTTGCATAGCATGAAGCTTTCGGTCGCATAATGTGTAGAGGTCATGTCGAATTTTTTCTAGGCTGTGGTTTTCTTGGGGATAGTTGGTCGAGTCACGTTTTACCACCTTGGTTGATATCTTATCCTTGGTTTTTGTATGTTGCTTTGCAGGCATTCTCTTTGTCTGTCTGTGTTTGTGGTGTGTGTGTAACCATCTGAATGGCGCCCTCTCGTACTTCTCCCCCGATCCAGTATGTTCCTTTGGCTGTACATGATTATTCTTTGTTACTGGATTCGGACGTTGTTGCTAAAGCGGGCTTGTCCAAGTTCGTGAGCCTTTCTTTCCCACTGGTTCCAGATGATCCTTCCCTTTGTGACGAGTTTTTAACCTCTTACAGTAAGAGGTCTGGTCCAATCCGTGGCACTACTGTTCTTCTGACACTGAAGAGTCTGGGCAAGGCTCTTGGTCTGCCATATCATGGGGAGTCTGTCCCTGCTGCCAGACAGTTGTGAACCAATGATGATATTTTAAAGTTGTTGCAGAAGCAGACTTAAGATGTTCTTGATCCGAAAAAGGCCATTACCACGTCAGGAGTCGGTGTTTCCATGATTTCCAATCCCCTACTATGCTAATTCCTTCAGGACAGGTTCATGCTTGCAAAATCCCCATCTCATTATCTTTCCAAGGAGTTGTTTACAGCTTCACGAATGATTTTGAAAGGCATAACTATTGATTGGAGTACCTACCTCCTCTCCAAGATGGATCACCATTTTATCCGAGCTACTCGAGGAAATGTGACTAATGTTACATTTGGGTCCTTCCTCTATGTCTTCTTGCTACATGTTGCCCCTGCAAAGGACGTTCCTTTACCTCCAGTTGATCCTCCAAAAGTTCCTCCTCCGCCTCATAATGAAGATGATGAAGTGATAATTGAGGATGATGATTCTCCTCCTCCCCTTGTCATTCAGAGAAAACGCCTCAAGAGGGTGGCTGAGTCAATGCCTATTCCTCCAATTCCAGTGACAATTCCTGCCCAGTCTTGCAGCAGCTTGCCTGTATTCCTTCAGACGCCAAATCTTTTCAGAGCCCATAGAGATGGGATGCTAGAACTTACTATTCCTTCTGTTCACCGCCTGGTAACAGGAGATGCTATTCCGTTCTTGTGCAAGGATATCCAGAGTTCTATTGAACTTTCGATGACTGCATGTATCCAGCAATTATATTCTTCATTTTATGATGAATTTCAGCAGTCTATAGAGGAACAGAATAAGACCAATACTAAGTTAGCCTCTGCTCAAGAGAAATTCTCTGACGTTTGTACGCAAATGGAGCAGCAGACTAAGCTCGTGGATACTCAGAAAGCTGAAATCTCTAAGTTGAAAGCTGAGTTGACAGAAGCTAGGTCTCAAGTGGTTGTTGTAACAGAGGAGAGGGATAAGTTACAGAAGGAGAGTCAAGAGATGAAGGAGGTGATAGCTGCCCAAGCAGAGAAGTTTAAATCCACCACAGCTATCTTAGACCAGAGCAATGCTCAAATCCAGCAACTCAAAGATCAGTTGGCTTAGTCTCCATCTAATACACAGAGTCCTGTGCAACCAGTTTCTCTTTTATCCCCTGCAGACTTGGCAGCTCTTCAGAGACAGGCTACCTTATGTCCCTTATTTCAGGCCAAGGTGAAAAGATTGCAATCTCGCATGGATTTGTTATAGTCTTCTTTTGAGTAGTATCAAGAATATGTTCCACCAGATCATTCATTTTTTGTCCATTATCAACAACAGAAATTGGCCTTCTATATAAAACTTTCCACGATGGATTTACCTATGCCAGAGGATGGATGGAGTGGGGCCTGGTCATCAGATTTGCTGATAGAAGTAGTGAGGATGGTTTTTGAAGACTCTTTCACTCCAGATACAATGCTTCTGTCCTATATGTATTTGAGGGGTGATTTACTGATTCCAGATGATGAAGATCTGGCTTGGTATGTTGGAGATGTGGTATTGCAAGCTTCTTTGTATGTACAATATTTGGAGTTGAGGATTGATGAGATGTTCCAGGGATATTCTTCAAAGGTGGTTGAGTGTCCTGAGTTTTCATGGCACACTATGGTTGATGCTGTCATTTTGAATCACCGACAGGTCAAAGCTTCAGCTCATGCCCAGAACACTAACCAACTGAGGGAGAATCTTTTAGCCTATCTCTCCAACCAACCTCCATTTGATACTTCTTTCTTTGAAGCCTATCATCGTAGATCAGCTTTAGGTCCGTCCTTACCATGCCTAACTCATTATCAACAAATGGCTCATAGGTATGATGCTTATATTTCCCTTTTTCAATCTAACCCAAAAGTCATTTTACCCCTTCTTTTCCAACCTCAAGGATATCCTCAAATTCCTATCTTTACCCATTGTTCTTTTATTGAAGTTCGAGTTTTTCTACCTCCTGATCCTTGTCCTTCCCCATCCCCTGACATTCTATCAACTTTTCCTGCTTATCTTTTAATGCCTCTCTTAACCGAATCTCCTCAACTTTCAGCAAATCCATCTTTAATCCATTCTTCATTTTACGATTTTGCCTATCCATCATTTCATCCTCTTTCATTAGTCCCTCTTCCGTCTCCTAACACTTCTATTCCTAATCCTCCTCAGTTGGTTAGTGGGTATCCAGGTTTTGATCAGAAGATTCTTCGAAGAAGAGGCTGGAGTTCAAATGATTCCCTTACTGGACCTCAAATCAATTGGCCATTGATCCCAGGAGAATGGATAAGTGCTAGTTAGGCTTATCAGAATTATCTGCATTTTGCTCAGCAGTATTCTCAGTCTGCAGATCCTTCTGTGCGCTTAACTGCTCATTTTACTTGGTACCTGGCGTATATGCATAGGCATTCTCATAATGATTCAAAGCCTATTCCAAAGTTGTGCATGAATGTCAATGTGAGTATTGATTCCCAGCAACTGGATGTCTTGTACTTTCATGCCCTCTATTTGCCTAGCAGATACCTTGTCTTATTGGAAAGGATGTGCTGCCTTTAGTTTTTTCAGAATCCTCCCAAGACATTTGTAGATGAATCTTTGTCCATGGATCGTTTTTGAAATCACCAATCTTTCAAGAGGGGTCATCTTCATTGATACCTTTGCCATGTATGGTGCATGATTTTTAATGATAAATCTCTCTTTTTGGAGGATTCATTCAGATGGTTGTGTAGTGTTTGTGTTGTGGGTAAATTTATATGATAAGATCGTGGTGGTTGCCTATTCGATTTACTTTCGTGAGAGCTACATTTTTGGAGAATTGTGGTGATGGTGTTGCTAGTTGGATAGTTGATGATGTTGATGTAGAAGAAGAAGAAACCTCTTATATCCTTTACAAGTTTATTGTGATTTCCAATTTGATAAGAAGTTTTAATGTATAAAGGGTTTTCCTTTCGTTGTATTCTTTATATCAAATACAGGTTATAAGTTGGGGTCGTGGTTGGATGGAGTGTTTTTGAAGATTTATTGAAGATCAAAGTTGAGCTTTTGAATGAACTTGTATTCCCTTTTTCCTGGGTCGCGAGGACGCTTCCTTATTAAGTGTGGGGCTATGTTGAGTGTTGAAATGACCTATTTTTTGGCTGATTTTTGTTATTTTTGAGAGTTGAATGGTTGATTTTATGAGATGATTGATTGGTTTGGAAATGGTTTGAGAGTGTTTTGGATAGGTTGGAATGGTTTTATTAAGCTCATGATGTTTATTAGTAGAGATGTGAAGTTCTGATGATGTTCTAATATGTTCTGTTTAGTCCTGATAGCTTCTGTTGAGTTTCTATTTTGTTCTGTTTTCTCTCTGTAAGGAGGGATGGAGTATTGATTGATAGGGTTTGAGATTGTTTGAAAGCTTATTGAGTGATTTTTGATGGTTTGGAATGGTTTTGGTATGAGTTATGTGGTTCTGATGCTTTCTGTTGACCTTCTGTAACTCTCTATTGAGCTTCTGATGAGCTTCTGTAGACCTTCTGTATGCTTATGTATGTGTTCTGATGGATGAGAGTGTAGCTTGGGAAAGTTTTCTAGCCTTGGAAAGAGGTGAATACAAGTGCAAAAGAGCTAAAAGAAGTCAAAGAAGTAGCTGCTAAAGACTGAAGTAAAGACTGGAGTGAAGTGACAGTGGTGAGCTATGAAGAGTCACTGTAGTGGCTCTGGTGCCTCTTCATATCAGACATACCTCTTGGGAGGTGTATTTACGACCTAAGAAGGATTATTATGGGTTATTATTGAGTGATTTTAGTGAGGATATGATGTACTATTGATGGAGAGAGAGAGAGAGAGTCAGAGATAGCCAATTCTATCAAAATAGTGTGATTGCATATGAGAGATTGAGAGAGAAGACTATGAAGATATTGAATATGAATACTATGTGATGTATTTCCATTCAAAGATGGTGTATTCCTTTGCTTTCTTTGTTATATTGATGGATTTTATGAAGATATTGAAGAATATGGTTGATTTTATCAAATCCGTGGGAGATCTACATGATGCTGCATGAAGATTTGTTGTGCCTGGTGTTCTTTTCTTCATTGTGATCATATAAAACCTAATAAAAAAAGCTTGTTGATGTTACAAGATAGATTTTCTTGCAAGAGAATTCCTTTTTCCTTGGTGTTCCTCTTGGGGCTCCACCATGTGATTGTCATATAGATCAAACTCCCCACTCTCTTCCTGAATATAGTAGGGTCCTCTATCTCATCCCCAATATTAGTACTCAACTTTACACTTTGCTCCAATGGCACTAGAAGAGACTTGCATGCCATCATACCATACTTGGACAATATATCCAAGCCATACTACCTTTGGGACAACCATATACTATTTGCACATTTGATCATCTCAATACCAATGAAGTATCTCAACTCACATAGATTCTTCATCTCAAACTTTTGTTTCAACATGTCCTTGGCATTAGCAATTTCAATGTCATTATTGCATGTAATAATCAAGTCATCCACATAAAAGACTATGAGAACCAAATTTGCATCACCCTTCCTCACATAAAGTAAGTAATTTACATCTAAAACATAAAAGCCAATGTTGATAAGATACTCTTCGATCTTGACATACCATGCTCTAAGTACTTGTTTTAGCCCATAGAGTACCTTCTTTAACCTTCACACACAATATGTGGAATTCTCTAAATCCTCATAACCTATCAAACTGCTCCATATATATCTCTTCTTGCAAATCAAACAATGATCACATTAATCAAAATTTGAGTAATCAAGAGGTGGAAGATACTATAAATAAGTAAGTACTTTCATTCCTTTCAAATACATGCCCAAGGTGACAATGCCTTTTAGATACATGTGGTAGATTAGTTAGAGCCAACATATGGTCAGCAAACCACCCACCCAAATACAAACAAAGGATAGAGGCTATTGACCTTGATACCTCAAGCAAAAATAATACGGCCATGTATAATCTTCAATGTAGAATAAGCAAAAGAAATATGATATCTTGCATCATGCAATTGTCCACTTGAGAGTAGCTTTTGATCAGAGCCAATACATGATATAAATTATGCAAAAAAAAAGAGCTGCCTGAAGAGAACTATAGTCTAACATCCCCAATGCCAATGATATCCAATGAAATGTCATTTCCTAGTCACATAGAACATATAATGCTATGATAGGTATGAAACCAATCCTAATGCAGTGTAATAGGGAAAAAAGCCCTTGAATCAAGCAACCAACACTAACAATAAGAGCATTAATCAGCTGAGTAGCATCAATAGATGAAGAAGCTAGGATATAGTCATCATCAAACTCAAGCTGTACCACATTTATCTCTTCAATCTTCATGGTGGACTTACTAGGGACAATGCCACAATCGTCAAACTTTGCATTATCCTAAATTTCTCCTTGCCTTTCTCCTTGTGCTTATCATCATGCATCTTATAATAGTGTGGCCTTATGTGACCAAGCTTCCCACAATAGTGGCATGTCAAGGAGGACTTACAACCACAAGACTTATTGCAAGATTGCCCCCAAGACTAAGCCTAAGGCCTCTATGAGTCTCTAACATAGCAGTTATTATCTCTCTTATCATCATGTGTGCCTCTAACAATCAATGCATGAAAAGTATAGGATGCATCCACATTCTTTCTATTTATATCCTCTATGAGTAAATCACCCTCAAAATCCTTGCGAGGTTAGCAAGTTGAGAATCAAATGGAAATTATTCAAATGAGAAGGCACAAAATTCCCTTCCTTCATGTGAAGGTCCATAAGTTGTTTCAACTAATATATTTGTGATGCAGGAATTTGCTTGTCATAAAGATTTCATATTTTCTCTCATAAGTGCCAGTCATTATCTTCAAGTGCAGTAAGATTAAAATAAACCTTTTCAAACAATGATGTGCAACTATCTAAGTACAAGTGAGACTAGTAGGTGTATGATTGTTCAATTGAGTTCATGTATATTAATTCACATGAACGTGTGTGTGAATGCATATGATGTGTGTACCAGCCTGTTAAAGTATTATGTTAACAAGTGTATGTGGATGTGAGTGGGTGTGAATGAGTAATATGTGTTCTAGTGTAAGTTTGGCAAGTGCTCGTGTGAATCTGTGCTATGTGGATAAGTCGTCATGTGATCAATTGCAACTATGTCATGCGGCTGATGCCGTGAGATATGGCCCGATGGCTTAGATGTGCGGAGTGGTCGAGTAATAATATTGAGGTGGTTGAATGCATGAGTGCATGAGTCAATTCAATGTTGCCACAAAATATGTAATACCTTCCAGTACTTTGGGATCTTGAAACCATTCTATTTAAAATCCTTAATGGCTAGACACCATGTGACTTGCATAGTTGGTTGTAGCCTTATCATCTCATGTACCACTCTCCATGAGAGTCTCATATGTTGGATATTTGACTAGTTCGTGTTGACTTCCCTTGTATGCTTCTTCCACATAGTTACTTATGTGCTCTCTATACAAACTGATCGACACAACAAATGATCCAAGACTGCATAGATTTGGATATTGATTTTTTCCCTTTACGTTAGAAACTATGACATTTGACTTGACCCAAAGACATATTAATGATTAACTTTTCAAAGCTCATCTTAGATGTTAGGCTCTGTGCTTATATATGTACATGAGTGCGTGAGAGATGTATTAACTACGTGAGAGAGAGCCATTGCAGAATCGATTGAAATTCTTGAAACAATAAGTGTTCTGTCAAGTCTAGTAAGAGTTGAGCTTGAGAAAGCTTTGATAGCTAGAGTGTAATTGGCAACACTCACTAAGCAAAAAAGATGTGATAGAGGCTAGATTAGTGTATATATATCATGTAAGAGGTTTCTATTGGGTTGAGATAAAAATACAAATTTTTAGAGTTTTCTTCCATACTAATACAATTCAACACTCTAGACAAGGATTGTAAAGACTTAGCGAGTAGACTTCTCATATATGAGAGAGAGAGATTGTTAACAAGGCCCAATGGCGGTCTCAAAGAGACCCGCCGACCTATGTGGTGCCGATTTCCTTTCGAGTACTAACTATTATTCCGAGTATGGACTTAGCCGGAACTAGCCAAGAGAATTCTCTGATTGATAAAATTCTCACTTAGGTGGAGCTACATGTTGCCAGTAGACTCGCACAAGGTACCATGCTACTCGATGTTGTAAAATATTTGTTGTTATGTGAGTAGGCTGCCACGATTACTAGATACTGTTCAGATATCGAGCTCCACTCGTGATATGCCAGGGTGACCATTGTGCATTTATGTCATCGAATTGTCAGTTGCAGATGCGGTTGGTACACCGCCCATGAATAATAGCTAGATGACAACTATCCTTATCTACTCTAGTTTGTGGCTCAGTTAGTATGCCACCTTAGTTAGTTGAGTTTGGTTTGAGACCCATATATAGGGTTCTTCTATTTCTATGTACTAGAGCTCTTTTGGCTTACACAACTAAGAAGAGAAAAACTGTTTTCAGCCTCCACCTTTGTGTGTATTCCCCCATTGTGCAAGCAAGAAAGCTACAAGTGAGACTCCTTCCTTCTCTCCCACAATCGTGACATGGTATCAGAGCCTTGTTCATGGTAAGGAGCTCAAGAAAGAAAGCCAAGTTCGCGGTGTTCTGGTAAGAGGACCAGTGTTGCTTTCATTTTTCTGTTTTGGGAGCAAGTCTCTGCAGGTAGCACAGCCGGAAAGTGCAAGCGTGCATTGTCTCAGATTGAAACGCCCTTCGCGGTGTAGCAAGAGGGCAGTATATGCTGTGGGAAAGGGCTTTAACCCTTGGTTGCTCTGTTTTTTTGATTTGAGGCCATTTCGGGGCCCGTTTTGGAGGCGGAAGTTTTTTGCACGCACTCAAGAAAAGGCCCAGTTTTATGCTGTGCGACCACTGTTCTACAGGTCGGTGAAAAGTTATTGTAGAAATTGCACCGTATGCCTTTGCGTAGAGACATTGGGAGTTACAGAATCATCCTTGTTGCCTGTTGATGCAAAATCGTCACTAGGAAGTGACTATGTAGTCAAATACCACTTTCGTCAGTTTTGCAGATTTGCCCTTGTGAGGCTGAAGTTGTGTTCTTTGCAGTGACAGAACTTTTGCAGTGTTCTGTAATGGCATCTGATTCTCTTTCACAGATTATCACTGAAAAGCTTAACAAGAACAACTTCCAAGCATGGAAGTTCAGAATGACAAATTTCCTTATGGGAAAAGGATATTGGAAATTCGTTGCAGGAAATGAAGAAGAACCAGTTCTTCCTGATGTTCCCAATCAACAGCAAATGCAGGCATTTAAAGCATGGCACGGGAGAGCCAGAAAATTTATGTACTGGCTGTCTATCAGTATTTCAGACTCTATGATTGTGCATATTCAGGATGCAAGTACGCCAAAGGAGGCATGGGATACTTTGTCAAAAATGTATAGCACAAATACGCAAGCCAGGAAAATGCAGCTCAAGCAAGAGTTGCACAATGTGCAAAGAGAAAGTATGAGCATCAATGACTACCACATGAAGGTGAAGAAGATTGCAGATGCACTTGCTTCCATTGGGTCGCCAGTGAAAGATGATGATTTAGTTTCTGTGACCTTGAATGGTCTAGGAAAGGATTATGCACAGTTCCGAACATCCATTTCCGTCCGTGAAAGATTTTCTGATTTTGAGGAGTTGATTGCTCTTCTAATTTCTGAGGAACAGAGAAATGGTGGTGCATCTTCTTCAAGAGGAACTTCAAAAGAAGTTGTCTTCTACTCAAATGCTGGAAGAGGTAGAGGCAGAGGTAGAGGAGGTCGATCTGGAGGCTGTGGTAGAAATCAAAATATGCAGCAAACTCAAGAAAACCAGTCCTTTGGAGGAGGACGTGGTAACTCTAGAGGAAGGGGGAGCCAAAGAGGTCGTGGTGGATGGCAAAGAGGCCAAAATGCAAACAACAATGTTGAATGCTACTACTGTGGTAAAATGGGTCATATGGCTAAAGACTGCTATAAAAAGCAGAATGACATCATGAATGGAAAATTGCAACAAGGAAATTATGCATCTTCTAGTAGACAGGGTAATGATAGAAATGAGCATTTGTTTATGGTGCAGCACATGACCAATTCTGTGACAAGTGCAAAAGAAAGCAACGATGTATGGTATGTTGAATCAGATGCATCAAACCACATGATAGGTCATGCAGAATGGATGGAGGATGCAAGGAAAATGGAAAAACCAGGATTTGTGGAGACTGGTGATGATACTGCACATCCTATTGTGCAGATTGGAAAATTTCATTTGTCTATGCAGGATGGGAAAAATAAATACCTGTCCGATGTATTTCATATCCCGAATATCACTAAGAATCTAGTTTTTGTTGGTCAAATGGTTGAGCAGGGCTTGCAGGTCAGATTTAATCCTCATGGATGCTTCATTGAGGATATGAAAAATAAAGGTCGCTTGATAGCAAAAGAAAAGAAGAAGGGTAGAATGTTTACGTTGGATGCAGACATGCCTGAATTAAGTGCAGCAATGTTTGCACATGGGACCGGTGTAGTTGCAGATATTGATATCTGGCATAAACGCATTGGTCATGTTAATGTACAGTGACTTAAATCAATGGAGGCCCAAAATATTGTTGCAGGATTGCCTAAATTCAAGGTTGCAGAAATGCATAAGGTATGTGAAGCCTGTCAATTTGGAAAACAGGCAAGGAAACCATTTCCTAGACATATTCAAGAGAGTAAGAAGCCATTGGAATTACTCCACTCTGATGTGTGGACTACTAAAGCTGCATCTCTTGGAGGCTGTCATTATTTTGTCACTTTTGTTGATGACTATAGCAGAAAAGTTTGGGTGTATTTTATGAAAAAGAAAAGTGAAGTTTTTGGGCATTTTAAAACTCTTAAAGCTATGGTTGAAAAAGAAACAGGCTTGCAAATAAAATGCCTAAGGTCAGATGGGGGGGGAGAGTACCTCTCAAATGAGTTTGCAAGGTTCCTGCAGGAGCATGGCATAAAGCAGCAATATTCATGCAGTCATACCCCACAACAAAATGGAATTGTAGAAAGGAAAAACATGCATATTGGAGAGGTATCTCGTGCCATGCTCAATGAAAAAGACTTGCCAGATTTTTACTGGGCTGAAACAGTTGCTACAGCAGTCTACATAATGAGCAGGACTCCCACTGCAGCAATACATGGGATGACTCCAGAGGAGAGGTATACTGGTAGGAAACTAGATATTTCTCATTTGAAGATTTTTGGTTGCATTGCCTATGTTCATGTGCCAGATGAGTTGAGATCCAAGTTGGATCCAAAAACTGAGAAGTTTATCTTTATTGGTTACTCTCTGCCAGCAGAAAGGGTATAGATGCTATAACCCTTCTACTCGTAAGTTTACAGTGAGCAGAGATGTTGTTTTTGATGAGATGAGTAGCTGGTATAAACCAGTAAATGTGATTGATAATGTAGATGCACAAAATGGTAATGCTGCACAGAATTCACTACAGCAGTCACAAGATATTAGTGGACCTGGAGCGTCCTCTAGCAGTGGTTCACATTCTTCGCCATGGACAGGCAGATTGAGATCAGGAGAATTTTCTCAAAGCAATGCAGATAGTGGTATGCAGTATCACGAAAAGGAAAAGAGAAGGTAGATCAGCCCATGTTTGATGTGAATGCATGTCACTCTTATGTGGTTGGTGAATCCAGTGGCTCAGAATAGAGCATTGATGATGAGTTGGGTATTCCTTCTATTGTTACACCTAGAGTAAGGAAGACCAGGGATATTTTGAGAGCATCTGGGAGTGAGCCTACTTTGCGTAGGTCTACTAGAGCTAGGTATCCTGTGGATAGGCTGAAATATGATGGATTTACAGCCATTCACTATGCATATATGGTCAAAGTGATATAGGAACCATAACCCACTTTTTTTGAGCAAGCCATGGAAAAAGAAAAATGGGAGAAAGCCATGGATGAAGAAATGGATACCTTGGAAGCAAATGCTACATGGGAACTCTTACCTTTGCCTAAGGATAAGAATGCAATTGGTTGTAAGTGGGTTTATAAGGTGAAGCACAACGCAGATGGTTCTGTGAACAGATACAAGGCAAGATTAGTAGTCAAGGGGTATGCACAAACATATGGCATTGATTATGAAGAAACATTCAGTCCGGTTGCAAGGATGGCAACCGTAAGAGCAGTCATTGCTATGGCTGCATCAAAAGAATGGTCTTTACATCAGATGGATGTAAAGAATGCCTTCTTGCATGGTGATTTGCAAGAAGAGGTCTATATGGAGCAGCCACCAGGTTATGTGCATGATGCTCGTCCTGAGTTTGTTTGCAGGTTAAAGAAAGCCTTGTATGGCTTGAAGCAAGCACCTAGAGTATGGTCTGACAAGATAGGACAGTATCTTGTCACTATTGACTTTCAGATTTCCAAGGCTGATTTCTTACTTTATGTGAGAAAAACAGAGAAAGGTATTATGCTACTTGTCATTTATGTTGATGATTTGATTATCACATGTGATAGTGATGAAGATATCCTTCATGTGAAAATGCTATTGAAGCAAAAGTTTGAGATGAAGGATTTGGGAGAGCTGCGTTATTTCTTGGGCATTGAGGTTATTAGATCACCAAGTGGGATATGGCTCTTGCAGAGGCAATATGGATTGGACATGCTGTCCAAATATGGGATGACAGGCTGTAAGCCTATTTCAATTCCTTTGGAGCAGAATGTGAAGCTGAGCGCAGATGCAGGTGAGCTTCTGGAAGACTCTACTATGTACAGACGCATAGTAGGAAGTTTGATTTATATGACTATTACCAGGCCAGATTTGAGCTATGCTGTTGGATTGGTAAGTCAGTTTATGCAGGGTCCAAGGAAACCGCATTTGGATGCGGCTAGACGCATACTCAGATATGTGAAATCCACATTGCAGTATGGACTATTTTATGAGATTGGGGTTCAGATACAGTTGCATGGATACACTGATGCTAATTGGGCTGGTAGTATTTCTGATAAACGATCTACCAGTGGATATGTGTTCTCTTTTTGGAGTGCTGCAGTCACTTGGAGCAGCAAGAAACAACCTACAGTTGCCTTGTTAAGCACAGAGGCTGAGTACAGGGGTGCAGCAATGGCTGCATGTGAGGTAGCTTGGTTGCATAAGCTACTTTATGATATGCATCAGCCTATAGATGGGCCAGTTTTCATTTATTGTGACAACATGAGCAGTATACACTTGGCAAATAACCCAGTCTATCATGCTAGAACAAAGCAGATTGAGGTGCATTATCACTATGTGCGGGAGAGGGTTTTACTAGGTCTTATTGATCTAGTTTATGTCAGCACAGAGCACTACAAGGAATTGGGCAATTAGCGATGCCGATTAGCGACGGCGGATATCGGCGTCGCTATTTGCGTCGCTATTGGCATCGCTATTTGCGTCGTATTTGCGACGCAAATAGCGACGCCACATGAAAAAAAATGCGGCCGAAACCCGAGCGCCGTTTTCATTTCTTTTATTTCGCCTTTTGAGAGCGAGAGCGAGGGAGAGAGCGAAGGCTTTGTGAGAGAAGAAGAGGAAGAGACTTGCTACCGCCGCCGCCGCCGCCACCGCCGTTGTTCGCGAAGGAGAGGAGGAGCCCTCGTTGCAAAGAGAAGCCGCCCACGCTCGCCATATCTCATTGGTGAGTCTCCCTCTCTCTTTCTTTTGCTTGTTGAAGGTTTAAATCGTTCTTTTTTACTTGTTTAGGAGAGGAAATAAAAGAGAAGGAGAGGGAGAGGGAGAGAGAGGGAGAGAAAGAGAGGGAGAGGGAGAGAAAGAGAGGGAGAGTGCATTCTCTCTCTCTCTCTCCCTTTTGCTTGTTTAATGTTTAAATTACTTTCTTTTTTGCTTGTTTAGGAGAGGAAATGAGAGAGTAAGAGAGAAAGAGAGGGAGAGGGAGAGGAAGAGGGAGAGGGAGAGGGAAAGAAAGAGAAAGAGAAAGAGAAAGAGAAATAGAGGGAGAGGGAGAGGGAGGGGGAGGAAATGAGAGAGGGAGAGAAAGAGAAAGAGAGGGAGAAGGAGGGAGAGTGCATTCTCTCTCTCCCTCTCCCTTTTGCTTGTTTAATGTTTGAATCACTTTATTTTTTGCTTGTTTAGGAGAGGAAATGAGAGAGAAAGAGAGCGAGAGGGAGAGGGAGGGGAAGGAAATGAGAGAGGGATAGAAAGAGAAAGAGAGGGAGAGTGCATTGTATCTCTCCCTCTCCCTTTTGCTTGGAGGATGTTTAAATCACTTTATTTTTTTCTTGCTTAGGAAATGAGAGAGAAAGAGAGATAGAGAGGGAGAGGGAGAAAAAGAGAAAGAGAGGGAGAGGGAGAGGGCGAGGGAGGGGAAGGAAATGAGAGAGGGAGAGAAAGAGAACGAGAGGGAGAGGGAGAGGGTGAGAGAAAGAGAGAAAGAGAGGGAGAGGGAGAGAAAGAGAGGGAGAGGGAGGGGAAGGAAATTTAAGATAATAGACTTATTGATAATGGTATGCAATGTGCTTTGCCATGGGCCATGTACTTCATCAAAATGAACCCAAAAGTATTGTTATAGAAGAAGAAACCCTTAAATTGAGTATAGGATAATTTCTCTCAGGTCTTATGACTATGAGTAGAATTGATTGAAATAAATTTTATTACTATAGTTATAAAATTTCATAGATGGCGCACATTAATTTTAAAATGGATTACTTATACTCAAAGCCGAGATATAGCAAATAATTATCTACCAGGACAAACAAATCGTTGAGCATGATACAAGGCCGAGATATAACATCGGAAAATCTCTCAACTACTATATACAATGCAAGATTTATGGTCAACTTGCAACTTGATGTACATCTCCATAAAGCTATCCATTTAAGCCTCGTTTGCTGTAATGTAGATAAGATGGAAAACGAAGAAGGTCTTATTGTTCAAGACCGCGAGACGTATCTTCATAAGCGTGTCCCATGTCCTTGCTCTCAATGCAAGTTGGCAATTAGACGAAAATGCCGATTGTCTATAGAACATGTACGACGATTTGGTGAGTTTCAATCTAAGATCATTGATCAGGCAATTGCGGATTTTCAGCAAACGGTAATTTGAAGTTAGCATTTTCATGCATTGTACTCTCAAGCTAATTGAAAACTATACACAATAAGATTGGGTCTTGTTGGCAAATTTTGTATCTAGGGGGGTGATGTCTCGACCCAAGGGGGAGTGCACCCTTTGCGGCCAATTAGAAGAGTTCGTGGACGTGCGATGGATGGATTGCAGGAGCCAATCGACCACTCGCAAGGTCCATCTATACCGTCAATGCCAGAGGAGACGGACAACCTTCCCGACCTGCCTACAATCTTGGAGCCTGAGATGGAGGCAATGATCGATGCATTGATTCCCATGGATGTTGAGACATCTGACCCGCTTAGAGAGGAAGCATCCATACCATTATATGATGGGTGCCAAGTATCTCGGTTGAAGACATTGCTTGCACTCTTAAGTGTGCAAGAAAAATACGGTTGGAGCGATACGAGTGTGACTGAGTTATTCAGGTACCTTGCACACAGGCTTCATTGATTTTTTTTAAAATAGTATTATTGCAAACATTTGTGTTTTTTCAAGGTGTTTTATAAATTTTTTCAGGTTATCGAAATATCATATATTGCCACCTGCAAATAACATGCCTGAGTCTCGTGATGATGCACGACATGTTTTACGGAAGCTTGGCATGGACTACAATAACATCCATGCATGTATCAACGACTGCATATTGTTTCGAGATGAATACGAGACTATGGAGACATGTCCAAAGTGTGGTGCTCACAGGTATCGACAGGACTTGCAAGGGCAAACAATCCCTCAAAAAGTTCTCAAACACTTTCCGCTCATCCCCCGCATAAACCACATGTTTCGCACGTCTGCCATGGCAAGCTTGACAACATGGCATGTGCAGAATAGGTCCACGGATGGAGTTCAACGAATATCAGCAGATTCGTGCACATGGAGCCACATTGACTCTACCTTCCCATGCTTTACGCGAGAGCCAAGGAATCTTCGGCTCGGTCTCGCCATGGATGGTGTGAACCCATTCGGTCTGCGCTCGACTTCTTACAGTGTGTGGCCTATAGAGCTTGTCAACTACAACATCCCTCCATGGCTTTCTACGAAGAAAAGACATCTCATCCTTAGCTTGCTCGTCCCGGGCCACTACAAAGCGATACGAGCGCTTCATGAAAACCCTGCAAGGCTTTGTGCGACAACGAGCTTGTCCGGAAGGTAGCATGGCGGAAGGTTGGTTGGTGTCAGAGGCGTTAGTGCATATCTCACAATGGCTACCAACGGTGGAACCAGACAATGAAATGCTATGGACGCTGAAGGACGATGATAGGCTGACTAGAGATGTGGTGGTTGAAAATGGGGTAGAAAAAAGAATGGATGCCTCAATGGAAGAGAAGGTGAATCGATTTTGTATGTTGCACCATGCCTCCATAGAGACGTGGCTCGCCAAGTACCAGATTGCAAGGCAAGATCGAGAGGAAGCGCGAGCTGAATTCCGACGCAGTACGTGTCACCGACCGATTCGATATCCCGAAGGCATGGAGGAGATGCCACGGTTTATGTCAACACGATGGTTGCATGGAGCTTTGACCGCAGCATCCAGCGAAGGGACAGAGGTCTCAATGGAGGAGTGGGAGTTTTCGAGGGGATGTAGTCCAAAGGTAATGAGGGGTTTAGAATGTGTCGTATCTAAATTTTCTTGCTACATCTAATTTGAGTGTTTCAATGTGCAGTACAAAATATATAGTGCAGCGTGGTCACGTGGACGGCATTTTCGGGTGGAGCGTATTGACAAAATGCGCTCCACAATGGACTGTGGTGTCATGGCAAGGTTTGAGCAAGAGAGCCGGCGACGAGCAACGGATCCGAACACGGTTGTGGATGAGATGGAGTATTTTGGGAACTTGCAAAGTATTATTACGGTGGATTACCGTACCTTCTCCATGATACTATTCGATGTGCAGTGGTTCAAAGTGGTACTTGGAGGAGCTGGAGCAACAGTTCGACGAGGTCCATCTGGATTTCTCAAAATAGATTCCGAAAAAAAATGGATGGATTTGCGCGACACCTTTGTGTTGCCGGCCCATTGTGAATAGGTACAAATAGTCATTTGCTTGCTAATTGTAATACGACATGGTTTATGTCACAATGGTTTGAACTCGCTTTGTAAGTGTTTGTGAATAGGTAATCTTCTATCCAAACCCCCGACAACCTTGATGGTGGTATGTTATACCTTCAACTCCTCGAGGTGCGAGAGTATATGATCAAAGCGATGTTCCAGGCATAGATGAAGAAAATATGCAAATAGAGGGATCGATATTACAAGGGGTGGAGGCCACCGGAAGCTTGGAGCCCGCATCGGCTAACAATGATGGAAATACAAAAGTCGTAGAATTTTTTGAGAATGAGGCAGACTCGTTCTTTTGTGGTGACATGTCTATCGACCTTCCAGTGTATGCAGAGTTGTGTCAGGAGATTAACATGGGACCATAGAATACTTCATTCTTGGAGAATTGTATTACTCAATTCGTTGTTTAGATATTGCATAAAGGTAGATAAGATATGCATTTTAAGAGGGATTTTTCAAAAATGATTTATATTAATGTTCTTTGTATAGTTTAAATTGATTATTCTAACATCATTTTTTATCTGTGTAGGTATCAACATTTTCAGGATGAGTCGAGGAATGAGCAATGAGGAGTTTCAGGACATGATGTCACGCATGTCTATAGATCAGCTCGTGAGATTCAGAGAGATGGCAGATCAGGAGCTGTCTCGTTCTTCATCAGGGCGCTCTGCTAGATCAGCTTCAGCGCAATCAGATGCTTCAGCTTCGAGCAGACGATATCGACGCTCGCGACTTGGGCTAGAGGGAGGGACTGCGACTGCAGGAGGATCAGGGGGGTGCTGTTGTGGAGACATGGACGTGGTGTCTCCGTCTCATCGTTCAGCTGGAGCTACGTCACGTCCAGGATTTTTCACACCTGTGGGGATGTCCACTCCAGTTACTCCGGCTTTTGCGGAGCCGTCGGCAGATGGCATGCCTTTTGGTGGCACTCCTTTTGGTGGCACCCCTTTGAGTGGCACTCCGGGAGAGGGTACCCCCGTCGGTACACCGGATGTACAGGGGTCTCCTAGATATGCCCAGGAGGGTGGACGGAGATGGGAGAGGGCCTATCTTAGGCAGACTCCTAGGGGTTATGGATACCTAGTGGATAGCAGGTCAAGAGCCATCATCATGAATGATGAGGGGAGGAGGGTGATGGCTCGCATGAGGGAGTTGTGCCAACAAGTTTTTCGGCACAACTTCCTGGATCATTGGAGGAACATACCGGAGGGGAGCAAGGACTACATAGTAGCATCCTTGCACGAGGAGTTCCCGGTGCCAGCCGCAGTGGATAGATTCTCTACGGGCTGGATGATGGATTGCATGCGTGCATACATGTCACATAGACGATCCGACGCATGCAAGGCAATCAAGAGTGGGGCTCCAAAGCCCGAGTGGTTAGATGCAGACGATTGGTGCAGACTGGGGGAGGAGGCTACAAATTCACCAAGACGTTGGAGTCAGCAGCGGGAGGTGGCGAGGGCACGAATCGAGGCCGGATCGGTGCATCATCTTGGGAGTGGCGGCCACAGGACATATTTGGAGGACTTTGTAAGTTTCTCTTTTGTTTTGCTTATTTGTTTTTTTGAGATATTCTTTGTACTGACAATCATGTTTCTAATAGTTAGCATTTTGTTTTCTTTGCAGCACTCCGTTACAAATCGCGATCTGTAAGGTCTTGAGACTCGATATGCAGAGAGGCACGGTTTCAGGGCATTGATCGACCGATTGTATAGACGCGACGGCCCTGTAAGTCACTCATCTTTCTTGTTCGTAGTTACCATGAGATATTTGAATGCATTATTGTATGGTGGATTGATATGTTGTTTCTTTTTCTGCAGAATCCGTTTGATGCTCCTTTGCAGCGGGACGAGCTTTTGGGGGACGAGGATTTGTAGCTCACCCTTGGATCCTTAGAGCTCACACACCTTTAGTTTTTAGTCGCCCGATCTATGTAGACATTTTCTATGTATTAGTGATATCGTTTCATGATTGTACCAATCGCATTTTATGCGATCATGTATTTATTTAATGTATCAGTTTTATGATTTCAGTATACATTCTTTTTTTTTGCAAACGCTTTGTATGCAGCAGTGCAGAAACTATTTTGTATGGCTCTCATACAGCACACAGTGCTACAAATTTTTTTTTCTCTGTTACCGTCGCTATTTGCGTCGCAAATTTACTGCACACGTTGCTATTGGCGTCACTATGAGCGTAAATTGTTTGCAACCGTCGCTATATGTGTCGCATTTGCGATGCATATAGCGACGATTCTATGGCGTCGTCAATAACGACACTTTTTGCGACGACGGGGGCAAATTTTGTTGTTTGTATTTTCGTCGCTTTAAACGTCGCTATAAGGTCTATATCTTGTAGTGGAGGATCAGGTAGCTGATATATTTACGAAGGTATTGGGCACAGAGAAGCTGCGCAAGTTTAGAGACCTGCTTGGTGTGTAGGAATTGGGATTGAGCTCGAGGGGGAGTGTTGAGATATCGAGCTCCACTCGTGATATGCCAGGGTGACCGTTGTGCATTTATGTCACCGACTTGTCAGTTGTAGATGCGGTTGGTACACCGCCCATGAATAATAGCTAGATGATAACTATCCTTATCTACTCTAGTTCGTGGCTCAGTTAGTATGCCACCTTAGTAAGTTGAGTTTGGTTTGAGACCCATATATAGGGTTCTTCTATTTCTATGTACTAGAGCTCTTTTGGCTTACACAACTAAGAAGAGGAAAACTGTTTTCAGCCTCCACCTTTGTGTGTATTCCCCCATTGTGCAAGCAAGAAAGCTACAAGTGAGACTCCTTCCTTCTCTCCCACAATCGTGACAGATACATGTGCCACACTCTAGTACAATCATGAGTTCTACAATTGTTTTTTATCCTCATGAAGTGACATGGATTTATAAATGTGTACATAAAGAAACAATGTGTTTGGTGATTATGTATAAATAATACCAAAAGAAGAAAAGCCAACACACACACAAGCAATGATAATCAAGTGCAGGTGATATGCATCGAAGTCAACACTATCGGATTCATACAAGTGATGTCTTTTGGAGCTGCACCTGTTAACTATGATTGAAGCATATGACTTGCATGTACTCTTATGAGTTGCCAATTGAATACAGGATGACACAGGTCTCTGTACGAAAGTGTTCAATATCTAAGTTACTACAAGACCACCAACCCCACAAAGAGCCATTACAGAGAAAGAAAAAGAAATACTAAGAACAAAGAGCCATGATGGAAGCCTCACTTGCTGGAAGAGAAAATCACCCTTGCAGAAAGCACACATTGGATTTGAGCATGGCCCAAAGCATAGTCATTGGCTACTCTCTCTTTCTTGGCCAAACTCTACATTCAAGGCAAGATTAGGGTGGCAAGCTCCCGTTCAAGCAACGAAAGAGCAAGCAAACTATAGCTTTATGGTAGAAATGAGGGGTTTCAGCTAGTTCACGTTCAATCTTACCCTAAACCTAGAAGACGCCATCATGGAGGAGCTAGCTATAAAACAATTCCTAGACTAGTGTAGTCTACAAAAGTATGTAGAGAAAGTCATGCAAGCAGTTGATTACAACAAGTGTACCAAATTTCTAAGGAGTTGCAATGCCAAAAGAAATTGTGGCATGGTGATGGTAAGAAGAGGAGAAGAATCTTTCCAAGTATAGAGGTGGAGTTGGTTCCTACAATGGTGCAGAAGGCCTTGGGTTTAGCTAATAGCAGATCATGCAAGACAGAGTAATGCCCAAGGAGGGATGTGCATAGCATGTTGGGGGTGAGCCGTCACCAATCCAAGAACAAGAGGGAGACAAAGTTCACAAGGAACAACAGGACAACATGAAGACAATTACTAATAAAAAGGAGAATGACCAACCATCTCAACAGCAAGAGAGCGGGAAGACAATCCATGCAACAAGGCTAAAAATTTATCAAGTCAAGTAGAAAGGAAAGACCACACTCTCAAAATCCCCATAAGAAGAACTCGATCCACCTCCAAAGAAAATAAAGAGCTGCAAAGGGTGGAGGAGGAATCCAAGAGATTAGAAGAAGAGCGTAAGCAAACACCACAAGAGGAGGAACAATGACTAAGGTAAAAGGGAGGAGGATATTGCTCTAATGAAGATGGAATCAAAGATCTAGCCTACAAGCTAGCACGTCGTTGCAACATGGACTCCATGCTATGACACCTAAACCTAACACTGGCTTAGGAGTAGAGGAGAAATGTGCTACCCTAATCTCAACTGGCTGAACTCCACAGGAACTTTCCTTGCTAGGGGCTTTGGAAGCAAAAACATCAAATGTAGTAGCCTCAAGTGGAGCCACTGGAGCTAGTCCATGTAGAAGGCCATGACTCTAAATCAGATCAATGAAAGAAAAAGTGAGTGTAAGAAGCAATCCCCCTCCATGGCCACAACAAGTACATTGAGAAGAGAAAAGGGCTCCATGCTAAGTCATGCATTCTTGGGTAAATCTCTTAGGCCCTCTCGGAATGTAACTATTGTACATCATTAGGATGATGTCTACCATGCCTCCTCTCCCAATGCATCTCCAAAAAAAAAGAAATAAAAATTAAAAAAATAAAAAAGAAAAAGGGAAAGGAACAATGAGATTTTCCATGTATATCAGAGTGCCACAAACACTGCACCTAGGGGTCCTCAGATTAGGCATGTCCGGTGGCCTTGGTCAGCCACGGCTCTGTGCCTAACTAACCCGCTAGCCCTTCATGTTTCCCCACTTCACACTTAGGGTACATCAAGGGCAAGAACACTCAATCTCGGTGTCAATGATCTCAATTATCCTATATTGTGTTGACAAAAGCACAAATAATATCTCAAGAAGCCTTTAAGTGTACTTCTCCTCAACATTGAAAATTTTTTCCACCCCATTGAACCCTTGCTTCATCCACACATTGCTATGAGGAAGGAAACTAGCAATCTCCTAACTACGTACCATCTAAGTATGCACCTGCACTCACATAATCTCTACACCACAATCTATACACAATTTGGGTCCTGAAGTGCACGACAATACTCTTGGCCTTGACCTGTCTCCCAAAACTAATCAACCTACGACTTGTGCACGATAAGAAGACTAGCACTAACTCCTAGGGAGAGATCATGTGAGAGGTTATCAATTGCAAGAATTGAAGACTCCAATGAAAGTACAATCAGCTCTTTATCAACACTCAATGCTAGACTCTTATTCTTTATCATAATCTAAGTCCACAAAATAATCGTCATACATAAAATCCCCAAAACCCAATACCTATGCTAGCCATGAGTGCAATTCCCAACAAAGAACAACCCTATCACCAACTCCAATAACCCTATCACCAGCCAACTAGGCCAACAACGTACCCCCAATGACCTTCATTTGCACCACCACCAAAACTTCTCCAAGGCAAGCCACAACAGTCCTTGCCACCCATGTATTTGGTGCATACCAAAGCCTACTACCTAAGATGGTGAGTGCCATGGGACTTGCACTCGTCTAGGGGAGGGGGTAATGTTAATCCTCATACTACGAACAAGGTGGAAAATCCAAAAAATCTAAAGTATATGACAAGGCCAAGGCAAAAGTGAAATGGAGGATGAAGATGCACCAAGAAAAATCTAGAAGCACAAGTGCAAACAAGTCCTAAATCAAGAAGAGAAACGCACAAGAAAAAGCACAAGTCAATACTTTTGTAAAAGAATGCAAGGCACACCATGATTTATATTAAAAGCATCGGGCTCTCATCTATGCAAATTGTAAAGGTAGATGGGTGACACAAAGGAAGCTAAGAAGATGTGAGAACAATGGGAAAAAGAGCCTAGGGCCATGTAAAAAAGGGGATAAGGGGATGGCCACCCAAAAGGGATTTAGGGTTTTATATATAAAGTTGAAAAGTGAATGAGAAGCTCATTCTTGTGTGTAGCCAAAAGTAGCTTTCTTCTTCTTCTTCTTCTTCTTCTTCTTCTTCTTGCTTGAGAGAGGGAGTGTGAGAGTATGAGGATGAGAGACCATGGTGGAGAAGCTCTCCTTTTTCTCTTCTCTTCTCTTCTCTTCTCTTCTCACGCCAATGGAGCTTGAAGCGTGGAGCTTGAGGATCAAGCTCGCTTGAAGCTTGCACTTGGATCGTGGAGCTACCGGAGTGCTTTGGAGAGGAAAAAACTTGATCGGTCATGGAGATAATCTCACTACACTCATGGAGAGAGATAGTACGTCGGCTATGTGTGAGAGGTAGCCATTAGTGCTCAGCTCAAAACACTTTAAAGAATAAGCGATCCATGGATCTTGGTGGTTGAGCGTGAGCTCTCCTCTACACTTACCTAAATTCAAAAAACTAAAAAAGATTACTTGCAAAGGAGATCAAATACTTCTTCAACTCTCTTGCCTCCTATCTATCTTAAGCACTCGTTTAGGGAAAATCCTACTTCAATGCTCTATTCGGTGCACGCAAGCACTCAAAGCTTGAATCCGTTGGTCCTGGCAATTGAACCAAAATGTGGGAGCTTCTCGCTCAAGTGCCAAGACTCACAAACCGATTATTGTTTTAAGCATTTCAAGCCAAGGGCAATGGCTACCTCTCACATTGCTATACAAAATTTCACACCTATGAGTGTAGTGAGCTTACCTCCATGCTCAATTGAGTTGCCTCCTCCCTCAAGCACTCCTGTAGCTCCATGATCCAAGGTGCAAGCTCAAGAAAGCTCTATCCTCAAGCTTCCACTTCCATGTTCTATTGTCACGTGTGAGAAAAGAGAAGATAAGAAGAAGAGAGGAGAAGATGGAGAGCTTCCCCACCATGGTCCCTCACCCTCACACACACTCTTTCACTCCCTTACACTCCCTCTCTCAAGCACAAGCTTAAGCAGGCAAAAGCTCAAGCAAGCAAGAACAAGAAGAAGAGGAAGAGGAGAGCTATATTTGGTCACACACAAGAATGAGCTTCTTCATTCACTTCTTGCCTTTTATAGAAAACCCTAATCCCCTTTGGGCACTCATCCCTTTTTTACATGACTAGCCATTTTACCCTAGGTTGTCTTTTCCTCTTCCCTTCCTATTTGCATTGTGCCTCCACCTATGCCCATCTACATTTAAAATTTGCGCAAGAGGGACCCTGACGCTCTTTTACAAAGATTTAGAGTGTGTTTTTATATTTAGAATGTGCCTTTCCTCTTTTGTGCTTGCCCTGAACTTTTAAGGTTGTCCTTGCACTTTTGGCATTTTTCCTCTTATTTCTTTAGCTAGGCCGTCTTTTTTCACTTTTCCATGCATATTTTTAAATTTTGTTTTTTATTTCTTTCAACTAGGGTTAACATGCATCCATGTGCTGCTCCAGTTTATATTGCCTAAACCCTTCAATACTTACTTTCTCCTCTACTTTTTTAGCACTGATCACCTCAGGTAGAGATGTTCGTTGAAACACCCAGTGCCGTTGAGATACACGGATCTAAAGCTAGTTAGCTATAGTGGATGCAAGTCAAACACACGATACATGATCAAAAAGGGAGATTGTAACTCGAGAATTAGATTCCAAATAGTACTATTTCTTTGAAATGTGTGTGAAGTATATGCTTATATAGCTTTTTGGATAGTACAACTCTTTTTCACTATGATTATGGAATTTTTGACATCTCTTCCTAGGGCCTCTTTTCTTCCATACAAAGACACTTATGTGCCAGTCTCTTTTGGGCATACATCTAGCCTCTATGGGCATACATTTAGCCTCTATGGGTATACATCATTTGATTTCTCAACACCCCCCCTCAAATGATGAGTCTCTACCCTTGCTGACTTTTGCCCCCCGTGCATGTAAACATGGACCAGGAGACCAACTCTTTGATAGCCTAGTCAAGTTAAGGCTTGAAAATTTACATCTTGGTACGGGTTTTTACATCCACTATGAGAATAAGGATCCACTAAGGGAAGACAAGATCCACTATGGAAAAAAAATTTGTTTGGTTGTAGCAACAAAAAGTATTTTCTTCATGCTCCTTTTGCTTCTTTGGTGATATCCTCAATCTTCTTTGTCTTCTTGGACTTCTTTATCTTCATCCTCCTTGGCTTTTTTCGTGATTTTTATCCCTTTTATTGATGCGTGGTACATGCTTTCACTGACATGTACATGGTGTTGTCTTGACAAGCTCTCTTTAATATACATGGCATAGATCTTTGGATACATACATTTTAGAAATTTCTAAGTAGTGCAATAGCTTGTGCATACAAGATGGATACACATCTCTTTGGATAGCATTGGGGTTTGGAGTACATTGACATTGGACATTTTAGAGTGATGTAAGCAAACCATTTCAAGTGTGGGAAGGTCTTACCAATTGGCTTTTAACTCAATGGCAGTGTCTAATCCCAATGTGGTTTCACAAGAAGATGCTATCAGTGAATTAATCAATAGAGCATTTGCATATAATGACTCTTTTGTGAATGAGTGTGAACTTCCTTAGTAAATAGGGTTTTAATTTAAAAGAAAAAGATAATGCAGCCGTGAACCATGGCAGCTTTTGGGGCCATTTTTTCATCCTTGTTTTAGTCTTTTTTGCAAGCATCTATGATGGTAAGCGCAACCTCATGAGCAAAAGGATTTTTGGCTTTTGGAGCTTTGGGCACCCTTTGAATCTTCCTTTATATTCTCTGTCTCTATCTGAGATAGAAACATACCCCTCCTTTGTAGATCATGGTTTACAGGTTGCATGTGAGTAATGGTGTCATTTGTTGATCTCGTGCTACTAATAGGGACCTAGTGCAAATGTGCTTGATAGTGAGAAGCAGGTGACTACTAACTTCAATGGAGGCTCTCTTTAAATCGATGATATAGGGAGGAGTGTCATCACAGTCAAGAGATATATGAAATAGAAGATCGGTGGAGAAGCAAAGTTCAAAGCTCTAGTAGATCTTAGAAGGGAGCTAAGCCTAGAGAGAAGGAGAAGGAGAACCAAGAACAAGAGAGATCTACCACGTTAAGCATAGAGAAAAAAAAACAACACTACCCAATGCTTTGTAGAGTACAACTTGTTTCTGCCCAACCAATTCTTCTAAACTAGCATCACTCTTTCTTCTCTATCCAATTTCTTCTTCCTTTGCGGCTCATGCTTGTTCTTGAACAACAGCTAGCCTTCAATGGTTGTAGACTTTCTCTTTTTTTCTCCAAAATGATAACTTGAGGATATGGAAATGACAATGGACCTTAATACCTCCAATGTGAACTCCAAATAGATCTTCTTGAAAAGCTCTACAACACTTCCTTTCTTGAGCTTCTTCACCTTCTACACAACACCTCATATGCAACAATGGATGTTGAATGGCTTGTACAATGAGAAAAATGAGATAGAAAGGATTTAGAATATGCAATGAGAAGGAAATGTTGAAAGATTATGCCCACTAGCTACTAGCTTAGCCCCATGGCTCCGATACCATGTTGGGCAACACGAATCTAGAGCCAGTTAGATATGGTGGATGCAAGTCAACAAACACACGATACATTATTAAAAAGAGAGATTGTAACTCAAGAGAACTAGATTCCAAGATAGATTAGCTTGGACTCATAAAGAAATTCTTGGGTGACTCAAAGTGATAGTACTATTTCTTTGAAATGTGTGTGAAGTATATGCTTATATAGCTTTTTGGATAGTACTACTTTTCCTCACTATGCTTATGGAATTTTTGACATCTCTTCCTAGAGTCTTTTATCTTCCATACAAAGCCACTTATGGGCCAGCCTCTTTTGGGCATACATCGAGCCTCTATGCATACATTCAACCTCTATGGCATACATCATTTTATTTCTCAACAAGTGCAATATATAAAAATTATGCATGTCAACCCAAAATATTGCTCTGATTGTATGTTGAGGTACACTAAGCCCTCCATGCCTTCATCACCCTCGCTACTTAGGTGAGATCCCTATTCATCATGGTGATATAGACTCTCTCCATGGTCTTGCCCTTTACAATCTTTGTTTCATCTAGCTTGATAACAAAAATTACAACCCCATTTGCTATTATATGATCTAATATGTAGTTGTAGCTCTTTGCAAAGTCCTCAGGTCAAAGAATGTTTTGTTACAACTATTGTACTTTACTACTCCCTTCTTTCCAAGATAACTATCTATGATGTGAAAGAGCCCACTAAGTACTCCCAAGACTTGATGTTGCATCTTGTTTGTTGAATTAAGGATGGCTTTGGAAGTAGATATCCCTTTACCCTTTGATTCTTTAATGTGTCTTGTATGACTTTGAAGAGTTGTGTATCTTTGTCTACTAATCCCCACATTGTCTAGGGTGCTCTGGATGTCCTCTTTGTCCAAGCCAAACCTTTGTAAGAACCTTTCAATGCATTTCTCATTGGTTTCTCTAAACTTCTAGCTACAAGAGGTGATCCAAAATTGCAACGAAAGTGGTTTATAGTCTCACAATTTTTATGTTTGAAAATAAAGAGAGAAAATTTGAGAGAGCTAAGTTTCTAAGTGGCAGTGACACAGTAAAGGTGATAAGTGCATACAAGACATTCGAGGTTCGTCACAGACAATGAAAGTACCAAGGTACAAAATGGAAAAAATTCCCATAGATTGCAAATTTTTATTCCAATAATATTTTTGTAAATATTTTTTTGAATAATGTTTTTCTCAAAATGGATCACACTTTCTCTCTCCTCAATTTCTCGTAGGGCAAAAAAGTGACTGAGAGCTTAAAAGATGAGTAGGTTGCCTCTTACCCACCCAGCCTCCAATCCTCACTAAGAGAGCTAAAGAAAGGCACCACCTAGCCAAAGGGAGGATGGTCTAGGACATCCCTTTTCTCAAAGAGAATGGAAAGAACCAAAACACAACTTTACGAGAGAGAATTTGTAACCCATCTTAAAGGAAATGAAGATAATGGAAGGTTAAGAGAAGTGATGGCTCCTAATTTCTCCCATGAATATATATATAACATGAGGAAATAAGGATTCCCCACCAATAGAGCATATGACAAGTCTTACTTAATAAGTTTAAGTATGAATGTAGAGGGAGAATTAGAAGAGAGTACATATGATCTAGACACCATATTAGAATATGAGAGAGAGAGAGATAGAGATGAGAAGAGAAAGAGACAAGAGGCAGAGTTGTGTCCCTGATCATGCTTATTACTATTGCTCCCTAAGCGGCTTGACAATTCAAGTCTCTCAATGTTTGGTGATTGGGATCCTTGGCCACTAGTCAATGTTTGGGGGTCTCCTCCTACTAGTGGGTTTGTTTAGCTTATCTTATCTTATGTGAATTCCTTGTTATTCAAAACCATCGTCAATGTTACATGCACTCAGATGGTAGTGGTGTGCTCCTCAAAGTGCGCCATGTGAAATCAAGCTATTAGCTTCTCTGATGCACGTCAAATGTTCAATTGATGTAGTATGCGAATCCAATGAAAATAATACCATGTACAATACACTTTTTCTCATTCTTTCATACGTTTAATGATCACTGTAAATGGTTTGTTTTGGTCTCTACAACATCTTAGATGTGTGGCCTAAGGAGTAGCAGTTTTGGTCAATGAGTCTAGTTCTCTAACTGGACACAGGGGCTAAGGGTCAGTGCCATGGTCATTTTCAGGGCTGTTCGATCGCAATTCATGAGTTTGGTGGCCCTATGAGTGGTTCCACGTATTTGGAGGCCTACATGGGTGTCATCTAGATTGGAATCAGCCTTTGCATGCCCTGAGGTGGGTTCAATTTTCCAGAATCTAGGCTTTGCACAGTTCATCCAAGTGACGGTGTCCAAGTTGTAGTGTCTAAGTTTTAGACTCGAACATTCGAGTCAGGTACCTGTCCAAGTTCAAGTGGGTCTATCTGAGTGGAGTGTCTCTGTTTGAGTCCAACTGGTCTAGGGCTTGGCTATCCAAGTCTGAGTGAATGGCCATCCAAGGCCGAAATAGGTCCAAGGTCCAAATGACATTGTCCGAGTGGACTTGTGACTCAGATTGTCTGAGTGGTAGTGGGACTTGAATGATCATGGAATTCATTTGAGTGCGGCGGTTGGGGGTCTAGAATGACAAAAATCTTACCGAATCTCATACATCCCTTAACCAATCTCTCAACTATGATCTTGGAAGCAATTATCCAACACAAAGGCATACTTAGAGTTATCTATGGGACTCTAAGGTGCGATGGTGAAGATTTCCAAGCACAAAATGGTTTCCGGTCCCGCAGCTCTCTCTCTCTGTGTCAAGCTCTCTCCCTAAACTCAGAAATGACAAGTGAGCTCTCCCCTTGCCCTCTTGGCTTCTTAGACCCTTTCTCTCTTGCCATATTGCTTCTCCCTTCTCTCTCTTTGCTATGTTAATGCCTTAAAGCTCTCTTTTCCCTATTTTGGGCTTGCTATTTACAACAAAAACCCTAATGTGTATTTCTATGTTTTTTTTAATTTTTTTCTTACCTAAATGTATCAAATCATAAGTAACCACTTACACTAATTTGATCTACTTACCTAAATATAAAAAACTAGAAAAACTTACTTGCAAAGGAGATAAAGCACCTCTACAACTTCCTTGCTTCCTACCTATCTCAAGCACTGTTTAAGGAAAACCCTACTTCAATGCTCGATTCGGTGCACACAAGCACTCAAAGCTTGAATCTGTTTGTCCTGGCAATTGATCCAAAATGTGGGAGCTTCTCGCTAGACCTCCAGGACTCATGAACCGCTTATTGTTTTAAGCGTTTCAAGCAAAAGGCAATGGCTACCTTTCGCATAGCCACACACACTTTCACACCTACAAGTGTAGTGAGCTTACCTCCATGCTCAATTGAGTTGCCTCCTCCCTCAAGCACTCCGGTAGCTCCACAATCTAAGGTGCAAGCTCAAGCGAGCTCGATCCTCAACTCCTACTAACATGCTTCATTGCCATGTGCGAGAAAAGAGAAGAGAAGAGAAGAGAAGAAGAAGAGAGGAGAAGACAAAGAGCTTCTCCACCATGGTTCCTCACCCTCCTACACTCACTCCCTCACTCCTTACACTCCCTCTCTCAAGCACAAGCTCAAGAAAGAAAGAACAAGAAGAAGAAGAGGAAGACGAGAACTAGTTTTGGCCACACACAAGAATGAGCTTCTTCATTCACCTTTTGCCTTTTATAGAAAACCCTAATCCCTTTTGGACACTCATTCATTTTTTACATGATTAGTCATTTTACCCTAGGTCCTCTTTTCCTATTCCCTTCTTATTTGCATTGTGCCTTCACCTATGCTCGTTTACATTTACAAATTGACAAGAGGAAGCCTGGCACTCTTTTACAAAGATTTAGAGTGCCCTTTTATATTTAAAATATGCCTTTCCTCTTTTGTGCTTGCCTTGAACTTTTAAGGTTGTCCTTGTGCTTTTGGCATTTTTTCCTCCTATTTCTGTAGCCGGGTTGCCTTTTTCTACCTTTTTGTGCATCTTCTTAATTTTCTTTTTGCTTTCTTTGCACTGGGGTTAACACGGAGCCATATGCCACTCCACTTCATATTGCCTAAACCCTTAAATGCTTACTTTCTCCTCTACTTTTTTAGCACTGATCACAGGTAGAGAAGTTCGTTGAAACACCCAGTGCAACATATCAAAATCATTCATGCCAACCCAAAATGCTCCCAACCAACAAATATCTTTCTCTGATTGTATGTTGAAGTACATTGAGCCCTCCATGCCTTGGTGAAGATCCCTATTCATCATGGTGAAGATCCCTAATCATCATGGTGATAGAAACTCTCTCCATGGTCTTTCCCTTTACAAACTTTATTTCATCTAGCTTGATAACAAAAATAACAACCCCATTTGCTATTATATGATCTAATATGTAAGTATAGCTCTTTGGAAGTCCTTAGGTCCAAGAATTTTTTTTTGTTACAACTATCATACTTTAGTACTCCCTTCTTTCCAGGATAACTATCTATGATGTGAAAGTGCTCACTAAGTACTTCCAAGACTCTTCGGTTGATGTTGCATCTTGTTTCTTGAACTAAGGATGGCTTTGGAAGTAGATATTCATTTACCCTTTTATTCTTTAATGTCTCTCGCATGACTTTGAAGAGTTTTGTATCTTTGTATACTAATCCCCACATTGTCTAAGGTGCTTTGGATGTCCTCTTTGTCCAAGCCAGACCTTTACAGGAACCTTTCAATGCATTGTTCATTGGTTACAAAACAAAAATTTGAAAATAAAGAGAGAACATTTAAGAGAGGTAAGTTTCTAAGTGGCAATGACATAGTGAAGGTGATAAGTGCATGCGAGACATTCGAGATTCATCATAGACAATGAAAGTACTAAGGTACAAAAGGGCAAACATTCCCCTAGATTGCGAATTTTTATTCCAATAATATTTTTGTAAATATTTTTTTCAATAATTTTTTTCATAAATTGGATCACACTTTCTCTCCCCTAAATTTTTCATAGGGCCAAAAAAGCAACCTCAAATATCTACTAATGCATAATACCTTCAAAAGTGCGAGTGCTAAGGGATTGCCACTCGTCTAAGAGGGGACAAATGCTAACCTAATTTGGGTATTACAAAAAATAGGAGCTAGTAAAAATTACATTTTTGTAGAAAATTTAGAAGTGTGAAGGAAGAGGCCAAGGGTGTTAGGACATATTTAGAAGCATTAATTTTGCAAGCTATCATAAATAACAACATTCGAAATAGTACTTGCTAAAAATAGTAAGTGATGATCAATATCTTGAAGTAGCGAGAAGAGATATAGGTGGGGATTAATGGAGTAATTTCTTTGAGATATTGTAAAAAATTTAGAAGTGTGAAGGAAGAGGCCAAGGGTATTAAGACATATTAGAAGCACCAATTTTGGAAGCTATCATAAATAACAACATCCAAAATAGTACTTGCTAAAAATAGTAAGTGATGATCAATAGCTTGAAGTAGCAAGAAGAGATATAAGTGGGACTTAATGGAGTAGTTTCTTTGAGATATTTTAGGCCTTGACGTTTCTTAAATTTGTATCACCTATTCATTTTTCATGTAAATGACTAGTCCATAATAATTTAGAGTCACTTGTGTGTAAAATTGCCACAACAGGTGGAGAATAAACTTACTCATGTGGAATTATATGAACCTATAAGTAAAACTAAAATTCCCAACACACTTGTGCACAATAAATATCTTATAGGTTGAATAGAATAATATCATGCTTACATTTCAATATCATGTGAGCAAGCTATGAAGGCCTAATGTAAAAGGTCATGCATTGTGAGTGGACAAGAGAGAAAATGCATTAACAAGTGGAAAAGCGTAGAGGGTCTATAAGACTAAATGAAAACCTAATGGATAGAATGTGTAAAAATTAATAAAGAGCTCATTTTTGAGTGTGCACATTGTTAGTCTCCATATTTTCCATCTTCTTTTCTACAAGCTTCCATCCTCCATTGCTTGAGAGTGAGGGAGAGGAAAAGTGAGAATTAGAAAGTCAAGAATTGATGGGGATGAAATTCTATTTTCACTCCTTGCTTCCATAGCTTGAGAAGGTACGATATCGAGAGGGAGTGTGTGAGGGAGAAACTATTAGAGAGTGAAGGACTGATTGGGGAGAAGTTCTTCTCCACTTCTTCTTCTCATTCTCCTTTTTGTTTATCCTGTTCTCTTTGTTTGGCATGGTGGTAGCTTGAAGGGCATGAATCGAATCATGAGGCCATTGGCAAACCACTCTTACTATTTTTGAGTATAACACAAGAGAGAGGTAAGTAGGCGAGTCAACTTCAAACTCAAGGAATTCTTTATTTTCTTGCTTTCATGGGGAGTGAGAGGATAGATCATAAGTAGTTTGAGGCTAGAGTACAAGTTGACTATGTGAGAGATACTTTGAGGAATTAGTATATTTGAACTCTTAAAAGAATAAGAGTCTTTGTCAATGTCCCATTATTAAACATAACCAAGACAATGTAGCTATGCATGGATTATTTATAGTTTGTGAAAGCTCTAGAGTGGGCATGATACAAATTGATTGTCGCTAATCAACTACAATGCAATGTTGCCTATTGCATGCTTATTTTTGAGATAGGAAAGGGAGTATATAAAATGTGTAGTACCATCTATCTAGCATAGGTAAAACAAGATTATCCTCATCTACATTTAGAAATAATGTTTTCCTACTTCACGGATATCCTTGATGGAGGAAGACATCTCTTGGTTTGGATGCTACATTCTAGAGCAAGGATACATTGGTGCAATTTAAGTTTATGGTCAATGCATGCATTTGATTAGGGTTGGGTTGAGAATAGTGCATGATTGGATTCTCACTTTGGTGTTGGGTACAGATGTAAGTCCTTTTCCTTGATGGGTTCTAGCACTATAAGATGTAGGCCTTATATCGACGTTAAAAGCGACGAAAATGTTAATAAGGAAATTTGCCCCCATTGTTGCAAAAAGCGTCATTATTGGCGACACCATAGAACAATCGGTATTAGCGTCATTATCAACGTCGTTATTTTTGCGACACTGATACCGATGCAAATAACGATGCTGATAACGACGCTTTGCAATGCTAATAACGATGCTAATAACAACGCGTGAAGTAAATTTGCGACACTAATAGCGACGATAATAGGGATTTTTTTTTTTGTGGTAGTTCAAACATATAGCACTATGTGCTTTATTTGGGCAATACAAAATAGTTTATGCACTGTGTACAATGCTCGTGTAAATAAAGACAAAGCGTATTTAAATCATAATACTAATACATGAAATAAATACATAGTCGCATAATGAAAGCGACTGATACAATCATAGCAAGATATCACTACTACATAGAAAATGTCTACACAGATCACATGAACAAAAAACAAGGGTGTGTGAGCTCCATGGATCCGAGGGCAAGCTATAGATAATCGCCATCCAAAAGCTCATCCTGTCGCAAAGGAGAATCGAACGGACTCTGCAAAAAAAGAAACAACTACACATCAGTCCACTATATAATAATGCATTCTTAAACATGGTAATTATGGACAACAACGATGAGTGACTTACAGGGATACCGCGTCCATACAATCGGTCGATCAATGGAGTGAGAACATGCCTCTCTGCATATCGAGTCTCAAGGCCGATCGGATCGCGATTTGTAATGGAGTGCTGCAAAGAAAAGAAAATACTAACTGTTAGAAACATGATTGTCAGTACAAAGGATATTGCAAAAAAAAAAAGCAAGAAAAAAAAAAGAAAAATTTACAAAGTCCTTCAGATATGTCTTGTGGCCGCCACACCCAAGATAATGGACCACTCCGGCCTTTAGTCGTACCCTCGCCACCTCGCGTTGCTGTCTCCAATGTCTTGGAGAATCTGTAGCATCCTCCCTGAGTCGACGCCAGTCATCCGCATCTAGCACTACAAGATATAGGCCTTATATCGACGTTAAAAGCAACAAAAATATAAATAACAAAATTTTCCCCCGTCGTCGCAAAAAGCGTCGTTATTGGCAACGCCATAAAACACTCAGTATGTGAAGTTGATACCGACACCAATAACGACGCTGATACCGACGGTCTGCGACAATAATAATGATGCCAATAACGATGCGAGCAGTAAATTTGGGACGCTAATAGCGACGGTAACAGGGAAAAAAAAATTTTGTGGTAGGGTAGCAAGCCCTGCCACATATAGCATTGTGTGCTTTATTTGGGCCATACAAAATAGTTTCTGCAATGTGTACAATGCTCATGCAAACAAAAACAAAGTATACTGAAATCATAACAATGATACATGAAATAAATACATGATCGCATAATGAAAGCGATTGGTACAATCATGACAAGATATCACTAATATATAAAAAATGTTTACACAGATCAAGCGACCAAAAAAGAAAGGGGTGTGAGCTCCACGGATCCAAGGGCGAGCTACATATCCTCGCCATTCGAAAGCTCATCCCACCACAAAGGAGCATCGAACGGACTCTGTAAAAAAAGAAATAACAACACATCAATCCACCATGCAATAATGCATTCTAATTAAACATGGTAACTACTGACAAGAAAGATGAGTGACTTATAGGGCCGCCGCGTCTATACAATCGGTCGATCAATGCAGTGAGAACGTGCCTCTCTGCATATTGAGTCTCAAGGCTAGTCAGATCGCGATTTGTAATGGAGCACTGCAAAGAAAAAAAAATACTAACTATTAGAAACATGATTGTCAGTACAAAATACCAACTGTTAGAAACATGATTGTCAGTACAAAGGATATTGCAAAAAAGTAAACAAGCAAAAAAAAAAAAACTTACAAAGTCCTCCAAATATGTCATGTGGCCACCACTCCCAAGATGATGGACCACTCCAACCTCGAGTCGTGCCCTCGCTGCCTCGTGCTGCTGACTCCAATGTCCTAGAGAATCTGTACCGTTCTCCCTTAGTCGGCGCCAGTTCTCCACGTCTAACCACTCGGGCTTTGAAGGCCCAATCTTGAGTGCCTTGAGTCCGTGCAATCGTCTGTGTGACATATATGCACGCATGCAATCCATTATCCAACTTGTAGAAAATCTATCTACTGAGACTGGAATTGGAAACTCCTCATGCAAGGATGCTACTATGTTCTTCCAATGATCTAAGACGTTGTGCCGAAAAACTTGTTGGCATAACTCTCTCATGCGAGCCATCACCCTCCTCCCCTCATCATTCATGATGATGGCTCCTGACCTATCATCGACTAGATATGCATATCCCCCTAGGGTATGCCTAAGATGGGTCCTCTCCCATCTACGTCCATGCTCCTGGGTATATCCAAGAGACCCTTGTCCATCCGGTGTACCAATTGGGGTAATATCTGTCGGAGTGACACCCATAGGGGTGCCACTTGCAGACGGCTGAGTAAAAGCCAGAGTAACTGGAGTAGAGGTCCCCACAAGTGTGACAAATCCTAGAGGTCATGCAGCTCTCGTTGAACGTTGAGACGGAGACACCGCATCCGTGCCTCCACAGCATCCACCTGAGCCTGAGCCACGCTCCCTGAAACCACCACGAGAGTGAGGAGTCGCACCCGTATCCCATGTGGATCGCGGGCTCACTGCCTCTATATCTCTGTAGCATCCCCTTGACCCTGAAGCACTCCCTCCTTCTGGCCCAAGTCTGGAGTGTCGACCTTGTTTGCTCGAAGCTGAAGCATCTAATCGCGCTGAAGTAGATCTAGCAGAGTGGCCTGACGATGTCCGAGATAGCTCCTAGTTTGCCATGTCTCTGAATCTCACGATCTGGTCTAGAGACATGCCGTGAAGATATCCTGCAACTCCTCATCGCTCAACCCTTGACTCATCCTGAAAATGTCACTTGTACAGACAAAAAATGATGTTAGAATAATCAATTTAAATCATACAAAGCATAGTAATATAAATCCTAAAAAGAAGATCTCACTTAAAATGCATATCTTATGTACCCTTATAAGCGATTGGTCAATGAATTGAGTAAGTGGATGCTCCAAGTATGAAGTATCCTATGGTCCCATGTCAATCTTCTGACACAACTCCGCATACATTGGAAGGTCGATAGACATGTCACCACAAAAGGATGAGTCCACCACATTCTCAAATAATTCTTGGACTCCTGTATTTCCATCATTGTTAGCCGATGATGGCTCCAAGCTTTCAATGGCCTCCACCCCTTGCAATATCGACCCCTCTATTTGCATGTTGTCTTCATCTATGCTCGAAACATCGCTTTGATCATATACTCTCGTACTTCAAGGAGCTGAAGGTATAACATACCACCATCAAGGTTGTCGGGGGTCTGGATAAAAGATTACCTATTCACAAACACGTACAAGAGAGTTTAAGCTATTATGACATATACCATGTCGTAATACAATTAACAAACAAATGAGTCCATGCACCTGTTCACAATGGGTCGGCAACACAAAGGTGTCGCACAAATCCGTCCATTTTTTTTCGGAATCTATTTCGAGAAATCCAGATGGACCTCATTAAATTGTTGCTCCAGCTCCTTCAAGTACCACTTTAAACCATTGCACATCGAATAGTATCATGGAGAAGCTATGGTAATCCACCATAACAATACTTTACAAGTTTCCAAAATACTCCATCTCATCTATAACCATGTTTGGATCCGTTGCTCGTCGCAGGCTCTCTTGCTCAAACCTTGCCATGATACCACAGTCCATTGTGGAGCGCATTTTGTCAATATGCTCCACGCAAAAATGTCATCCACGTGACCGTGTTGCACTATATATTTTGTACTATACATTGAAACACTCAAATTAGATGTTGCATATAAAATATAGATACGACAAATCCTAAACACCTCATCACCTTTGGACTATATCCCCTCGAGAATTCCCACTCCTCCATTGAGATCTCTGCCCCTTCACGAGACGTTGCGGTCAAAGCCCCATGCAACCATCGTGTTGACATGAACCGCGGCATCTCCTCCATGCCCTCGGGATATCGAATCGATCGATGATGCGTACTATGTCAGAATTTAGATCGCGCTTCCTCTCAATCTTGCCTAGCGATCTGGTACTTGGCGAGCCACGTCTTCATAGAGGCATGGTGCAGCATACAAAAGCGATTCACCTTCTCCTCCATTGTAGCATCCATTCTTTTTTCTACCCCATTTCCAATGACCACATCTCTAGTCAGTCTATCATTGTCCTTCAGCTCATAGCATTTTGTTGTCTGGATCCACCGTTGGTAGCCATTGTGAAAGATACACTAGTGCCTCATACACCAACCAACTTTCATCCATGCTACCTTCTGGCCGAGCTCGTTGTTGCACAAAGCTTTTTAGGGTTTTCATGAAGCGCTCCAAGAAGAACATCCATTGCATGTGGACAGGTCCAACAATCTCCACTTCATCTATAAGATGCATAAGAAGGTGGATTTGTATCGTGAGCATGCTGGTGGGCAGGTATTTCTCAAAGAGACGGACCATCTCCACTGCTCCCCGCCTCGCGGATTCAATAGAGGATGTCTTAATCTCCTTGTGTGAGATCCATTGCACCAAAGTCGACAATCTGTAAATGGCCCCGCGCATTTCTGGAGTAAGACATCCTGCGATCGCGATCGGTAGTACAAACTGCCACAAATGAGAAAGCATTATGAATAATGGCTACACTCCAAATAGCAAAATTCGCACACCAATTACAATCCATTCGTAGTACAAACCTGACATATCTTATGCCACTCATGGGATTTTAGCCCTGATAATTGGTCGTCTTTAGAAAATGTAGACCCGAGAGAACATATCATACCCGTCGGAGTGCGGATAGACTTGACTACTTGCTTCACAATGCGCTCTTCTTTAGTGAACAAAATCCAAGGAGCGCGAGGTAGTTGCACACGACCATCAACACTCGACTGCGGTCAAAGCGCCTCCATCTTACCTACCTCCTTCAAATCCATTCGTGCCCCTATAGTGTCTCTCTTTCTTGTGATGTGGTCCCATAGCAAGCTACCCACATTCTTGAAAATATGCATGGGATCCAACAAGTGGTTGACCTATAAGTGGGTCCAATATGGCAACTCGAAGAAAACTGAGAACAGTCGCATTCCATTTGGATGTGACTCTGCGTGGACCATTTTCAGCTCGTACCATCTTGTGGCGTTCATATGTGTTGGAGGTCGTCTAAGAAAACCTTCCCTGAGTTCATGATCCTCTAGCAAGAAAGCGGTGTGTCCTTGATATACCATCTTCTTCATGGTTCATGACATTCGGGAGTCTAACTGTGGCCCGCACAATGGACATGCATGATAACCTAAGGTAACCAAACCGGTTCCAACACCGCGACCCAGTGAATACAAGCTTGAACGAGATAAAATATAGATATTACCAATGAGAACGGAGGCCTATTAACCTGAGCACTCTTCGAATCCCAGAAAGTCATGCATCGTCCACATGAGAATGGCTCGAATATTGGCAGACTGTCGACCATTGCGCTTGGTCATATCTTGCACGGTGACCCCCTCCTCCCACAAAATCTTAAGCTCATCGACTAATGGACAAAGATACACGTCCATATTTTTGACTTTGTAGCGGCCGAGGACGAGTAAGCTAAGGATGAGATGTCCTTTCTTCGTAGAAAGCCATGGAGGGATATTAGACCACACATTGTAAGAAGTTGATCGTAGACCGAATGGGTTCACGCCATCCATTGCAAGAACAAGCCTATAATCCCGCGCAATAAGGCACCCCAAAGTAATCTTCCACATCGTAAAAAGTTGGCAGTTAAATGCTTACCCCGCACGCATGATAATAAACCCCAACCGCATTGTGCAAATAAGGCCGAGGCTAAAACCCGCAAGGCCGCACGAGAACACCCTTTACGAGAAGGGAAAAAGGGATAATGGTTAGAATTTTGGAAAAAAAAATTAATTACCCCCTCCCCTCAGCCGATGCATGGCAGGGGGAGAGGGAGTGTGAGAGGAATGGCGTAGTGGTGGAGTGCATGGGGGAAGGGAGGAGGCATGCAAGCCATCCACGTGGTGGCTATCTCTCCCCCCCCCCCCCCCCCCCCCCCCTTTAGCATATATAAACTCCCCCTTGGAGCTTGGGGAGAGGAGGAGGGGAGAAGGAGAAATTAGACGCCGTGCTGCAGCCCGCCATTGCCGCCCTGCTATGCCACGAAGTTCGCCTGGTGCCGCCTGCTACAGCGCTGCTACCACCTATCCCATCCCCCATCGGCATCATCGTCATTATTATCATCGCCTTCACCCTTATCCCCATCATCATCACGTTTTTTCATGTTTTCTGTTTGAGACAGAAGTATAGAAGCTTCTAAGCTTCTAAAGTTAGGCTTCCATAAGCCTTGTGCACACGGCCTTCCCCGAATTTTTACAATGAGATAATTTCTACGCAAGGGTACATCTACTCTTCTTTGATGTGAATGTAGAAATGAATAGGTATGCCATGGTAAGGTTACTTCTTCACGCTATACTACTACCAACATATTGCTTTAGATTGCTAAAGGATATGAATGTTAGCCAAATTGCTAGTTGTAACCACACCTTTTTCCCATCAACACCCCTGGCTGCAAGGTTAGCACTAAAAACATACATGATGAGAAAAGAATACTTGGAAAGATCACTAGTCACTCACCTAACCAACACCAAGGAATCAAAGAGATCCATAATGAAGTTCTTATCATTTATTTTTACTTTCAAAAAAAGAGTGAAAAAAAGGAGAAAATATTGAAAGAGAAAATAATAAGAAGAAGCAAAAAAATAATTTCACACATATTCGCAACACATAAGGGGCTCCAATCCCCTAGCCTTTCCCTTCTTCACAGACTCAAGGTATCTCAAGGGCAAGACATCTAGAGAGCATCAATAGACATGTCACCTTGAGCTTTGCATCACACCTCCTCTAGCATCAATTGGGTCATAAAGTGTGGGATAACAATCTAAGCTTTCTTGAGGTTCAACGCTTCTCCCAGTTGCACTTGCACATGTACAATAGTCACAGCACAACAAGGTAGACACACACCCTTAGAAAGTGCATACACTATTTAATAATGATAATTCAACTTGAAGATTGATTCGACTAAACCAAAAACATTGGTGGCTCATGTCATTCTACTCTATCTCTCCTTTACCTCAACGATAAGCCAACCAATGAACTAAGCAAGTGCTAATCCCATCCATGCCACCTAAAATTATAATAGTACTAGTGATTACCCTCTACATGACTAGCACTGGCCACACATTGATACCCACCAAAATTCGAAGTGCTATGGGACTAGCACAAGTCTAGGACAGGGGATAATGTAGCCCCTATTAGGAAGGTGAAAAAAATGAAGCATGCAAAAGGATGAGAAGAATTCAAACATTTAGAAGGACAAGAGAAGTGGAAATCAAAGCAAATATCTAGTGCATCATAAATTTTGGATAAGAAAATTATTTTGAAAATATTTTGTTAAAAATAGTTGGGCTCTCTCTTGTGCAAATTATAAAATCTAAGAAAGGCATGAGCACAAGCGATTGTGGCTTGATAAGTCAAAAATAACTATAAAATATAAAAGAGTGTATACAGTGTAAGAGAAGGCCAACCTAAGCAGATGCAATGGAAGGGTACCCAAGAAAAATGTGTCATGTATAAAAGCTAGAAAGTGGAATAAGCTTATTCTTGTAGTATATAATCTTGAGAGCATACTTCTCTTTCTTGCTTCTACTCTATCTTCTTGTGCTTCATCTTGAGAGTGAGGGAGAGAGAGTGTAAGAGTGAGGGACTTGAGGAGCGGATGAAGCTTCTTCCATGCACATGCTCTTCTCTTCTTCCCCTTGTTGGGGAAAATGTGAATTGGAGGAGAGGTTGGGTGGCTTTTCTTCTTCATCGTATTTCTTGTGGATAATTGAGTGCTTGCAAATCAAATTAGGAGCTATGTAGTAGAGGAGGCAGATCAAGTACCACCGCATGAATTGTAGAGCCATAAACAAGCTTTCACTTCATGATGTCGAGGACAACGTAAGGCAATGAGTGTGACACTATATCCTCATCGATTTTTTTGTTCTTTCTTTTTGGAGGGTTTGGGACAAGAATGGATAAATCGATGAGTATAGTATCTAAGTGAGTCAACATGTGTGATTGATTATAGGTGAGCAATGGAGTTGAGTGTCAAATGTTTGAGCATGTGTACTAGAAGCAACCTAGTTGAGTGCATAAGTGATTAAGTTGATAGTGGGTGAGTCGATGAATGGTTGGCAACTAAGTGAGTTAGTAGATGACAGGTGAGCAAGTCATGATGACCAATTACATGGTGTGTGTGTTGAGATATAGAGAGAGAAGATATGTAGAGATGTGAGAGAGAGAGAGAGAGAGAGAGAGAGAGAGAGAGAGAGAGAGAAGGGACACACCATATACACTCATAAAGACTATTTCACATTGATCACAATCTACATATATATAGGTGAGGCCTAGTCTAGATAGGGTGAGCTATATATAGCTCCAACACCCCCATTCAAACAAAAGTCTCTAGTTGCAGATGAAAAAACCCTTAGGGAGCATAAGGGAAAAACCCAAGCTCCTATATACAAATGTACAAACATGATCAAGAAGTATTATTGTGTGCATATAAAGTGAATCCATGCATGTGAAGTGAAATTGAATATGTATATACAAAGATGAAAAAGAGGTCTGAGGTGTATGTGCATATGTGAAGTGTATGGTGCCTACAAGGAGCATGTACAATGGCACTACAATGTCATCCTAGATTAATTCCCAAAGATTGAAGTTGAGATAACTCCAAGTTTTCTGAGCGCAAAAGAGTGAAGTGCGCTTCATTGAGTCCTTTGGTGAATATATCTGTAGTCATGTGATCACTTGGACAATGTTCAATCATGATCGTGTCTTTCTTTACTTCAAATCAAACATAATGATAATACATTGCAATATTTTTAGACTTGTTATATTAAACATAGTCTTTAGCAAGACTAATAGCACTTTGGTTATCACATCAAAGTGGTGTGCTGGAGAGAGGAGGATGGCCAATATCTAATAGAACTTTTCGAAGCCATACTAATTCTCGAGCTGTTAAAGATACAGTTACATTTCAGCCTCTGTTAGTGGAAACAACAACACAACATTGTTTCTTGTTAGTCCAAGAAACAAGACAACCATTGATAAATAAAAAATTTGCACTTGTAGAATGCATAGATAAGTGAGAGCTTTCCCAATCTAATTTTGTGTAACCCAAAAGCTGAAGTGAATGCAAAGAATTAGAGTTTTGTTTGGCACTGATAAACCAATGCAAAATCTTTAATTCCTTTCAAATACTTCAAAGCTCATTTAGCTGTAGTCCAATGATTAAGGCATGGAGAACTAAGATGTTGTCCAAGAAAATTTGCGACAAAAATAATGATAGGGCATGAATTAAAGCCAAAAAATTGAAGACATCCAATAAGATTGGCATAAGTTTGATGTAATACTAATTGTCCATCATTCTGCAAAAAGTGAGAGTTTTTGGTAGAGCTCACAAGACAACGAGTACTAGCAGGATGTGTAGAATCAAAACCAAACTTCTAAATAATATCTTCAATGAACTTTATTTGATGCAATAATAAAACACACTTTTCTCGTTGATAGTGTTAAAGCTAAATACCAAGACTTGAGTGTATGTCTCCAAGATCCACCATGTCATACTCAAAACATAAAATCTTCTTTACTTATTGAAGGAAGTTGAGATTGTTAGAAACAAGCATGGTATCATCCACATATAGAGAAAAAAAAACAAAACTATCATGATAGCATTTAATATATAAGTAAGGATCTGAAAAACAAGAGATAAAACCTTGTTTTGTAAGGAAGATATCAATCTTTTGATACCAAGCTTGTGAAGATTTTTTGAGACTATAAAGTGCTCGATGAAGTCTATAAGCAAAATTTTTCTTATGTTTGACTATAAATCCCTCTGGTTGCTCCATGTATATCTCTTGCTTTAAATTTCCATTAAGAAAAGCACTTCTCACATCCATTCACATTTTTTTCATCTGGGCACCGTCGCTATTTGCATTGCTAATAGTGACACTAATAGCAACACAAATAGTGACGCCGCTATTTTGCGTCGGAAACCACGGTCGCTATATCTCCATATCCTTGTAGTGAATATCTATTGCATATGGATAGGTCTTGCAATCTCCACTTCATCTATGAGATGCACTAAAGGGTGAGTTTGTATCATGAGCATGCTTGTGGATAGGTACTTCTCAAAGAGATAGACCATCTTCACCACTCCCCACCTTGCAAATTCAATAGAGGATGTCTTGATCTCCTTCTGTGAGATCCATTGCATTAAATTCGATAACATGTAAATTTCCTCATGTAATTCTGCAGTGAGGCACCCCATGATCATGATTAGTAGTACAAATTGTCATAAATGGAGAAGCATTATAATCATCAAGTAGACACTATATAGCAAAATATTGAGGCTACTTGCAACCAAAATCAAGACAAACCTAGCATATCTTATGCCAATCATGGGATTTCAGTCTAGGCTAGTTGTCTTTAGAGAAAGAAGACCTAAGGAAACACATCATATCTGTCCGGGTGCGGATAGACCCGATAATTTGCTTCACGATGCGCTCTTCTTTAGTGGATAGAATCCAAGGAGTATGACGTAGTTGCAAGTTACCATTAGTACTTGCTCGATTGTGGCCAAAGTGCCTCCATCTTGCCTATATCTGCCAAATCCATTCATGCCCCTACAGTGTCTCTTTCTTGTGATGTGGTCCCATGATAAGCTGCCCACATTCTTGGAAATATACATGGGATTTGATCTGTAAGTGGGTCCAATACGAAAACTCATAGAAAATCAAGAACCGTCGCATTCTGCTTGGATGTAATTCCTTGTGGACCATTTTCAACTCGTACCAGCTTTGGGCATTCATTCGTGTTGGAGATCATCCAAGAAAACCTTCCCTCAGTTCATGACCCTCTAACAAGAAAGTGGCATGTCCTTGATATACCATCTTCTTCATGGTCTGTGACCTTCAGAAGTCTAATTGTGGCCCACACAACGGACATGTATGATAACCCGAGGTAACCAAATATATCACAACACCCCTATCTAGTCAAGACAAACATGAATGAGCTATGTTAGATATCACAAACTTGAACGATCCCACTTACGCGAGCACTCCATAAATCCTGGAAATTCATGCATATTGAGATGGCAAGCTCAATACGTGCGGACATTGATGATGGACCGCCTGGCTAGATGAGTCCGCATGTCTATACTTAGCACGTTGGTGGTCATTTTGATACTCACATGGCCATTGAATTATCACTTATTATATTTAGTTTGTTACACCTACCTACAATTGGCAAAGATATAATGTCAGTCGATTAGTGTAGTCGGTTATGCACTGTTTGACTTAGAAGGCCACTTTCCTTTATGTTGTATCTTATATATAATTTGTGTACATTGTATAGTGTGTGGAAGAAGAAGAAAAAATCAGCAAAAAAACGTTTTTGCCTCCATCTCTCTTTATGTGTACTTGAGTGAGCTTTCTCTTGTGTATACAGTGTGTATTTAGCCTCTTGTGTATACAGTGTGTGTTTGGCGCAACAGCTCAAGAAAATTCTCCCATCACGCGATTCTTGACATGGTATGAGAGCCGCGCCACTGAGAGAGGATGATTTCGAAGACTGAAGTAAAGGAGAAGCAAGGTTCGAATAAGCAAGCAATGAGTAAGAAGCTCTCCCATTCTTCCACTCTCTCTCTTGGATAGTGCCTGTGGAAGCACTGGAAGCAGGGTCAAGAAAAAATCTCAATTTGCTTTGAGATTTGGTATGCAAGTAAATCACTATATATTTTGGGTATCTGAGGCCATTTCAAGCCCTGTTTTAGAGCCGCAAGGTTGCGGACAACAGTTTCAGGGTACACTGTGATTTCGGCTGTATTAACCGAAAGTGGGTGTACAGGTTATAGATTACGAATCTGTAATTTTTGAGATGTTTTCAGGAAACAAACATAAGTTTTATCTACAAACAGGTTGCAAATTATATGTACTATTGAGCAATCAATGAAAAAGGTTGCTTGGTGTATTGCTGTGCACATGTTGTGAAAGATTGCAGAAGACTAGCTTGCTATGTTGTATCCTTGTTTGCGATAATGGCAGAGAATAGTGGAGATCCCATTATTGAGAAGCTCGACAAGAAAAACTACCCTTCATGAAAGTTTCATGTGAAGAACTTCCTCATTGGAAAGGGCCTTTATGAGTTTGTTTCACGTGAAGAAAAGGAGTCAGAGCTAGGTATCCCTTCAACTGCAGATGAGTTAAAAGCATGGAAAGAGTGGAATGCAAAAGATAAAAAGGTGATGTACTTGCTATATGCAGTCATTGATAATGCTGTGCTAGGACATACCAAGAATGCAGAAACCTCACATGCAGCTTGGACAATTTTTGAGAGCATGTTTTTGGTAAATACAAAGGCACGAAAGATTCAACTCAAGCAAGAGTTGAATGCCTTGAAGAAAGGGAAAATGTATATCAATGAGTATGTGTTGAAGGTGAGGAGCATTGATCCACTCTGAGTGGCCTTAACAATGAGAAGGCATGGAAATCATTTGTTACTTTAGTATATATACGGAAGCCATTTCCAGATTTTGACGAGCTAATCTCTCTCATGATTACTGAAGAGATCAATATGCAGGGTGATTCTTCTGAAAGAAATGATGAACATGTCCAAGTAGTTTACTCGAGTTCAAGAAGGGAATGTGGTAGATCCTCTTCGAGAGGGCGTGGTATGGGACGTGGTGGCGATAACCAGCAAAACAAGTTTAATCAACAGTTTGGTGAAATGCAGGTTTCTGGAGGCAGAGGAAACTTTGGATGTAGGGGGAGCTCTAGAGAAAGAGGTGGATGGTAGAACAGAGGCTCTGAAAATTCTACTATTGTTTGCCATTATTGTGGCAAAACAGGACATATTACAGCCAATTGTTATGCTAAGAAGGATGATATTCATAGTGGTAAACTACAACAAGGAAACTATATATCGTCTTCACAACAAAATGAAGACAAAAATGAGCGTTTGTTTGTTATGCAGCATATGATGAATGCAGTTACAGGAAAGGTGACACATGATGATGTATGGTATATCGATTCAGGTGCAAATAATCATATGACCAATCATGTTGAATGGTTTGGAGAGATGAAAGACTTACAAAACCCAGGTTATGTGTAGACGGGTGATGATTCATGCCACCCAATTTCAGACATTGGAAAGGTTCCCAATGGCCAGACAAAGAGTCTGACAGATGTATTACATGTGCCATCAATTACAAAGAATCTAGTATCTGTTGGCCAAATGGTAGAGCAAGGGTTGCAGGTCTGATTCAATGCAAAAGATTATTTTCTAGAAGACTTTAATGATAAGTGCAGGTTGGTTGCAAAAGGAAGTAGAGTTGGCCGAATGTTCACTTTAGATGCTGGAATTCCTGCAATGGACATGCAAATGTTCAAAGGCTAAAATTAATGTAATCTAGAGGATTGGTTATAGGGTTTCCTTCTTTTAGAGTTGTAGAATTGCATAAATTTTGTGAAGCATGCCAGTTTGGTAAGCAGAGGAGACAACCCTTCTCGCATGATAGAGAAGTGAGCAGAAATATACTTGATGTAGTATATACAGATGTTTGGGGGCCTACATAGAATGTATCTCTTGGTTGCAACAAATACTTTATCACATTTATTGATGATTGTTCAATGAAGCTATGGGTATACTTCATGAAGGAAAAGAGTGATGTGTTTGAGCACTTCAAATCTTTTAAGACAGCTGTTGAAACAAAAACAAGCTTAAAAGTGAAGTGCTTGAGATCAGATGGAGGAGGAGAGTACCTCTCTAATGAGTTCAGTGGCTTCTTGAGGACTCATGGGATAAAGAGGCAATTTACTTACAGGTATACCCCATAGTAAAATGGTGTTGCAAAAAGAAAAAACAGGCATATTGCAGAAGTGACATGGGCATTAATGGCTGAAAAGAATATGCCCAAATATTTTTGGTCTGAGGTTGTTCATATTGTTGTCTACATTATGAACAGAACTCCCATAGCTACAGTTCATGGGATGGCTCCTGAAGAGTGCTTTACTAACAAGAAGCCCAATGTATCGCACTTGAAGGTATTTCGATGTGTTGTATATATTCATGTGCCAGATGAGCTACGGAAGAAGCTTGATCCAAAGACTAAAAAATGTATTTTTATTGGGTACTCTTTAGAGCAGAAAGGGTATCGTTGTTATAACCCTGTCAAACAGGTGAGTTCAGAGTGAGCAGGGATGTTATCTTTGATAAGATGGGGAGCTGGTATGCACCTATTGGTGATGTATTAGATAATGATAATGATCAGGACAGCTATGTGCACAAAGAAAAACAAGAACCACAGAGTCTTAGTGGACCAGAAATATCATCTAGTACTATATCTACATTGAGCCCTTGGTCTGGGAGTAGTCACACATCTTCAAGTGGATCTATAAGTGTTGCAGGGAAGGAAAAAGGAAAGAAGAAAGTGCTGGATGGTAATGGTACATCTACCAATCATTTGAGATTTGGCAGAGATTCCACTGGTTCGGAGAGTTTGGATGATAAGCTTGGCATTCCTTTAGTCAGGACACCAGGTATACAGAGAGCTCATAGTAATGTAAAGGCTCCATTGAGTGATCCAGTGGTACGTAGATCTAACAAGGTCAGATACCCTATTAAAAGATTTGGTTCTGAAGGGTATGTAGCTCACCATTATGCTTATATCGTAAAACTAGTTGAGGATGTTGAGCCCACTTATTTTGAGGATGGAGAGAGAGGAGGATTATTTCACTATTATTTTCTCCTCTTTTCCTTGTTTTAAGGAGGAGAGAGGGGGGCTAAAAGGCCCATTTGTGAGTTCATTTTTTTCCTAATGATAGGGAAGGAGAAGAGAAGAAGAGAAAATAAGAAGAAAATAAAAGAGGAGAAGAGAGAATATCTTTAAAAAATAGAGAAGAAAAGGTAGGGAAGAAGAAGAAGAGAAGGAAAAGAGAGATAGAAGGAGAAGAGAAGAAGAGAGAGAGAGGGAAATAGAGGAGGAGAATATACGAATAGAGAGCCCTAGCATGCTTGTGCCTCCTAGCATAATGTTCTTCCTGCAAAGAGACCTCTCATATATGGGGCTTGTCCTAGCCTCCACCACGCAAGTATACAACGAAGGCAGTCGGCCTATCAGTATGAAAAACGTTCATTTTTCATAACGTAAATCCAAAAATAACTTTGAATATTCCATAAAAATCAATCTCTTCTTAAAAAGACAAATACAAAAAACTAAAACAACATCATTCATATGCTTCGCAAAACTAAAACAGCATCACCACAAGATCTCTTAGGAAACTCATCTTCAACTATCAATTTTAATTAATAAATATAACATAAAATCACTTGCAAGGAAGGACACTCTTTTATCATTAACCCTCTTTTTTCCTTAGAATAGTCTTAGGAATAAATTTCTGCTCTAACAAGCATATATTTGAGCATAATAACTATTTTAAGGTTTATTCCACGAGTAGTAGTAGTATATATGCAACCATCAAGCTAGAGATCATGCTTTGGTATCTGTGGAGATCCCAATCTCATGCCCTCATAGAGATTGTAGTGTAGAATAGTGTGGAGAGAAGGTGGGTGACTTGTAAATGGTAAATGAGAATTCTATTGGTGATGGAGAGAAGATGAGGTGAATCGTCAATCCTATTCTTAGTGAGTGCAACCTACCCATAGTATGGCATCCATGACCGATTGAAATCAATAAGACTTTGAAATCCTACCTCGAGTATTATAACTATTGTTTTGTGGTGGATTTTCCTACCATAATTCAATGTCAATTTGTGCTTGTGTTTTCCACGGTGTATTGACTATGGATGTCAAATGCTCTAATCAGATCTCTCTCTCTTTCTCCTCTCTCTTCTCTCGACTCTTATCTCTCTCTTCATCTCTATATAAGTAGTCATAGTCATAGTCATAGTCGTGGTCGTAGTTGTGGTCATGGTCGTGGTTGTATTCGTAGTCATAGTCGTGATCGTGGTCGTGGTCGTGGTCGTGGTCATGGTCATGGTCGTGGTCGTGGTCATGGTCATAGTCGTGGTCATGGTCATCATAGTCATGGTCGTGGTCGTGGGTCGTGGTCATGGTCATCGTAGTCATAGTTGTGGCCGTGGTCGTGGTCGTAGTCGTAGTCGTAGTCGTGGTCATGGTCGTGGTCATGGTCGTGGTCGTGGTCGTGGTCGTGGTCATGGTTGTAGTCATAGTCGTGGTCGTAGTAGTTGTCATGGTGGTCGTGGTCATGGTCATGGTCGTGATCGTAGTCGTGGTCATTGTCATAGTCATAGTCGTGGTCGTGGTCATAGTCGTAATGTAGAAAAAGAGAGAGAGATGGAAGGAGAGGATAACAATTTAAGAAAAAAATAATGATAACAAAAACAAATTGTTTGTCGTAACGTAGACAAAATGGAAAACGATGAAGGTTTGTTGTTCAAGATCGCGAGGCGTATCTTAATCAGTGTGTCCCATGTCCTTGCTCTCAATGCAAGCTGGCAATTAGACGAAAACGTTGATTGTCTATAGAACACGTACGATGATTTGGCGAGTTTCAATCTGAGATCATTGATCAGGCGATTGCGGATTTTCAGCAAACGGTAGGAAAAGTTAATATCAATCATGCATTGTAGTCGCAAGCTAATTGAATACCATATACAATAAGATTAGGTCTGGCTGGCAAATTTTCTATCCAGGGAGATGACGTCTCGTCCCAAGGAGGAGTGCACTCTTTGCGGCCAATTAGAAGAGTTCATGGAAATGCAATGGATGGAGTGCATGAGCCAATCCACCACTTGCAAGGGCAATCTATACCGTCAATGCTAGAGGAGACAGGCAGCCTTCTAGACCTACCTATAATCTTGGAGCCTGAGATGGAGGCAATGATCGATGCATTGATTTCCATGGATGTCAAGACTTCTGATGTGCTTAGAGAGGAAGCATCTGTACCATTATATGATGGGTGCCGAGTATCTCCCGTGAAGACACTACTTGCAATCTTAAGTGTGCAAGTAAAATAGGGGTGGAGTGATGCGAGTGTGATCGAGTTGTTCAGGTATCTTGTATATACGCTTCGTTGATTTTTTTTTGACACTATTGTTAAAAACATTTGTACTTTTTTAAGGTGTTTTATGATTTTTTAAAGGTTATTGAAATATCATATATTACCACTTGCAAATACCATGCCTGAGTCTCGTGATGATGCACGACATGTTTTACGAAATCTTGGCATGGATTGCAACAACATCCATGTATGTATCAACGATTGCATACTGTTTTGAGGAGAATACAAGACTATGGAGACATGTCCAAAGTGTGGTGATAGGTATAGACAAGACTTGCAAGGGCAAACCATCCCTCAAAAAGTTCTCAGACACTTTTCGCTTATCCCCCGCATAAACCACATGTTTCGTATGTCTGGCATGGAGTGCTTGACAACGTGGCATGCACAGAATAGGTCGACGGATGGAGTTCAACGAATATAAGTGGATCCACGTACATGGAGCCACATTGATTCTACCTTCCCAGGCTTTGCTCGAGAGCCAAGGAATTTTCGGCTCTGTAACGTGTCCACCTGTTCACTTATAGGACATGTCTTAGCAGCCCATCGAGAAGAGAGTCTAGAAAGCACCGCTCAGGACTCCCACAGAATGTCACAAGGTTTGCGATCTAGGTCTTCCCGAGTCTGCCATGAAGCGGAAGCATTCCGGCCGTTCCCACTTAGGACCGACCTGAATCTGGGTTTTCCTAGTGGTCAAATTCCTAGAACAGTAGCTAGTATTGAACCTCGGCAAACTACTTTACGCCGAAACGTCAGGGTCGAAGCAGATTCATGCTAAACTTGGTTCAAGGAGAATGGGAAATGAGAGGGATGCAAAGCTCGACCTCTCTGCCCATAAGGTATAGTCCCATTGTTGAGATATCGAGCTCCACTCGTAATATGCTAGGGTGGCCATTGTGCATTTATGTCACTGATGTGTTAGTTGCAGATGCGGTTGGTGCACCACCCATGAATAATAGCTAGATGACAGCTATCCTTATCTACTCTAGTTCATGTCTCAGTTAGTATGCCACCTTAGTTAGTTGTCTTTGGTTTGAGACCCATATATAGGGTTCTTCTATTTCTTTGTATGAGAGTTCTTTTGGCTTACATAACTAAGAAGAGGAAAACAGTTTCAGCCTCCACCCTTGTGTGTATTCCCCCATTGTGCAGGCAAGAAAGCTACAAGTGAGACTCCTTCCTTCTCTCCCACAATCTTGACATGGTATCAGAGCCTTGTTTGTGGTAAGGAGCTCAAGAAAGCAAGCCAAGCTCGCGGTGTTCTGGTAAGAGGAGCAGTGTTGCTTTCATTTTCTGTTTTGGGAGCAGATCTCTGCAGGTAGCACAGCCGGAAATTGCAAGAGTGCACTGTCTCAGGTTGAGACGCCCTTCGCGGTGAAGCAAGAGGGCAGTATATGCTGCGTGCAGGGGCTTTAGCCCTCGACGACCTTGTTTTCTTTATTTGAGGCCATTTCGGGGCCTGTTTTGGAGGCGGAAGTTTTCTGCACGCACTCAGGAAAAGGCCCTGTTTTATGCTGTGCGACCACTGTTCTACAGGTCGGTGAAAAGTTTCTATAGAAATTGCATCGTATGTTTGTGCCAGAGATATTGGGAGTTACAGAATCATCCTTGGTTCCTGGTTATGCAAAATCGTCACTAGGAAGTGACTGTGTGGTCAAATACCACTTTCGCCAGTTTTGTAGATTTGCCCTTGTGAGGGTGAAGCAGAGTTTTTTGCAGTGACAGATTTTTTTGCAAGATTCTATAATGGCGTCTGATTCTCTTTCACAGATTGTAACTGAAAAGCTTGACAAGAATAACTTCCAAGCATGGAAGTTTAGAATGACGAATTTCCTTATGGGAAAAGGATATTGGGAATTTGTTGCAGGAAATGAAGAAGAACCAGTTCTTCCTGATGTTCCCAATCAACAGCAAATGCAGGCATTCAAAGCATGGCATGAGAGAGCCAGGAAAATTATGTACTGGATGTCTATCAGTATTTCAGACTCTATGATTGTGCATATTCAGGATACAAGTACGCCAAAGGAGGCATGGGATACTTTGTCAAAAATGTATAGCACAAATACGCAAGCCAGGAAAATGCAGCTCAAGCAAGAGTTGCATAATGTGCAAAGAGAAAGTATGAGCATCAATGACTACCACATGAAGGTGAAGAAGATTGCAGATGCGCTTGCTTCCATTGGGTCGCCAGTGGAAGATGACGATTTAGTTTCTGTGACCTTGAATGGTCTAGGAAAGGATTACGCACAGTTTTGGACATCCATTTTAGTTCGTGAAAGATTTCCTGATTTTGAGGAGTTGATTGCTCTTCTAATTTCTGAGGAGTAGAGAAATGGTGGTGCATCTTCTTCAGGAGGAACTTCAAAAGAAACTGTCTTCTACTCAAATGCTGGAAGAGGTAGAGGCAGAGGTAGAGGAGGCCGATTTGGAGGCCATGGTAGAAATCAGAATATGCAGCAAACTCAAGAAAACCAGTCCTATGGAGGAGGACGTGGTAACTCTAGAGGCAAGGGGAGCCAAAGAGGTCGTGGTGGATGGCAAAGAGGCCAAAATGCAAACAGCAATGTTGAATGCTACTACTGTGGTAAAATGGGTCATATGGCTAAAGATTGCTATAAAAAGCAGAATGACATCATGAATGAAAAACTACAACAAGGAAATTATGCATCTTCTAGTAGACAGGGTGATGACAGAAATGAGCATTTGTTTATGGTGCAGCACATGAACAATTCTGTGACAAGTGCAGAAGAAAGAAACGATGTATGGTATGTTGACTTAGGTGCATCAAACCACATGACAGGTCATGCAGAATGGATGGAGGATGCAAGAAAAATGGAAAAACCAGGATTTGTGGAGACTGGTGATGATACTGCACATCCTATTGTGCAGATTGGAAAAATTCCCTTGTCTATGCAGGATGGGAAAAAGAAATACCTGTCTGATGTATTTCATGTCCCGAATATCACCAAGAATCTGGTTTCTGTTGGTCAAATGGTTGAGCAGGGCTTGCAGGTCAGATTTAATCCTCATGGATGCTTTGTTGAGGATATGAAAAATAAAGGTCGCTTGATAGCAAAAGGAAAGAAGAAGGGCAGAATGTTTACATTGGATGCAGACATGTCTGAATTGAGTGCAGCAATGTTTGCACATGGGACCGGTGTAGTTGCAGATATTGATATCTGGCATAAACGCATTGGTCATGTTAATGTACATCGACTTAAATCAATGCAGGCCCAAAATATTGTTGCAGGATTTCCTAAATTCAAGGTTGCAGAAATGCATAAGGTATGTGAAGCCTGTCAGTTTGGAAAACAGGCAAGGAAACCATTTCCTAGACATGTTCAAGAGAGTAAGAAGCCATTGGAATTAATCCACTCTGATGTGTGGACTACTAAAGCTACATCTCTTGGAGGCTGTCATTATTTTGTCACTTTTATTGATGACTATAGCAGAAAAGTTTGGGTGTATTTTATGAAGAAGAAAAGTGAAGTGTTTGGGCATTTCAAAACTCTTAAAGCTATGGTTGAAAAATAAACATGTCTGCAAATAAAATGCCTAAGGTCAGATGGAGGGGGAGAGTACCTCTCAAATGAGTTTGCAAGATTCCTGCAGGAGCATGGCATAAAGCAGCAATATTCATGCAGTCATACCCCACAACAAAATGGAATTTCAGAAAGGAAAAAAAGGCATATTGGAGAGGTATCTCGTGCCATGCTCAACGAAAAAGACTTGCCAGATTTTTACTGGGCTGAAGCAGTTGCTACAGCAGTCTATATAATGAACAGGACTCCCACTACAGCAATACATGGGATGACTCTAGAGGAGAGGTATACTGGTAGGAAACCAGATATTTCTCATTTGAAAATTTTTGGTTGCATTGCCTATGTACATACGCCAGATGAGTTGAGATCCAAGTTGGATCCAAAAGCTGAGAAGTGTATCTTTATTGGTTACTCTCTGCAACAAAAAGGGTATAGATGCTATAACCCTTCTACTCGTAAGTTTACAATGAGCAGAGATGTTGTTTTTGATGAGATGAGTAGCTGGTATAAACCAGTAAATGTGATTGATGATGTAGATGCACAAAATGGTAATGCTGCACAGAATTCACAGCAGCAGTCACAAAATATTAGTGGACCTGGAGCGTCCTCTAGCAGTGGTTCACATTCTTCACCATGGACAGGCAGATTGAGATCAGGAGAATCTTCTCAAAGCAATGAAGATAGTGGTATGCAGGTATCACGAAAAGGAAAAGAGAAGGTTGATCAGCCCATGTTTGATGTGAATGCAGGTCACTCTTATGTGGATGGTGAATCCAGTGGCTCAGAACAGAGCATTGATGATGAGTTGGGTATTCCTTCTATTGTTACACCTGGAGTAAGGAAGACCACGGATGTTTTGAGAGCACCTGGGAGTGAACCTATTTTGCGCAGGTCTACGAGAGCTAGATATCCTGTGGATAGGCTGAAATATGATGGATTTACAGCCATTCACTATGCATATATGGTCAAAGTGATACATGAACCAGAACCCACTTCTTTTGAGCAAGCCATGGGAAAAGAAAAATGGGAGAAAGCCATGGATGAAGAAATGGATGCCTTGGAAGCAAATGCTACATGGGAATTGGTACCTTTGCCTAAAGGTAAGAATGCAATTGGTTGTAAGTGGGTTTATAAGGTGAAGCACAATGCTAATGGTTCTGTGAATAGATACAAGGCAAGATTAGTAGTCAAGGGGTATGCACAAACATATGGCATTGACTATGAAGAAACATTCAGTCCGGTTGCAAGGATGGCAACCGTAAGAGCAGTCATTGCTATGGCTGCGTCAAAGGGATGGTCTTTACATCAGATGGATGTAAAGAATGCCTTCTTGCATGGTGATTTGCAAGAAGAGGTCTATATGGAGCAGCCACCAGGTTATGTGCATGATGTTCATCCTGAGTTTGTTTGCAGGTTGAAGAAAGCCTTGTATGGCTTGAAGCAAGCACCTAGAGCATGGTCTGACAAGATAGGACAGTATCTTGTCACTATTGGCTTTCAGATTTCCAAGGTAGATTTCTCACTTTATGTGAGAAAAACAGAGAAAGGTATTATGCTACTTGTCATTTATGTTGATGATTTGATTATGACAGGTGACAGTGATGAAGATATCCTTCATGTGAAAATGCTATTGAAGCAGAAGTTTGAGATGAAGGATTTGGGAGAGCTGCGTCATTTCTTGGGCATTGAGGTGATTAGATCACCAAGTGGGATACAGCTCTTGCAGAGGCAGTATGGATTGGACATGCTGTCCAAATATGGGATGACAGGCTGTAAGCCTATTTCAATTCCTTTGGAGCAGAATGTGAAGTTGAGCGCAGATGCAGGTGAGCTTCTGGAAGACCCTACTATGTACAGACGCATAGTAGGAAGCTTGATTTATATGACTATTACCAGGCCAGATTTGAGCTATGCTGTTGGATTGGTAAGTTAGTTTATGCAGGCTCCAAGGAAACCGCATTTGGATGCGGCTAGATGCATACTCAGGTATGGTGAAGTCCACATTGTAGTATGGACTATTTTATGAGACTGGGGTTCAGATACAGTTGCATGGATACACTGATGCTGATTGGGCTGGTAGCATTTCTGATAGACGATCTACCAGTGGATATGTATTCTCTTTTGGGAGTGCTGCAGTCACTTGGAGCAGCAAGAAACAGCCTACAGTTGCCTTGTCGAGCACAGAGGCCGAGTACAGGGGTGCAACAATGGCTGCATGTGAGGTAGCTTGGTTGCATAAGCTACTTTATGATATGCATGAGCCTACAGATGGGCCAGTTGTCATTTATTGTGACAACATGAGTAGTATACACTTGGCAAATAACCCAGTCTATCATGCTAGAACAAAGCACATTGAGGTGCATTATCACTATGTGCGAGAGAGGGTTTTACTAGGTCTTATTGATCTAGTTTATGTCAGCACAGAGGATCAGGTAGCTGACATATTCACGAAGGCATTGGGCGCAGAGAAGCTGCGCAAGTTCAGAGACCTGCTTGGTGTGCAGGAATTGGGATTGAGCTCGAGGGGGAGTGTTGAGATATCGAGCTCCACTCGTAATATGCCAAGGTGACCGTTATGCATTTATGTCACCGATGTGTCAATTGCAGATGCGGTTGGTACACCGCCCATGAATAATAGCTAGACGATAGCTATCCTTATCTACTCTAGTTCATGGCTCAGTTAGTATGCCACCTTAGTTAGTTGTCTTTGGTTTGAGACCCATATATAGGGTTCTTCTATTTCTTTGTATGAGAGTTCTTTTGGCTTAGACAACTAAGAAGAGGAAAACAGTTTTCAGCCTCCACCCTTGTGTGTATTCCCCCATTGTGCAAGCAAGAAAGCTACAAGTGAGACTCCTTCCTTCTCTCCCACAATCTTGACACCCATTCCGTTCCCCTAAAATAGCACAAATTGGGACTCTAATACTCTAGATTCTAGGTCATCGCTACTTGCTGTTAAATTCCTTCGAGAAAAGTTCCCGGCCAACTGGGACCACCCTTCCGTAGGATGGACCCATGGCCACATCCACCGCACTTTTCTCGAGGTTGCTTTAGTTGTCTAATTACCTACCACATTTAGTTGACACGCAAAAACAACTTCCTTAATTAGCTAATTAGTCACTGGTTCCTTCACATAACTTAAACACTGACATAGAAAAACAATGTCAAACAAGTTCCTTTTCAACAATTGATCTTATTTATCAGTCTTTGGAATACATCATATAATCCAACCCAAAGGCTATTCCATAATCCGCCCAAAGGCAATCCATAATCCGCCTGAAGGCTAATCCATAATCCGCTCGAAGGCAATCCACCAATCCTCAAGGATTACTAATCCAAGTTTCTGCCCGTAAACTAGTATGTGGGCCTTGAGATCCAATCTCGAGTCACGTCGGCCTCTTGTGTAGGACCGAAAGGCAAGGGATTTACGGCCAGAGCCCCCCTGGCACCCAAGCGGCCTCCTACTCCAAGTAGCATCCACGGAGAGACCTCTCGCGGGGGGGTTCGGTCCACGTACCCGGCGCGACTAACAACCCCCTTGGCTAGGGTCAGGCAGACAATCGGGGGTAACTGATGCTACCTCTCGCTCCACGCCTTCAACTTGAAGCATTAATTATCTTTTCATCTTTAGTTCCTTGAGCAAAGAAAGTACAAACAGTGCTCCTAATTTTATACAAACACAATCAATCCAGTGGTCGTTTGTTTGGCCAATTGCTAAGGTGTGAATGCTCCTCTCTGAATGCAGCCAGCATTCGATCTAGGATCAATTGCGACTTGGCATGATCCCCAATGGTTTTGTTATTTGTTTACCCTTTTATCCTTGGGTTAGGGTTTATACCTTGTTAACCCAAATTAACCAACACGTTAGGTTCCTCAAATTTAGACAGTAAATCCTGGGCAACCTCGTCGCCCTAACTTAATTGGTCAATTGCTCGTTACCCTAACGTGGCAACTCACTAGCAGGATTACTACTCATCCTCTTGCAAATTAAGCTTGTACTTCGAACTTGCCAACTTTGTTCCAAGGAGTGGCAAATCTATCTTGTGATTTAAACACAAAGCCATGCGATGTTGCAACTTGTTGCACAAGTGTCACACCTAAATTGTGGGATCATTTCTTCCATCAAGCAGCATTTCTTGGTCAAGAAATATGCTTGATCAAGATGTAGGGTTTGGGATGTCCTCTTGACTCAACCCAACCCTAATCTTACTAGGCCAATAACGTGTGGCCCTAGGGTTTCTAAACTCAATCGAAAGTCTAGTATTAGGTCATTTGATCCTTAGGGTAAAACCCTAGATCATTGTTGTATGGGCGTTTAGCTAACCTTAACGTTTCATAAATGTGGTAGGATCTTGGGATCAAAAGTCTCGGCTTGGCATCCCAAGTGCGATGCTAGGCAGAATTTTTAATGTAGCTAAACCCTACCTAGCACTTTGAGGTGTTCGTCGTACCAACTAGTTACGCTTTTACGAATCTCATGTGGATTATGTCATTACAAGTGATTTAGCTAAATTGGTCTACTTGTCTTGTGACAAGAAACGATCTTTTCTTAGAGATGCTAATATTTGTCCTAAAAGGTGTAAATAGTTGTAAGACATCACATTACGTGCAAATATGCGATTCATTGACCTTTTCCTTCTATGCAACTATAAAACGTAAAATGACCATCTCTATTCCTTGCCTAATCTATAATGATAGACAATTCATGGCTAACTCATACAAAAGCCTACGTTGAATTGCATCAAGAACTATACCTATAACCCCTTTGTCCGATGCATTGAATTCATGATTTAATATGAAATGTATATTTTTCTAAAACAACTTCGATAAAGAAGTTTATGAATATCACGAGACCATTAATGATTTTAATTTATCCTTCGACACTTGACGAACCTAGGATGCAATTAACATCGCATGCAATATGCATGGTACATAAATCCCTTCCATGCAATGCAATTACTTGGACAACATTTTTATGGACGTCGACGATTATTTCCTACGAATCACATCTAGGGAATCATTGCCTAAATGCATTAAGTGCTTGTTCTTTCTTGCGAGGAAAACAAGGATGCATTTAAACAAATTTTCATCCTTTTAACCTATGCAATATGCGTTTAGGATTGTCACTTTGGAAATGCAAGCAAAGTGCAACATGCAACTAAAACTCGTAAGACGAATTAGTAATTTGCATTCATAACTTCCCCATGAAAATTAAAGGTGCCCAGTGCATTCCTTTTATGCGTAATTAAACTTCTAAGAACCTGGACATGAGGACTTGCAGTGATGTCCACGTGAAAACTTGGGTTGGAGGCTCCCGCATGTACACCTTGTGTCTTTTGTTTCGGGGCCACCGATGACGTAGACTCTTGACTCTGCAACTCATCCTTGCCTTTATCCGATCTATGAACTTCCTCCAGCCTTTGGCAAATTAGTCTCAAAATCTTCCTACTCCCTCAAGTGGTGATGAAATGAGAGTCTAGATAAGCTGAGAAGTCCTCCTCAAACTATTTCAAAGAAGGAATCAAGTACTTGTCATAAAATCTAAGAGTGTCTTCTGGCTTATCTATGTTGACATTGAAAATTAGAGGGAGTCATACTTGCCACACTTTGTAGAGCCATAGTTAACTTTGTGCCTCCTAAGATAAGGCATATAGTTGGGATTCCCTTGTTCAAAAGGTAGTGCAATGCAAAAGGCTATCTATGCTTCCATATTTTCATTCAAGATATTATTTCTCTATGATGCTAGTTGAGATTTATATCCCTTTATAGCCTTCAATACCTTGAATAGTTTGACTTTCCAATGGTTCTCCCTGCCACAGTCCAGAGCCTTGTGCCTTTTCCTCCATCCATTTTTTTTCTAGTTTTAAGGACACACGAATTAGTTTCTGCATCATGGTGAATGGCAACACCTTTTTGAGTTCATGGAGAAAGTTGACGGAGAATTGCATGGGGAAGTTTTGAGCCTCTCACTACTTTCAAGTATTAAGTTCCCTATCCTAATTGACTAAGATGTACTTCTACCTCTATCAAAAGGGTACATCTAGTACTGGTTGGGGTGTGGTAGCGAGCCTTCTTTTACTTCTCTCCACCCTCTTCTTTCTTCTTTACATGGCCTCTATAATTCCTTCTGAAGGAGCAAGTGCCTTTTCCATTATTGGTAATTTTTGGTTGTGGGATAGTTATTCCTTAAGTCCTTCGTGTTCCCTATCTTACTCAGGTGCAAGGGGGATGGTGGTGGAGCCTTTTTGGTTTGAGTGAATTCTTTGTTGGCTACCACCCTAATCAACCTCAAATCTGTTGTTGAGGATCCATTTTCCTTGGGTTTCAGCACCTCCTCTTTCTTTTTCATCCTATATTCCAACTTGGAAACTCCTATCCCTAGACTATACTTGAGTGCTTGCTTGGTGAGTTGCAGCTTCTTCTTAAGATTATCCTTTATATCCCCCTTGCATGGTTCCCATACTTCAAGTTGTGTGTTAATGAAGCTTTGATACTGAGCGAGTATTACTTCCTCTATTTCTTTAGCCCTCTCAACTACCAAGTTCTTTGCACACTCGGTTTGAGCTAAACAAGTGGCTAGGTTTTGTCTGGCATTGATATTTCTTTCCTCCCATCGATTCATCTTTTTATTTGCCTACTCTAGCCCTTTGTTCTACCGCTTCTTGAGGACGTCCAATGTAGTTTACTATTTTTGCCAGGTTTGGCTTAGGTTGTTTTTTTTTTTGGCACTTCATAGTCTAGTTTCTTTTAGAGTAGAGTGTAGCTGCTCATGGTTTTTTCTATTTTGTTCTCAAACCCTATGAGCTATCTAGTTTTCTATTGGGCCTCCTCTATTGTTTAATTTTCTTTCTCCAACTCCACCAATTTTCCTTTTAGTTGCTTCAGCTCCTCTAGCTTTCCTTCTACCTTGGTTTCTCTTTCCTTTCTTGGGTATATTAACTTTTGAGTTGCAAACAAATTTTCCTTTCAACTTTACATTGTTCTTACAACTCTTCATATTCCTTCCCTTTATCATTACTCCCTTTTAGCAGAGCCAATTTTATCTTTAAACCAACAAAGATTTCAATTGCTTTCTGATGTTGATATATCACATGAGCCCCTTTACTCTTTTGGTCTTTTAATAGCTCTTCAAAGCCTTATTGGTGTAGTTATACGTAGGAAAGTTGATGATCCTTTTGCTCTCGACATCTTTGTGCCTTCTAACAAGACTTTGCATCTAAAATAACTGCTATTCTTTTAGTGCAAGTGGCTATAGCTTCTTCCAATCTTAACAATGATAGTGTAGCAACTTTCTAGGCTATTTCTATAACAATTCCCCTCCCTCCCGCAGTATGACCTCCCCCTCATAATTAAATGATTTCTTTAAATTGAAAAGAAAAATGAATAATTTCCCCCACTCATGCCACCAACTGGCGTACAGCGGGGGGGTGGCTGCCTTGTATCAACATGGTGGGAGGGGGCTGCCATGTATCAATGGGGTGGGAGGGGGCTACCGTGTGTCAATGGGGCAGCAGGGGGGGATGACGTGGTCAGGAGAGGGGGAGGTTATGAATACTCCCTCTTCCTTCCCCTCCCCCCATCACTTGCATGGTGGTGGCCATCGAGCTGGCTGCCTTGTTGGGAGTAGAGGGGGAGGGTCTCCATACCGTACCCAAGCTTCTCCCTCTATAAAAGGGCCTTGGGCATTGAAGAGAAGGAAGAAATGGGGATCGTTGTTACTTGACTGTTGACTCAAGAGAGAGTAAGGAGAAAGAAAGAAGAGAGAGAGAGACGGAAAGGGAGAGTAAGAGAAAGAGGAAGAGTAAGAGAGGAGAGAGAGAGAGAGGGAATTTCTCTCTCTTTGAAGACTTCTGAGCTTACCGTCTTTCTTTTCCCTCTCTTCGACAGGGTTCTCACGTATGAATTCCCTCCATGAGGAGTCCTCTCTCTCTCGTAACCTGGGCGTGTAGCCACGAAGGAAAAACCAAAAGTATACGATGCCTCCCAAGCGAAGTAAAGTCCAATCAAACATGAATCCCACTTCAACCGATGGAGCTGCGAGTGAAGGAACTGCGTCACTTGGTAGGAACCGTGTCTTTTGGTAATCAAGTGCATCCCATAAATCCTACCGTGATGGGAGGCCTTAAGAACATAGGCTGACTTCATTGGGAAGGGAGAAGTATTGGGCAAAAGCCTATGATAACTAACCACCAATTAGGTTGCATCATTCTATGATGTTGGAAATTGTGTTTATTTTCACTTTGGCATGTTTTGAACAAATAAATTGCACGAAATATTTTGCATTCATACATGCTAAAAAAATCAAGGACCTTATTGATTGCGTTTGTAATGCTTTAGATTATGCACTAACATTGGCATGCTTGAAGGTACTGAAAAATGGGTTGTTAGGACGCTTATGCATATTTGTAATATTCCCACCCGTGAATATTGACTTCCCGCACACGACGTAAACCTTGTGCAAAGGTTATCTCTCGTATTGAAATTATCGGCGATGTAATGTGTGTCCTGTACGCGAGAAATGGGGTCCTCCGCATTGGTAAATCAAACCCGAAAGTTCGAAACCGCAAGTCTCACATAAACACCCTCTTGGGAGGGGCAATTTGAATATTCAAGGAATTTTTTTTTATTTTTATCCCTTTTTCCCCAGCCGATGCACGACTGGAGAAAAGGGAGTGTGGGGGGATGGGACATAGGAAAGTCGTGGCCTGCATGGGGGGGGGGGGGGGGGGGGAACCATGCAAGGGGCCACGTGGTGGAGGCCTTCTCCCCCCCCATGCCTATAAAAACATCCGCTACGTGCTGAGGGAAAAGGGTGGGATACACGTCGCCGTGCTGAGAGGGGGATGCTAGTCGTGCAGAAGGGAAGGCTGCGTGTTGGAGAATCGAAGGAGGAGGAGGCTACCGTGACCACCGACTGCTGCGCCACCAGAAACGCCGCCAAGGCTGCTGTGACCACCGACTGCTGCGCCACCAGAAACGCCGCCAAGGCTGCCGTGACCACCGACTGTTGCGCCACCAGAAACGCCGCCAAGGCTGCCGCCATACTTCCCTGCCATCATCGTAATCACCTCCTCCTTCCTTCGACATTCCCTCCTTCCATCATTGGTCACCCTCTCTTCCACGTGGTTTCCAGAAAGTCAAAAGCCTATTAGAAGCTTCTTTAAGAAGATTCTAAAGGGATAAGGTCCATAGGCCTTGTTCCTATGTGCCTTCCCCGATTTAAAACCGCCGATTTAAAACCGGGTGCATTAAGCTCCTATTCTTACGCGAGGAGAAGGTATCGACTCCTGACCGTCTCGAAGGGCAAGAGTAAAGGTTAGAGGGAATCTGCGGGGTCCGTAATCACGTCTACAATGGCTCCCAAGAAGTTGCAAGGCGCGCCTGAGGGAGGTTCATCTCCTAGCATTCAAGTGGACATCTCCCCGAGCCCACAGACCCAGGTTTTTATGATTTTTGATTCTACGTGAAAGTAATGCATTAGGTATAGAAATCACCTATGCATGTTCAAATTTACCAAGCCGAATTAAAAAGGCAATTGAGGAAAATTTGTCTATTTGATCGATTACTAGAATTATCTCATGACATGAAATGGAGTTATTAACATTTTCAATATGATGAACGTGAGTTGTCTATCCATCTTACGACCCTAGTATTATGTTGCCTTATCATGCATTTCAAAGTGACGAGCCTAGAACACCTACCGCCTATCATTATAAGGCTGAAGTTATTAAATGTATTTTTGACTAGACATGGAAAGAATAAGCTTATGTCGCAATTTAGGAAAAATCTTTATTGTAATGGTTCATGGGGAAAAGTTGTTAACACCCGTAGGAGGTTATCCGAAAAGTAATGGTGGTGTATCAAAAATGAATCTAGGGATTGGCATGTGGCATGTGCTTGCAAGAAAGAATATACCAACACTAACTCTACAATAACCTCATTTAACTACGTTGTAGTTGTGAAGGGGTTGCATGTTGCACTTTCATCGTGCATAAAATTCATTCATCAAGTGTTACATTTGGGAAAGGTTGCAGGATTTAAACAAAGCATGAGATTCTAAAGTGTAGATAACAAGGTAGTAGACATGATTATTTGAAGTAAGTCCTAGTAGGTCCTAAGAAAGTTGGTATCCAGCTTATCATGTATTTTTACTTTACCAATAAAAGATAGAGTGAGTCGCATGTTTACATGTATTGTGGCAGTCGAAACCAATTTTTTCTTCTTTAGATCTAGTTTATTATCTCTAGGGAAGGATTCATCCTTGTCGCGAGACAAGCATATTGAATTACCCAAATCACCTAGCTGCAAAGGATTCGTATGGGCATGGTTCAGTCAATACGATAGATACCCCAAACACTATCTAGGGATTAGCACGTTAAGGATTCGGTCAAGTTTTCCAATTGTCGCTAAGTCGAAACCTTCATGCCCAATAGTCCTAGCCACATTCCCAAAATGTTGAGTTAACTGGATGCTCATGCAAACAATAATCTAGGGTTCCTACCTTAAGGACCAATCGTTCAAAATGATGAAACTCGAATTGAGTTGGAACCCTAGGACTAAACGTTGTTGATCTAGTGAAATTAGGGATGGGATGGGTAAAAAGACACCCTAAACCCTGCTTCTCGTCTGAAGATAATTTTGTGACCAGAAAATGCCATTCAATAGGTGAAATGATCTCTTGGAATGGAGGCGACACTTGTGCAACAAGTTGCAACGTCGCATAGCCTTGTGGTTTGATCGCAAGAAAGTTTTGTCATTCCTTGGAATGAGGTTGGCAGGTTCTTGCGCAAGTTTAACTTGCAAGGGGATGGGTAGTCATCATGTTACATCGCTCTCATTAGGGAAAAATTTGCCAAGTTAAGGGAAGTTAGGTAATTGCTCGGACGCAAATGATTAGTCAATAAATTAAAGCGACATGGTCGCCGGGATTACTACTAATAAAACCTAAGGTATTGGTTAAGTTGGGTTAACAGGGACCCAAGGACGATAGGAATCTTGCCAAGTTGCAATTGATTCCGGATCGAATGCGGGATGCATTCGGAGAGAAGGAGTCACTCCTTAACAGTTTGCCAGCTAAACGACCACTGGAATTGATTGTGCTTGTAACAGTTTAGAAAGCACTGTTTGCATTGTTTGTTCAAGGAACTAAAGGATGAAAGATATATAAATGCTTCAGGTTGAAGGCCTGAAGGGAGTAGCAGCTCAGTTACCCCCGACTGCCTGCCTGACCCTAACCAAGGGGGTTGTTGACCGCGCCGGGAACGTGGACCGAACCCGCCGCGTGAGGTCTTTCCCTTGAGCTCTACTTGGAGCAGGAGGACGCTTGGGTGCCAGGGGGGGCTCTGGCCGGAAATCCCTCGCCTTCCGGGTCTTGCACAAGAGGCTAACGTGACTCGGGATTGGATCTCGAGGCCCGCATACTAGTCTACGGGCAGAAGCTTGGAATAGTGGTCCCTGGTGGATTAATGGATAGCCTTCGGGCGGATTATGAACAAGCCTACGGGCGGAACTCCTTGTATTTCAAAGATAAAAGGATAAAATGATAATAAAGAAGTTGTTTGACATTGTTTTTTTTATGTCACGTGATAAGATTACGTGAAGGAACCAGTGCTTAACAGGGTTAATCAAAGAAGCTGTTTGTTATATGTCAAATTAATGTGTTAGGTAATTACATAACTAAAACAAACCGAGGGAAGTGTGGAGGATGGACCACGGGTCCGTCCTATGGATGGGTGGTCCCGGTTAGCCGGGAACTTTTCTCAAAATAACTCGACGAACAGCGGGATGATCATCATCATCAAAGCTAATAATGAGAACGATGACCTAGAGTTACATCCTACCCGAATTTACGCTGTTTTAGGGGAACGGAATGGGACTATGCCTTATGGCAGAGAGGTTGAGCATTGCATCCCTCTCGTTTCCCATTCTCCTTGAACCAAGTGCAGCGTGAATCCGCTTCGGATCTGGCGTTTCTGCCTAAAGTAGTTCGCTCGGGTCTGACGCTAGTTGCTGCTAATGACCAAACAGGAAAACCCAAATTCCGGTCAATCCTAAGTGGGAACGGCCAGGATACTTCCGCTACGAGGCAGACACGGAAAGACCTAGATTGCAAAACCCGTAACATTCCGTAGGAGTGCCGGGTGGAGTTTTCTAGACATCCTTTCCGATGGACTGCTAAGACGTGTCTTGGATGATTCTAGTGGACACGTTACAATATTCATCATTAAGCAGAACTCATACTTTTTTTTGCTTCATGAAATTGGTTAAACTAAAAAGGTAGGGGTAAAATCTTGAATCATGTCCATGAGAATCGTGAGTGCTACAATAATGGGTTAAGTATGTTTAGGTCATTGCAACAACAAGCCATGTTTTGGGCTCCTATAATCTTTTAGAGAGATGTAGCTCGCATATGCATTAGGCATGATGACTTCCTGTTCCTCGTACAAAAGAAAAATACAAGCCTTTATTTATAATTTGTGTAACTGCATTGAAAGGAAATTCCCAAGAGTAGATCTGCACATTACATCATCGTCCTAGGAAAGACTCACGCGTATCATAGATGGTTTCAGTAGCACTACTAGCGATTTATCTTAAAGATAGTTATAAGACACGCATATGAAGTGTTAATCTTAATTGCTCACGTAGTTCAATGAGATAAATCCTATATGGGGCTGAACGTGACTTTTTTAGGATTAAAGGTAATTGAGCCAATCTATTGTTACTTCATATGTGGACCATGAGACAAGTAAAACACTCACTGACCTCTATTCCAAATCAGGCCTTGATAAAGTTGAAACAACTTTGAAGATATCACCTTTAACCATGATGCAATCGGTCGTTAATACAAGAGGTTCGAGTGTTGTTTCTTCCAATGACAAGAACCTTGGATTAAAGACTAGCAAGCTATGACAGCTTCCATCTGAGAACTATCAGATATAGATCCAATTGCGTAATTGCTCGCTTCTATCACACAGGACTGGGGTCAGAAAGAAGGTATTCCCTAATCCTCAGAGGATATTGGAAATTGCCACCAAGGCAAGAACATCAAATGCTAAGCTTCAAGATAGGGACCCCCACCTTAGTAGATGTCTTAAGCACTCGCTTCAAAAAAAGATTGTGTAACCCCGATCTCATAGATGCGAATAATAAATCAGGTTGAACTTTTGGAGGCTGCGCCAAACCACCCCCAGCTGGCCGCCAACCCTAGCCAAGGGGGTTCTAAATAGTCGTGATGGGAACGTGGACCGAACCCACGATGAGAGGTCTCACTGCAGGTTGGTTTGAATGTAGGGGGACGCTTGGATGACAAGGGGGCTATGGATGTAAATTCCCTGCCTCCGTGTCCTACTCAAATGATTTGTGTGACTCGGGATAGATTCTCAAGGGGCCCTTGTTACTAGTGCAAGGCGAAAACTTGGTGGAAACAAAATGCATCCTTACAGATTGCGAATATTGTCCCTTTTGAACAAGACTCATATCTCTGATAAATTGCTAATATTAAATTTACTTCTAGGAAACCTATTTGAATTTGTTTTCATGTCAGTGCCATAAGATTATGTGAAGGATGTCAAGATTGTGGGAGAGAAGGAAGGAGTCTCACTTGTAGCTTTCTTGCTTGCACAATGGGGGAATACACACAGAGGTGGAGGCTGGAAACAGTTTTCCTCTTCTTAGTTGTGTAAGCCAAAAAGAACTCTAGTACAAAGAAATAGAAGAACCCTATATATGGGTCTCAAACCAAACTCAACTAACTAAGGTGGCATACTAACTGAGCCACGAACTAGAGTAGATAAGGATAGCTATCATGTAGCTATTATTCATGGGTGGTGTACCAACCGCGTCTGCAATTGACAAGTCGGTGACATAAATACACAACGGTCACCCTGGCGTATCACGAGTGGAGCTCGATATCTCAACACTCCCCCTCGAGCTCAATCCCAATTCCTGCACACCAAGCAGGTCTCTGAACTTGCGCAGCTTCTCTGCGCCCAATGCCTTCGTGAATATGTCAGCTACCTGATCCTCTGTGCTGACATAAACTAGATCAATAAGACCTAGTAAAACCCTCTCTCGCACATAGTGATAATGCACCTCAATGTGCTTTGTTCTAGCATGATAGACTGGGTTATTTGCCAAGTGTATACTACTCATGTTGTCACAGTAAATGACAACTGGCCCATCTATAGACTGATGCATATCATAAAGTAGCTTATGCAACCAAGCTACCTCACATGCAGCCATTGCTGCACCCCTGTACTCAGCCTCTGTGCTCGACAAGGCAACTATAGGCTGTTTCTTGCTGCTCCAAGTGACTGCAGCACTCCCAAAAGAGAACACATATCCACTGGTAGATCGTCTGTCAGAAATACTACCAGCCCAATCAGCATCAGTGTATCAATGCAACTGTATCTGAACCCCAGTCTCATAAAATAGTCCATACTGCAATGTGGACTTCACATACCTGAGTATGCGTCTAGCCGCATCCAAATGTGGTTTCCTTGGAGCCTGCATAAACTGACTTACCAATCCAACAGCATAGCTCAAATCTGGCCTGGTAATAATCATATAAATCAAACTTCCTACTATGCGTCTGTACATAGTAGGGTCTTCTAGAAGCTCACCTGCATCTGTGCTCAGCTTCACATTCTGCTCCAAAGGAATTGAAATAGGCTTACAGCCTGTCATCCCATATTTGGATAGCATGTCCAATCCATACTGCCTCTGCAAGAGCTGTATCCCACTTGGTGATCTAATCACCTCAATGCCCAAGAAATAACACAGCTCTCCCAAATCCTTCATCTCAAACTTCTGCTTCAATAGCATTTTCACATGAAGGATATCTTCATCACTGTCACCTGTCATAATCAAATCATCAACATAAATGACAAGTAGCATAATACCTTTCTCTGTTTTTCTCACATAAAGTGAGAAATCTGCCTTGGAAATCTGAAAGCCAATAGTGACAAGATACTGCCCTATCTTGTAAGACCATGCTCTAGGTGCTTGCTTCAAGCCATACAAGGCTTTCTTCAACCTGCAAACAAACTCAGGATGAACAGCATGCAGATAACCTGGTGGCTGCTCCATATAGACCTCTTCTTGCAAGTCACCATGCAAGAAGGCATTCTTTACATCCATCTGATGTAAAGACCATCCCTTTGATGCAACCATAGCAATGATTGCTCTTACGGTTGCCATCCTTGCAACCGGACTGAATGTTTCTTCATAGTCAATGCCATATGTTTGTGCATACCCCTTGACTACTAATCTTGCCTTGTATTTGTTCACAGAACCATCTGCATTGTGCTTCACCTTATAAACCCACTTACAACCAATTGCATTTTTACCTTTCGGCAAAGGTACCAATTCCCATGTAGCATTTTCTTCCAAGGCATCCATTTCTTCATCCATGGCTTTCTCCCATTTTTCTTTTCCCATGGCTTCCTCAAAAGAAGTGGGTTCTGGTTCCTGTATCACTTTAACCATATATGCATAGTGAATGGCTGTAAATCCATCATATTTCAGCCTATCCACAGGATACCTAGCTCTCGTAGACCTGTGCAAAGTAGATTTACTCCCAGGTGCTCTCAAAACATCCCTGGTCTTCCTTACTCCAGGTGTAACAATAGAAGGAATACCCAACTCATCATCAATGCTCTGTTCTGAGCCACTGGATTCACCATCCACATAAGAGTGACCTGCATTCACATCAAACATGGGCTGATCAACCTTCTCTTTTCCTTTTCGTGATACCTGCATACCACTATCTGCATTACTTTGAGAAGATTCTCCTGATCTCAATCTGCCTATCCATGGCAAAGAATGTGAACCACTGCTAGAGGACGCTCCAGGTCCACTAATATTTTGTGACTGCTGCTGTGAATTCTGTGCAGCATTACCATTTTGTGCATCTTCATCATCAATCACATTTACTGGTTTATACTAGCTACTCATCTCATAAAAAACAACATCTCTGCTCACTGTAAACTTACGAGTAGAAGGGTTATAGCATCTATACCCTTTTTGCTGCAGAGAGTAACCAATAAAGATGCACTTCTCAGCTTTTGGATCCAACTTGGATCTCAACTCATCTGGCACATGTACATAGGAAATGCAACCAAAAATTTTCAAATGAGAAATATCTGGTTTCCTACCAGTATACCTCTCCTCTGGAGTCATTCCATGTATTGCTGCAGTGGGAGTCATGTTCATTATGTAGACTGCTGTAGCAACTGCTTCAGCCCAATAAAAATCTGACAAGTCTTTTTCATTGAGCATGGCACGAGATACCTCTCCAATATGCCTGTTTTTCCTTTCTGCAATTCCATTTTGTTGTGGGGTATGACTGCATGAATATTGCTGCTTTATGCCATGCTCCTGCAGGAACCTTGCAAACTCATTTGAGAGGTACTCTCCCCCTCCATCTGACCTTAGGCATTTTATCTGCAGGCCTGTTTCTTTTTCAACCATAGCTTTAAGAGTTTTGAAATGCCCAAAAGCTTCACTTTTCTTTTTCATAAAATACATCCAAACTTTTCTGCTATAGTCATCAATAAAAGTGACAAAATAATGACAGCCTCCAAGAGATGCAGCTTTAGTAGTCCACACATCAGAGTGGATTAATTCCAATGGCTTCTCACTCTCTTGAACATGTCTAGGAAATGGTTTCCTTGCCTGTTTTCCAAACTGACAGGCTTCACATACCTTATGCATTTCTGCAACCTTGAATTTGGGAAATCCTGCAACAATATTTTGGGCCTGCATTGATTTAAGTCGATGTACATTAACATGACCAATGCGTTTATGCCATATATCAATATCTGCAACTACACCGGTCCCATGTGCAAACATTGCTGCACTCAATTCAGACATGTCTGCATCCAATGTAAACATTCTACCCTTCTTCTTTCCTTTTGCTATCAAGCGACCTTTATTTTTCATATCCTCAACAAAGCATCCATGAGGATTAAATCTGACCTGCAAGCCCTGCTCAACCATTTGACCAACAGAATCCAGATTCTTGGTGATATTCGGGACATGAAATACATCGGACATGTATTTCTTTTTCCCATCCTGCATAGACAAAGGAATTTTTCCAATCTGCACAATAGGATGTGCAGTATCATCACCAGTCTCCACAAATCGTGGTTTTTCCATTTTCCTTGCATCCTCCATCCATTCTGCATGACCTGTCATGTGGTTTGATGCACCTGAGTCAACATACCATACATCACTGCTTTCTTTTGCACTTGTCACAGAATTGTTCATGTGCTGCACCATAAACAAATGCTCATTTCTGTCATCACCCTATCTACTAGAAGATGCATAATTCCCTTGTTGCAGTTTTCCATTCATGATGTCATCCTGCTTTTTATAGCAGTCTTTAGCCATATGACCCATTTTACCACAGTAGTAGCATTCAACATTATTGTTTGCATTTTGGCCTCTTTGCCATCCACCACGACCTCTTTGGCTCCCCCTGCCTCTAGAGTTACCACGTCCTCCTCCATAGGATTGGTTTTCTTGAGTTTGCTGCATATTCTGATTTCTACCACGGCCTCCATATCGGCCTCCTCTACCTCTGCCTCTACCTCTTCCAGCATTTGAGTAGAAGACAGCTTCTTTTGAAGTTCCTCCTGAAGAAGATGCACCACCATTTCTCTGCTTCTCAGAAATTAGAAGAGCAATCAACTCCTCAAAATCAGGAAATCTTTCACGGACGGAAATGGATGTTTGGAACTGTGCATAATCCTTTCCTAGACCATTCAAGGTCACTGAGACTAAATCATCATCTTCCACTGGCGACCCAATGGAAGCAAGTGCATGTGCAATCTTCTTCACCTTCATGTGGTAGTCATTGATGCTCATACTTTCTCTTTGCACATTGTGCAACTCTTGCTTGAGCTGCATTTTCCTTGGCTTGCGTATATGTGCTATACATTTTTGACAAAGTATCCCATGCCTCCTTTGGCGTACTTGCATCTTGAATATGCACAATCATAGAGTCTGAAATGCTGATAGACAGCCAGTACATAACTTTCCTGGCTCTCTCATGCCATGCTTTAAATGCCTGCATTTGCTGTTGATTGGGAACATAAGGAAGAACTGGTTCTTCTTCATTTCCTGCAACAAATTTCCAATATCCTTTTCCCATAAGGAAATTTGTCATTCTAAACTTCCATGCTTGGAAGTTGTTCTTGTCAAGCTTTTCAGTGACAATCTGTGAGAGAGAATGAGACGCCATTACAGAACACTGCAAAAAATTCTGTCACTGCAAAGAACACAGCTTCAGCCTCACAAAGGCAAATCTGCAAAACTGACGAAAGTGGTATTTGACCACACAGTCACTTCCTAGTGATGATTTTGCACCAACAGGCAACAGGGATGATTCTGTAACTCCCAATGTCTCTGCGCACAAGCATACGATGCAATTTCTATAGTAACTTTTCACCTACCTATAGAACAGTGGCTGCATAGCATAAAGCTGGGCCTTTTCCTGAGTGCGTGCAGAAAACTTCCGCCTCCAAAACAGGCCCCAAAATGGCTTCACCGCGAAAGGCGTCTCAACCTGAGACAATGCACTCCTGCACTTTCCGGCTGTGCTACCTGCAGAGATCTGCTCCCAAAGCAGAAAATGAAAGCAACACTGCTCCTCTTACCAGAACACCGCGAGCTTGACTTGCTTTCTTGAGCTCCTTACCACGAACAAGGCTCTGATACCATGTCAAGATTGTGGGAGAGAAGGAAGGAGTCTCACTTGTAGCTTTCTTGCTTGCACAATGGGGGAATACACACAGAGGTGGAGGCTGAAAATAGTTTTCATCTTCTTAGTTGTGTAAGCCAAAAAGAACTCTAGTACAAAGAAATAGAAGAACCCTATATATGGGTCTCAAACCAAACTCAACTAACTAAGGTGGCATACTAACTGAGCCACGAACTAGAGTAGATAAGGATAGCTATCATGTAGCTATTATTCATGGGCGGTGTACCAATTGCATCTGCAACTGACAAGTCGGTGACATAAATACACAATGGTCACCCTGGCGTATCACGAGTGGAGCTCGATATCTCAAAAAAGGAACCCTGTCCTTTAAGAAGCTAATTAAGGAAGCTACTTTTACATGTGACATCTAAAAGTGATAGGGTTAATTAGATAACTAAAGTACGCCGAATGAGGGAAGCGGGAGGGCAGAACCCCCAACGTGTCTGTCCTATGGCAAGGTGGTCCTCCTAGAGAGTTGGAAGGCTTCTTACAAGATTTTACCATCGTTAGACCTTTGGCCAACGCAGGTTAATTCCCAAATTCATACCGTTTTTGGGGTCTGGAAGGGGACTATGCCCTAAGGACAAAGAGGTGGAGTGATGCATCCCTCTCATTCCTACTTCTCCTTGAACCCAAAGGGGGATGGAATTGCTTCGGATTGGGTAGCTTCGCATATAGGAGAGTGACGGGGAAACCTTGACTATTAGGGATTCAAGATTCAGGTCAATCCTAGTGGGTTTGGCCAAGAACATTCCGTTGCAAGGGGAAATCAGAAAAACCTAGGTGAAAAACCCCGTGACATTCCATGGGAGTGTCGAATGACGAAGCTTAGATTATTTTCTTGATGGACTCCCAAAAACGTGCTTGGTCAGCCAGGCATGTCATAGTTGGTATCAGAGCCGACCCACAATTGAAACAATTAGGGAGAAAAATCGGGAAGAGTGAGGCAATGTGTTCATTAGAAAATGTTTTTCTTTTTTTACTCACTTGTGGATTGCTGCTGCTTCCAGAATTACGAGGTATGGAGCAGGTTCCTTGTATTTCATATCATGTTTAGGATAGCTATGAACTCTACAAGCTATCGTAGACGATCTGACATGATGGGGATCCTGGATTGGCTCTACAACCCCTCACCACTATATGTGGAAAGGCATTGGACTTGTAGCGTGGGATACTGCTACATAGACGCCAACCGACTAACCTATCTTCAAAACAACTTGAAGAGGTTAAAGTGGTTGGAAGACTTGAAGATTATCAAGTTATTCATCTTCCATGAGGCTTATGTGAACTTGACCCTACACATTGGACGTCGGCAAGTAGATCAGAACCGCTACATCTACGAAGAGGTGGCTAAAATTTTACCAGCGGCAGATAGAATTAAAGTAGTGGGGCGAAATGAACATCATGCCTATCAAAAACAAGGATTTCCTAAACTTCCCATGTCTTATCACTTCGTGAGAATCCATTCCCCCAATCCATACTACTATTCTGTCCCTGTAGCTGATTCCAATAGGAAATTATTAACCTGGCTATAATGTAACTCTTGAAAAGAAAATCATCTCAACCAGACCCTATCTACTTCCAAATAATTGTACTTGAGGCTTACGCTTCCCTATGGTTAAATAAAAATTTTATGTTTATTTGAATGGTTGCATAGTTGCAATGGAAAATATGTGCACATTGGTTTAAGTTGTATAGGGGTGTGTTAATGAAAATCTAACACATGAGAGTTTAAATGGAAATCAGATACAACCCCAAGTCCAGATCCAGAATCATGTTTCTGCACTAAGCCCAACAAAGGTACAATAGAAGAATTTTCTTCTCAAACCTTATCTACTCTAGTTCGTGGCTCAGTTAGTATGCCACCTTAGTTAGTTGAGTTTGGTTTGAGACCCATATATAGAGTTCTTCTATTTCTATGTACTAGAGTTCTTTTGGCTTACACAACTAAGAAGAGGAAAACTATTTTTAGCCTCCACCTTTGTGTGTATTCCCCCATTGTGCAAGCAAGAAAGCTACAGGTGAGACTCCTTCCTTCTCTCCCACAATCTTGACAAGGGTTATAGAAGGTCATCACAAGCTCATAACTCATACTCAAACCATTCCAAACTATCAAAAACTATTCAATAGGCTTCAAAAATATCTTAATCTTCATCAATCATCAATCCATGCTTCATACAGAAGACAATCAGAACAAAACAGAAGCTATACAGAAGGTATAAAGAACCAATCAGAAGCTCAACATAACCTATCAAAACATTATAGAGCTTCATATCTCCACTAAGAATCATCATGAACTTCCAAAACATAATCAATATCATCCAAAAAACTCTCAAATACTTCCATTATCAACCATACATCACTCTAAATCCATCAAAAATCAATCATTCAGACCTCAAAAACAACAAAAATCAGTCAAAAATTCGGTCTTTTTCCACTCTCAACAGTCATAAATAGATCACCTTCCAATGGTTTGGATTTCTAGGTTATATATGAGATATGAACTAGGAAACCTTTGTCTTATGCACATATACGTGTCTTTGGATGTGAGGCATTTTGCCATGTGTCCAAGGACAAACGTACTAAGCTAGATTCTAAGAGTTTCAAATGCATTTTCCTTGGCTATGAAGACGCAAGCGAGGTGGGTTACTGTCTCTGGGATCCGCAGGCATGCAAAAAGTCATTTGTAGCCATGATGTAGTCTTTCATGAAGACAAGATGCATTGACATCCTAAGAAGGTGGTAGAGATACACATGGTTATATTCCAGGAAGAGCCACGTGCTTCTACACAACCAGTTGGACATCCTGCAATAGGCCAAGATGTTGGACGGGATGTTGGACATCATGCAATTGGTATACATGGCCAGGATGTTGGATGGGATGCTAGATATGTAGCAGAGCCTGCAGTGAGACAATCTACTAGAGCTAAACAATCGATTTAAGCCCTCAATGCATTATGTCTTGGTTACAGATGTAGGAGAGCCTCTCACCTATAATGAGGCTTTGCGCAAGGGTGACATTCACTCCTAGGAGAGGGCTATGTACTCTGAGATAGACTCCTTGCATAAGAATATGACTTGGGATTTGGTTTGCTTGCCTACTACCAAGAAGACTCTGGCATGAAAATGGACGTACAAGTTGAAAAGTACCCCTGGATACCCCAAGCCAACTTATAAGGCAATACTTGTTGCTAAGGGTTTTAAACAAGAGCATGGAGTTGACTTTGATGAAGTCTTTTCTCCTGTGGTCAAGATGACTACCCTATGCTTGGTTTTGTCCTTAGTTGTGCAGCTTGACTTAGACATGTATCAAATGGATGTCCAGACTGTATTCTTGCATGGGGATTTGCATGATGAGATTTACATGGAGTAGCCTAAGGGCTTTGCAAAACCTGGCAGGGAGCACCTAGTGTGCAAGTTGAAGAAAAGTCTTTATGGCTTGAAGCAGGCACCCAGGGAGTAGTTGTTGAGATATCGAGCTCCACTCGTGATACGCCAGGGTGACCGTTGTATATTTATGTCACCGACTTGTCAGTTGCAGACGCGGTTGTTACACCGCCCATGAATAATAGCTACATGATAGCTATCCTTATCTACTCTAGTTCGTGGCTCAGTTAGTATGCCACCTTAGTTAGTTGAGTTTGGTTTGAGACCCATATATAGGGTTCTTCTATTTCTTTGTACTTGAGTTCTTTTGGCTTACACAACTAAGAAGAGGAAAACTGTTTTCAGCCTCCACCCTTGTGTGTCTTCCCCCATTGTGCAAGCAAGAAAGCTTCAAGCGAGACTCCTTCCTTCTCTCCCACAATCTTGACATGGTATCAGAGCCTTGTTCGTGGTAAGGAGCTCAAGAAAGCAAGCCAAGCTCGCGGTGGTCTGGTAAGAGGAGCAGTGCTGCTTTCATTTCCTGTTTTGGGATCAGATCTCTGCAGGTAGCACAGCCGGAAATTGCAGGAGTGCATTGTCTCAGGTTGAGACGCCCTTCGCGGTGAAGCAAGAGGGCAGTATATGCTGCGGGAAAGGCCTTTAGCCCTTGGCGACCTTGTTTTTTTGATTTGAGGCCATTTCGGGGCCTGTTTTGCAGACGGAAGTTTTCTGCACGCACTCAAGAAAAGGCTCAGTTTTATGCTGTGCGACCACTGTTCTACAGGTTGGTGAAAAGTTACTGTAGAAATTGCATCGTATGCTTGTGCGCAGAGACATTGGGAGTTTCAGAATCATCCTTGGTTCCTGTTTATGCAAAATCGTCACTAGGAAGTGACTGTGTGGTCAAATACCACTTTCGCCAGTTTTGCAGATTTGCCCTTGTGAGGGTGAAGCTGTGTTTTTTGCAGTGACAGAATTTCTTGCAGTATTCTGTAATGGCATCTGATTCTCTTTCACAGATTGTCACTGAAAAGCTTGACAAGAACAACTTCCAGGCATGGAAGTTTAGAATGACGAATTTCCTTATGGGAAAAGGATATTGGGAATTTGTTGCAGGAAATGAAGAAGAACCAGTTCTTCCTGATGTTCCCAATCAACAACAAATGCAGGCATTTAAAACATGGCATGAGAGAGCCAGGAAAGTTATGTATTGGCTGTCTATCAGTATTTCAGACTCTATGATTGTGCATATTCAGGATGCAAGTACGCCAAAGGAGGCATGGGATACTTTGTCAAAAATGTATAGCACAAATACGCAAGCCAGGAAAATGCAGCTCAAGCAAGAGTTGCATAATGTGCAAAGAGAAAGTATGAGCATCAACGACTACCACATGAAGGTGAAGAAGATTGCAGATGCACTTGCTTCCATTGGGTCGCCAGTGGAAGATGATGATTTAGTTTCCGTGACCTTGAATGGTCTAGGAAAGGATTATGCACAGTTTCGGACATCCATTTCAGTTCGTGAAAGATTTCCTGATTTTGAGGAGTTGATTGCTCTTCTAATTTCTGAGGAACAGAGAAATGGTGGTGCATCTTCTTCAGGAGGAACTTCAAAAGAAGCTGTCTTCTACTCAAATGCTGGAAGAGGTAGAGGCAGAGGTAGAGGAGGCCGATTTGGAGGCCATGGCAGAAATCAGAATATGCAGCAAACTCAAGAAAACCAGTCCTATGGAGGAGGACGTGGTAACTCTAGAGGCAGGGGGAGCCAAAGAGGTCGTGGTGGATGGCAAAGAGGCCAAAATGCAAACAGTAATGTTGAATGCTACTACTGTGGTAAAATGGGTCATATGGCTAAAGACTGCTATAAAAAGCAGAATGACATCATGAATGGAAAACTGCAACAAGGGAATTATGCATCTTCTAGTAGACAGGGTGATGACAGAAATGAGCATTTGTTCATGGTGCAGCACATGAACAATTCTATGACAAGTGCAGAAGAAAGCAATGATGTATGGTATGTTGACTCAGGTGCATCAAACCACATGACAGGTCATGCAGAATGGATGGAGGATGCAAGGAAAATGGAAAAACCAGGATTTGTGGAGACTGGTGATGATACTGCACATCCTATTGTGCAGATTGGAAAAATTCCCTTGTCTATGCAGGGTGGGAAAAAGAAATACCTATCCGATGTATTTCATGTCCCGAATATCACCAAGAATCTGGTTTCAGTTGGTCAAATGGTTGAACAGGGCTTGCAGGTCAGATTTAATCCTCATGGATGCTTTGTTGAGGATATGAAAAATAAAGGTCGCTTGATAGCAAAAGGAAAGAAGAAGGGCAGAATGTTTACATTGGATGCAGACATGTCTGAATTGAGTGCAGCAATGTTTGCACATGGGACCGGTGTAGTTGCAGATATTGATATCTGGCATAAACGCATTGGTCATGTTAATGTACAGCGACTTAAATCAATGCAGACCCAAAATATTGTTGCAGGATTGCCCAAATTCAAGGTTGCAGAAATGCATAAGGTATGTGAAGCCTGTCAGTTTGGAAAACAGGCAAGGAAACCATTTCCTAGACATGTTCAAGAGAGTGAGAAGCCATTGGAATTAATTCACTCTGATGTGTGGACAACTAAAGCTGCATCTCTTGGAGGCTGTCATTATTTTGTCAGTTTTATTGATGACTATAGCAGAAAAGTTTGGGTGTATTTTATGAAAAAGAAAAGTGAAGTTTTTGGGCATTTCAAAACTCTTAAAGCTATGGTTGAAAAAGAAACAGGCTTGCAGATAAAATGCCTAAGGTCAGATGGAGGGGGAGAGTACCTCTCAAATGAGTTTGCAAAGTTCTTGCAGGAGCATGGCATAAAGCAGCAATATTCATGCAGTTATACCCCACAACAAAATGGAATTGCAGAAAGGAAAAACAGGCATATTGGAGAGGTATCTCGTGCCATGCTCAATGAAAAAGACTTGCCAGATTTTTATTGGGCTGAAGCAGTTGCTACAGCAGTCTACATAATGAACAGGACTCCCACTGCAGCAATACATGGAATGACTCCAGAGGAGAGGTATACTGGTAGGAAACCAGATATTTCTCATTTGAAAATTTTTGGTTGCATTGCCTATGTACATGTGCCAGATGAGCTGAGATCCAAGTTGGATCCAAAAGCTGAGAAGTGCATCTTTATTGGTTACTCTCTGCAGCAAAAAGGGTATAGATGCTATAACCCTTCTACTCGTAAGTTTACAGTGAGCAGAGATGTTGTTTTTGATGAGATGAGTAGCTGGTATAAACCAGTAAATGTGATTGATGATGAAGATGCACAAAATGGTAATGCTGCACAGAATTCACAGCAGCAGTCACAAAATATTAGTGGACCTGAAGCGTCCTCTAGCAGTGGTTCACATTCTTCGCCATGGACAGGCAGATTGAGATCAGGAGAATCTTCTCAAAGCAATGCAGATAGTGGTATGCAGGTATCACCAAAAGGAAAAGAGAAGGTTGATCAGCCCATGTTTGATGTGAATGCAGGTCACTCTTATGTGGATGGTGAATCCAGTGGCTCAGAACAGAGCATTGATGATGAGTTGGGTATTCCTTCTATTGTTACACCTGGAGTAAGGAAGACCAGGGATGTTTTGAGAGCACCTGGGAGTGAACCTACTTTGCGCAGGTCTACAAGAGCTAGGTATCCTGTGGATAGGCTGAAATATGATGGATTTACAGCCATTCACTATGCATATATGGTCAAAGTGATACAGGAACCAGAACCCACATCTTTTGAGCAAGCCATGGGAAAAGAAAAATGGGAGAAAGCCATGGATGAAGAAATGGATGCCTTGGAAGCAAATACTACATGGGAGTTAGTACCTTTGCCTAAAGGTAAGAATGCAATTGGCTGTAAGTGGGTTTATAAGGTGAAGCACAATGCTGATGGTTCTGTGAACAGATACAAGGCAAGATTAGTAGTCAAGGGGTATGCACAAACATATGGCATTGACTATGAAGAAACATTTAGTCCGGTTGCAAGGATGGCAACCGTAAGAGCAGTCATTGCTATGGCTGCATCAAAGGGATGGTCTTTACATCAGATGGATGTAAAGAATGCCTTCTTGCATGGTGATTTGCAAGAAGAGGTCTATATGGAGCAGCCACCAGGTTATGTGCATGCTGTTCATCCTGAGTTTGTTTGCAGGTTGAAGAAAGCCTTGTATGGCTTGAAGCAAGCACCTAGAGCATGGTCTGACAAGATAGGACAGTATCTTGTCACTATTGGCTTTCAGATTTCCAAGGCAGATTTCTCACTTTATGTGAGAAAAACAGAGAAAGGTATTATGCTACTTGTCATTTATGTTGATGATTTGATTATGACAGGTGACAGTGATGAAGATATCCTTCATGTGAAAATGCTATTGAAGCAGAAGTTTGAGATGAAGGATTTGGGAGAGCTGCGTTATTTCTTGGGCATTGAGGTGATTAGATCACCAAGTGGGATACAGCTCTTGCAGAGGCAGTATGGATTGGACATGCTGTCCAAATATGGGATGACAGGCTGTAAGCCTATTTCAGTTCCTTTGGAGCAGAATGTGAAGCTGAGCACAGATGCAGGTGAGCTTCTACAAGACCCTACTATGTACAGACGCATAGTAGGAAGTTTGATTTATATGACTATTACCAGGCCAGATTTGAGCTATGCTGTTGGATTGGTAAGTCAGTTTATGCAGGCTCCAAGGAAACCACATTTGGATGCGGCTAGACGCATACTCAGGTATGTGAAGTCCACATTGCAGTATGGACTATTTTATGAGACTGGGGTTCAGATACAGTTGCATGGATACACTGATGCTGATTGAGCTGGTAGTATTTCTGATAGACGATCTACCAGTGGATATGTGTTCTCTTTTGGGAGTGCTGCAGTCACTTGGAGCAGCAAGAAACAGCCTACAGTTGCCTTGTCGAGCACAGAGGCTGAGTACAGGGGTGCAGCAATGGCTGCATGTGAGGTAGCTTGGTTGCATAAGCTACTTTATGATATGCATCAGTCTACAGATGGGCCAGTTGTCATTTATTGTGACAACATGAGTAGTATACACTTGGCAAATAACCCAGTCTATCATGCTAGAACAAAGCACATTGAGGTGCATTATCACTATGTGCGAGAGAGGGTTTTACTAGGTCTTATTGATCTAGTTTATGTCAGCACAGAGGATCAGGTAGCTGACATATTCACGAAGGCATTGGGCGCAGAGAAGCTGCGCAAGTTCAGAGACCTGCTTGGTGTGCAGGAATTGGGATTGAGCTCGAGGGGGAGTGTTGAGATATCGAGCTCCACTCGTGATACGCCAGGGTGACCGTTGTATATTTATGTCACCGACTTGTCAGTTGCAGACGCGGTTGGTACACCGCCCATGAATAATAGCTACATGATAGCTATCCTTATCTACTCTAGTTCGTGGCTCAGTTAGTATGCCACCTTAGTTAGTTGAGTTTGGTTTGAGACCCATATATAGGGTTCTTCTATTTCTTTGTACTTGAGTTCTTTTGGCTTACACAACTAAGAAGAGGAAAACTGTTTTCAGCCTCCACCCTTGTGTGTCTTCCCCCATTGTGCAAGCAAGAAAGCTTCAAGCGAGACTCCTTCCTTCTCTCCCACAATCTTGACAGTAGTATCATTAGTTTGATGCCTTTATGCAATCACATGGCTATAGCAGGAGTGCTATGGATCCATATCTTTACATGAAGAAATCCTGTGATGACTCATTGCTTATTTTGGTACTTTATGTGGATGATATGATGATAGTAGGAAAAGTTCATGATGAGTTGGATGCTCTTAAATCTTAGTTGAAGAAGAGCTTTGAGATCAAGGATTTGGGATAGGCCTCTCACATTCTTGGTATGCACATTAAGCGCGACACGCATCAGGGACTACTCTACCTCTCACAAAGGGAGTACATTCATAAGGTCCTTGAGCATTTTTGCATGCAGGACGTCAAGCCTATTGACTAGCCATTACCTTCTTATGTGAAGGTTTCATAGGCCGATTGTCCATAGATAGATGAGCAGAGGGCCAAGATGGCCAAGATTCCTTATGCATGAACTGTGGGCAGCAAGCCGTAGGTAGTTTGATACATGCCATGATAGCCACTTGTCCAGATATTGCCTTTGCAGTTGGTGTTCTGGCATGCCATATGGCTACACCTTACAAGAAACATTGGGATGTCGTGAAAGGGTATCATGAGACACCTGAAGGGAACAACAAATATGTGTATTTGCTATGGTAGTAAAGATACAAGAGTCGTGGGGTACAGATACTTCAATTATGCAAGACATGCATATATTAGGAAGTCCACTTCTGGCTATGCATTCGCCTATGCTAGAGGTGTTGTCTCTTGGATTTCCAGGTTTCAGAAGTGTACGGCTCTCTCTACCACTAAGGGCAAGTATGTTGCAACCACTCAGGATTGCAAGGAGGCCATATGGTTGGGTTGTTTAGTTTATGATCTTGGGATTGATTCTATACCTACGCTACATTATTCGGATTCAATGAGTGCTATTCAACCAGCCAAGAATCCGATCTTCCATGCAAAGACAAAACGCATTGAGGTGAGGTATCACTTCATACATAGGGTCGTGGAGGACAAGTCTGTTGACCTTGTCAAGATCTCTACTTATGAAAATCCTACAAATGTACTCAGGAAAATCCTCACTACTACTAAGCGCTTTGCCTACCTTAGGAGATTGATGGGAGTTGGATGAGATGAAGTTTTTCCTCATCCTATTCTACATGTGTACATTGTACTGTCTTTTCTTTTTCTTTTCACTCCTCATTGGGCTAGATTTTCCTTTAAGTGGGAGGTTATTGGTGGTAAAGGTGCCTTTGTCTAGCCACCTGTGTATTACTACACTAACAGTACTCGCCATTGCACACTGCAGGTAGCGGGGGGTCATCACCATCACTTTATTCTTTATTCTTTTAGTGACAGCTTGAATAAAGGAAGGCCCGGTCACACATTGTGACTGTTGGAGTTTCAATTTGGTCTCTCTCTCTCTTTCTTTCTCTCGCTCTCTTGCCATATCTATTCCAAGCAAGCTTTGATTCTTCTCACCTTTCAGTTCTTCATCATATTGTTTTACCAAGCAATCATCTATCGTGCGACCATTTCTATTGCAATAAGAACAATGTCTATTAGGAAACTTGCGATGAGAGAATTTACCACCATGAAGGTTTCTACATGTATAGCATGGAAAGGGAAGCCTTCAAGCAAGTAAAGCTTGGTCGATTTGTTCTAATCATGGGTCCTCTTGTGAGATCATAATTGTTTCTTGATTTGTGTGCCATCGTTCATGTTGTTTGAATATTCAATCAAAGATATACAAGCATCATTAAAATTGATCTTATATTTGTAAGATAATATGGTAACAATATTATCATAAGCAGGATCCTTTATAGTGTCAAGAAGCTATGCTACCAATTGCTTTCATGTAATGGCATCACCAGTAGTAGCAAGCTAATTGATAATGTTCTTGATTGAGTCAATATTTTTTGTCATAGAAGTTTCGATGTTGTATTGTAGCTTAGTGACTTGACTACCAAGATAAAGTATTTTTGTAAGCGATTTCTTCTCAAAATTTGCTATCAAATACTCTCATATAGCTTGTGAGATTCAAAGATTAGATACATCAAGCATAAGAGATTCTTTAAGAGTAGAAAGAATATATCGACAAGCTACTTTGTCACGTCTGAAATACTCATTATAAACAATTTTCCGTTCTTCAAAGATAGGTCATTCAGTTACAAGGGTATTATCATGAGCTTGATCAATTGGTTGAGGTGGACATTCATAATTACCAAGAGAATATTATCATGCAAGTCATCGCCTTTAAGAATTAGTAGTATCTTTACTTTCCACCCAAGGAATCCTTGTCCTTGAAAGTGAGGGATGAAATGTTTTCCAAAAGGAAATCTATTGAGGATTATAGAATTTGACATAGCTAAGTGAGAGAATACGTACAATATGAAATCATAGAATCTGCACACCATTTATGAAGTGGATGAAAGTGCAGCACAAGTCATATGCAAAAGCTATGCTATAAAGAAAGAGGTTTAGTTCAAAAAGGATACTACAAAAGAAAGAGATCCCAAATAGATGAAACATGGGCAAGAATAAAGTATCCCAAAATAGATAAAACATGAGAGAGAAGAAATTGGCCCAATAAGAAACTCGTCCAACATAGACAAGAAATATGAACAATGCTCAAAACATGATCACTTTACTTTTTGGCCAAGAATAGATGATGATATGACTAATTTTGGCAAAAATACAAAAATCCTAGAATGAGTAATCATCACAAAATTGTGTCATAGAAGTCTGCATGAAAAGATATTATCCTGTTTATTTTCCTATTTCAAGTCCAGTTTACCTAAACTAACATAACTTTTGACACAGAACTCCAAATTGAGCAAGGATCTGCTAGGAAGAAATGCATTTCCTTAAGAGTTTTCCAAAAAGAAACTTTTAGGATATCCAAGCAAGGAATATCTATAATTCAATATATCTGTCATCTAAATGATTATCGAATGAACTCACTCTATGCTTAAAATTCATAACATAAGATGCACATAACAAACACAACATATCAAATTTAAGCATAAAAAGAACTTAAATTAATAATAGAACACTACAAGATACAGGTCTCATATCAATGTTCAAAGCGACACAAATGTTCATTTAAGAAATTGCCCCCTGTTATAACTAAAAGCATTAGTATAAGTGTCTCTACAAATTCATCATGAACGGCATCGCTATTTGCATCGCTCATAGCAATATGTGTAGTAAATTAGTAACGGTTACAAAGGGGGAAAATTTTTGTGGCAGGGTAGCATAGCACCATGTGCTATATAATATTTTGCAAAGAAATTACATATTGGATACACAATCTTCATCAAGATGGACGCAAAAACTACTTAAAACTAAAGATTGATAGCTCATAAAATAAATATAAGACTAGTGATGACAACTCATGAAATTACATGGAACCATAGAGAGAAGATCCAAAACAAACTTGAAAATCTATCTATAAATATCATAAAGTGCAATTTTATATAAAGGATGATAAGTACATCAAAGGAATGCTACATAGGAGAGGCATGCACATATCACAGGACCAAAAAAGACGATGATGTGTGCTCCACGAGTCCAAGTACGTGCTAAAGATCCTCGCCATCTGAAAGCTTGTCCCAATGCAAAGGAGTGCCACTATTAATCACCTTGTATGCATATGATAGTATGTGTGATATGTATACATGCATATACTTCATCATCCACCCAATGGAAAACCTCTTTGCCATCGTAGATACCAAAAACTCCTCATATAAAGATGCCACTATATATTCGTTACTCCCCTTGGGTATATTCTTCCAATGGTATAGAACGTTGTGCCTAAATACTTGTTGGCACAACTTCTCATGTAAGACATCACCCTCCTCTCCTCATAATTCGTGATTACAGCACATGTCATGTCATTTAAGAGGTAATTGTACCCTACTAGGGTATATCTAAGGTGTGTCCTTTCCAACTTGCAACCACACTCCTGGGCATAGCCAAGAGACCCCTCTATGTCTGGAATGCTTGCAAGGATAGTATCTCTCAAAGTAGCATCCATACGGGTGCGACTTGAAAACGGCTAAGAAAAACCTAGAGTCACAGGAGTAGATGTCCCTACAGACATGACAAATCCTAGAGAGGAAAATTATCCACCATATCAATGAGACAGAGACACTGCATCGATGGCTTCACAACACCCACTTGAGCCACCCTCTTTGGAACTGGTATGAGAGCAAGGAGTAGCAACCCTCTTTGAAACCAATCATGGACTCACAACATCCACATCTTTGCAACACCCTTGAGAACTACTCCCTCCATCCAAGGCCAATCTAGAGCATCAACCTTACCTACTAGAAATTGAAGCATTAGAACGTACCAAAGTAGACCTCAAGAACAACTTGACAATGTCTATGATTGTGGGAGCTTTCACTCAATCGCCAAGACCCTCCGACCGCTTATTGTTTCAAGCGTTCCAAGCCGAGCACTAATGGCTACCTCTCACATAGCCGACGTGCCATCCATATCTACAGGTGTAGTGAGCTTACCTTGATGCCGTTCGAGTTACCTCCTCTCCCGCGCACTCCGGTAGCTCCACGATCCAAGTGCTATATGCTTCCATATTTTCATTCAAGATATTATTTCTCTATGATGCTAGTTGAGATTTATATCCCTTTATAGCCTTCAATACCTTGAATAGTTTGACTTTTCAATGGTTCTCCCTGCCACAGTCCAGAGCCTTGTGTCTTTTCCTCCATCCATTTGTTTTCTAGTTTTAAGGACACACAAATTAGTTTCTGCATCATGGTGAATGGCAACACCTTTTTGAGTTCATGGAGAAAGTTGATGGAGAATTGCATGGGGAAGTTTTGAGCCTCTCACTACTTTCATGTATTAAGTTCCCTATCCTAATTGACTAAGATGTACTTCTACTTCTATGAAAAGGGTAGATCTAGTACTAGTTGGGGTGTGGTAGTGAGCCTTCTTTTACTTCTCTCCACCCTCTTCTTTCTTCTTTACATGGCCTCTATAACTCCTTCTGAAGGAGCAAGTGCCTTTTCCATTATTGGTAATTTTTGGTTGTGGGATAGTTATTCCTTAAGTCCTTCATGTTCCCTATCTTACTCAGGTGCAAGGGGGATGGTGGTGGAGTCTTTCTGGTTTGAGTGGATTCTTTGTTGGCTACCACCCTAATCAACCTCAAATCTTTTGTTGAGGATCTATTTTCCTTGGGTTTCATCACCTCCTCTTTCTTTTTCATCCTATATTCCAACTAGGAAACTCCTATCCCTAGACTATACTTGAGTGCTTGCTTGGTGAGTTGCAGCTTCTTCTTAAGATTATCCTTTATATCCCCCTTGCATGGTTCCCATACTTCAAGTAGTGTGTTAATGAAGCTTTGCTACTGAGCGAGTATTACTTCCTCTATTTCTTTAGCCCTCTCAACTGCCAAGTTCTTTCCACACTCGGTTTGAGCTAAATAGGTGGCTAGGTTTTGTCAGGCATTGATATTTCTTTCCTCCCATCGGTTCATCTTTTTATTTGCCTACTCTAGCCCTTTGTTCTACCACTTCTTGAGGACGTCCAATGTAGTTTACTATTCTTGCCAGGTTTGGCTTAGGTTGTGTTTTTTTTTTTGCACTTCATAGTCTAGTTTCTTTTAGAGTAGAGTGTAGCTGCTCATGGTTTTTTCTATTTTGTTCTCAAACCCTATGAGCTATCTAGTTTTCTATTGGGCCTCCTCTATTTTTTAATTTTCTTTCTCCAACTCCACCAATTTTCCTTTTAGTTGCTTCAGCTCCTCTAGCTTTCCTTCTACCTTGGTTTCTCTTTCCTTTCTTGGGTATATTAACTTTTGAGTTGCAAACAAATTTTCCTTTCAACTTCACATTGTTCTTACAACTCTTCATATTCCTTCCCTTTATCATTACTCTCTTTTAGCAGAGCCAATTTTATCTTTAAACCAACAAAGATTTCAATTGCTTTTTGATGTCGATATATTACATGAGCCCCTTTACTCTTCTGGTCTTTTAATAGCTCTTCAAAGCCTTATTGGTGTAGTTATACGTAGGAAAGTTGATGATCCTTTTGCTCTCGACATATTTATGCCTTCTAACAAGACTTTGCATCTAAAATAACTACTATTCTTTTAGTGCAAGTGGCTATAGCTTCTTCTAATCTTAACAATGATAGTGTAGCAACTTTCTAGGCTATTTCTGTAACAATTCCCCTCCCTTCCGCAGTATGACCTCCCCCCCATAATTAAATGATTTCTTTTAATTGAAAAGAAAGATGAATAATTTCCCCTACTCATGCCACCAACTAGCGTACAGCGGGGGGGTGGCTGCCTTGTATCAACAGGGTGGGAGGGGGTTGCCATGTATCAATGGGGTGGGAGGGGGCTGCCGTGTGTAAATGGGGCAGCAGGGGGGGACAACGTGGTCAGGAGAGGGGGAGGTTATGAATAATCCCTCTTCCTTCCCCTCCCCTCCATCACTTGCATGGCAGCGGCCATCCGGTTGGCCGCCTTGTTGGGAGTAGAGGGGGACGGGCTACATACCGTACCCAAGCTTCCCCCCTCTATAAAAGGGCCTTGGGCATTGAAGAGAAGGAAGAAATGAGGATCGTTGTTACCCGACTAGTGACACGAGAGAGAGTGAGGAGAAAGAACCAAGAGAGAGAGGGAGACGGAAAGGGAGAGTAAGAGAAAGAGCAAGAGTAAGAGAGGAGAGAGAGAGAGAGGGAAAGGGAGAGTAAGAGAAAAGAGAAAGAAAGAGAGAGAGAGAGAGAGAGAGGGGGAATTTCTCTCTCTTTGAAGACTTCTGAGCTTACCGTCTTTCTTTTCCCCCCTCTTGGACAGCATCCTCAATCTCCACACTCCAAGTTCCATGTCCGCGAGCAAGACAAGAGAAGAGAAGAGAAGAGAAGAAGAGAGGAGAAAATGGAGAGCTTCTCCTCCTCGGTCCTTCACCCTCACACTCTCACACTCCCTCTCTCAAGCACAAGCTCAAGCAAGCAAGAACAAGAAGAAGAAGAAGAAGAGGAGAGCTACTTTTGGCCACACACAAGAATGAGCTTCTCATTCACTTTTCAACTTTATATACAAAATCCTAAATCCCTTTTGGGCGGTCATCCCCTTTTTCCCCTTTTTACATAGCCGGCCATAGCCTAGGCCCTTTTTCCCATTGTCCTTTTATCTTCCTAGCTTCCTTTCCACCGCCCGTCTACATTTACAAATTGCACGGGTGAGAGCCCGGCGCTCTTTTACAAGATTTCAGGGTGCGCCTTTTTATTTTAAAATGCGCATTTCCCCTTTTGCCTTTGTCTTGGACTCCTAAGGTTGCCCTTGCGCTTTTGGCCTTTTCTCCTTTTCTTTCTTCAGTCGGGCTACCTTTTTTCTGCCTTTGCCCTGCGTCTTTTCCACTTCTTTTTGCTTTCTTCGTGTTGGGATTAACAATGATAGCTCCTAGTCTGCCATCATAGCTTTAAATTGGGCCATCTTATTTGGAGACATATGTGTGAATATCTCCAACAACTCCTCATCGGTTATCCCTCGACTCATCCCGCTCTTTGGGTATAGTCAGAGGTAACCTACACATAGACAGAAAATGATGTTAACATGATTAGTATAAAGATTTAGGTAAAGCAAGATGATATAACTCTAAAAAAAATGATGTTAATTAAAACACATATACTAAAGTATCATTAAAAGTGAATCATCAACGAATTGAGCAAGAGGATGCAAATATGACTCTTGGCCTATGGCTCCATGTCAATCTCCTGACACAACTCGGTATACACTGGAAGGTCTATAGATAGGTCACCACATAAAGAGGAGTCCACTTCATTCTCAAAAAATTCTTGGCCACCTATCTCTTTGTCTATATTACTTGTGCGTGTCTCCTCTACATGCCCCAAGTCCTCTTCACCCTTGACTCTCTGTAATATCAACACCTCCACCTACATACTCTCCTCGTCTATGTTGGAAATCTTTTCTAGGAATCTATTTCCAAAAATCCAAATGGACCTCACCAAACAAACCACTACACACGGAATATAATCATGGAGAAGCTATGGTAATCCACTAAGATAACACTTTACAAGTTTCCAAAATACTCCATCTCATCTATCATGATATTCAAATCCATGGCCCATCCTCAGCTCTCTTGCTGAAACTTTACCATGACACCACAATCTGTTGTATTATAGATTTTGAATTGTATACCAAAATGGTTAGATTAGTTGTTGCCAATAAAATCTAGATACGATAGTAAATAAAGCATACGGTCACCTTTAGACTACAACCCCTCGAGAATTCCAACTCCTTGGTAGAGACATCTACCCCTTCACAAGAAGTTCCAATCAAAGCTCCATGTAACCACCGTGCATAGACATAAACCACAGCATCTCCTCCATGCCCTCAGGATATGGAATAGATCGATGGTATATACTGACATATAAAAACAATTAACTTTCTTATCCATGGTAGTATCCATTCTTTTTTCTACTCCATTTCCAACCACCACATCTTCAGTTAGTCTATCATTGTCCTTCAGTGACCATAGCATACTGTTGTTTAAATCCACCCTCACTAAAATATGCACTAATGCCTCCGACACCAGTCAACCTTTAGCCTTGCTAACTTCGGCCAAGCTCATTGTCACACAAAGGCCTTCAAGGTTTTCATGAAGTGCTCCAAGAAGAATATCCATCTTATATGGATAGGTCCCACAATCTCCACTTCATCTACAAGATGCACTAGGAGAAGAGTTTGTATCATGAGCATGTTTGTGGGTGGGTACTTATCAAAGAGACAGACCATCTCTATCACTCCCTACCTTGCAGATTCAATAGAGGATGTCTTGATCTCCTTCTATGAGATCCATTGCACTAAATTCGATAACATGTAAATTGCCTCGTTAATTTTTAGAGTGAGGCACCCCATGATCGTGATCAGTAGTACAAATTTTCATAAATGGAGAAGCATTACGAACATTGACTAGACACTAAATAGCAAAATATTGAGGCTACTTGCAACCAAGATCAAGACAACCAGTCATATCTTATGCCAATCATGGGATTTTAGCCTTGATAGCTAGTTGTCTTTAGAGAAAGTAGACCTGAGAGTAATTTGGTTCACGATGCGCTCTTATTTAATGGATAGGACCCAAGGAGTATGAGGTAGTTGCAAGTGACCATCAGTGCTTGATTGGCCAAAGTGTCTCCATCTTGCCTATATCCTTCAAATCTATTCATGCCCCTACAATGTCTCTCTTTCTTGTGATGTATCCCATAATGAGATGTCCACATTATTGAAAATATGCATGGAATCCAACAAATGTTTGATCTATAGGTGGGTCCAATATGAAAACTCATAGAAAACCAAGAACCATTGCATTCTACTTGGATGTGATTCCTTGTGGACCATTTTCAACTCGTACCAGCTTTGGGCATTCATTCGTGCTGGAGGTCATCCAAGAAAACCTTCCCTCAGTTCATGACCCTCTGACAAGAAAGCAACAATCCTTGATATACCATCTTCTTCATGGTCTGTGACCTTCGGAATTCTAATTGTGGCCCACACAAGGGACATGCATGATAACTCGAGGTAACCAGACATATCATAATATCCCTATCTAGTCAACACAAACTTGAACGAGCTATATTAGATATCATAGACTTGAATGAGCTCACTTAGTTGAGAACTTCTTAAATCCTAGAAATTCATGCATGGTCCACATGAGAATGGCTCGTATATTAGCGGACCGTCAACCATTGTGCTTGCTCATGTCTTCCATAGTGACCTCCTCCTCCCACAAAATCTTGAGCTCATCAACTAATGGACAGAGGTAGACGTCCATGTTTTTGACATTATATTATTTAGAAATAATAAGAAAGCTAAGGATCAAGTGTCATTTCTTTGTAGAAAGCCATGGCGAGATGTTGTAGTTAGCAAGATCTATAGGCCACACAATATAAGAAGTTGAGTGGAGACCAAGTGGATTCACGCCATCCATAGCAAGCCTAAGCCAAAGATTCCTTGGCTCTAGTTGTCGTGACCCTGCGCGTTTACCACTGCAAACTTGAGGGCAGAGTTTTTTGTCAAGCTTTTAGACTCTTAAGTCAGCGTCATTTTAAGTTTATTTTCCATTGTGTATCTTTTGTGTCTGCATTTTCATGACACATGAGCACATGTAGTTAGTTTAGGCACAAAATTTTCAAAGCATTCATATTTTTTGTGTGGAACATTGCTTGATTAATTGCAAATCATGGACTCAAAATTGCAAACTACATGAGTGATTGGACACAAAGTTCTTTTCCAAAGCATGTTCTTAATAGGGCACAATGCATGGAAAAATGGATCACATAAAGGTTTTCATTCTGAAGACTGGAAGCTTGATGGAAAGATTATAATTCGGATGTTGCGGTGCAGATAATATGGCTCTTCATAAGAAAAATTGGATCAATATTTTAGCAGTTTATGAAAGCTAAAAGTTATACACTCATTTCATGGAAATTTAAGATACAAGATATCTTGGAAGGAGACTAGGATTGACAATGTTCTTTTAGCAATACATGATAAAACAAGCTCTACAAAAAGAATGGTGTTGTGAGTCCAATATGAGCAACGATAACATGTATCTTGCATAATAAAACAACTTGCCACATTGGAACATTCGGTATTGACAAATCTCATTGAGATTTCACATACCTTTTATAATAGCCTCTCTTCATATCTATTAAGCTAAAATTTACCATTGCAATCTTTGTACTTCGTGAAATGGAAGAATGTTTAATATCCATTGATAATCCTTAGACAAACATCAACATGCTGCACGTGCATTGCATACAGAACGTCCGATCTACAAAAGTGCCTTGCAACAAGGAACTTAACCCTTGGCTAAATTTGATCACCCTTAGTGCAATGGATTTCGTTAATAGCTTCTCCAAAACATTAAGCTATAATATGATAAGTACATGATTATGGAAATTCTTTTTAGGGTGATAAGGCTGAAATTTTGTAAAGAAATGACTGAGGGGCAGCCTTTAAAAAAAGAAGCTAGGGAAAAAATTGGTGGATGCAACATAATTGACATAGTCAATGATATTAGCAGCCAATGACGACTAAACTAAAAGGATGCAAAGAATAGAACGGATTCTGGGAAAAAGCTTCAACAAAAAAGCTATGGCTTTCCACGGTGACTGCGTGTGTTTTTTTATGGCGCTGATTATAAATAAAAGGTGAAGAGGGGATTGGGGAACGACGACGGAGGAGGGCAACAGTAGACAATGGAGGAGAAGACTTGGATGAGCTTCTGATTGCCAACCTAGGATGCCGCCAAGCATCAATCTACATGACTGAAATATCCTCCAATTTACTTCACTGCAACATTAAAAGAAGGTGCCTTCAACAGATGAAGTTGATGCTTAATGATGAATCGTAGGTAACAAGAAACTTCTTTGATTTTCAATGAGGGTGACCGATGAGCATTCGTGGTGGGGCTCACTCCCTTGCCAATTTTGTGTCACAATATTATGATTTGACTATTGGCGCATTACCTTCACCAGTATGGAAGAGAAGCTGATCGGATGTGGAGGTAGGCAATAGCGAAGTCGAAGAAGATGAAGCTTATGCAGCATTCAACTCCTGGACGATGTGATGGAGCTTGAGGATCACCACAACAGAAACGAGGCATAGATGTGCATGTTAGATGCGCAAAGTCGGGCGCGTTTATCATTGCATCTATATGTGTGTGTAAACAAGCATGTAAATAGACACGAATTTTGTGTCTATATATCCACACAAATAGACACGGATATAGATGCGTAATTATTCAACCACTTGAAATTGGACTTAATATAATAAAAAAACCAAAGTTAGTAATTATTTTTGCATTGCTCTCTAATGAATGGCAGTTCCTCTAGTTGACAAGCCTGATATAAGTAATTAGCGGCAAGCGACACAAACCTTATTCTACAATTAGTAGCAAGCATTGCATGTATCTCGTAATTTCTCTACTTGAAGATGATAAAAAATACTTCCTTTTTATTATGGAAAATTCAATTTAACTTTAAACTTGACTATTGATTCTTGAATATGCATATGTGTGCATGATATTTTCCATAGAATTCAGAATACACATTGAATCATTAAGCGAATTAAGTATGTTACAGTGAATGATCCATCTCATCTTCAATGAGATCAACCCTTACTAAACTATCTACTTCTAGGTCTATGTTACCAAGAGGTAACGAAACAAATAAGTCTATCTCGCTATCAGATGTGTTGCTATATTTCTCAATAACTTCATCATCATCAACCACATTATTGTCCTCTTCTGCGTTTCCTTGAACATACTCGTGAGGTTTATCTTATACTATATCACACATATCATCCATTATGGTGTCATCATGTACATCATAATTAATTGTTGGATTGTCATCTGCTATCTCTATGTCGGTAATATTACCATATATTAGTTTTGAACAATTAGATATAGGGATGACATACCACCATCGGTTATTGTTTACCATTGGATGATACACAACCTGTATTTGAAAAACAAAAGCAAGAAACTTAAATACTTATTATATTGTGTATATGTATCACATGTATACATATAAAAAAATTAGCTTTTACATATATACCTGCTCGCATTGTTGAGGTAGTACTAATGTGTCATTCTTGTTTTGGTGAAATTTTGTAGAGTCAATGATTACAAAACCACTTGGATGATGTCTGATTGTGCAATGCTCACCATTTGTTACCACTTCTTTAAACTACTTCACATTGAGTACATATATAAAGAATCGTCTAAAGTCAAGCTTCAGAATATCTTGGATCAAGCCACAATAACCTTCCATGGTACCATTGGTATCCTCAAAGTGAGCAAGGACACCACAATCTTGGGTATTTCTCTTTTCATCTATACGTTGAGCTCGAAGATGTTTAACCCTCACACCAAATAGCATTGAATAATGTGCACTAGTAGTAAAATATTAAAATCAAACATGTCAATTTATTATATAAAATATAACTAGAAACAAATTAATTGATAGTATGTCTCACCTTTGATAAGCAACCTCGTGCATATTCCCACTCTTCTTGAGATATATTAATTTCCTCCTCTTTTTCCATTCTCTCAATTTCCTCATGTAACCAATCTATATCAATATGACATGGGAGCGCATTTAGATGATCTGGAAATGAGACATTACGTCCATATCTGGTGTGAAATGCTTGTCTTTCACTTTTTCTTCTTGCCCTTGATTCATTATATAGTGTCACCCATTTGCTCATTACATCACTATTGAGCACACAAAAACTATTTAACTTACGAAGTTCTTCTTTTGTTAGCACTTTACTCATTCCTTTTCCTTGACATATTATAAAGGTCATCCTCAAGTCTTCATCATCTTTCCATAGTCGTGGTTGAGAGGGGTCCACTTCAGCAAGATATTCAGAGATATAAATAAGGGATGATTGCACTAACCAACCCTCAGCCATGCTTCGCTCAGGCTGTGCTTTTTGCCTCACAAAATCTTTTTAGGTTTTCATGAAGCGCTCAAGAAAAAACATCCACCTTGCATGAACTGCCCCACAAAGTGCGATCTCATCAATCAAATGTATGAGTAAATGTAATTGAGTAGTCAAAATGGACAGAGGAAAAATTTCCTCCACCAAACAAACCACCTCAACAGATAATACTCGAGCATCTTGCAATGTGTTTGGATCAATTTCCTTCAAGCTCATGTATCTGTCAGGATGTATTTGACAATTGTTTATTTTTTGTATAGAAATTCAAAGAGGTTCAGTATATGATGTATGCAATATATAATGAAAAAATACAATGTATACACACCTCACAAGCTCTCCCATCTTGTAAATTATATCACGTACATCTTTGGATACACAATGGGATATGCTAGTATGAAGTACGAACTGAATGTAAACAATATTCATAGATCAAATGATTAGTTGAGGAAAAAGTCATCATGCCCCAAAGTTTACACATAGTTACTCCACTAATTACTATATTCATGGTTAGAGATACCCTTACTAGAATCATTTTGTGCCAATCGTGGGACTTCAAACCAGATAGTTGCTCCACACCTCTTTTCTTTTTCTTTATGAAGGCTCCCTTGAGACATCTCATACATCCTGTGGGTGTTCGAAAGCTACATATTTGTTCCTTCACTATTTTTTCCTCGTTGTTTGACAACATCCAAGGTGCATGGGGTAGCTCAATCTTTCCTCTAGGTCCGATGCGTGGCCAGGCTTGTCTCATGCAACCAATGTTACCTAAATCCTCCCTTACATTGACAGAATCACGAGCCCCTATCAAGTGATCCCATAATGTAGATACAATATTTTTGAATATGTGCATGGGGTCCAACAAGTGATTGATCTTGAGTTCAGTCCAATACAAAAAACGAAAAAATATAGAGAACCTAACTAACAAACAATATATTATGTAAACAATTCATCATGCTAAATACTTTAAAGTCAATCCAGAGAAATGCACTTCTTATTGACTCATGCCGAGTGGAGGGTGGCTGTCGGCATTAATCCATCTCTTCTTCCAATCTCGAATGGTTAGAGATTGTGGAGTCATTCCATTAGTAGGGAGAACATATTTGGGATGGTCAATAGGAAGAAATCAATGATGATTGTCATAGATAACCTTCTTTAAATGTGCCGGCCTAGAGGAAACTAGAGAGGGACTGCAAATAGGACATGCATGATATCCTGATGTGGTTAAACCTGAACAAACAAGTGAATTAATAATATGCAATTGAATCAAGTCTGGAATTTCAAATATAGATTTATATACATGTACCTGAACACTCTCCGTATCCTGGAAAGTCATGCATGGTCCACAACAACATGGCCTTCAACAACGTGAAATCTCTAGAGGATGCAGATGCGCTTTATCTTGCACCTCAATACCTTCCCATAACATTTCTAACTCTTCAATCAAAGGCTCTATGTAAATGTCCATGTTTTTTACCTTATGCTTTCCAGGAATCAGAACGGACAACATTACATGTCCCTTTTTAATTACCATGGATGGAGGAATATTATAGTTCACCAATATCGCTGGCCATACACTGTATGATGTGCTTTTGATGCCGAATGGATTCATTCCATCCATACCTAAAGCAAATCTCAAATTTCTTGGCTCTTCTTTGAAAACGGGCCACAAATTATCTATATGTTGCCATGCCGGTGTGTCTGCAGGGATCCTCCATTTTCCATCACTTGAACGATGACTAGCATGCCATGACATGAGCTTTTCAATAGACTTACACTTGAACATAAGTCGAATACGTGGAACAATTGGAAAATGCCGCAAAACCTTACGAGGCACATCCATTGACTTCATCTCCACTTTGTATCTTGATTCGCCACAAACAGGACACTCTCGTGTGAACTCATGAATCCCACGAAATAAGACACAATCATTGACATATGCATGGATCTTGACATAATCGAGGCCTCCCAGAGATGTCAAGTAATGTCTTGCTTTCTCTCTCTTAGTTGGCAATTTGTTTCCTTTTGGAAGAATTTGTGATAATAACCTACATATATTTTTAAAAATGAGCTAAAAAACCACCAACATATATTTGTGTCTGATTTCAAAATAGAACAATTAATATTATGATTCATAAGCCAAACTGAATTGATACCTACTTCAATAACGCATTCAAACTGACATTACTCCATCCATAAATTGTTTGCAAGTTAAGTATCTCGAGGGACGCACGAAGAATGGAGTACGTACAACCTTCATACAACAGAGTATATGACACTACGTATAGTGGGTCATCTGGCTTCGTAGAGTGACCTTCTTCCTGAACCAGTGGCGAAAATAGATTGTGTACCATGTTGTCCAAAATCTCATCCTCTACAACTTGATGGGGCATTTCATGAGGGCTACTATCATGGTCATTAGGCTCCACTCTTCTTGAAGACTCTGCCTCCTCGCGTCGACATTTTGCAGCCTCTCGACGCCCGGGAGGGAGCATCTGAGGATGGGGCACCGCATCCTGCTCAACCACATAAGGGAGTTACATGTACGTTGATATATATTGAGTAACATAGACTAGAAATCTTGGTGTTAAAATTAATGAGTACTGCTGATTTTTCTCGGTCCCATTCTCCATACATGTTGAGGTGTGACATTGCAACTCGATGTGCTCGAAAAATACACCCTCGACAACGATCACACATGCATTTAATTTTTTGTCATAGCCATACATCTCGATTACGAAGATGTAATGTTTCATCCTCACTTAAGGATGTGCTCGTTGACTCATCAGCATGCACCGCACTAGGTGATGACGACGACATGATTAAACCTAATTCATGACAACATCAAATTTGTTATTCATATGTTTACATAAAAACTTCAAGCTGGTGTATTAATTATTCTAAGATCTCAATTTTAAATACACAAAACTTATCATAAATACATAAAAACTTATGATAAGAACTTACTATCAAAACTTATCTTTAAAAAAAACTCATGATAAAAGCTATATGCACGTCTATACCTGCATTTACCTACGCGTCTAAATCTCGTCTATTTGCGCGTCTAAATTTGTGTCTTTAAGCGCTTTCATAAAAGTAGACGCGCATATACATGCAAAAATAGACACAAAAGTCAAAATTCAAAAGATACTTGAATAATTTCTTTTCAAACTGTGCCTTTCCTTTCATGCTTTTTTTGTGTGTTTTGAAGCTCGAGTTCATCCAACATGCAGTCTACCTCCACTAGTCTCTTCATGCCTCATCTCCTCATGACTCACCTCTTCTTTCACTTCAAAGAGACAAGAGGGGAAAGAAGAAAGCCAAGGAGAGGAAGAAAGAGAGAACAAAAGAGAGGAGAACAAGAGGAAGAAGAAGCAAAGAGAGGAGACAACAAGCAGCAAGCATCAAGGGAGAGTAACTCACCAAGGAGAGGAAGAAGAAGAAGGAAGAAGCGCCACCACCCGTCCACACCAAAGACCCAAGGTGAGTCCTCTCTCTCTCTCTCTCTCTCTCTCTCTATGTATTAGAATCTATGATTGAACTTCTTATAGCACAAATAAATCATGGATGGTGGTTGTCGGATTGAAAGCAGCCGATTGTGCACGTTTGACAGCACGTGTAGATTTCAATACAGATGCAGACATAGACGCGCAGCTATGTTTGCTATTATCATGTCTGCAGTCGTATCTCTTAGTGCGTGTATTCTACCTCTCAGATGCTAGAATACACGTGCTCTGCCCAGAAGCTTTGACTTCACAGTCACATCTCCAGGCACGTGTATTGTGCATCTCAGATGCGAGAATACACGCGCTTTGCCCAAAAGCTTTGACTTCAGAGTCGCGTCTTCAGGCGCGTGTATTCTGCATTTCAGATGCAAGAATACACGCGCTTTGCCCAGAAGCTTTAACTTCAGAATCACGTCTGAGAGCGCGTCTATGATGCATCTCAGACGCGGATATAATGCACTCTGACCAGAGGGTTTGACCTCAGGGATGCGTCTGAGAGCGCATCTATCCTCCATCTCAGACACGATTATACATGCGCTAGCCAGCTCTGATAAAAAATAAAATTTTTATTTCTAAAATTGTACGAATTTGTCTTTTTCCTATGTTTTGTTTGCAGATGTCACATCCTGGTTCATCTAGCAATAACCTAGATTTTGATCGCATGAATGATAGATTGGGCTTGCTCGGCAGAGGAGTCAATGCTTTTTTTGGAGGTTTTCCTAGTAAGGAAGACTTCATGGGAGAGATGACTAGACACCTTGGCCGCTCTCCCAGAGCAGACGAGGTGTTCAGCATCATGTCTGGAATGCCTATGACGTCTTTACCTGGCACTGCTTCCCAAACACCAAATGTCCAAACTTGAATTGCAGGTACTCCATGTGTAGCACCTGTACATGCATCGGCTGAAGCACAAGCGTCAGCCGACGCAGGTGCATTTGTAGAAGCACATGCATCCAGCGAGGCAGAGGGTAGTTGACAGAGAGGGAGGAGGGAGAGTGGAGGGGGAGGACGAGGCTTGTGTGGGGGTTGCCTAGGAGATGGCGAGTGATCACCCTTACCAGAAGATCACGTAGAGGAGCCAGTACGCCAGTACTATAGAGTTACAAATACTGGTGGCATCTTCCATGATGATGAAGGAAGGGATGTAATGGTGTACATGAGGAGCGTCGTGCATGCGATGTATAAAGATTGTTTTGTTTAATTCAAGAATCAGAAAAGTGGCTTGTGGCACGAGGTGTTGAGGGCAGTAATTTAGGAGGTACCCAAATCTTGAGGGTCAGCGATTCTCAGATGATTGGGGACGCACAAAAGTAAGGGATTTGCTTCACAACAAAAGATCCCACCTCATGACACGTGTCATGGAGTCACTGCAGAGATAGGAGGAGGGGCGTGGAGCCTATAGCCAACCACCTATGTGCCACCACATAGAGTGGAAGAAAGCCAAGAAGAAAGCAACAGAGAAAGTGAAGAGTTGCCAGCACACAGAGGCGCGACGCATCCAAATGGAAACCATGGGATCGTTGGATTATGGATTGGGCGGCAGAGTGTCGTGGGAGGCAGAGTTTGTAAGTATACTTTGATTTCTAGTTTTTTTAAATTTATATTTCTTTCAATTCTTTATATAATTTGTTCTAATACATTGTGTCTCATAATTGTTTGTATATATCATAATTGTTTTGCAGACTACTATCGTTGGTAGAATACCTACTCCTAGAGAGGTAGGTTACCATCGAGGCCATAACCGCGCAGCCACATGGCTTCACTTCTATGAGGAGGGTCTCATCACTGAGGAGCAATACAATCGGGTTATGAGGATTCGACAGCCAGAGGAGGTATGTTTTTCTTACTTTCCTATTGAAATTATAACTAATTATAACTTTTTCTTTGCAATTCTATGTAAGCAACCTTGATCTTTTGTGTGTGTAGACGAACCCCAATGTGGAGCATAGCGAGGAGGGGGATAGCGACACTAGTAGCCATGGTGGTGTTAGAGAAGATGTTTCTTCTTCAGATTCATAGAGAAGCACCATACCTCCTCTATGGCCTTGTTTCCTTGTATAACTATTATCCATCTTTGAGCTTACTGCTTGCGGCCACACTTTAGGTCGCAAGCACTTAAACTCCCTATGTAATGCATTTTATCTATAATGAATACATGGATTTTTGTTTCCGATTCTCGTGCCTTCAGATCCATTGTATTTTTCCGAAATGCACAATTTGATGTATGGGAGGGGGATAAAAAACCAGAGAGCATGTGGTTTCTTTGCAACCACATGCTCTCTGGTTTCTTTTTTCCAGTTCTGTTCTTCATGTCTTTTTGCCT